>NC_062269.1:8566906-9205273 GCF_916048215.2 Malus sylvestris
GGCCTTGCTAGCATAGTAGACGGGCCGTTCGACACCACTGTCATTTCGAATAAGAACAGAACTGACTGCTGAAGCCGAAACCGATAGATAGATAATGAGAGTGTCACCAACTTCTGGTTTGGAGAGCAGAGGGGCTTTACTCATGTACTCTTTGAGGTTCCTGAATGCCTTGGCACATTCCTCCGTCCATGTAATGTACTTCTTATTTCCCTTGAGTGCTTTGAAGAAAGGAGCACATCTGTCTGTGGCCTTAGAGATGAATTTGGTTAAGGCTGCCACCTTGCCAGTAAGGCTTTGGATGTCTTTTGAAGTTACTGGCTCTTTCATGTCAAGGATTGCTTTGATCTTTTCGGGGTTAGCTTCAATGCCTCGTTGGCTAATCATGAAGCCTAAGAATTTGCCAGAGCCCACGCCGAAGGCACATTTGTTGGGGTTCAACCTTATTCGATACCTCTTTAGAATGGTGAAAGTTTCAGATAGGTTGGTGATGTGTTGGTCAGCATGTTTGCTCCTGACTAACATATCATCAACGTAAACTTTCATGGTCTTCCCAATCTGTTCGGCGAACATTGAATTGACCAGTATCTGATAAGTTGCTCCTGCATTCTTTAGACCGAAGGGCATGGCTTTGTAGCAATATAGTCCCCTGTCAGTAGTGAAGGCTGTGTGTTCTTGGTCTGAGGGGTTCATGAGGATTTGGTTGTGTCCTGAATAAGCGTCCATGAAGCTCAAGAGCTTACACCCTGCCGTAGAATCTATAAGTCTATCAATGAGAAGAAGGGGGAAACTATCCTTCGGGCATCTTTTGTTTAGGTCGGTGTAGTCGACCCACATTCTCCACAAGACCTTTTGAAGCAGGAGACTTTCCTTGGTTGGATTTTTCTTAACAAGGACAACATTTGCTACCCATGTTGGGTAATTGACTTCACGGACGAAGCCTATGTCCTTGAGTTTTTCAACTTCTGCTTTCATCGCCTCGTATCGTTCAACATCATAAGATATTCGCTTCTGTTTTACTGGTTTGGTCTTGGGATCAATACTCAAGTGGTGACAGATGATATCGGGAGAGATGCCCAACATATCTTTATATGACCAAGCGAAGACCTCGGCGTTCTCTTGTAAAAAGGAGATCAGCGACAACCGAAGGGGTGGTGACAAAGTGGTGCCAATCTTCACCATGCGATCTCGATGGTCTTTGGAGATAGAGACATTCTCTAACTCTTCAGTGGGTTGTGCTTGCTGGGTGAATGAGTCATCTCGAGGGTCGTCGGGTTGACTGTTGCCATCATAAAGATCCGAGTTGGCTTCATCTGGACTGGTCTTTACTACCTGGTTATGTATAGAGAGGGTCTCCTTGGGGACAGGCAGGTGTTGTTGCTTAACTGAAGTGTTGTAACATGATCGAGCACTAAGTTGATCTCCCCTGATGTATCCATTGCCGAAAGGGGTTGGAAACTTCATCAACAACATATGTGTGGATACCATGGCCTTGAGATCATTGATGCCTGTGCGCCCAAAGATGACATTGTATGCCGTCGGGCAATTGACCACTAGGAAGTTAGTGGTAATAGTAGCTGTGTAGGGGCCTGTACCAATGGTGAAGGGTAAGTGTATACTCCCTAAAGGTTGCACGATATCGCCAGAGAAGCTTATTAGAGGAGAAATCGAGCTATCGAGCAAGTGTTCAGCTACATTAAGTGCCTTGAAAGCTTCAGCAAACATGATATTGACTGAAGCACCTGTGTCTATCAGGATTCGTTTCATATCAAAATTTGCTATGTGAGCCTTCACGATCAGCGGGTCGTTGTGAGGGTAGATGATACCTCTTTCTTCCTCAGGGTAGAAACATATTGGATCCTAGTTAGGCTTTTGATACTTGCCTCCCCTGATGTCTTCCACGTGAAACACTTGATGGCCAGGTCTCAAAGTTCGTTCACTGTTTTTCATGGCCCTATTGGAAGATTCAGACATAGGTGTGCCGCCGCTTATAGAATATATCACATTCACCTGGCGTTGGTTACGGTTATCCCTTGGAGGGTGAAGGAGGAACTGATCAATTTTTCCTTCACGTGCCAAAGCTTCAATATGATCACGGAGGATGACGCATTCCTCGCCATCATGGCCATTATACTCGTGGTAGCAGCAAAACATGCCCGTGTTTTTCTTGGACTTGTAATCTGGCTGTCTTGGCTTTGGCTTTGGTATCAGATGAGCTATACTGGGGTAGATGGCCGCGCATGTAGCCTTCAAAGGTGTGTATGTCTCATACCTCGGGGTAGGGCCTGTCTTGACACGTGATTGGCCCACTGCATTGACTGCCTGGGGACGGGCGTTATTGTGACGATATCCTGAGTTATCGCGATAGTGCCCCCTATTCTTTTTATTAAAATGAGATTGGTGAGGATGGAAATCTTTCCTTTTGCCCTGGGATTGATATGTCTGCTGACTTGGCGAAGCATTAAATGAGGCAGGGGGTGTGCTGCTACCGTTTGGAAGGTTGAGGTCTTCTCATTCAGTTGGATCTGGCCTCCACTCCCTACTTGCTGATAAGGGGTGACTGTAGGGGGTTTCCCTTGATATGTCCTTGCCTCGGCGGAGGCATGGTTGTAAGCTTGTGCCATCACCTCAGAGTAAGTTTTCCAAGTGTTGGCATTGATCATGTACTTGAAGAAACAGTCACGTAAGCCTGCCGTGAAAGCCTTGAGGGCGGTCTTGTCATCTGCCTCAGCGCAACGAGAATACTCATGGCTGAAGCGGCCAGCATACTTTCGTAATGACTCGTCTGGCTTCTGGCGAATAGTGTACAAGTCATCTGCGGAATGCAAGCGATCGGTCTGGAAGATGTGTTGAGAGACAAACAGCTTCCTCAACTTTTCAAATGAGTCTACTGTCTCAGGCGGAAGACGGCAATACCAGTTTAAAGCTCCGCCAGAGAGGGTGGAGGGGAAGAGAAGGCACCGTTCTTCGTCGGTGTGTCTCCGGTATACCATGGTGGACTCAAAGAGGTTAAGGTGTTCAATCGGGTATTCCTTTCTAGTATAGAGTTGTAAGCCAAGCTTCTGCTTTGTCTTTGCTTGGAGGGGGGTGTTGAGGATCCTTCTTGTGAGGGGCCCAGGCCTGGGTTGGTTCCAGTTAGGTATCTCGGCTTGACGTTCAGCCTTCAACTTGTTTACTTCCTCTAGGAGCTGTAGGACAAGGGGGTCCTGAGTGGAGTCGTGCACCACTGAAGGTTTCTTCCGTAAGTCCCCATCGCCTCTTGTAAGTAGGAAAGTTTGATCAAGATAGCATGATTTTTCCTTGGACTCGTCACACTGACTCCTAGAGTGAGTATGTCGGAACATTTCCGAGTCCCCTGTACCTTCATGTTCTTCTGGGACTTATTGCCCATTCCCTAGATTAACTGCTGGCCTGGGTCGTGGTAGAGGACCGAGTCTTTCAGAAACTCTTGGGTCATTGATCTTCGAGCTTATGTGGATGTGATTCTCTCGACGTTGCTTTAGGAAGTCTCGACAATCGCGATAGGCGGCTTTTGATCCTTCCACTCCTTCTGCTTCGGGTTGAAGCAGCTGGGTTGAGAGAAGTCTCATGTTGATTATCACATTGATGTGTAGCTCGATCCTTATCAGGGATATCCGTGTTGGATATCGGTGACCCTCCGTGTTGGGGGGCATTCAGATGATTGTTGATCTCAGCAGGGGCGACGAGCTTGTGTGCTTGAGCATGCCTAGCCTCGTGAAGCATCTCGAAAAGTTTTTCATACTGCTCTTGGAGAACATCGTTCCTCATCACTATCTTGTTGTTCTGAGCTTCTAACTCATCGACTTTAGCTTGAAGAGTAACTCTATTTCCTTCCTGCTTTCGTTGCTTCATACTAGGTCCAATGGGGGTGTCATTCTATGTGCTATGGCTTCTTTCGCTCCCCATGTTGGAGAGAGATGTTTGGCCAAAAGAAAGTGTAAGAGCGGTGGAAACCAGCTTAACAAAGCTGAAGAGAGTGGGAGTAAGTGTCTTTCCCACAGACGGTGCCAAATGTTGATGCACAAAATCAGCGAGGACTTTGGTACAACAGAAAGTGTCAGGTTTGTGACCTTCGCTTGGTTGCTTCGATCACTAGTGAAGATAAGTACGTAAATGAATAGGGACAGGGAAACAAACACAAGATGTACGTGGTTCACCCAGATCGGCTACGTCCACGGAGTAGAGGAGTTCTCATTAATTGTGAAGGGTTTACACAAATACATAGGTTCAAGCTCTCATTTTGTGAGTTCTAGTGAATAGTTTAGTACAAAATGACATTAGAGATTATTGTGGGAGAATGATCCCTATTTATAGAAGAGAGTTTCTAGTTTTGTTCTAACATTGACACGTGTCGTGTTGTGATTGGCTTCTGATGTTGACACGTGTCGAGCTGTGATTGGCTTCTGATGTTGACACGTGTCGCATTGTGATTGGCCTCCTGGTTGAAGGGAAACTCTTCTGGGTCCTTGACGGTATAACGTTGACCGGTGCTCAGTAGTTTCGGGATTGGTCAAGTATGGTACAAACAAGATTGATAATTTTACATAAAGAAATGGTGTACATAGTTAACTTTATGGGGTAAATTAGATGTTATATTTGCTTAACTTTTGAGGGTAAATTAAACATTTAGATGTTAGATTTGCTTAACTTTGGAGGGTAAATTAAACATTAGATTCGCAACCTATATGAAATGTTAATGGCTTATAGACGAGAAAATAACAATATTACAATCTAAAGTGTGTCAAGTAACTTAAGTTGACAAAAAATTGGATAAAATAACTTTGAATATAATAGTAGAGATGAAATTAACAAATTTTAATGAATTTAGGAACTTATTTTACCCAAAAAAGAATTCAATGACCTAATTTTCATTGAGGTGATAGTTCAGGGACTAAATCGGCATTTCATCCTACAATTTTTGTTAATAATATTGTTGTGCCTTGTAAGTTAAATTTTCAATCCACAGAGAAACCTTCAAATTACACACACATATATAATTCAAATTTGCATTGCATCTAATTAAAAAAAAAAAAAATTAGAAAGCTGAATAATACATTACGGCAATGTTGTATAAAGGAGTAAAAAACTTTGAGACGGAAAAACTATGTCTAGAAACAATAGAAGATGGTTAAAAGTGGCATAAAAAAGGCTTAATTACGACAATATGCCTCTTTAACTCAAACCCATTCTCATTTTGTATCGTAAAACACTTTTTTTTTTCTCACACTAGGCTCCATAAAAAATCGGTTAAATCTTCTAATGTGACACAAATGAGAGAGGTAGTATATTCCTTTGTTGTCCCTTCCCTTCCTTCTGCCGTGGAAGAGCAGCCATGGCTGCCATCTCCCCCATCGGCCACCCCTCATTCTTCTTCCTTTGCCCACCCTTCCTTCTCCATCCACCATGGGAGAGTTGATGGTTTCACCTACTGATGGCAACCCATTTTAAAAAAAAATCCATAACCCACTTACAAATACTTAATACTACGGTCTAATAGTATTCATCTTCATTTGTAAATGAGAGGTCTTAAGTTTAATTCTCGTTAAATGCAAATTTGAACCACATTATTGTTAGCTCATTTGGAGGCTTAGCCCACTCCCAAACCCCGTTAGTATAGATAACATCATTTGTTAAGAAAAAAAAAAAAACCCCCCACTTACAAGATATTCCTCCGTTAATGAACCTTTTCCAAGATCCCACCTTTTTTGTCCTCTCCCATCCAATTATAAGCCAAATAAATGGCTTTGTCCTTCACCCACTTTACAAAATTACTCCACTTCTTCCATTTGGAACATTTTTACTTTATCACTCAATTCAAGGTTCAGACTACAAAAATAAGGTTTATATAGTGAGACATGTACTTCTAGGGGGTTAAGGGAGAATAAGTATAATTCTCTTCCCTCTTAATTTTCCCCTCTCTTCTCCTTTCATACTTTCCTTTTTTGTCTTTACCTCTTTATAAAAATACTAATATAAGATACTGATGCAATTTAATCATAACTGTTTAAATAGGAGGAGAGGACAAGGGAGCGAGAGATTAGGAAAAATGAGTTTGAAGGGTAAATGCTAAATTCATAAATTTATGCATTTAGGTGTATTGGACTCTACGATCCTTGATCCACCAATCGGTGTCCCTCAGACCCATCGAAGTTGAGCCCATAAAACAAATAAAAAGACCTATCCAAGCCAACTATGTTTCTGGCGGGAAAATCATCACATCTTCGCGCCAAAATCTGACCCACCAAGCATAGCAACACTCTGCGCTGCCCATACCAAACCCTCCAAACCCCAACACTCTCCCCTTCTCTCTCTCTCTCTCTCTCTCTAGCCATGGCTTCCGATTCTTCTCCGGCGGACTTCAACAACGGTAACCCCCTTCCTCTCTCTCTCTCTCTCTCTCTCTCTCTCTCTCTATTTCTCTCGAACTTCGGTTGTTTTCATGGGTCTGTAAATCTCATTTTCTTTTCCTTTTTTCTTTTTTGATTTTGATGTCAAATCTCAACAGGGCCTTCTTCTCCTGATGACTCCTTATCGAGCCCAATCGGCAACACGTTCTCCTCTCCGGCGGACGCCACCCACCGCAGGAGGCGTCGATCCATTACCCCCTCGGAATTTGACACCCCGCGGGCCCAGCGGTCCCGGTTCGCCGCATCCGAAACAACCCCAATGGGCACGCGCCGCGCCAACGGCCATAGTGCTGGCCCTGCCCCGACCCCTTCCTCCACCGACGGTGATGTCCCGCCATCTTCTGAAGGCGGCGACGGGTATGGCATGGATGAGGACCGACCCACATTTGTCTGGGGCACGAATATCAGCGTGAACGACGTTAAGGTGGCGATCGTTAGGTTTCTAAAGAATTTTCGGGATGAGTCGCAGTGGAATACGGAGAGTGAGTACCTTACAGAAGGGAAGTACATTGAGGCCATCAAGAGAGTTATTGAGATGGAAGATGATTCGCTTGATGTTGATGCACGCAATGTGTTTGATTATGATTCCGACTTGTATGCGAAGATGGTCAGGTACCCACTCGAGGTTCTTGCGATTTTTGATATTGTTTTGATGGAAATGCTGCCCATCATAAACCCGTTGTTTGAAAAGCACATCCAAACTCGGATTTATAATCTCAAAACATCCACATCGATGAGAAATCTCAACCCATCTGGTTAGTTTTCAGCATCCACTTGTATTTGCAATCCAATTTTCTCTCTTTTGCTTTTGGGTTTTTGTTTGTTGTTGATCAATGTAATGTGTATATGGAAATATGGACTGACTTGAGTATATCTACTACTAGACATTGAGAGGATGGTTTCGTTGAAGGGAATGATTATTCGGTCTAGTTCAATAATACCAGAGATAAGGGAAGCAATATTTCGATGCCTCGTGTGTGGCTACTACTCCGACCCTCTTCCCGTAGAGAAAGGTAACCTTGTTGAGATCACATGCTTATTTGCTTAAATTTGATTTAGATTGATTTCTCTATTGTATGCTGAATTTTTGAGTGCTATCAGGGAGAATATCTGAGCCTACAATATGCTTGAAGGAAGAGTGTCAAGCCAGGAATTCCATGACACTTGTTCATAATCGATGCAGGTAATCAAGGGTGAATATCTTTTGTTAAGTTGTTTAATATGTTTGTTCTGTGTAATTTCACCTTTTGCATCTCCAGGGGTCTCCTTTCTTTTTGCAGTTTTTCTTAAACAACTGATGCATTTGAGATGTATATGATTTTAAAGTTTTAGTGGAACATGGACTCCTGTGTAAAAATGGGCTTTTGAATGCTAGCAATAAAAGATTGACACTAGAGTAAAAATTTCAAGAGGCACAATTGTTTTTAAACTGAAGCAAAGTTCTAAAGAGTGTGCTAGTCATGATTGTGGCTGAAATGGGCAAACAATCACATCTAAAGCCTTTATCCTATAGGTTTAGACTTCAGATCAAGTCAGTTAGAAAACATTACGACTATATTCTGAAAAGTACAACCGAAAGGCGAAATAGTGTGGAATAAAACTTGTGAAATAAACTGATTTGAGAAAGTGACCTTTACAGTTTGCAGTTAGAGTTTTTCAAAGAAATCACTTTAATGGGTCCTGCTTTTTCAATCAGGTTTACGGATAAACAGATTGTGAGGCTCCAGGAGACTCCGGATGAGATCCCTGAAGGAGGGACACCACATACGGTGAGCTTGTTGATGCATGACAAACTGGTTGATGCTGGAAAACCAGGAGACAGAATTGAGGTAAGTCCATATTGTACCCCCTTGTATGACCGTAAGATACCTATCTTGTTTGTTTATCTTGAATGTGTTCCTTTCCCGTAGGTTACTGGGATATACAGGGCTATGACTGTTAGAGTTGGACCAACACAGAGAACTGTAAAATCACTGTTCAAGGCACGTTTCTATCTTTTTCTCTGTTAAATTTCAAGATCTTTTCAGTAAGGTGTTCTGGATATAAATATCCTTTTCTTTTGATTGCAGACTTACATTGATTGTCTGCATATAAAAAAATCTGATAAGTCAAGAATGCTGGCGGAGGATCAAGTGGAAGTTGACAATACCTTGGTTGGGAACTCAGAAGAGATTCTTTTTGATGAAAAAAAGGTAACCAATGTATACTATCTTCTTCACTTGCAGTCACATCAGACTTTGCTTGTATTGTCTGTATCAATGATATCCTTGCTGAAATTTCAGGTGGAACAATTGAAAGAGCTGGCAAAACAGCCAGATATATATGATCGATTAACAAGGTCTTTAGCACCAAACATCTGGGAGTTAGATGATGTAAAAAAAGGCCTTCTTTGCCAGGTGCTTTAAATGCTTAAATCGCTTAGCCGTTAATTAATTAAGTAGTAGTGAGGCGTCTGTACGGAGTTGAGTCAGCTGTAGTTAAAAAAAAAGTTTCTCTTTCATTATTTTCAAAATTGGTTCTTATTTTTAAATGGCCTAAATGCAGCTTTTTGGTGGGAATGCTTTGAAGCTTCCATCTGGTGCTCGCTTTCGTGGTGATATTAATATTCTTCTTGTTGGTGATCCTGGAACCAGCAAGTCCCAGCTGCTCCAGTACATACACAAGTTAGCGCCTCGCGGAATATACACTAGTGGAAGAGGGAGTTCTGCCGTTGGATTGACTGCTTATGTTGCGAAAGATCCCGAAACAGGGGAAACAGTATGTTTTTGTTTATTAAAAACTTTATCTTATGGTATTTCATGAAAACACATGAAGTTGAGTGGAGGCATTTTATGACTCTTCAGGTTTTAGAGAGTGGAGCCTTAGTTTTGAGTGATAGAGGCATTTGCTGCATTGACGAATTTGACAAAATGTCTGATAGTGCAAGGAGCATGCTACATGAGGTTGGTTATTCTTTCACTTTTTTTCTCAAATATGTGGGAGGAATGTGCATTTTTTCAAATGCTTATAAACTTATCTTTTCTTTTTAAGTTTGGACACTTTGTCTTCGAAATCATGTTGAGTGATATGTGAAGATCCAGATTAGATGCTTTCAAGTTTAATATGGCAAGTTTGTAGATCCAATTATATGCTTCAAAGTTTGACATTCTAATTTCTTCTTTTTAGCTAATCAGAGACGCAAGAACAGTATGCCAGTATGCTAAGTGGCATTAAGTATACTACTTAGTATATTATCAGGGCTGTGTTCTAGTATTCCTTTGTGCACAATGCAACTATTTTCCCATTGATGGCTTTATTTCTAAATATACTCATACTCCCCCAGGTGATGGAACAGCAAACTGTTTCAATAGCTAAGGCAGGAATTATTGCTTCCCTTAATGCTAGGACTTCGGTCTTGGCTTGTGCAAATCCAAGTGGTTCACGCTATAACCCTCGCTTATCAGTAATTGACAACATACACCTTCCTCCTACCTTATTATCCAGGTGAGAAGATACACATGACATGCTTCTAGCACAGTAACAAGGCCTAAACTACGGCTTAACAATGGTTTTGCATACATTCATCTAATTTAAAGACTTATTGTTGTAAAGAATGTTCTTCTCAAAAAAAATTGTTGTAAAGAATGTCAAACTGGTTTTTTTGCATACTTGTGAAAGTTATCTATTGTGGAAATTGTTGTTAACTTTGGGTGTAAAGAAGACTTGAAAAAAACGAATGTCATACTTGTTTTCTTGCACAGTTTATTCAAGGTCTCTATTGTAATGGTTTTGAGTTGCTCTCTGATCATTAGTTTTTCTCAGGTTTGATCTGATCTACTTACTCCTTGACAAGGCTGATGAGCATACAGACAGACGCCTCGCAAAGCATATTGTTGCATTACACTTTGAGAATCCTGAGGTCTGGTAAATTGTGATTTCTCTTATCTAAGTACTATGTTTTTTTTGGTAAATATTTATAGGACTAGTTTTAGCACATATCTTGTCTATCTTTAAATTTCCATGTCTCCAATTGCAGAGTGTACAGCAGAATGTCTTAGACATTGCTACGTTGACTGCATATGTGGGCTATGCCCGAAAGCATATTCACCCACAATTATCTGATGAGGCTGCTGAAGAGTTGACTAGAGGTTATGTTGAGTTGAGGAGGAGAGGAAATTTTCCAGGCAGTAGCAAAAAGGTAAATTTACATCAATCTTAATACAAGGTACTCTTCATATATATTCTAGGTCCAGAAATTATAGAAGAATGTTCACATAATATATAGTTATACACTTGTGACAATATTTTCATACGATGTATCGTTTTTCCCTATCAAGTGAAGATTCATTTTGCAATTTCTTTATTTCATCTCTTTCTTTGATGCAAAATGTTTTTGTCTTTATTTGCAGAATACATTGATTGGTGCTTTTGACCTAGATCTTCAAATAAATTTGTCAATTCTTGCATCAATCAATCTGTGTTTTTTTTCGTTAAATAAAAAGTGAAAGCTGGCATGACCATATCATATTCAATTAATTGATTATTTGACAGGTGATAACAGCAACACCCAGGCAGATTGAGAGTTTGATACGACTTAGTGAAGCTCTAGCTCGCATCCGTTTCTCAGAATCGGTTAGCAAAGATTGCATTGTATCTTAACAGTTCACAATATATTTATCTGGAGTAAAATCAATAAAATTATGGCCTGATGCGTGCAGGTTGAGAAGCATGATGTTATTGAGGCATTTCGGCTTCTGGAAGTTGCAATGCAGCAATCGGCAACTGATCACTCCACCGGTATTTACAGCATTTGTGTCCACTTTTTCTTAATTATACGTTCCCTGAAGACAAACACAGCTTAACATCATGTTTTACTTGTGGTTTGTTCTTAAGGAACGATCGACATGGATCTTATCACCACTGGAATTTCGGCAAGTGAAAGAATGAGACGAGAAAGTCTCGTATCATCAGCTCGCAACATAATTATGGAGAAGATGCAACTTGGGGGACCCTCAATGCGCTTGTTAGAGGTGTGCTTATTTACAAGATGTACAAACTAGAGTCATGTAACTATCTTATAAACATCATCTTGATGTGTTTAATATGTCCTGCAGCTGCTGGAGGAGCTGAAGCAGCAGAGCTCTGGCGGCGAACTCCATCTCAATGATGTTAGTATATTGCTCTCTCTCTCTCTCTCTCTCTCTCTCTCTCTCTCTCAATACAAACACAGATTGGCATGCTGATGGCTATGCTTTTGTTGGCATTTCAGCTGAGGACTGCAATTACGACACTAGCAAGTGAGGGATTTGTGGCTTTTGTTCACGGCGACAGTGTCAAAAGAATATGATGAGAGAGGACAGAAGAAATGAGTGACACTTGACATTGGTTCTTTTTAGTTGCCACAATTAATTGAGACACCTCTAAACAACTGAAGATATATCACACCATATTCAAGAGTTGTTTTTGCAGGTGATTGTTGTGCGTGTAAATTATTTGGTAGTCTTTTTTGTTTGTTGGTCAAGTAGTTTAGTTGAACTACCTACCTATCAATATAATATAACTAGTTCATAACAAGCAGTTGACGAAACAGAATTTGTATTATCGCCAACTAGCTTTTGGTCATGTGTTAGTAGTCTTCACGTAGTTGGTTAAAGCCTCGTGTTCATGAGGTGCGACAGTTGCAACAATTTATGTTTCGTGTGTCAAATTGAAATTTAACTAAAATTTGAGGTCACTCTGCTCATCATCGATCGCGTTCTTGGTAAATTGCATTTTTGCTTCATTGATCCTTGGACTGAAATTTCAGTTTTGTTGCATGCTGATGTGTAGGGCAGAGTGTGTAGCCACAATTTGTTCTTGTATTTTTATGCTACAAGTGGGGTTATTTCTTTGAATGAAAAGAGGGAAATCATTTTCGATAAAAAAAAATGGAATATGTTTGTACTTTTGTTTTTGTAATTACTAGAAGACTTTTTTTTTTTTATCCAAAAGAATTCTTGAAATGGTATAACTCTTCGCTTTGATTCTTGATAATGAAAATCGATAGAAGTTGTTCCTGAGTTTGTCATCCGTAAATTATTTTGGTTGTTTTGTAAAAATATGTCAATATCCTCGATAAATTGTCATGTGAACGACCACGTGACTACCTTTTTAGGTATATCAATCCCTTCACTTAACGAAGATATTGATAGATTTTTTTTCTTTAGAATAATCAAAATGATTTACAACAGCAAATTTAGAAACTATTTTTATCGATTTTTATTGTCAGATACCAAAGTTAGGAATTATGCTAATCTTACTAACCTTTTTGTTAAAGCCTTACTAGAATGTTGCAAAAACTTCTTGAAACCAGGTCATGGAGTCAAAACAAGATTGCAATCCTGGGAGTTATTGAGGATTGTAACATTAGATTGCAATGCATTGTATGACGATTATCGCAAGATAAAAAGCACTTGACCGAAACTCATCTTACTAGACGTGCATATCAAAGGCAGCTTCTTCATCTACGCTCTTGCTACTCGAGAATTATAACACTCACTTTAAGGAAGTGACACGACCTTGATGGCGGTCATCAATCACTCCAACAACAACGATGTTTGTATATTGTGTGTCTGTAAGGAGCAATGTTGATTGGATATTGTGAAAGTGACTGGAGTTGTTTAGAAGATGACATGAGGAGTGCCTCGGGGTATGCTTTCTTATTTGGAAATGGAATGTTCTCATGGGCTTTTGTGATGCAACATTGTGTAGCTCTATCAAAAGCTAAAGTGGAGTACATTAGTGCATCAGAGGCAACTGCTCAAGCCACTTGGCTTAGGTTTGTTTTGGAAAAATTTTAGTGAGCTTCAAACTGAGGCAACTCCACTGAAATATGACGACACTTCCGCAATTGCCATCGCCAATAAAATCCTATATTTCACTAGAAAAACCAAGCATATCAACAGAAGGTACCATCTCATCAAAGAAGCAATTCAAAAGGGTGTGGTTAGATAATAGACATACAAAAGCACTGGCAAATGATTAATTCAACTATCTCAGAGAGCTTGGTGAAATCAGTTAATAATTTAAAGGGGAGTGTTGACCTATAAATTGGTGATCTAATTTTTTGTTTGAATTATAAATTGGTGATCTAATTTTTTGTATTACTAAGTCAATTATAATGTTAAAATTGGCTTTGTGCTCATATTGCCAGGTGGATATTTTTAATTGTATTTGTTTGTTATGACTTATAGGTCTAAGAAGAGCTATATCTTAAGCTTATAAGTTGTAGGATGGATGGCTAGGATTTCATGATGTAAAAGAGAATCCTCCCTCAACTATGTAACCTAACGATAGCTGAGGTCGTAAGGTTTTTAGTCTTATGAATAAGATTTGCAGAGTAACATTCTTTTGAATCGCAGTCTATATTCTTCCTCTATATCATTCAACTCTGATACAATTTTGTTCTTGTTCAAATATACAAATTACAAACATACGTATACACCACCAAATTCTAACAATACTAACTTGGCTATTGAGAACTTTTGGCCGGTACCACACCGATACTTTAGGAATTTCACGATTGTTTGTTCTCTTGTGTAGGTGACTGTTCTAGCACTTTCCTTCATCTGCGGTGGTGCGGAAATTTAATTCAAACGCCAATGCAAATGTAAATTTAATGCAGTCACTCTTGAAAATAATTCATTTAACACTACAGTTGAATTATTTCATCACCATCCATAAATTATTCGCAGGCTAATGACTTAAAACGTTGATATAGTTTCTTCAACACTAGTGTGGAATTATTTCATCACTACCAATGTAGCTAAGATGTAAACTTGACACATTCCTAAAGGTACACTTTTATTGCAATGGCAATGCATCGATTCTTCGGGTTATCATTTGACGATAACATGCTTTTCGAGGCCAGGAATGTGAGTTTTCATAATGTAGTCTTCCCAATCAATGCACCTGGGATCAAAATTAAATTCTTTTGCGTCTATGTAACTCTCATTTGTCACCCTTCGCAGCTCCTCCGAATTGGTGTCATCAAATCTACCAGGGAAAACATGTTAATCATTATCATAAGATTTATGCATAATTACAATTAACCATAAAACTTAGTTTAATCACCAAATAAAGCATACGTACATGCCCTTGAATAACAGATAGGGTTTGTACAGCTCTACCATGCGCATTACCAATTTGAGTTTTCGACTGTAATTAGCATATATATCCTTGAAATATCGGCATGATGCCTTATTTACGAACTTTAATCCCTTCAAAGATGCAAAGAAGAATATATGAGAGGAAAACAATAAAAAGAGAAGAAACAAAACAAGCACGTGCGATATCAAGAATAACGAAACATACTATTAAAGGAACATTAAGTACTTTATAGTCCATGTTTTTAGTTTTATTACTAGCAAGGAATAGGTTGAACAAACCTGCAGAGGTATCATGAAGCGAATTTGCATGTACATGCGGAAAGAAGCCATAGTCCTAAGCATTCTAAACTTCGCAACCTTAATAGGCTTTCCGTCCTTCGTCACCCAGGGAAATTTGGTGAAGTATCGAAAGCCAATATCGTGAATATCACAAAATTTTACAGGGTTGCGAAATGAAGATCCCACATGGTAAATGAGAATAGAAGATTGATTTGCATTCACCACTATCGCTGAAATTATTGAATTTACCACCATGTCAACAGGAATCTGTGTAATTTACAATTCGATCTTCAGTTATACATATCTAAAAGAAAAAAAAAAATCACAAATACAATTGAACTTTAGGGTGTAAGCAATTACCAAGTCGAAAAAAGAAATTCAGCAATATTATATCCCCAATTTGTACTTCAACAAATATTCCTTCTGTTGTAAACTTTCTAATTTAAGCGTGAATGTGTAAATTCTAAATTAGATTTGATTCTAAAAGCACTAAAATTATGACCCTTATAATAACAAGAAGTTTAGAATGCTATATTATGTACTTAGGGTGAAGTATCATTTGACCCTCTGAATTATCACTTTGTTGAAAATTAACCCCCTAAACTATTTGGTAATTAACACTTAAATTTTTAAAATTTGCCAATTGATCCCCTGTCGTCTGATTCTATCCATAATTCTGTTAAATTTATGGGCAAACTAGTTTTCTCATCATTCATTTCAACATGTCATCATCGACCACTAATAAAAATATGTCACATGGAAATTTGTATTGTTTTCTTTTTTGGGTTAATGTCAGTTTACTACCTTGAAGTTTCTTGGTTTTCAACATTTGGTACATCAAGTTTTTTCGTCCCAGTTTGATACCTAAAGTCATAATTTTGGGACAGTTTCATATATCCGTTAAGTTTTCTATCAAAAACTTGGGTAAAAGACTGTTTACTACCCTCATGTTTCATGGTTTTCAACATTTAGTACATCAAGTTTTTTTCGTCTCAGAGTCATACCTAAAGTGTAAATTTTGGGACAATCTCATACATCCGTTAGTCAAACTGTTAAATTTGCGGTTAATTGTGACGTGGCGCCCATGTGGACAATGACTGGGCGCCACGTGTCAACCACGTTTTTTTTTTTTTGTTTTTTCTTTCTTCTTTTCTTCTTCTTCTTCTTCTTCTTCTTCTTCTTCTTCTTCTTCTTCTTCTTCTTCTTCTTCTTCTTCTTCTTCTTCTTCTTCTTCTTCTTCTTCTTCTTCCACCCGACTGCAACATTTTTTTTTCCTTCCTCCTTCTCCTTTCTTCCCCTTCTTCTCCTTCTTCCTTCTCTTCCTCCGAATCTGGGGAAGTTATTTTTTTCTTTCTCCTTCTTCCTCCTTCTTCCTTCCTCTTCTTCTTCTTCTTCTTCTTCCTCCGAATCTGCCCAGATTCGGTTTTTTTTTTTTTTTTTTTTTTTGAGGAAGATGAAGAAGAAGGAGGAAGGAGGAAGGAGGAAGGAAGAAGGAAGAAGGAAGAAGAAGAAGAAGAAGAAGAAGAAGAAGAAGAAGGAGGAAGAAGAAGAAGGAAGGAAAAAAAGAAAAGAAAAAAAGTTGCAGTCGGAGGAAGAAGAAGAAGAAAGAAGAAAAAAAAAAAAGCCGAATCTGGGCAGATTCGGAGGAAGAAGAAGAAGAAGAAGAAAAAGAAGGAGAAGGAGAAGAAGGGGAAGGAAGAAGGAAGAAGGAAGAAGGAGGAAGAAGAAGAAAGAAGGAAAAAAAAAAAGAATCTGGGTAGATTCGGAGGAAGAAGAAGAAGAAGAAGAAGAAGAAGAAGAAGAATGAATAAGGAGGAATGAGTAGGAAGAAGAAGGAAGAAGGAGAAGGAGAAGGAAGAAGAAGGAAGAAGGAGAAGAAGGGGAAGGAAGAAGGAGGAAGGAAGAAGGAGAAGGAGGAAGAAAAAAAAAAAAAGTTTGTAGTCGGGTGGAAGAAGAAGAAGAAGAAGAAAGAAGAAAGAAGAAGAAGAAAGAGAAAAAAAAAAATCCCCAGCTTCGGAGGAAGAAAAAGGAGAAGGAGAAGGAGAAGGAAGAAGAAGGAAGAAGAAGGAAGAAGGAGAAGAAGGGGAAGGAAGAAGGAGGAAGGAAGAAGGAGAAGGAGGAAGAAAAAAAAAGTTTGCAGTCGGGTGGAAGAAGAAGAAGAAGAAAGAGAAAAAAAAAAAAAAATTCCCCAGATTTGGAGGAAGAAAAAGGAGAAGGAGAAGGAGAAGGAGAAGGAAGAAGAAGGAAGAAGGAGAAGAAGGGGAAGGAAGAAGGAGGAAAGAAGAAGGAGAAGGAGGAAGAAAAAAAAAAAAAGTTTGCAGTCGGGTGGAAGAAGAAGAAGAAGAAGAAGAAGAAAAAAAAAAAAAAAACGTGTCACAAAAAAAAAAACGTGGCTGACACGTGGCGCCACGTCATTGTCCACATGGGCGCCACGTCACAATTAACGGCAAATTTAACAGTTTGACTAACGGATGTATGAGACTGTCCCAAAATTTACACTTTAGGTATGACTCTGAGACGAAAAAAACTTGATGTACTAAATGTTGAAAACCATGAAACATGAGGGTAGTAAACAGTTTTTTACCCCAAAAACTTCGTTAACTGATGACGTGGCACCCACGTGGACAATGACTAGGAGTCACGTGTCAATATGGACCCACGTAGATATTAAAAAATAAAATAAAAAAAATTAATTAAAAAAAAATCTTGTGTGTTCCCTCTCATTTTCCCCGCCAATCCTAGATTTTGGTCTCAATTTTTCGAGAATCCAAACAGGAAATGAAGGACCCAAATCCAAGATTTCACCTTCTCGCATCCTAAAGATGCTACCCAAGTCCCCAACGTCTCTGTCGTGGAAGCTCGAGAGCTTAGCTACTAGCTTTCCCTAGGTTTGCAACGCCACCGTCAAGCAGACGAGGTCGAAATAGACGACAGTAGGGAGGATAATGGTGGGGTCCGATCGGATGTTGGCATTGATTAGGTTCAGTTTCATCTATGTCGGATTGGAAGGAGGCGTGAAGGGGGATGGTGTCGCATTCGGAGCGTAGGGAGTCGAAGAAAAGAAGAGGTTTGGGTGGGTGGGTGGGTGGAGTTGAAGAGGGAAGGGTGGATGTGCAAGAAGTGATGTGGAGAAAAGGGTTGAATGGGTGCAAATGAGAGAAAGGAGGGACGTGAAGTACGAGATAGCCAAGAATAATTTTTTTAATTAATTTTTTTTTTAATTTTTAAGTTTTTAAATTTTTTTTAATATCCACGTGGCTTATATTAACTCCGCCGTGTAAGTTTATCTTACATTGCCGGTCCCAAGCCCGGATAAAGGAGGAGGGGGAGGGCGTCAGGTAGTCGACAGCCGGCACTCCATGATTACGTCGAATCCTTATGAAAATGAATCCAGAACGAAATCGCGCTAAAGCTAGAGCGTCACCCGTAAGTGGCACGCTGTGTGGCCCGAGCACAGTGATAAGTGAGCAAGGGTCGCTGTATCTCCATTGGCACCCGGATGCAGTGTTAAATGAGCAAGGGGGCTATAGAAACTTCTTTTCGAACGACTCCACTCAAAGTTGTTTGGGAGCATATGCTCCTATCAACTTTACACGGGACACACAAAAGAAGTACTTTGATCCTATTAGACGGGGAAGGGTGAAGAAGCTAGAACAGAAGGGTAGAGTTCAAGAGAGCAAAATGCGTTTAGGAACGTGGAATATAGGAACCTTGACGGGAAAATCTATGGAAGTAGTAGAAGTTATGGTAAGGAGAAGGATAAATATTATGTGCCTACAAGAAACTAAGTGGGTTGGGCGTAAGGCAAATGATCTAGAAAACTCAGGGTTTAAACTATGGTATTCGGGCACCAATAGAACGAGAAACGGTGTTGGCATCATCGTGGACAAGACCTTGACACAAGATGTTGTAGATGTCAAGAGGGTAGGAGATAGAATCATGGCAATCAAGATTGTAATAGGACAAGAACTTATCAATGTGATTAGTGCGTACGCACCTCAAGTAGGGTTGGATACGAGTTCAAAGGAGAAATTTTGAGAAGACCTTGGAGACTTGGTGCAAGGAATTGCTCAGACGGAGAAGTTATTTATAGGAGGAGATTTAAATGGACACGTGGGCAGGGAGACAGGCAACTATGGAGGTTTTCATGGTGGCCATGGTTTTGGGGAGAGAAACGAGGATGGGGAAGCTATCTTGGATTTTGCAATGGCATATGATCTCTTCTTAGCCAACACCTTCTTTAAGAAGAGAGAAGAACATGTGATCACCTACAAGAGTGGGTCGTCAAAAACACAAATAGATTTTCTTCTAATGAGGAAAGGGGATCGTATAACTTGTAAGGATTGCAAAGTTATACCAGGAGAGAGCGTGACTAATCAACATCGCTTGTTGGTGATGGATGTACATATCAAAAGAGTGAGAAAAAAGAAGAAGACTTGGAAGTGCCCAAGGACTAGATGGTGGAATCTAAAAGAAGAAAAACAAGCCATTTTCAAAGAGAAAATAATCACCCAGTGTGTGTGGGATAGAGAGGGGGAAGCTAACCAAATGTGGGATTCCATGGCTAGTTGTATCCGAAAAGTAGCAAAAGAGGTATTAGGAGAGTCCAAGGGCTTTGCCCCACACCAAAAGGAATCTTGGTGGTGGAATGAGGAGGTACAAACAAAGGTGAAGGCTAAGAAGGAATGTTGTAAAGCCTTATACAAGGATAAGATCGATGAAAATGGTGAAAGGTATAGAAAAGCGAAGCAAGAGGCGAAGAAAGCTGTGAGAGAAGCTAAGTTAGCGGCTTATGACGATATGTATAAGTGACTAGATACCAAAGAAGGAGAGTTGGATATCTATAAACTAGCTAGAGCAAGGGAAAAGAAGATAAGGGACCTAAACCAAGTGAGGTGCATCAAGGATGAGGATGGAAAGGTTCTTGCTACAGAGAACGCGGTTAAAGATAGATGGAAAGGTTATTTTCATAATCTTTTCAATGAAGGACATGAAAGGAGTGCTTCTTTAGGGGAGCTGAGTAACTCAGAAGAGTGTAAAAACTACTCTTTTTATCGTAGAATCCGGAAGGAAGAAGTGGTTGTAGTTTTGAAGAAGATGAAGCATAGAAAAACAGTAGGCCCAGACGATATACCAATCGAAGTGTGGAAAGTTTTGGGAGAGACAGGTATAACATGGCTCACTGACCTTTTCAATAGGATTTTGAAAACGAAGAAGATGCCAAATGAGTGGCGAACGAGCACTTTGGTGCCTATCTACAAGAATAAGGGCGATGTACAAAATTGCATGAACTATAGGGGTATTAAGCTAATGAGTCATACAATGAAGCTTTGGGAGAGAGTCATTGAGCATAGATTGAGGCAAGAGACACGGGTTTCGGACAACCAATTTGGGTTCATGCCAGGGCGCTCAACCATGGAGGCAATCTATCTCTTACGAAGATTGATGGAAAGATATAGAGATGGGAAAAAGGATTTACACATGGTCTTTATAGATTTGGAAAAAGCCTATGATAGGGTCCCAAGAGACATTCTTTGGAGGATTTTAGAGAAGAAAGGAGTACGAGTAGCATATATCCAAGCTATACAGGATATGTATGAAGGAGCAAAGACTGCCGTAAGAACTCATGAAGGACAAACCGAAAGCTTTCCCATAACTGTAGGATTACATCAAGGCTCATCTTTAAGTCCTTACCTTTTTGCGTTGGTAATGGATGAGTTAACAGGACATATTCAAGATGATATTCCTTGGTGTATGCTTTTCGCAGACGATATAGTATTGATAGATGAAACTCAGGAAGGGGTAAATGCAAAGCTTAACCTTTGGAGAGAAGTGTTGGAATCTAAAGGTCTTCGCCTAAGCCGATCAAAGACAGAATATATGGAGTGCAAGTTCAGTGCAAATGGAGGCCAAAACGAGTTAGGGGTGAGGATCGGAGATCAAGAAATACCAAAGAGCGACCGTTTTCGTTACCTAGGATCTATCTTGCAACAGAACGGAGAATTAGATGGAGATCTCAACCATAGAATACAAGCTGGATGAATGAAGTGGAAGAGTGCATCCGGCGTGTTGTGTGACCGCCGTATGCCACTGAAGCTCAAGGGAAAATTTTATAGGACGGCAATAAGGCCGGCGATGCTGTATGGCACAGAATGTTGGGCGGTGAAGCATCAACACGTACACAAAATGGGTGTAGCGGAGATGAGGATGCTTCGTTGGATGTGTGGGCACACGAGAAAGGATAAGATTAGGAATGAGGATATCCGGGGTAAAGTAGGAGTAGCCAAAATTGAAGGAAAGATGAGAGAAAATCGGTTACGGTGGTTTGGACATGTGCAAAGAAGGCCTACTGACGCTTCGATTAGAAGATGCGACTATGGGACAGAGGTTCAGGGCCGAAGGGGTAGAGGAAGACCTAGGAAAACTTTGAGAGAGACCCTAAGAAAAGACTTAGAGTACTTGGATCTAACGGAGGACATGACACAGGACAGAACACAATGGCGTTCTAAGATTCATATAGCCGATCCCACTCAGTGACTTGGATTTTCCAAGTCTCCAACCGAGAAGTTGTCCTCGCTCTCGGGAAATTAAGGGAAGACTACCTCAACCTACATGCTCCACTCACAAAGCTTCAACAAAAGAAAATTCAAAGAACTTAGCGAAGAAGGCTTTGGTGATTTAACACAATACGTTGAAATGAAGGAAAGCTTATTTATTGATATCCCCGATAAGTTACAAATATGTACATATACTTGAGTCAAAATAAACAAACAAGAGGGAGCCTTCACAAAGGTTACTTAGGAGAAGTCTCAGCAGTCGGTAGAGCCCTAGAAAGAGAAGGCACCGGAGGGGGATCATTCGGAGCCTCAGTACTGGACAGAACCCTAGAAGGAGGAGGCATCAGAGGTTGATCATTTGGAGCTTCATTACGCGGTACAGCCCCAGAAGACGAAGGCAATAAATGCCTTTGGAACAAACCTACAAATCTCTGATGATCAAGTAAAACCTGACCATCAGATTCCTTCATCTGGTCAAGCTTCCTCTTCATGTTTGTAGCATAGTCATATGCGAGCCGGTGTAACTGTTTATTCTCATGCTTGAGCCCTCTAATCTCCTGTTTGAGACTCATCACTTCAGCCGCCAATGATTCAACTTGGCGGGTTCGAGCAAATAGGCGTTGGGCCATATTAGACACAGAACCTGCACACTGAACACTAAGAGCCAGAGAATCCTTAACAGCCAACTCATCAGATCGTTTGGAAAGTAGTCTATTATCTTTGGGAGTGAGAAGGTTCCTGGCCACTACCGCAGCGGTCATATCATTCTTCATCACGGAATCCCCAACGGTAAGAGGACCAGTAGGGGAGACGAAGGATGGGCGCCATATGTTGTCTGGAGAAGGTGGGGCTGCCTCTTCAACAAGGTTCAAGTCAAAACGACGGTCGGAGGGGCCAGACATTTTCAAAGGTGTTGAAGAGAGAAGAGGTCGGACAAATCAAGATCTTAGAAGTACAAGAATGGAGCTTCTACTGGTGGATATTCAAGTGTGCTTTGGAACTTAATGTCAGCCCCTATAAAAATCTGCACTCGACGAAGCTTCAGAAATCGAAGAGGCGCCTGCTCAGAAATCGAAGAGGCGTTTGCTTTCTTAAAAGCTGGGCTGCTCAGAGACCACGAGGGTCGATCTCAGAAATCGAAGAGGCGTTTGCTTTCTCAAAAGCTGGGCTGCTCAGAGACCACGAGGGCCGATCTCAGAAATCGAAGAGGTTTGCTTTCTCAAAAGCTGGGCTGCTCAGAGACCACGAGGGCCGATCTCAGAAATCGAAGAGGCACCTACTTTTCCAGCCTTGTCAGCACCTGTCACACGCACACTCAGCTTTGCGGAAATTATGGGCATTCTGTCGAAGATTTCTGGCGAAGTAGAAATCACATGAATCGTACTGTTCAATCACCCAATTCCCACACGCAACAATAGCTCATGGGTACCACATATAACTTTGCCAAAGTTCTCTGACAAAGTTGAGACTACTTTTCCAGCCTTCTCAGCACCTGTCACACGCACACTCAGCTTTGCGGAAATTATGGGCATTATGTTGAAGATTTCTGGCGAAGTAAAAAGCACATGAATCGTACTGTTCAATCACCCACTTCCCACACGCAACAGTAGCTCATAGGTACCACATATAAC
This sequence comes from Malus sylvestris, assembly GCF_916048215.2. Lineage (NCBI taxonomy): Eukaryota > Viridiplantae > Streptophyta > Magnoliopsida > Rosales > Rosaceae > Malus > Malus sylvestris. The sequence goes on from NC_062269.1 coordinate 8,589,925, forward strand.
TTTGCCAAAGTTCTCTGACAAAGTTGAGACACTTGAAGCTTGCAACTCTCACTACATCGTTCTGACCAAGAAGGGTAAAAGAATAGCAAAGAAACAACATTAACAAAGTTTAGACACATAAATTTTGAAGGCCTAGCTACCATATTATTACCCACAAGGGTAAAGGAACAGTACCACTGCTGAATAATTGGAAAGTCCCGGTGTGTCAACCTCTGTGCTTCGTGGCAAGGTAGACTAGCAAACATGCCCAACCTTTACTCACATTCGAGAAAACACTCCCAACAAGATTGCTTGCCCCAAAATCGAAGAGGCATTGCCCTCCGAATCTCGAGAGCCAGACTCCCAACATGATTACTTTCTCAAAAATCGAAGAGAGGGTAAAGGAACAGTGCCACTGCTGGATAATTGGAAAGTCCCTGTGTGTCAACCTCTGTGCTTCGTGGCAAGGTAGACTAGCAAACATGCCCAACCTTTACTCACATTCGAGAAAACACCCCTAACAAGATTGCTTGCTCCAAAATCGAAGAGGCACCGCCCTCCGAATCTCGAGAGCCAGACTCCTAACATGATTACTTTCTAAAAAATCGAAGAGAGGGTAAAGGAACAGTACCACTGCTGGATAATTGGAAAGTCCCTGTGTGTCAACCTCTGTGCTTCGTGGCAAGGTAGACTAGCAAACATGCCCAACCTTTACTCACATTCGAGAAAACACTCCCAACAAGATTGCTTGCTCCAAAATCGAAGAGGCACCGCCCTCCGAATCTCGAGAGCCAGACTCCCAACATGATTATTTTCTCAAAAATCGAAGACACCGCTCTCCGAATCTCGAGAGCCAGACCCCCAGCAGGACTGCTTTCTCAAAAATCGAAGAGGCATCGTTCTCCGAATCTCGAGAGCCAGATCCCCGACAGGATTGCTTGTTCGAAAACCGAAGAAGCACCACTTTCCCAACTTCAAGAGCCGGATCTCCTTGGATAAAGCTTGTCTGTAATCTTCACACGCAACATCAGCTTTCCAGATACCACAGACCATTTTTTCAAAGTGCTCTGACAGAGTTAAAACTTGTGAAGCTGGCAGCTCCCACTACCGTGCTATGACCAAGCAGGGTAAAGGAATAACATTATTACTTGATGTTAGGGAGACTCCTATATATGTCGACCTCCATCCCCAACGGACAGGCAGACCTGCAAAAATGCTCAACCCTTCCTCTTATCTGAGAGGGCACTCCCAACGAAGCCTTTCGAAATATTCAGCTTTCTTTCCCCCCGATAATACCTCTGTAAACAAGCTATACTAGAGCAAGAATATCTCATATCATCAGGGTTAACAGCAAGAGTATCCCATATCATGCTTTTTCCCTGTCTTTTCCTTTGGCCTTGTTCTTACCTGCAAGACAAGGAGAAAGAGAGCAATCAGTCAGCACTTGGAATCAAGCTTCCAGCCAGAAGCTGACTGCCTGGAACCCCTTACCTGATTACTTACCTGGCATTGCTCTCGAGTACTCATCTTCAACATCTTTTGCTTCCAGGGAAGATACCGCATCTGCCTGAGGAACAGATAGGGCAAGTGAGAAGGATACAAGGAAGCATGTGGAGACAAGCGTAACAGCACACGTGCCGATACATCCACTACTCTGTCAAAAGCAAAAGTATCCCATATCAGCAGGGTCGAACGTACTCTAGATTTGATGGACTTGTTTTGACCCTCAAATTCTTCAGTCGGCCTTATACTCTGGAGGAAACCAGAAAACCCTCCAGCCCAGTTCAAGAATAAGCCTGTGGAAAGTTACTTCTTCAAAAGCAAAAGTATCCCATATCATCTCTTCTCATTTTTCTTCTCTTTATCCTTCATGCTGCCTGCAAGATAGGGAGAATGTGAACAATCAGCCGGAGCTCTGATTGCTTACCTTGTCTGTTACCTCTTTCAGTAGATCCCCTAGCTCGGCGACTTGGGGGACTCCTACTACATGGTTTGTATCGCGCTTGACCAAGCCTGAAACTACAAGTAAGCTTCAAGTGACATTGATACATTACCTTGTGCATCTCCACCAGTTACAGATACCACCCCTGGATGGAGGAAGAGTACTTCCAGAGAAGATGCCACATCTACCTATGAGACAGATAAGGAAAGTCAAGACGATACCACACTCCAGTACTTAGAAGTTTCGTGGTTACGAGATCATTCTCCCACAATATTTCCTAATGTCATTTGTACTAAATCATTCACTTGTACTCCCTAAAGGAGAGCTTGAACCTATGTACTTGTGTAAACCCTTCACAATTAATGAGAACTCCTCTATTCCGTGGACGTAGCCAATCTGGGTGAACCACGTACATCTTGTGTTTGCTTTCCTATCTCTATCCATTTATATACTTATCCACACTAATGACCGGAGCAATCTAGCGAAGATCACAAAAAGTGACCGTTTTCGCTACCTAGGATCTATCTTGCAAGAGAACGGAGAATTAGATGGAGATCTCAACCATAGAATACAAGCTGGATGGATGAAGTGTAAGAGTGTATCCGGCGTGTTGTGTGATCGTCGTAGGCCACTGAAGCTCAAGGAAAAATTTTATAGGACGGCAATAAGGCCAGCGATGTTGTATGGCATAGAATGTTGGGCGGTGAAGCATCAACACGTACACAAAATGGGTGTAGCGGAGATGAGGATGCTTCGTGGGATGTATGGGCACACGAGAAAGGATAAGATTGGGAATGAGGATATCCGAGGTCAAGTAGGATTAGCCAAAATTGAAGGAAATATGAGAGAAAATCGGTTCCGGTGGTTTGGACATGTGCAAAGAAGGCCTACTGACGCTCCGGTTCGAAAATGTGACTACGGGACAGAGGTTCAGGGCCGAAGGGGTAGAGGAAGACCTAGGAAAACTTTGGAAGAGACCCTAAGAAAAGACTTGAGTACTTGGATCTAACGGAGGACATGACACAAAACCGAGCGCAATGGCGTTCTAGGATTCATATAGCCGACCCCACTTAGTGGGAAAAGGCTTTGTTGTTGTTGTTGTTGTATCCACGTGGCTTATATTAACACGTGGCGCCTAAGCATTATCCACGTGGGTGCCACGTAATCAGTTAATAAAGCTTCTGACGAAAAACTTAATGGAGGTATGAAAGTGTCCCAGAAATATGACTTTAGGCCATCTCCAACCGATCCGGCCAGAGGGCCATAAGGCTAAAAATAGCCCGAAATAACACGAAAACTGTCTCCAACCGAGGGCTAGGCCAAAGGGCTTGTGAGCCCCATTGGGCCAAAAAACCAAATCAGGCTAATCGGCTGGCCCAAATAAGCCAGCCAGCCAACCGTAGGGCAACCCAAGTGTTCAAATCCAACAACTACCTTGCGCCAAGTAGCCGTTGGATTTGATTTTTTTTTTGGACAAAATTTTAAAAAATAAAAATAAAAAATTCTAATTTTTTTCCTATAAATACCTAAGCCATTTCTCACATAATTTTCACCATTCCATACTATCTTACTTCATTATATTTCAATTTTTCACATTCTATTCTCTTACCTCTTCCAATAATCTTTCATTCAATTTTTTCAATAATTTTCAAATGGCCACATCTGCAAGGAAAGGTAGGGCTTGGACCCAAAAAGATGATGAAGCTCTTTGCAGGGCTTATAGATGGGTCTTGAAAGATAGTGTGAGGGGAAGTTCTCAAACAAGTGAAGGTGTTTGGACTTGTACGTCAAAAAAGTACTATGAGTTCTACGAATGCACCACTCCACCAAATTTCCAAAATCACAAGAGTTGTTCTTCAAGATAGAAAAAACATCTTCATCCAAGTTTGAATAAATGGCATCAAGCAGTGTTAAAGACCGCAAGCAGACATGAAAGCGGAGCCAATTACCACGACGAAGTAAGTGTTTTCACAACTCATTTTAAATATTTAATTATATTACATTTAATTTCATAAATTAATTTCCTTTAATTTTTGTAATTATATTTTTTAGGTACACCAAGTGGAGGAATTGTATATAGAGGACAACTCCAAACCCTTTAGTCATCACGGTTGTTGGGAAATTTGTAAAGGGTGGATGTTATTTGAAGATCCACCTCAACAAAGAGTTGGTCCTACGCCGGTGTTCAGAAAAGCATCCTTAAATGAGGATGGGGATGAAGATGGATCTCCTACCATTCAAGAAACAAGGGTAGAAAATCCGTCTCCGGGTGAAGGTTCCATACCTAGGGGTACGAGACGAAACAAGGCCTAAAAATGAAGGAAAAGGGCAAGGCAAAGGATGATTACGCCTTTCAACAGGAAATGGCAGCCTCATTGCGATTAATGGTGGAGCAAAATGCTTTTGTTGCAGAAGAAAGGAACTGTAGGCACGAAGAACGGGTAAAACAAATACAAGAAGAGATGGATGATAGGAACATGCAAAGGAACACTTCAGATTACGCTCCAATGAATAAGGCATATTTTGATAGGAAAAAGAGGGAAATTATGGTCCGACGGGAGTTGTTTACATCCGACTATACTCCTTCAATGGCAGATGATGATGATGATGATTATAGTGTTTAAATTTAAGTTGTTGTAGTCTTTAATATTTAAGTTGTAGTTTTTAAATTTAAATCGTAGTTTTTAATATTTAAGTTGTAGTTTTTAAATTTAAGTTGTTGTAGTCTTTAAATTGAAATAATAAATTATGTTTGGCCTATGACCATTTGGCCTCCTCGGTTGGAGATGGTATGAAATATGATCTGACACTGTTCATTAAAATATTAATTTCTTGGAGAGCTGTAGGGCTAAAGGGAGCCCTCTGACCCTACTTCGGTTGGACAGTGCGATGTCATATTTCATACTATATCCAACCGAGGGGGGCAAAGGGTCAAATGCCAAACATAGCCCTATGACCAAAAACCATCTCCAACTAAGGGGGCTAAAAGGCCATAGGCCAAACATTATTTATTATTTTAATTGAATTAATATGGTTACTTAAATTAAACTACCTTAATAATTTTTCGAGATGTAATCTCAATCATTTTTCGGATAGGATTTCCAGTGAAACGTGTCGCTAGAGTGAGTAACTCTTTAGACTTCTTGTCGATATGTATTCTCAATAATTTTTCGGATGAGATTTCAAGTGTCACGTGTCAATATGTGAGTAACTCTCCAGATTTCTTGTTGATATGTAATCTCAATAATTTTTTGGTTAGGATTTCGAGTGACACGTGTCGATATGTGAGTAACTCTCCAGATTTCTTGTCGATGTGTAATCTCAATAATTTTTTGGATAGGATTTCAAGTGCCACATGTCGAGATGTAATTAGTTGTGCAAATTTTAGATAGGATTTTTATCACGTGGCACTTCTTATATTCAACTTCCAATGTCCATAAATAGGGTGGATATTGGGCTATAATTCACACACCTTCATCTTTGCCCTCTCCAATATCTATTTCAATTCAAGTTTGCAATGAATTCCAACTTTGGATCCTCTTCGCATTCCAACTGGGGGTCCTCATCCAATTTCGAATTGGAAGATAAATGGGCGTAGATGAGACGAGAAGATGAGGAGTCCAATGAAGAAAATGAAGCATGGCGCAACACAACATATATGACAGCAATGGTTGGGTCATGGCGTGTGAGCCAATTGAAGAACAACCTTAATAGGGTGGCTATGTTGTTGGTTTCTCTTACAAACCACGAAATAGAGAGATGGCGCATGAGACTCTGATGAACAATTACTTCAACCCCAACTCGGTGTACACAGAAGAGAATTTTAGATGTCTCTTCCAGATGTGGCGTCATGTCTTCGACCGTTTACTTTATGATGTCTAACATGTCAATCCATACTTTTGACAGAAGCTGGATAGAGCAGGTCACCCTGGTTTCTCACCTCATCAAAAGGTTACTATTGTACTTCGCATACTGGCCTATGCCTCCCTAGATGATGCAATGGATGATACATATGGTATGTTCGAGTCTACATGCCTTGATAATCTTGTTGAATTCTATCACATAGTTGTTTAAATTTACAAAGAAGAGTACCTCCGTGAACTAAATGAAGTCGATTTGGATCGGCTCATTCATAAAGCTGAAGGTTGTGGCTTTCTGAGCATGATAGGGTAATTAGATTGCATGCATTGGCAGTGGAAGAACTATCCCACCGGATGGCAATGAAGCTTTAGCAAAAGATCAAGAAGGCCAACTATTATGCTAGAGGCGATTGCCTCGTTTGACATATGGATCTGCATGCTTTCTTTGAAGTCCCAGAATCCCAAAATAACATTACAGTACTTGGGCATTCATCCATCTTCAATAACCTGACGGAGGGTAAATCACCTCAACTTGACTATTACATCAACGGGCGTCAGTACAATATGGGGTATTACTTGGCATATGACATCTACCCAAAGTGGGCGTCACTTGTCCAAGCAATTGCAAACTCTGTGGATTACATCAAGAGGCATACTAGAAAGATGTTGAGAGAGCTTTCAATATTCTACAAGCACGGTGGAAGATCATTAAGGAACCGACAAGAGGGTGGAGTTTAGATAAATTGAACTTCATCATGATGTCGTGTAGCATATTACACAACATGATTGTGGAGGATAAGCGAGATGGCTATATTGATGGAGAGTCTGATGACGACCAAGATGATCCAAATAGGTCAAGGAGGGCTAGTGCAAAAATATATGATGGACCTAATTTGCCTTTGGATCCAAGAACTGATAATATCTCTTTAAATGAGTACATGAGGCACCATAGGATCATACGTTCGCATGCCATAAACAAGTACCTACAACAGGATCTTGTTGCATATCTTTGGGCTAAAAGAAGCATGGAGTAGATGTTTAAGTTTTTTGTTGTTAAATGTTTTTTTTTAATGTTGTTTAAGTTTGAATAACTTCCCCAAGTAGTACTAGGGTGGAGATTGTGTTCTTTAATGTTGTTTAAGTTTAATGTTATTTAATATTGTTTAATATTGTTTGGTGTTGTTTAATGTTGTTTAATGGCTTAGGTAATTATAGGAAAAAAATTAGAATTTTTATTTTTATTTTTTTAAATTTGGTCCCCAAAAAAAAAAAAAAAAAAAATTCAAATCCAACAGTAACCTAGCATCAGCATGACTTCAGCTAGCTGTTGCTAGCTGGCGTCATGTTGATGCCAGGTAGCCATTGGATTTAAACCATTGGGTTGGCCCAGGGCTGGCTGGCTGGTTGGTTCGAGCCAGCCAGTTGGCTTGATTGCACAATTTTGGCCTGGTTGGGCCCATGAGCCATTTGGCCTAGCCTTCGGTTAGAGACGGTTTTCGTGTCATTTCGGGCCATTTTTAGCCCTATGGCCTTCTGGCCGAATCGGTTGGAGATGGCCTTAGGTAAAGACTGGGACAAAAAAACTTGATGTACCAAATGTTGAAAACTAAGAAACTTTAGGGTAGTAAACTGAGATTAACCATTTTTTCTGAACAAACGATAATATCTACACTAAAAGAAAATTAAAAATTAAAAAGAAAAAAAAGAAGAAAAAACCCAACATTTCCACAAGTCGAAACCTTAAGAGAGCAAGCGAAGATGAAGTAAAATCCCTTAGTCACCAGCTCTTGACGGATGAACCCTAGGAGTGAAATCTATGTTGTTGCGCAAGGACTACAAGCTTGATCAGGGTTTTGTAAAATGCTACAGATCGAAGTCGATCTTCGGAAATGTTGGTAGTCAGAGTTGGTATTTATAAATACTCATTTCTTGTTGTAAAATATTAGTATTTTTTATGTTTATTTAATTATTTAGGTTTTTCTTGTTAGCTTAGGATTTGAGCCCAACCTATCTATGAGACCAGCTCCAATAGAGAGGGCTAAAACTTCAAAAGCCAAAAAATGCCGATTTGCCAAAAAACTTATCTTTAATCGATGTCTGGGCTATAATTCTATGCAGCCCACCAAGCCATTATTTGGTCAAAGGGGCATTAGGCAATCTTAGCTGCCTCTTAGCCCCTTTTGGGGCCTAGCTCCTCAGTTGCAATAATTGATTCAAATTCAACGGTTAGATTTGAAAACATCCAAAGTTAGTTTAATTGAATTAACCAATAAATTTAAAATATAAACTTAAAAATAATAAATTATTGACAAGGGTATGTTTAGCTCATTCGGTTGGAGATGGTATATGAGTCTGACACTATTCATTTAAAAATAATTTTTGCAGGGCTATAATTTTGGCTAGAGCTATAGTCCCTTTTGGTTGGATATGACCTTAGGGTTTCTTAAGTTTTGTTCTCTACAAATGTAGTTCGTAGTTTAGTATGATAAACAAAACAGTCAAGATGTAGTCATTTGGTTGTAGACATATCGGCAATCTTGTTTAATAAAATAATGTTCATAGTTATATTTCGTTCGTTCGTCGGTTTATTTTCAACTTGGTATCAGAGTAGGTTTGATCCTTCCAAATTTAATTTGCTTCTGTTTGTTCATATTAGTTTATCTGTCATTGATAGTTTGTTTTGTTCAGTTTTGTACCTTGAAACTTTTTTTGCTTTCTCGTTTGGGTTACTCCTTGTTTGTCGTTCATTTTTAGAAAGAAAAAAAGAAAAAGTTGAAGCTTGGAATCCCCGTCGTTCAGTCTAGAAGCCCGCATCACCAGTGTGCTCGATTATCGGAACATCACCGTATGCATCCCGTTGACCCAAGTCTTATGGACCTACAACAATGACCTGTATAGGTTGTTCCATGTGTAAGAATGAGTCTTACATTAATGGGAGGGGGACCTTGCATGGGCTTATAAGAGGTTGGTTACTCCTTATATTGCCAACTAATTTTATAGTGGAACCTCAACTTTCTTCATGGTATCAGAGTAGGTTGTTCTACGTGTGAAGCCAAACGGCCGCAGCCGCACACGCTCGACTTCACCCCATTGTGTTTTTCATGTCTTAGGCTTGAAAATTAGCCACACATGAGAGAGTGTGTAGAGAATGAGTCACACATTGATGTGAAGAGGGACCTTGCACGGGCTTATAAGAGGTTGGGCTACTTCTCATATTGCCAATTGGTTTTATGTTGAAACTCCAACTTTCTTCATTGACGAAGCCCAGACCCGAGAACCACAAACTCAGGTCGCGTTCGTCTCCGCCTTGGATAACCTACAGTTTAACCCGTACCACCATCTCTGCTGCTACATCCACCCGCATTGCTGCTGTAATCAGAAATCCAGAACCCGACCACTGTTTCCCATCGATGAATCTCTACTCGAACCACTTGCACTCAACCCACACCATTGCACCTGCAGCTTGACGCGTTTCCGCAACCCGTTGTCCTTCGTTGTCGTGCACATAAGCCTATAAACCTCCGCACCTACTCAACCCGAAACCCCTACTTACCCTACCCGCATGAGTTGGATATGTCACAAACCGTATGAAGTCCCTTTCTGCAGTTTGACTTTGCACTACGTTGTTTTGTTTGCCGCAATCCCTTAGGTTTGAGCGACTTGTTTGCTGCAATTGGTTTTGCACGAATTGAAGAAAGGCAGAGAGAAGGAAGGAAGAAAACAAAATAAGGAAACAAAATGAAAGAGGACAAAAAATCTTTGCTGTTTGGTTTTGGCCCACACGGGCAAGTAAAAATTGGTTTAGTAATTTTTAGGCCCACACGTGTTTCTAGCCTATATGAAGTTTTCTGTGAATGTCACTCAAGTGCTTGTACTGGTGAGCATTCGAGTGATTAGAGAATTGTTACTGGCACTGGCACATGAATCTTGGACTTGCACCGATGGAGTTTTGTATGGGAATTTGTATCTTTAGTTAGCATAATGAAACTTGCATCCACATCATGTCGTGTACCGTCATATGTTTGACGAGGGGGTGTTAGAAAATATTAGTATTTATTTAATTATTTGGATTTTTCTTACTAGTTTAGAATTTGAGTCCAGCCTATCCGAGTTCGGGTTTCTTAAGGGGTTTTTTTTTTTTTTTTTGTTGAACAGATGATAGGGGGGGTGGGCTTAGTTTTATTCCCTATAATATAGTTTGTAGTATGATAAACAGTCAAGATATAGTCATTCGGTTGTAGCCGTCTCGGCAACCTCGTTGAGTGTAAAATAATGTTCATAGTTACTAGTATATGCGCACATACAAATGAGTGAGAGAGAACGTGGGAGTGAGGAGAGGGATAGAGGTTTGCTTGTTTGTTTGTTTGTTTTTTTACATTTAAAAAAAAAGATGATAAAATCACTTGTAGGTGAGGCTTAAACAAAAAAAGAAAAATTTTGTTTTGTAAAATTACATTACTGTCCTTAACTTTTTTGTTGTAATAGGAAACAAAAATGTCTTTTTACCCTCTTTTGATTAACAAAAAAAATTTCATTAATATATAGTTTAGATATTTCGTTTGTTCGTTAGTTTATTTGCAAATTTTCTTTTATGGTATGCTTGTTTTTGCAAAAAGTCTCCATCATGTTTTGTTTGTTCTCGAATTCCTCCATTTTTAAAATTTTGAGTCCTATTATATCTAAACATGCACCTGTCATATGTTCTCATTTATTTTATAACTAAATTGTAGATGACAAACTAATATAAGGTGGTAGGAAAAATATGCCAGGTGGATGTGCATATCGACACTCGTAATTTTCTTTTAATATAGAAGATTTAATTACGAAAATGACCCCAACAAAGTTTATGTGCATGGCACCCCGCTAAGAAGCTTACCCCGTAGACACATTTTACGCACATGCATGATCTACATAATATGTATAATGTATTTGTGCGTTGGGGAGGGGTTTGGTGATTGATTTACTTTGAACTCACCATATCAAATACCGACGTAGGATCAACAAGTAAGCATTTCAACTTTCCTTTACCATAACCAGCAATTATGCTATCAATGGTTCTGTAGTCACACAAAATATAACAGATATATGAGTTTAGCTGTCACCTTGTCAAAGGAGGATCATATTTTCTAAATGAAAACCATCATACAGTTTTTACATTCTCACATTTAGTTCTAAAGAGGACCATACTAATTGTACTAGATAAATATATGTTTGAAATAAAGATTTTAGGGTACATGCAAGGCAATGCTCATTACCTCAAACCTTGAGTCCAACCTGGAAATGGCTCCTTATAAGTGCTAGTAACAACGGATGGGCGGATGATAACTAGAGGTAGATTATCTTTTGAGTGATGCAGAAATATTTCTCCTATCGCCTTTGTAAATACATAGGTGTTTGGCCATCCATAAAGTTTAGCCCTAATAATTGTATCAAATAAATACAAATAAATTAACAGAAGTCCAGAACTTAATTTGAATGGCACAATATATGTTGAATTGTTAAGAGTTCAAAAAACAATTCTACCAACACTTTTACTTTTTTTTTCCCTTTTGATTTAGTAAGCCACAGTATAAAATTCATATGTGAAGAGTAATATAGGGCACAATTAGATTAGATAATGATGCTCTAATTAAAACCTTTCAATGCCCAAATCCTTCATGGTACGGGTAATAATTTCTTCAGAAGCACCTTGTGCTTTTCTTTCATTCAATTTCTCCTCCACCAACTTCTTTTCATGTAATTCGAAATTATTATTTATTATGTCGTCAATTAATGAAGATGATAAGTCCTCTGCTATGAGTCCTGCCCTTTCACCACACACATAAGCTGGAAAAAAGTTCACCAATTAATCACCATAAATTAAGCAAAAACTACGTATCCATTCAAGGAGTAAGACTTCAAAAAAGTTTTATTATGTAAAAAAAAAGGGATAAATAAATAAAGGTTGTACCAAATTAAGGACAAACAAACACAGAGAACTGACCGGTTGATACATGGAGAAGCATCTCCAGTTTTAAACATTTCTTCGCAAAACTCAAAACATGAAGAACTCCGAATGTATTCACGTCCAGCGCAATATCATACCTGCACACAAATATCAGTCTACTGCGTATCTATTTTGAAGGACAAAGACCAACTTTGTATTTATTTTCTTGACTTAGCAATCACATGACCCTGCAGATATTACATACTGGGAGAAGAGAAGGAGACGCTGACTCACCCTAGAGCACTTCCATACCATGAATATATCGGCTATTGGGCAATCCAATCCCTCCCTTCCCTTCCCAAAATCATTCCAGCCGAGCCCGACAAACAACCCAGGCTTAAATTGCCAGCCCATAGACTAGTGGATCTGACGTCAAGCTAACGTCATTTTTTTTATAATTTTCTTTTTTGCCAGTGCGTGCATTACATGCAGGAGAATAGCGAGTGGCCCGACAAGAAAACAGGGCTGGGGCCAGCCAGGCAGGTGCACTCACCATGGGTGACGTGGCACTTTCTAGTCCGTTGGATTTTCTCTTTAACGTTCCAGATTTTTTGGAAAAAAAATATAAAGAAGGAAAAATTAGACAAAGTCCAATTGTTATCGATGGCTTACGTGTCAAAATCTGGTTTGTTGGATTACAATTTTTTTTGTAATCTAACAGTCCATATAAATTAGTTTTTTTTTGTGTAAATGCGTACCATGCTTTCGGGTAATACATGTGGAGTGACGAGATTAGTTAAAAATCGTATCCGAAATTAATAATAAAATTGTCTTCTACTATTTTAATAAAATTATTTTAATACCAACAACCTGGACAATTTTTTTTAGGGATAAAGATGCACTCGGATAGTTACTGTTCACTAAGGGCAGTAATTGCCTAGCTCAATTGCTTGGGCAATTTGATAGGGGTGGAAGTGCTTTTATAATAGGAAGTTTTAACGAAACACTTCTAGTACTGTTTACTTTTAACGAAAATGATATTTTTACTCTAAAAAGTCACTTCTGGCACTATTCACTTAAAACACCTTTTTGTCTTTTTGATTAAAACAAAAAATTTTCAAGCTCTTTTCATTAGTTTTTCTTTTATAATAAGGACCGATGAGATGACCTCCATGCGATCAAGGAGTGCTTCGTCAAGAAATTAAACAGAAAGTGAGATTTGTCCATGAATTGCAATGTACAGTTAACTACAATGGTTACCATTGTAAGGCTTAGCTCACTCCTTTTATATTATAGATAATGTCGTATATATTCCAAAAGATTTTATTTAAAAAACTTTATTTTAGTCCTTGAAAAAAATTGCTTTTACACTAAAACCTTGTGTAAGATTAAAAACTAATTGTAGTCCGTTGACTCAATGTCCATATCACACTAAATTTAATCATCTCATATATTTAACACACCCATTTTTTACTTCTCACATCCCTCGTTAATTTTTGTGCTTTGATCTTCGTCAATTCATTCGATCTGAATGTCGAAAATTAAGAGGAGTGTGTGAGAAGTAAAAATGGGTGTGTGGATAGCACACCCCTATATTTATTATATTTTGATGTTTTATTTCTCCTTTTCTTCCTAATTTTTATGTATTAATTACATTTAATCTTAATTTTTATTTCATTCATCATAATATAATTTCTTGTAGACATTTATAGGCTAAATTATAACAAAGGTCCTTAAACTATACCATAAGTTTAGTTTTGGTCTCCGAACTCTACTAATAGTTGCGCTTGTTCTCGAATTATGCCCTGTCTTGCACTTGTGGTCCTTTCGTTAAATCACTCACCTTTACTACAATTTAGCCTTTTTTTTATATAATATATTTCGATACATTTTGTGTTCTTCATTTAGGTATATTAATTCATTTTAATATATTTTTGATATATTCATCGTACATTAACTCAATATTATTAATTCATTTTAATATATTTTTGATATATTCATCGTACATTAACTCAATATAATACAATTTGGTAGACATAAATTTCGCTACTAATTTACACACACACACACACACACACACACACACACACACACACACACACACACACACACACACACACACACACAAAAGGACTGAGCTAACCCACACAATGAGTTATATCAATAATTTGATATCGAATTCGCCATTCATGAGAGTAGACTCTTAGAACTCATACTTACAAGTGAAGAAAAATATCACTAGATCGTAGTACAAGTCGCTTGTAAACTAAGACTAAAGTGGAACTTTAAATAGTATGATCCATATAACTGAAACTTTGTTAGCGAAATGAGAACGCATGCATTACCTCAATTGTATGGTGAATACTCTTACCTTTCATCAAATTTGGTCGTTGCTGCAGAGTTGAGTATAATTTGTATTTCATTCAACATTTCTTCCCTAAATTTGGAGTCTTTCATTCCCAGGTTTTCCGAACTTACATCTCCTGGGATAGCCACAACTTTTTCCGATATAAAGGAATCAAAATATGCACCCAATTGCTCCCTTAGAACCTTGAACAACTCCTTTCCTATGATCTTAATATATCAAAACATTAAAATAAGGTGCACGTCAGAATTGAAAAGAAATCTATTATATGAGTTATATAATCTATATGGAAGTTGTAAATTTGTATATTTAGGTAAACCTCATTATGCATGCGATCCCTGGCTGAGTTGATATCCGGAGCTCTTAAAAGAAGATAGACCTTTTTCACATCTGGTTGAACCCTTAGTATTTTTTCCAAAAATACTGCATGCCGATTTGAAATACAGTTACAGAGAGAGAGAGAGAGAGAGAGAGAGAGAGAGAGAGAGAGAGAGAGAGAGAGAGAGGACAGTGTACCCATTGCAAGGAAGCCTGTGGCTCCAGTAACCAAAATGGTCTTTTTTTGAAGATATCCTTGAATGGTCTTCGACTCCATTTGTGAAACTCAGAATTATATTGTGAGAGAGAAGTATTTTGGTCTGAGTAAAGTTCAGATGCTTTCTTGGATTGAGAGTGGTGGAGGGAACTAAGTCGTGGTTGGATAGTATTTATACTAAAATTTAGAATGGTTTCAAAGGCATAATGGGAATTTTGGCACTATTGCATGAAATTGATTGATATTTCTTTAGATTTGTAAATATGAGGTTTTGTGTTCGATTTTCATGAATAATGAATTCGGCACTAAATTATTGTTGGTCACTGTTTGTCCCTCCCCTTCCCCTATTCCCCAATATCATTCTATCAATAAAAAAAAAAAACTCTTAATCAAGTTGGTTAGAGTTTTGGAGTAGGATTTTCTCCCCTCCTATTACCATCCCCTCCTCTCACACTCTTCTTTTTGTCTTATTTTCTATATAAAAAAATTCAAAACAAGATATAGACGTGGCATAATCGCAACCGTTTAAATATAAGAGGATGAAAGAGGAGATAGATTAGGAAGGGAGAGAATCCTACTCCGTGAGTTTTTTCTATATGCACTCAAGTTCAACTCACCTACCACCTAATTTAAATAAATTTAATAAAAATGTCGCTGGTATAAAAAAATTCAGATGTTTTTCTTGGTAAATTAAAAATGTCGAGTAAATTAAGTATCATTTGAGGTTTTAATGTTTTTCAAAGAATGAAACCCTTTCCTGAGCTACTAGGGGAGGTACTGTTCAATAAGAAAATGTTGAAAACCCTTTAATTAAACAAACATAAAACCCAAACCCTTTTTTCCAATGTCACAATGCCATAAAAAAACCAGGTGACCCAGAAGATTAATGCTGAATGATTTGTGTGTACAAAAGTAAAAGCACAAACCAAAACTAGATAATATACCAATAAATAAAGAGAACTTTCATGAAAAGGGCTTGGGTTGAGTTTATTTTAACAAAAAAATCATGTTATAACTATATCTAATGAAAAAGACTTAAATTTTAATGAAAAACTCTTAAATTTTAATAAAAATGACAAAAGAACTTAAATTTTAATGAAAAATACATAATTTTAATATTAAAAAAATGACATGCGGGACACGTGCGTTCTCACATATATTGTTTATGAAACTTACTATACTGTTTATAAAACTTAATGATACTACATAGTTTATGAAACTTAATGGTACTACACTGTTTATAATGCACTGTATATATATATATATATATATATATATATATATATATTATTTATTTTGCCTTTAGTAGGTACGAGTGAAATCTACATATATCACTTTTATATAAATTATTTATTATATACATGGAAAATATAGTATCGGACATGTGTTTGTGTTATCTTGCTTTGTCAAATGCCTAAAAATAGGTGTCATCGTTGTTACAGTTAACTAATTCATACATAATATAATATGTATGTGTATTTTCATGTACTTTTTCCTATTTAATTATATTTGTTGGGGGCGAGGGAGGGAGGGGGGTTGGAGGGACGCACACTGAGTACACATGTTTATATTTTATGTTTTTTTTGTCCTTATCATTAAATAAAGTTATTAGATGATTTTTGGTTAAAATGCAAAGTTTTGAAGCGATTTTTATTAAATTTCTTATAAATAAATGGAAAATACTTAAACCTATTTATCTATTCATTGGTAATAAATGTACTTTTACAATATGAATATTATACTTAAAATTGTTTATTCTCTGTCACTTAGTACTACAATCTAACGATATTCCTCTTCATTTATGAGTGAAAGGTTTTAGGTTTGATTCTTTAGAAAGTTGTTTATTCTCTTTAT
Organism: Malus sylvestris; assembly: GCF_916048215.2. NCBI lineage: Eukaryota > Viridiplantae > Streptophyta > Magnoliopsida > Rosales > Rosaceae > Malus > Malus sylvestris. The sequence continues at coordinate 8,606,386 of NC_062269.1, forward strand.
TTTTATCTAAATATTATTTTTGTAAATGTTTAGTTTGGAATGGCTTTGAACATCTCTAATGACGTTCTCTATTATAAACTTAAATTTTAACGAAAAATAATACAAAGTTATATTAGGAGCTCCCCATAAATGCTAAAAACACTTAATAACAACTTTCATGACCTCCTGGCTCCAGCCCGCCCTTCCCTTCACTTCTCTTCCTCCATCCATAGTTCCATACCACCCTTTCAATCCCTCGTCACCCACCCCCTTTCCCTACGAAGGCACAATCTAATCTCAACTGATTAGCCACCAATCGAAAAAGGCCCTTTCTGACGTGTCACTGGCGGCTACCTTAAACCACAATTTATTGAGCATTGACAATATTGCTCAATTTGGGATTGAGATTCACTCTGAATCTCTGTGTTCTTATTAGAAGTTGCACATACCATCAAAGTTAAAGTTCTTTGCTTGGTTGGTCACTCGAAATAAAAATTCTAACCAACCAACAAAGATTCAAGAGAAAAATGATGTTGGATACTAGTTGTCCTATATGTGGCGGTCTTGTTGAAATTTTAATTCACCTTTTGAGGGAGTGCTCTAAAGTTAGAGTTGTTTAGAATTCATTAAAGGTCCGTAGTAATATTCAATAGGTTTGGTACTTGTTTGAAATGTTTAAAAAAATTGAGGCCAATTTAAAATGACACTAAAGGGTTGGAGGGTTTCAATTACTTAATCTAAAAAATAAAAAGGAGAAAGATGAACAAGAAAAGGATAAGGAGACAAAGAAACCAAAACACAAAATTGACTAATGCAATCTTTTTAAAAAAAATCAAATGTACAATATAAATTATAAATTAGAGGTTGGACATCATTATATTGATCATCCATCTCCCAATATCACATTTAATCGAAAAATTCCACCTATAAATGTAGGAGGAGAAGAAGAATATTATAGAAGTGGGCTAAACCCTAAGGATAATATAATAAGTCAATTTTAGAGTAAACTTGGCAAGATAATTCAATTAAATTAGCGTGGATAACAAGTTACTACCTAACTAAAAAATGAAACAAAAGACATTATACTTAACAGTGACTCACAAAATTGAACTTATGTTAATTTTCTCAATATATGCCCGAACTGACTCACCACCAAAACACAAATAATTGCATCTTCCGAAATTGACGAAGAAAGTCTGGTTGTTCGTAAGTTGGTTGGGCGTTAACAAGGGTTGGTGTGTAGCAATTTGACTGAGAGTCCAATGTATTAAATATCGATGATATCGGAAATATCGGGATATTATCGATATCGATAAAAATTGAATAAAAACCACATAAATTGTAACAAAAACTTGAAAATTTTTATTGAAACTTTGCAGGATGTTTATTTAGTCAATTATCTATTAGTTTATCACAAAAAATTGGAAGGAAATGTATTGCATGATAGATATAACTGATTTAAGTTGATTATATAGCGAGCTGGCAAACATTGTGAGTGTAGAAAATATGTAGTAATTAATGAAAGAAGTTTAAACACACCATAATCATTTATATATAATGAATTAGTACAATATTTTACACTTTATACATTGCATGATAAGATACATGAGTGACTTAGCAAGGTAAAATATCGATGATATCGGAAATATCAGTAGTCCAAAAAAATATCAGTAGTAAAAAAACACGGAAATTTCGATGAAAATATCGGGATATTATAGATATTTTAGACCATGACTGAGACATAAGCCAAAAAAAAAAAAAAAAAACATAAATGAACCATAGAGATACACGTAAGCTTATAGCGACCTTCCCTTGTTCCTTCGTTTTCAAATTGTTAAATTTGTGCGATCCTCCTCCACAAACAAAAAGAGTGTAGTCGTGTTTGCCAAAAAAAAAAAAAAAAAAGAGTGTAGTCGTTTGATTAAGAGTTCTTTTGCCCCAAATTAAACACTGGGCTTAGATAACCTGTGCGCTAAACCACTGGAGGCTTAGACCATCTCCAACCCTTGGGCTAAAAGCCAAATTTTTTAGCCCGGAAAATTTGGCTTTTAACCCAGAAACATCTTTTATGCTCCAACCCTTTTACCCTAAAATTTTAGCCCGGAATTATTAAAGAATGAACTTAGGTTAATTTTTTTCTTGAATCAATTTTTTTAAAAAAATTAAATAAATATGTAGATTATTGTAAATTAATTTTATGAACATTTTAATCTAAAAAAATTTAAATTCCGATAAACATTTTGCATTTAGCCCGGGGGGAAAGTTGGGGGGTATTTGGCCCAGAAATAACATTTGGCATTTAGCCTAAAATTTTAACATGGGTTGGAGAGTGTTTGGGGGGGGGGGTAATTTGGCTTTTAGCCCAGGTTTGGAGATGGTTGGCACAATGTTTAAAATATAATTATAACATGGCAGCTATGGACGGCAAACCTATAAGAATAATCAGATTAGGAGATGTTACAGATAGATTTGGTATTCGTGTCGTGTTTTTCGTGTTTGTGTTGTTTTCGTGACACACCCGATCCCGTTAAAGTAAACGTGTGATATGACCCAACCCGAAATTGACTCGTTAATATTATCAGGTAATATGACCCAATCCATTACCCATTAAAGAAAATATATTTTAAATTAATAAATAATGAAAATGAAAAACATAAATTTGACCCAAAAAAATGAAAAACGTAATACTAAATTAGTATATGCATATCACATTGTCGCATAAATAGTACTTCAAAACATAAAGAAAACATTTGTCTTTTAAGTATTACATACTCCAAAATACGAGCTTAATGAAAAAATATTAGTACATTACTACAAACTACCAAATGTTTCAGGATATGCAAAATGAAGGGAGATGCATTTCAAGGTTGAGGAACCTTGCACGGTTTTTACAATAACCAAGGGAAATGGTATTGGAATTTTGGCTTGATATATTATTTTTAAGAGTTATATTAATGATGTTTTCATTAGGCTTTAATGTGTATTATATTTTTTTTAATCTCACTATTTGCCTATAATATACTATAAAAATAAATAAATAAATAAAACTTAATTTTTTTTAATTTATATAGAATAATAAAACAATGATACATATTTAATATACACTATATACATATACATATACTCTATAGCTATTGTATTTTATAGTAAGTTTTTTAGTATAAAAATTTAAAATCATCAAATAACTTTTTTCTTAACATGTCAAAACGGGTTACCCGCATGTCACCTTCGTGTAAACCTGTTAAGGACTCGTTATTAACGGGTTCTTATCGTGTGACCCGCTAACAACCTGATTAGTTACCTTGTCGATCTGAAACCCATTATTTTTGTGTCATTCACGTATCGTGTTAACGGGTCGTATAAGAAATTACTAGATCTAGTTGTAGAGGGTGTGTGTCAGTAAGAAAAGCACCTTATTTCAAGGGAAAAACCCTGTAATTTCAAGGAGACTAAGTGTGAACTCACCCATTGCCAAGCTTGTCACATCAACCACTTGACATGAAAAGTGATGCATCAAGGAGCTGGGTTTATTTTATTATGGGTAAATCGCCAAAATTGTCCTTGAGATTTGCATAACTCATCACTTTGGTCCCTGAGATTCCAAATCGATAAAAGTGGTCCCTGAGATTGTCCACCATTCATCATTTTGGTCATTTCGTTAAAAACTCGGCTAAGTGTCCGGAAGCTCTTGGCCGGAAGTTTGGACAATTTTCAAAGCTTCGTAACTCAATCGTTTCTTAACCAAATTTGACCCATAATATATCAAAATGAAGATAGAAAAGTGTAGAATAATATTATACCTATTTCGAAGCCCAATGGTTGCCGGAGATGGCCGGAAAATAGCCTCAAAGTTGACTGGTTCGAGCGAAAACTGGAAAACTCGCAGGAAATTGGGTAAACTTTAAACGTTTCTCTTCTTCAATACTCAACGAAATCAAGTGATTAAAAAATGAAAATCATACTTCTCGACGAGACAAAGAGAATGATACCTTTTTCGACTGCTAGATTGCCGTGGTTTGGCCGAAAAACAGCTCGAAAATGGCTCAAAACTATTGGAACAAACTGGCGAAAAAACTAACACTGTTTCTGGAAAAAAAAAAAAAACTAACACTATCTCTGGAAAAAAAAAAACCAAAATATAAAACTATTTCTGGAAAAAAAAAATAACACTGTTTCTGGAAAAAACTAACACTGTCTCTGAAAAAAAAGAACCAAAACATAATACTGTTTCTGGAAAAACCAAAACATAACACTGGTTCTAGAAAAATAATCTGATACAATGTTTGTTTTGTTTGTGTACAAACAAACACTGTATCTGAAAAAAAAAACCAAAATATAATACTGTTTCTGGAAAACAAAAAAATAACACTGTTTCTGGAAAAAAAAAAAAGTTGGCAAAACTGTATATGGAAAAAAAAATACATTGTATTTGAAAAAAATTGAACAAAAAGCTAACAGATCTCAAATTTATTTTGTTGAAAAACAAATGATGAACTCCATTGAAGAAGAAAAATTGAAAAACAATATCTCGAATACATTATGAAAAATTGAAAGGTTAATAATCAAATGAATGAGGAGGGAAGGGTAGAAATTCACCTTTGTCATTTTTGCCGATGTCGATGAAAGAGCAGATCCCTTGCTCATCTTTACAGAGAAGAGAGAGAGAGAGAGAAATTTTGGGAGGGAGGGAGAGAGAGAGAGAGTGACAAAATCATACCGTTTTGCTTGTAAGAGATCGTTACCGATTTTCACAGAGATTGAGACTACTCAAAATTAGGTTTGGGGTCGAAGCTGTGGTTTTTACATAGTGATAGAAATGGAGTTGCTATGCAAGATTAGAAAGAAAAATGGAAGGTTTTGAATGTTAGGCAAAAATGGGGGAAAGAATATGAGAAAGATCCATAATGAAGAGAGACTAACGGACAAAAGCTTGTCGTTAGGGATAAAATCGTAAACTCAATATTTGGGCCATTTTAATTAGTCTGATTAGTATTGGGCTTTGTCCTAACCATTAAATAAAGGTATTACATGGTTTGTGGTTAAAACTCAAACTTTTCAAGCCCTTTTCATTAGTTTTCCTTTTAATTAATGGCAAACCTGGCAGGAAATTTCTACCATCATGGGGTCTTCGTCAAGGGGATCCTCTCTCACCCTATCTATTTTTGTTTGTAAGTGATGTTCTTTCTTCGCTTATTTAAAGAGCGGTGGATTTGAATTATCTTAGTGGAATCAAAATTAGTTCAATTAGTCCATGCATTTCGCATATGTTCTTTGTGGATGATACCTTTATTTTTCTCCAGGCAAATCAACAAAATTGCAAGAATATTGTGTAGATCCTAAAAGCTTATTGTGCTGTCTCGGGTCAACAAGTTAGTCTTAACAAATCAAGTGTTTATTTTAGTGCACATACCCCAATGACAGTTATGGAGGAGATGGGTGGGATACTTGGGATGCCCATTGTTGATAACCTTGGTACTTATCTGGGTTTGCCAACAATTTGGGGTAGGTCTAAATGTCAAGCATTGGGATATATTAAAGATCGATTATTGAGAAAGATTCAGGGATGGAAACAGAAATTGTTGTCGCATGCGAGTAAATAAGTACTGATTAAAGCTGTTGCTCAAGCTGCTTCAGTTTATCAAATGAATATTTTCAAATTTCCTGCACATTTTTGACACACCCCGACCGAGGTTAAGGCATGCTGGCCGTCACGTGAGAGTGACGTAGCCATGTGCACATTGCGGAAACGATAAAAATAGCAAATATACGAATAATTAAAAACCACAATCTAGAATGCACTACTAGCCAGAAAGTGATAGGAGTTAGTTACAACAGTAAACACTCCTAATTCAGAGCATAAAGTCTAGGTGCAGTCCAGTAGGACAAATACTAGTTATACAGTACCAGGAATGTCCTACTATTATATGGATAAGTCAGAACTGCCAACGTCATTTAGCCACCAACAACAGTCTTACTTAAAACCTGGAGGGGCGCAAAACAGAAAACGTGAGTGGGCAAAAACAAATGTTTCACAAAACCATTTCATTTAATAATATAACTAACCCCTCGCTGTAAAACATGTATAATTTTCCCAGAATCAAGATATAAGCATGTACATATATATATCCGAAATATAACAATTCAACTCATGCTTTACATAATCATATTAATATGTATATATGCCATGCCAAGATATAATAGAGTAAACCATTCAGGTAAGGATAATTTAATAGAAATGTGCTATGTTTGCTGGAATTCCTAGCTCAAACTCAATCTAGCCAGAGTCACTACTATGACCTATACGGCAATATACTGCACATAAGTCGGAACCACTGAAATGGTCTGTACGACAAGGTTGAGTGTAATATAGTTATGTTCAATGCTACGCCCTTATACTAGCTGTGCGATAAATCGTTAATCACCTACGAGTCGGAACCACCTATAGTGGTCTATACGACAAGATTGTGCACCTAAACTGGATCCAATGTGAGCATATGGTGTGGGAGGTGACATAATATACAGGCATGTGCCAACTCTCTCTGGCTAAATCGCAATCACCCGGGGGTGCAAGTTTATGAGCTTATCGTTTCTCAATCATATCTCATATAGACAATCAACATGTTCATTTCATTTATTGAATGGCTGCACCTACCTCTCGTTAGACTGCCTACGTACCCTAAACAGGGATCAAGCCGTTCGTAACCCTCGAGTCACTTGTGGATATGCTCGTCCTCTTGATAAGTCTCACATATATGCGAATTAACTATAAAAATGTTATTTTAAAGCATATAGGCAAAACTTGCTAATAACTTCTCATACATAGCTCAAAATGGGTATATGAATATACCAATGTGACCTACACAACGTCACGAACATCGTGATATTTTTAGAAAAAATTTCCTATAGCTCACACGCCCTCACGCTCCAGGGAGGGCACGGCATCACGCGCCCTCACCTGTATCACCTTCAACCTCCAGACGCTGGAATAGTGCCACCAGCGCCGGATTCTAGGTAGACCTGCAACTGCCAATTTCTCTCTCGTTTTTGCACCATTTTCTACGAAATTTTCACCCAAATGTCACAAATTTCAAGAGGAAGAAGGTTATACCTCTTTGGAGCCTCAAATCCTTCGAAAACACGTTAGAAAAATCTCATCAAAATCGACCACCTTCGAACCTCGTGATCCCGACGTCAAAACCGAGCCAACGAAGCACTCCGAGCTTCGTGAGAACCTCCTAGAGTTCACTGAAAGCTTGGATTGTCCTAAAACATAACAATTCAAAAGTTCATGAATAGTGTTCAACTCGGAGGTTGAGTTTTCAAAGTGAAATCGAACGAGTTCTTACTTGAAATGGGTACCTTTGAACTCGTACGGTCCTCACGAACACAATGGTACCATTTTCTTCCTCGATCTATGAAGATTTGGCTCAGTTTCAAGGTGGTCCGTACGAAGGAGAGTGAAGAGAGAGAGAGTCCGCGAGATGAGATAGAGAGCATGGGAAAGAGAGAGAAGGGCATGGAGTTGTATGGTCCAAAAATGCACACCAATCCCAACTCTTTAATCTTTTAGTTCTAATTGGGTCCAATTATTTAGGGATAAGACTAATTGACTCAATTCTTTAACTCCACACAAACACACATCCGACGCTCAAGGGTAAATTTGTCTTTTCCTAACCACAATGATAAAATAAAGTACATTTCTGGGACGGGCTGTGATAATCTCCCAACTTATAAAATTTCATCCTCGAAATTACATACAACCACTACATCCACTAATAATCGTAAAACAAGCGTGGATACATCTTTCTCATCCGATCTTCTGTCTCCCAAGTAGCTCTTCTACTGAATGATTTCTCCATAACACCTTTACCAAATGGACGGTCTTGTTCCTTAGTTCCTTATCCTTCCAATCCAATAGAGTCATTGGTTCCTCATCATAAGTCAAATCCTGATTAATTTCCAAAGGTTGAGGAGGAATCACATGTGAAGGATCTGAAACATAATGTCGAAGCATCGAAAAATGAAATACATCGTGCAGCTTGGATAACTCTGGAGGTAACTCAAGCCTGTAAGCAACCTCACCGACTCGCTCGGTGATCATATATGGTCCAATGCACTTATGACTCAATTTTCCTTTCTTTCCAAATCATACAACACCTCTTCAAGGTGATAGCTTCAGGTTAGACTTAATTACCTGAACATTTTGAGTAGTCACATCCACAATCTCAGGGCCCACTGAAACTTTTTCGCCAACCTCTGACCAACATAGAGGCGTACGACAAGATTTCCTATAAAGTGCCTCAAATGGTGCCATACCAATGCTCGAATGATAACTGTTGTTGTAGGCGAACTCCATCAAATCCAAACAATCATGCCAACTATCTCCAAACTGCAGCACTGAAGATCTTAACATATCCTCTAATGTCTGAATAGTCCTCTCAGATTGTCCATCTGTCTGAGGATGATATGCCGTACTATAAAGCAATCTCGGACCAAGAGCTTCTTGGAATGCTATCCAGAACTTGGAAGTAAATTTGGGATCCCGATCCGAGATAATATTAACTGGCACACCATGATACTTCACAATCTGTGATATAAATAACTTAGCTAATCGGCTTAACGAATACTTCTCCCTCACTGGAATAAAATGTGTTGACTTCGTAAGCCGATTAACTACCACCCAAATGCCGTCATAACCATTTTGTGTGTGAGGAAGCTTATACACAAAATCCATAGTAATATTTTCCCATTTCCACTATGGAATGGGAAGTGGCTGCATCAACCCAAACGACTTTTTCCTTTCAGCTTTAACCTGTTGGTAAATGGCACACCTGCTCACATATTCGGCAATTTCTCTTTTCATACCTGGCCAATAATAAAATGGTCTAATGGTATGATACATCTTAGTACCTCCTGGATGCATCGCATATGCCGAAATATATGCTTTATCCAAAATTTCTTTCTTTATTCGGCACATACATTCTGATTTCCTGCATAAGCATGCCATTAGTTTCTCGAATCTCAAAATCTTACTTTTTGCCTTGATGCCTTACTTAAATTATTTCCTAAGTCTCCTCATCATTCATCTGAGCCTCAAGCACACGATCAATTAAAACTGGCCTAACCTAAAAATTAGCAAGCAAGACTTCTTCTCGATCTTCCACTCCTAACTCCACTCTAGTGGATCTCAACTCTGCTAGGAGAGGAACATGAAAATCATAGATGGCATTAAGTCTAGCTGGAGTCTTCCTGCTAAGTGCATCAGCCACTGCATTGGCACGACCAGGGTGATACTCAATCGTGCAATCATAGTCACTAAGTAACTCAATCCATATCCGCTGACGAAGATTAAGATCTCTCTGAGTAAACAGATACTAGAGACTCTTATGATTTGTGAAGATCTTACATTTCTCACCATAAAGATAATGTCTCCAAATTTTCAAGGCAAAGATGATAGCCGTTAACTCTAAATCATGCGTAGGGTAATTCTTCTCATGAGGTTTCATTTGTCTCGAAGCATAAGCAATTACCCTACCATGTTGCATCAATACACAACCCAAACCATTCAGAGAAGCATCACTATAGACCTCATAATTACCGCTATCATCTGAAAGTGCTAGAACAGGTGCATGGGTGAGATAGTACTTCAACTGCTGGAAACTTTGCTCACATTTATTATCCCACTCAAACTTAACATCTTTTCGAGTTAACCTCGTAAGTGGCAAAGCAATCACTGAAAAATCCTTAACGAACCGTCTATAATAGCCTGCTAAGCTAAGAAAACTCCGTACCTCGGTGACGGTTCGAGATTGCTCCCAATTCTCCACAGCTGCCACTTTCTGAGAATCCACTTGAATGCCTTGAGTAGAAATGACATGTCCCAAAAATGCCACTTGATTCAACCAAAATTCACATTTGCTAAACTTAGCATATAGTTGGTGTTCCCTCAAACTGCTCAACACCAACTTCAGATGTCTAACATGCTCAGCCTTAAACTTAGAGTATACTAGGATATCGTTAATGAAGACAATAACAAACCTGTCCAAATATGGCTGGAATACTCGATTCATCAAATCTATAAAAGCTGCTGGTGTATTAGTTAACCTGAATGGCATCACAAGAAACTCATAATGATCATATCGAGTCCTAAATGTGGTTTTAGGGACATCTTCATTTTTAATCTTCAACTGATAGTAACCCGACCTCAGATCAATCTTAGAAAATACACAGGTACCTCTGAACTGATCAAACAAATCATCTATACGAGGCAATGGTTAACGGTTCTTAATGGTCACCTGATTCAATTGCCTGTAATCAATGCATAGCCTCAAAGTTCCATCTTTCTTCCTCACAAATAAAACTGGAGCTCCCCAAGGTGAAGTACTCGGCTGAATAAAACCTTTATCCACTAACTCTTATAACTACACTTTCAATTATCTTAATTCAGCATGAGCCATTCTGTAAGAAGTCAATGATATAGGATTCATACCTGGAAGCAGATCAATAACAAACTCCACTTCTCTATCTAGCGGCAATCCAAGCAAATCCTCTGGGAATACATCCGGAAAATATCTGACCAAATGAACATCCTCCACACTACTAGGAGTATCATCATTTAGCACCACATGAGCTAAATATCCCTGACAACCTTTCAACAACATTCTCTTTGCTTCCATGACTGAAATAATACCATGTCTCACCCCACTAGGCTTTCCTACAAATGTAACTTCAGGTAATCTAGGACAATTAAATGTGATTGTCTTCCCATAACAATCTATCTTGGCACGATTATAGTATAACCAATCAGTGCCCAAAATCACATCAAAATCCATACTATCCAACGATATAAGATTAGCCGGCATAATTACATCCTCTACTACCACTGGACATCTTGGATATACCCGATCCACAAAACATCTATCCCCTCTAGGCATAGAAAACTCTAAATCATATCCTAGAGGTGTAGGATGGGGTTATGTCACTTGAGCAAATGTATAAGAAATAACTGAATGTGTAGCACCATAATCAATCAATACTCTAGCAAAATGACCAAGAATATTTAACGTACCTATAATTAAATCTGGATTATTCTGAGCATCTTGTAGTGACATGTTGTGGATACACCCCTGACTCTGCTGTTGTCCACCGCGACCTCTGTTGGAATGAATACCACGTCCCTGCCTCTGCTGACCTAACTGCCTCGAAGATCCTGCACTACTAGCAACAATCTCTCCCTGCTGGGGCTGTCCCCCTTGATACCAATGAGATTCTCCGGCTGAAAGAGGCTGATAAGACATATATCCTCCCTGATGCTGAGGATATCCACTCTGATAGTGAGGATCCTGAGAGTACATATGCTGTCCAGAGGTGTAGGAAGCGGCGTCACCCTGGTAGCGGTAGGACCTCCTCGTCCAGTCTGAGTATAACCACCAGATCCTGAAGCGTACTGGGTAGGTGCAGATGGTGGGAAGAAAGACTGCTGGGGTCTCTGCTGACTCTGAGGGCATTGAGCAGCCCTATGACCTATTTGTCCATAAGTATAACATCCATTGATGCCTCTTCTACACTCCCCAAAATGCCGATTATTACACATGCGGCATAAGAGAGCACCAGATCCACTTGAGCCACCAAAATCTCTCTGTCTCTGGAACTTAGGGCCTCCAGTAAACCTGCCACATCTCATCTGTATATTGGTACTCAATCCTCCACTAGAAGAGCTAGAACTGCCACCACCCTTCTTAAAGTTCTAGGCGGGGTCCCTGAAAAGCTTGCCCTTTTCCTTTATTATCTCGCTTCTGGCCCCCATTATTTCCTTCCTCATCCTCACTCTCACTAGGCATGCTCTCTGAAGCCTCAATCCTCAATAGAATCTCATAAAACTCCTGGTAAGAGGCACAGTGAGTCGATGTCGCTATGGAACGCCATTTCTTCTTAGTACCCAAACTGAAATGGTGAAGCATCTCTACTGGATTAGCAGCAACCTCTGGATTATATCTAGACAGATCAGTAAACATCCTGTAATACTCATTAGCAGACATATTTCCTTGCCTCAGATGAGTAAACTCCTGTTTCTTAAAATTGATATATGCAGGAGGAATGAACTTTTTCTGAAACCGCTCCTTAAATACTCCCCAGTCCACAATCTCTTTTAGGGTCATCTCGTAAGACTCCTGTCTCCACCAGGATGCAGGCTGTTCTCCCAAAAACCAGGTAGTCGTCTCGACCCACCTATCTGGAGGAAGATTCCCCTGACTCTGCATCACCTGAAAGGTCTTCTCCACATGATTCAACCATTTTTCTGCCCTCTTATGACCTTCATTTCCCATGAAGGTATTCAATTTCAGATTATGAACTGTCTCAAGAGGTGTCTTATGAGAAGTACAGAATGCTGTCTGAATGACAGAAACTATAGTTTCCCCTAATTGAGCAATATCAGGGAACCTAGATTCAGCTGGTTAACGAGGCTCTCTACGAGGCGGCATAGTTCTGACATAAGACATCACAAGGATTAGAACATTCAAGAATTATACAGGATTGCTAAACCTAGGCTCTGATACCAAACTGACACACCCCGACCGAGGTCAAGGCATGCTGGCTATCACGTGAGAATGATGTAACCATGTGCACATTGCGGAAGTGATAAAGATAGCAAATATACGAATAATTAAAAACCACAATCTAGAGTGCACTACTAGCCATAAAATGATAGGAGTTAGTTACAATAGTAAACACTCCTAATTCAGAGCATAAAGTCTAGGTGCAGTCTAGTAGGACAAGTACTAGTTATACAGTACTAGGAATGTCCTACTATTATATGGATAAGTCAGAACTGCCGACGTCCTCTAGCCACCAACAACAATCTTACTTAAAACCTGGAGGGGCGCAAAAGAGAAAACGTGAGTAGGCAAAAATAAATGTTTCACAAAATCATTTCATTTAACAATATAATTAACCTCTCGCTGTAAAACATGTATAATTTTCCCAGAATCAAGATATAAGCATGTACATATATATATCCAAAATATAACAATTCAACTCATGCTTTACATAATCATATTAATATGTATATATGCCATGCCAAGATATAATAGAGTAAACCATTCAGGTAAGGATAATTTCATAGAAATGTGATATGTTAGCCGGAACTCCTGTGGTAGTCTGTACGGCTGAATTCCTAGCTCAAACTCAATTTAGCCGGAGTCACTACTATGACTAATACGGTAACATACTGCACATAAGTCGGAACCACTGAAATGGTCTGTACGACAAGGTTGGGTGTGATATAGTTATGCTCAATGCTACGCCCTCATACTAGCTATGCGATAAATCATTAGTCACCTACGAGTCGGAACCACCTACAGTGGTCTATACAACAAGACTGTGCACCTAAACTGGATCTAATGTGAGCATATGGTGCAAGAGGTGACATAATATACAGGCCTGTGCCAACTCTCTCTGGCTAAATCGCAATCACCCGGGGGTGCAGGTTTATGAGCTCATCGTTTCTCAATCATATCTCATATAGACAATCAACATGTTCATCTCATTTATTGAATGGCTGCACCTAATCTCTCGTTAGACTGCCTACGTACCCTAAACAGGGATCAAGTCGTTCGTAGTTCACCTAAACCAAACATAACTTACCTGTGCCTCCACAGCACCACAATTATATATATATGCAACCATGAAATGCATATTCAGAATATAAAGGCATTTGGCATATTATTTCAAAGCATACTTTCTTTAAAATGCATTTCGGGGAAATATATCAAGTATATAACTATATACTGAAAACAAAAGCCCACTCACTGATATGTCAACGGGTCGTAACCCCCGAGTCGCCCGTGGATACGCTCGTCCTCGTGATAAGTCTCACCTATATGCGAATTAACTATAAAAACGTTATTATAAAGCATATAGGCAAAACTAGTTAATAACTTCTCATACATAGCTCAAAATGGGTATATGAATATACCAACGTGACCTACACAACCTCACGAACATCGTGATATTTTTAGAAAATTTTTCCTATAGCTCATGCGCCCTCACACGCTGGTAAGGGCACGGCATCACGCGCCCTCATGTGCATCACCTTTAACCTCCAGACGCCAGAATAGTGCCATCGGCGCCGGATTCTGGGCAGACCCGCAACTGCCCATTTCTCTCTCGTTTTTGCACTATTTTCTACGAAATTTTCACCCAAATGTCACAAATTTCAAGAGGAAGAAGGTTATACCTCTTTGGAGCCTCAAATCATTCGAAAACACGTCGGAAAAATCTCATCAAAACCGGCCACCTTTGAACCTCGTGATCCCGACGTCAAAACCAAGCCAACGAAGCAATGCGAGCTTCGTGAGAACCTCCTAGAGTTCGCTGAAAGCTTGGATTGTCCTAAAACATAACAATTCAAAAGTTCATGAATAGTGTTCAACTCAGAGCTTGAGTTTTCAACATGAAATCGAACGAGTTCTTACCTGAAATGGGTACCTTTAAACTCATAGGGTCCTCACGAACACAATGGTACCATTTTCTTCCTCGATCTATGAAGATTTGGCTCAGTTTCAAGATGGTCCATACGGAAGAGAGTGAAGAGAGAGAGTTTGCGAGAAGAGAGAAAGAGCACGGGAAAGAGAGAGTTTACAAGAGTTTAATGTTGCTTTGTTGGCAAAACAGTGTTGGAGAATGTTGATGGAGCCTGCTTCTTTATGGGTCAAATTTATGAAAGCAAGATACTTTCCTCATTCTTCATTTTTCAAGGCTAGAAAAGGAAGTAGGGCCTCGTGGGCTTAGGCAAGTTTATTGGAAGGGAGAAAGATTCTTTTGAGAGGAGGCCAGTGGCAGGTGATGAATGGTCGAAATATAAGGCTTTGGGTGGATCGTTGGATTCCTTCTTTACTGAATAAACATCCTTATCCTTCAGAGTCTTCTAATATAAATTGGAGCCAGAATATTGCTTCCATAATTAGGCCATCTTCTCATGAATGAGACCTCCAACCCATTAGTGTGGATGCAAATTTCTTCCTCCTTGATCTTGGACAAAATTGCACCTACAAAACAATTAACACCTTAGGTCAAGGCCAAAAGCCTCACACGCCCATGATGAATTTTTTTTGGGGGGGGCTTTGGCCGAAGAACCTCTGATGCCAAAGTTAGAATTTAGAGAGAAAAAGTGTTTGAGAATTTTAGAGAATTTTAGCAAGAGTTGGAAGTAGTTTTTGGGAGAGAATGGTAAGCTATATATAGGGATATGGCCGACCCTATTAGGAGAATAGGGACCGGCCATTTAGGTATTTTTTTTTATGTAAATTGTGGTTAATTAGCCATTAATAGATTAATTAGGTAATAAATCTATTAATTGACTAATTAACATATTTTGAAAGAAATTATTTGGGGAGTTATGGAATGATTAAGATAATTAGCTAATTGATTAGCTAAAAAAGGGAAAATGAGGTAAAAAAAATATATGGAATGAAATAGGTTTTGGAAGTTACCCTGTAGAAGGGATTTGATGAGATAGGTTTTGAATTGTTACCTATTTTGGGCATTTTTGACTTGGTTGAGGGATGATACCCGCTGCTCGTGCGTAGGAATCCCGTTATGCCTCAAGGGTATTTTTGTCCTCTTTTGTCCGAAAATCCATGTGTCGCCTTGTGATTATTTTTGGCTCCACAATTAGTTCTTGTCTATCTCAACGTGAGATGGAATAGATAAAAGCGGTACAAATTGGAGACCTTTCCTGTGATGATCGATTCATTTGGCTTTTAGAAAAAAGGTGTAAGTGTACAATTAAGTTTGGTTATCATTGGATTCATAGCAGGGAGGCTCCAATTCAGCATAGGAGATCATTGGTTATATTCTTTAATTAATGCTAATATGGGAAGTAAGCAAGATAAGAACCGAATTTTATCACAAGTGGCTTTCACATGTTGAAATATCTGGAAGGAGAGATGTAATGCTATTTTCAATCAGAAGACTATGTTGCCTTTGCAGGTAATTCATAAAATTAATTGTGGCCATGCTGCTTTCATGGAGGCTAACAAAAGGTCGAACAGGGTTGATGTGGGATTGGGAACTTCTCCAGGTAATCAAGCAAATTTGATTCAAGATTCTCAATCAATCTCAGTTTGGTCTCCACCCGAGATTTCATGGTACAAAGTAAATGTTGATGCAAGTTGGATCTCAGCAATGAAATAAGGATATGTGGCCACGGTGATCAAAGACTCTAATGGCAAATTTATTGCTGCTAGGAAGCAAAGTATTTTGGCAGAGGGAGTGCAAGAAGCTGAGGCAAAAACTATTTTGGAAGGGTGCAAGCTTGCTATCATTTGGAGTTAGGGAAGGTTATAATTAAATCAGATTCAAAGGAAGTTGTCTCTAGCTTATGCAATTCCATTTATCAGGGAAGGTGGGAGGCAGTTCTGGTGCTTTGGAAAGCTATGCAACTGAAGGGGTCATTCCAACAGTGTAGATGGTCTTGGGTTCCTCGATCCGCCAATATGGTGGCTTACAGATTAGCTTCTTCGATTGTACATATTTTGATCAAAGATGGTCTACCTTGCCCACATTAACTAGAGTCGGTGTTGGAGTGATTTAGGGTGACATGTAGTTGTTGACTGTGTTGATTTTTAACCATGTATCACTCTGTTGTATGTTGTTTCTC
This sequence comes from Malus sylvestris, assembly GCF_916048215.2. Taxonomy (NCBI): domain Eukaryota; kingdom Viridiplantae; phylum Streptophyta; class Magnoliopsida; order Rosales; family Rosaceae; genus Malus; species Malus sylvestris. The sequence goes on from NC_062269.1 coordinate 8,623,025, forward strand.
TAGTTTGTAGCGTTGTTTGTCTTCTGTGTGGGCTTTTCTGGTGTATTTTGGCTTTGCCCTGGAGTAATTCCAATTTAACAAAAAAAAAAAAAAAAAATAATCAATCATAGATACATGTAGGGATCAGTCTTAGTACGACGAACGTAAAGCTTATAGCCACCTTCCTTTGTTCTTTCGTTTTCAAATTGTTAAATTTATGTGGCCCTCCTTCACAAACAAAAGGATTCAATCAAATTGAGTTCGTATAGTCGGTTGATTAAGAGTGATAACTAAGTATTTCATGTTTTGATTGAGACTGATGATTAAGTATTCAATCAAAACATTGATTTCTATTTCTTAAAGATGGTTTCCGATTTAGTTAATTTTTTTGTACATATAATTTTGTGTTCTTTATATAGGCCCCTATAATTCTGGTTTCCTAAACATAAACCCAACTATCTTTAACATCCAAATAAAACCCAAAATTCTAATTTTTTGACATGTAGGCAAGGAAGTAACCTATTACTACAAATTATTTACAGCTTATGCCACTATACACTAATTATGTTAATGAATCATATTATTATCTACAATAATGGTGAGTGAATTTTGTTGAGTTTTAATAGGCATGGTTTCAGGGTTTTTTTATCCTCCCGTTAAATCCTTATTTCATCTACTTTTTTTTAAGCAATCTAACATTTTAAAATTCAAAGCAAGTGTCATTTTACCACAGTGATGGAAAAGTGTTGAGCTCTTGCATGACAGCGTAGATTCAAACCCCGTCCATGGCTAATTTAACATAATTTATCATTTGACCAAAAAAGAAAAATTTCAAATTCAAATGATAGGTGTACTATTTGTGGGTTGAAAACAGTAGTTTTTCTTTCAAGAGTTGACTAAGACAATTATAAAATTTACTTATACTTTTCTGTAAGTATAAGTAAATTAACTTTAAATCATATAACAAATCCTATATATAAATTTATTTATGATTAGTTAATTTTCCTAATATAAATTCATTGCCTAATTAATATACTTATAAATAAATTCATTGCCTAATATGCCTAATGTATACATTTTTTTTAATAAAAAAAAAGTAAAACATGCCTAATATAGGTAATAATACTTGCAAAATAAGTTAGGGTGCTTTTCCAAAGTCCCAGGTAAAATTAAAATTCATGCGTGGAAGGCTTCATTGGATATTCTCCCTACCTGCGCTAATTTGGTGACAAAAAGGGGTTGCGGTGGATAATTTATGTGTTTTATGTAGTTCCCCTCTGGAATCGGCGCTATATGTTTTTAATCGTTGTCCATTCGCACGAGCTACTTTTTTCGCATCCAATATTGTCCAGGACCCGGCAGCACCGCCGCTTCCACTTTTATGGACTGGCTCTCCCACCGTGCAATAGCTCTCCCCTCTGGTCAATTTGATCTCTTATTAGTAATTACCAGTTTTATTTTGCGCGCACGAAATTCACTTCTCTGGGAAGACAAGTTTACAGAACCCGCAGTGGTGAGCCAACTTGCAGGGCTGCATCTTTCTGATTACCTCAGTGTTCAGCCTATCTCTTTTCCTCGAATTGTGCAGCCTCCTTCTCATTGGCTCCCTCCCCCAGCGCGTTGGATCAAGATTAATGTGGATGGCTCTTTTTGTTCATCTACAAATTATGGGGGCGTCAGTGTGGTGTTCAGTGACTAAGCCAGTAGTTGAAGTTTTGCTTGCAAAGTACCTCACTTGACTAGACCTAACACGGTTGAGATTCTTGCTGTTTGAGAAGGGCTTTAGTTGGCTGCACAGAAAAATTGGCAGCTTGTTATCTTGGAGCAATTTGATGCGCTACTGGTTGTCCAAGCTAAAGGCAGTTTACATAGTCGTTCTCTTGCCACTGATTTACTGATTGATGATATTAAAACTCGCCTGCAGGGATTTGAATAGTCCAAATTTTGCTATGTTTGCCGATCTACCAATGATGCGGCACATAGAATAGCCAAATTGACCTTTTTGTCTAATTTCACCAGTTGCTGGTTTGAGGAGCCTCTAGATTTTCTTCTGCATGCTCTCCTTGATGATTGTATGTGTTCTTAATATTTTGAATAAAACCATTATCGTTTCTCCAAAAAAAAATAAGTTAGGTAGCTTTAATGAAAAGCCCTTGGGCTAAGTGTATTTTAACAAAAAAAATCATCTAATATCTTTATTTAATGAAAAAGACTTAAACTTTAATTTAAAAAGAAACACTTAAATTTTAATGAAAAATGACAAAAATTTAATATAATAAAAAAAAAAAAAAAAAAAAAACTGATGCACAAGACCTGGCCGCGCGTCCACCACACACAGACATACTCTCCTCTCCCTCACTATTTCTTAAATTGTACACTGAAGATTTCTTAAACTGATTATTTTTTAAATTGGATATTGATTTTTTCTAAAACTGTACCACACTATTTCTTAAATTGGACGCTGATTATTTTCAATAATTGAACACGGGCACTACCACTGTTTTTTAAACTGAACACTGGTACTATTACTATGTCTTTAACTGAACATTGATTATTTCTTAAACTAACTATTTTTTAAACTGAACATTGATTATTTCTTAAACTGACTATTTTTTAAACTGAACACGGATACTTCAATATCTCTTAAACTGACTATAGCTCAAACTGAACACTGGTACTTCACTCTGCTCACAATCATATCAGCAAGTGTCGCCTGCAATTACTCCATAAATATGTAAGAATTATGTAGTTTCCTCAACACAATGATAGTACAATTTCATAAATTGTTCAATGATTAAACCACCAAGTGAATTTTAGTGTAACTGAAAACTCATTAACATTAGCAATGACTACAAAAACAAACAAATAAATAACTCACCATTCTTTCGGGTTCAAGCTCTGCAAGCTTTCCAACAATGGGTGCGTAATAAATATGAAAATGAAAACTTTAGAAGCTTCCAAAAATATACTGAAAGCCCTAATGAATTACAAAAATAATGGGAAGGGAGATGGCTAAAGCTAGACCCAGCAGTTTCTGACAGGATACGGTGATACGACACGAAAATAACGGGTTTCGGGTCAACATGATAACTTATCGGGTTATTATCGGGTGACCTGTTAAGAACCCGTTAATAACAGGTTCTTAACGGGTATACACGCGGGTAACACGTGGGTAACCTGTTTCGACCTGTTAAGAAAAAATTTATTTTGATAATTTTAAAGTTTAATTACTAAAAGATTTATTATAAAATACAATAGTAATATTAATATATACAATATATTCTATATTAAATATATAGTTTTGTATTATTATTCTATATAAGTTTAAAAAAAAGTTTTAGTCATTATTTATTTTTATTATGAGAGTTCCTTATTATCATTACTAGGATAAATTTTACTTAATATGTTGTTGTCCAAAATTAAAATAAACTAATATAATATTTGTATAGACAAGAACTAAGAAGACATACATATAAGTATGGAAAATGTGAAAGAATATATATAACACTCGTGATTCATCATTATTCTTCCACGAGTAGATAATGGTTACACTTACATTATCGTTTAGATTTTTAAAATCCTCCAAACCTTCATGAATAATGTTTTTTATTTGAGAGCAAAATTAATAAAATTAATCATAATTATTGTACAAGTGTAAAAAATGTAAAAAAAATATACAATCACTTATAGTGACAAACTTTACAACTTTTATGAAGGGGTCAGCTTCGAAATCCAACACTATAATTCATAAACCTTAAATTTATATTTAACCGTCGATTGCCATTTACGCTTTATTCTTCTTACTGAATTTCATTTTTTTTAATTTTCTTTTTTGAAAACATGATCATAGGGTGGATGTAAGAAGATGAACGGTTCAGATCTTTGTTATCACGTTTCGATAGTTACGGTTAACTGAAATATGAGTCGATGTCATATAATTTGTAGAAACTTTATAAACATCAAGCAATATTTTCACTAACCGTAAAACTCTGAATATAATATCAACGATCCAAACTGTTCATCGTTCTGCATCCTCTAATAGATCAAGTTTTCAAAAAAGAAAATCTGAAAAAACAAAATTTGATGAGAACAATGAAGTGTAAATGTAAACAATAATCAACGGTTAAATTTTGATCTATGATTTATATGATTATAGTGGCAAATTTCGAAGTTAAACTTTTCATGAAAGTTGTAAAGCTTGTCATTACGAGCGTTTATATATTTTTTCTATATTTTTGTACACTTCTACATTAATTAAAAAACTATTAAAGACTTAAGGTAAGTGAAAATATACTTAAAAGAAAAATACGTTTTTATGTTTTGGATGTGACAATATGGTATGTATATACTTATTTAGTATTATATTTTTCATTTGATTATTTATTGGTTTAAAATATATTTTCCTTAACGGGTAACAGGTCTAGTTATATTACCTGTTAATATTGTCGGGTCAGGTCATTTTACCCGTTTATTTTAACGGGTGTTACACGACACGACCCGTTAAGATATCGGGTATGACACGAAAACGACACGAACACGGAAAACACGACACGAATGTCAGGTCTAGCTAAAGCTGCCAGTATAGTGAAAGGAAATTTTATGCACTTAAATGAAATTTAACTACTATTCCAGTGGTTTAGTCATAAGGATTTCCTACTTAGAAATGGTTTTTAACAAAGAAAATGAGAAATCGGAAATCATGGTTTTTTCGATGGTTTTTTTTTCCTTTTTTTTCCTTATCATTAAATAAAGTAATTAGATGATTTTTGGTTAAAATTCAAAATTTTAGAGCCCTTCTCATTAGTTTTCTTGATAAGTTATCTACAAAATAAATGATCTCACATCCCATCCCAATTTATCGTATTTTATTCCCTGACACGGGAAAATTACGAAAATACCCCTGATGGGCTATGTGGATATCTGAGTCCTTGTCACTATTTGTACCTTTTCTCGTCATTCTAGGTAGTACATGTCCTTACGAACATGTGATCGCAAACAAGACGTAAATCAAACGTACATCAAACGATTAATCCACATTTCCCAATTAGGGGCAAAATGGCAACTTCAAACCCTTGAGATTCCACAATTATTTTTTGAGACAACAATGGCTTGTTAGTATTGCGGGTTGCAGATTATGATACCATTGGCCTATTCTTTGGACTCGATAGACAAGTGGGCAAGTATGCCCATTCACTTTAGTATTTTCATAATTAGGCCTAGTGTCTAATAATTATTGTTTGAGCTTGACCAAAGACGCATACACATATTCTTTAAGTAATCGACGATATGAGGGCATGAGTGCAAGCATAATGAAATTTTAGAGTTATTATGACAAAGAATCTTGTCACAGCCCGTTCCAAAATATTACATTCGTGGCTGTGAATGGACGAAATTGCCCTTAAGAAATACTAAGTATGTGAAGCTCAAGTTGATAATTATCTAGGTTCCTGGCAGAGTCGTCACATGGGATTCTGGTGCAACTATTGAGAATTAAGCCGGATCTGATTGGTGAGGAACTAATTTCGACTTTGGATTGGAAAAAGAAGGTCCTGAGAATTAAGATAGAGTAAATGGTAAAAGTTTTGTGAAGGAAATCATTCAGTAAAAAATTGCGTGGGAGAAAGAGAATCGGATGAAAGAAACTTACCGAGTTTGGTATGAGTATTGATGAGTTGATTGGTGGCTGGAATTTCGGGGACGAAATTCTATAAGGAGGGGAGATTGTCACAGCCCGTTCCAAAATATTACATTCGTGGCTGTGAATGGACGAAATTGCCCTTAAGAAATACTAAGTATGTGAAGCTCAAGTTGATAATTATCTAGGTTCCTAAGTTTTGAAAATAAAATGGAATTTAATAAGGATGGAACTTAGATTTTTAGGTTAAAATTTTGTGGTTTGGAGTTGGGGATTGGAAAAGGACCACGTGGGATCCCCACACCCCTCAATCCTTTCCTTATTTTCTGCATGCTGTCTCTCTCTTTCCTCCCTCACAATCTCTCATTCTCTCTCTCTCTCACCCTCTCGAACACACGGGCAACCATCAAAACCACCTAAAACTAATACCAACGCCGGATTTAAAACCACCATTGGAACCCTGAAGACTTCACGAGCACGATGGTATCCATTTCAGGTAAGTTTTGCTTCGGAAAACCCTTGTTTCAAAGTTCCCGTGAAGAGCACTGTTCATGATCTTCGAATTGACTTTGTTTTAGGTGAAACCAAGCTCACAGTGAGCTTAAGGAAGTCCCAAGGAAGCTCGGAGTGCTTCGTTGGCATGAATTGGACGTCGGGATCACCTAGTTCGAAGGTAGGCCGATTTCTTGAATTTTTGAAAGTTTGATCCCGTTGTTTTTTAGGCCTTAAAACTAGTCCAACGCGATAGTAGATGTTTAGGGCTTCAAATTGGTGTAAAATTCGAGAAATATGGATGAAAAACGAAGAAGAATAGTGGATTTGAAATATTCCCCAGTTTCCGGTGACCGGAGTCCGGCGAGGGACGACCGGAGAAGAAGAAGGAATATTCCGTTATTTTTAACGGAATATTCCTAACGGCAGTAACGGTATCCGGTTAAGTCTAATGGAATATTCCGGGGTTTAACGGAATATTCCTGACGGCGTCAATTGACACCGTCAGTGTGCTTGGCACGTGGCCGCGCGTGGGGGCGCGTAGGTCCGTGCCACGTCAGGCGCGTGGGGGCGCGTGAGACCTCCAAAAATTATTTTAAAAATATGGGGATGATCCTGAGGTTGTGTAGGTCACAGTGGTATATTCATATACCCAATTTGAGCAATATATGAGGAGTTATTAGCTAAGAGTGGGATTATGCGTTAAATAACGTCAATTTGGTTACTTCTCGTATAGGCGAGGATTATACGGACGTTGGGCATGGCTAAGGGAGGCTCAGGGACCTTCGACACGTCGATGTATTCTGTGAGTGGGCAGTTTTGTTTTCCGTATACATATATACTTGCCGTTTTCCCAGAAATTGAAAATGCATGAAATTATACTTTAAATGAAAATGTATAAAAGTATATGAGATATATTAGTTGAAACGCTATGCATGAAAGTATATGAAAAGTATATAGAAATGTGAATCGAATTGCCATGCATGAGATGATATGAATTGATATATGATGCATATGTATGAATTGGTGCGGCGGACGCACAGGTGAGTATTTAATTACTGTTATGATGATGTTGATATATATTGAGCTCAAATCCTGCACCATGGTTTAGTGCTTATAGTATTCACCGCATCGCACGCTCGCCTTGGATCCAAGTAGATGCTGGTCGCACAGTCCACGCGGAGTGGGTGCGACGGGCCAGTCGTAGAGTGTTAGTGAGATTTCGACTGGTGGGTGACCTTAGATTATGTGCACAGATGATTGATGAGAGAAGCACTAGAGCGTAATATTAACCATTAAGTCGTACAGACTACATTAGGTGGTTCCGACTTATGTGCAGAAGGTCGTACAGGTTACAGCTAGTGACTCCGGCAATAGGCCGTACATGTCACAGTTGGTGACTCCGGCAGAGTGAGAGTGATAGATTTTGAGCTCTAGGTTCAACCGTACAGGGTTATTAGAGGGCCTCCGGTTGATTACTTTCTTGCACCTGATATGATTATTGTTGATGCATCCATACTTAACTGTTGAATTAGACATGGCATGGCATGATTGATAAAGAAAAATGTTGAGATAGAAAAAATGAAGTTTTGAGAATATATATGTATATTTATATTTTACATTTCTGGGAAAGTATACAAGTTTTACGGAGAGGGGTTATAACGTTTTGAGAAATGTTTGGATTTGGAAAAGAATTGTTTTACTGACCCACTCAATTTTGGTTTTGCGCCCCTCCAGGTTCAGGAATCACAAATGTGTGGTGACTACGAGGAATTCAGCGGGGTTCTGACAGAATGGACCAAATTAGGACTCACCTTCGGGTGTATCAACTTATAAATTGTATCTTAAAGCTTCCGTACTGTGCAAATGGTTACGTCACTCTCACGTGACGGCCAGCATGCCCTCCTTCGGGACGGGGTGTGTCAAATCTACTACGATGTTCAAGAGTATTCTTGTAAATTTTACATCCTATTGTCCACTTCCAGTTTTTAACTAAAATTTTCTTTTGGGTTTCTAGGCCGTGGGACACACCCAGGTGACCCACTCTCTTGTGGACTACTTTAGTACACGTGTGTGGAACCATGACAAGGTGACGTAAGCATATATAATTCAATTTACATCCATGGTTAATGGAAACTTGAATTCCGTTTAATCTAATTAAATTAATCCAATGATTTAGATTAATCGACGTGCTTGTGTTCATGTAAAATAATTTGAGGACACATGCATAAACTTAAGTTTAGAATTCCAACATTTAAATTTTATATGAAGATGAATTCGTTGTTGATGCTCCCAAGTGTTAGCCCTCTACTAGTTGTGCCGAAGAAGTTGAAACACACCCAAATCTTTAATATTAATGCTTTGATGTATGAGATTTTGTCTTTCAATACTTTGCACTTTTGTTTCAAGTTATTTTAGTATTTACTCCCAAGCATTTCAGTTTAAGTTATTATTTGATGTCCTTAAAATTTGCTTTACTTTATTTCTTGTCTAATAACTTCAGCAAATCAATATTTTTCTTTGTTCTAAATTCATGTTAAAATGGCATATAACACTAATCAGAAGTCCTTGGTCCTAAGGCAGAGAAAAGAACCGCTTATGGACTTAAACCCTCCTTAAACAAACCCTTAATCGAAGAATGGCTTGTGGCTCAAGTAACTGATCTATTCATGTCCAAATGACTTACAATCTTTTGGTCTTGGCCAACAATGTCACCATCAGCATTTTCCTTAGCTTTGTTAGAAAGCTTGAGCCACAAAGACATATTTCAAACTAATACTGAAATTCACCATGCTCGCAGGGGGAGTTGTGTGAGGCACATTCCAGGCCCAACAAGAGTGATAACTAAGCATTGAATGTTTTGATTGAGAGTGTTGGAAGTATGCCCACAAAGCCACTCATTTGATGTAATAGCTTTTGGAATACTTATTGTATTAAACTATTATATGTTTAATGAAGGGCAAAACTTATTGTTAATCACTATTTATTGTATCATGTGTTTAAGCAATAAGAGAATCCAAGGAAAGTATTTAATTTGAGAGAGAAGTGATCTAAGTAAGTTAGATTAACGAGACCTTTCTCTTATGTTCATTCCTAAAACGTTCCTAGCCATAGGATTACCAATTGGGCATTGACAATCCGCTAAGGTTAGTATGTGTTATGTCAACTCAAGCGTAAGTATGACTAGTCTCAAGTCATTTAGTGTTGGACACTAAGACAAACATGTAGGTGCTCAAAAGGATAATCGAGTACACTGAACAACGATCAAAAGAGAGTTCGAACATACATATCATGTAAGAACTCATTAGTTGCAATATGCAAAGTAGTCATTTGACCTGATGCATCATAGATGTCTAATGGTTAGGTCTTTGATCTTTGATCATATCAAAGGCATTCCATCAAGAGTGTCCACGACATTGTTGAGGTCAAAATATCTAGTCATGTAGGCATATGAATGCACAACAAGGGATCTCTAACCTTCCATGATGGAGGGAGAATACTCTAAGATATGATTCGGGAGTCTTTGGCCAAAGCATATGAATATGACTTAGGAAGTTTGTTCCAAATCATATTCAATTGAATCATATAAAGAAGTATCACATTGGATAGTAGACATGAAACAAACTATCACTCAAACAATGTGATTAAGGGTATTGTATTAGAGAAGGACCGTATTGCATTGTAATTGTAACTGGATAGGTTTTCCAACCACTTCTACTTAGCTTGGGTAGCCATGACATACTGCTAGGTGTCACTCATGGTTTGTGGAAGCCCTGAAGATTAGCAAACACTAATCTTCAACAAAGGGAGAATTGAAATGTTGTTTCAATTCACAATCGATCGTTAAGAGTAACAATCGTCCACTGCCTCGCTAATTGGAACCTAATGGATCGGACACCGAGTAAGGATGAAAGTGTTGTCCTCTTTATGATCACTATAAGGGATGGATGAATGTTTTGTTTGACAAAACATTGTTCTTTATTAATGAATGATTAGATTATTGTAATCTAATTGATTGTCTCTATAGTAGAAATGATATGGTAGTGTTAACTATTTAGAATATAACGATGCTTAAAACCCAAAAGGTTGCAAGGTGGTGACTAATCCCAACTGAGTTGTGATACCTCTAAAACATAAATTACGAGTTGGTCATAGATGGATGCTTTGGATCGTTAGATCCGGATCCAATGCCTTCTTGTTAAAATTGTATAGAGGCAAAATGTTTGAATCTTTATTCTTTTGGAAAGGAAGAAAGAATCACAAAGTTGTTGAGGTTAATTCATTTAGATGTTAGTGGCACTTGTCCACAACATAATACTACTCATATTGTATGACATTCACCGAAGATCGCTCTCGGTTGGACTATCATTTATTTTGAATAAACACAAGTCCGAATACTTTGCAAAAGGTTTCAAAGAATTCAAGAAATGTAAGTAGATGAGTAAGATGTCTAAAGTATTTACCTCTTTAGATTTGATCCAAGGAAAGGTAACACTTTAGAACAGTTTCCTTGAAAGATATCAAGGAAAGAAGCATCATATGATAATGGATTTCTCCATTAAGAGAAGAACGAACTCGAATAAGATTTAGTTCGTTAGATGTTATTAATTGCCCATATATAGGATATATACTTCTAAGACAATATGATTGTCAATTAGAAGATCTTCCAAAATTTTCATGACTCCATAGGATGTAGTTGGAAAGAAAGACAAATCTTAATCATGTTAAGATTTGGGGTTGTGTGCTAATAAGCAATATTTGTTTAAAAATTATCTTGTGGGTATCCTTAAATTAACATTTGGATATCACTTCTATAAACCAACTAACAAATGTTGTTTGTTGGGTAGTTCATTGTAATCCTACACTAGGATTTGCCTAAGATAGAGCAAATGAACGAGGGATAGAACTCAAAGAATGGGTTCTTTGAGAAACAAGATAGTGATAAACAAATATAACAACCTAGTTCCTATACCACAAGCTCCAAGGTAGTTGAAAAGGATTTATAAACCGTCTCAGTTGAATGGTTTGAACTTTATGACTATGTCATAGAGTTACACCTCTTAATTTGAAAGAAATAAGAATGAAAATCCTTATGACTACATTGAGTGTATATACGATATATACTCAAGGAAATGGTAAAGTACCATTTGACCCAAAATAATGAAACCTCCATAGCTAATTGGTAGCTTAAGGTGACTACAATCAAAGAGATTGGTTGACTTTGAAGAAACCATCTTTGACGTAGTCTTGGTTTCAATTAATTCGAAGATTGCTAGCTATAACTAAATCGTGATTCAATGTTTGGACATAATATGGGTTTCCGAAACCATTATTAAGATAGTCTTGATAATATATGTCTAAAACTATGAATCACAAGACATGTAAGTTGTAGAGATCCATCCATCATGGATCTTAGTAAGCTAGTGGGAGCTATAAACGTCTTATGAGAGAAAGATCAAATCGTTTGATTTCTCATAAAGATGTAAATGAATCCTTTGTTTACTAGGTTTACAAAAGATTAGTGGGAGTTAATCATGTTCCTAAAATTGAATATATATATATATATATATATGTATACACAAATATATGATATATTAATTTTGGAAATGAAAAAGAATACTTTTTCGTTAAAGTTATGACTTTAAACATTCTATAACGATAGAATGTATATGGGAGACATAGTCTATAAATATGGGATGTAAATCTATAATGATAGATTTCAGGATATAATTTGATTATATCAAGCCCTAATGATAGACAAAAGATGCTAGGAAGTTTCTCATATGATGATAAACTTCAATCAGAAGAACAACTCTAGTAAGACTAGGAGGTAGCTCTTCTCAAAGGGAACATACCCTTTGACTCCCAAAGAAATAATGCGTAAATAGAATCCCGCAGAAAAGTGATTTACGTATTTCATATTGTATGAAAACATTGATATGAGTTGTACCTAGAAAGGTACAAGATGATATCAGTGCAAGCCCAGGATCAGAACCATGGAAACTGTCAAGTGAGTCCTTGAGTATTTAAGAAATACTAAAGGATAGATTCCTCAAAGAATAAGGAAGAATTAGAGTAACGAAATGGAAGCGTAAATGTATTAGATTATGAATCTAATCCATCATTGGATGTTTCTTCATTATGAATGAAAAGATAATCAGATATCTCTTTATTATGACTAAAAGAGATATTTGGATGGAAACATTAAAAGTAATGACTTTAGTGTGTTCCATTGTGAATGCAAAATATATTGCCATATAGAAGCTTACAACAATGTTGTTTGGATGGGAAAGTTCATTTAATGAACTCTCTATTCGGTTCCAACCAGAAAGTGTCTCTAGTGTACCGACACTACGACACTAATGGGGCGATAGCTCAAGCCAGGGAATCAAGGTCTCATCACAATCCGAACTCAAATGAGAGACTGAACCACATGATTGAGAATCATGTATAATGGTGACGTCGTTATTCTCAAGGTTGCTTCTATGGATAACATATAGATATCCATTGTCTAGGCCTACTACTCAGCCATTTTTGAAATGACTACAGAAGAGGTATCATCACTGATGACCAAGCTGATTGGCTCTAGTGCAAGTGGGAGATTGTTGGAAATGTGCCCTAAAACCAATCATATGATGATACTTTACGGACATTTCACATGTTAAACTAATCTAGTTTAATATCAAGGGCATAGATTATTCTTTTAAGCCGTCTCATATAAATGTTATATGCTTAAACGATGAGTCCAAGGAATATGTAATTAGGAGAATGTAATTTAAAGAAGTTAGATTCATGAGACCATTCTCTTTCGTATACATATCCTAAACGTTCCTGATCATAGGATTGCCAATTGGGCATTGACAGTCCGTTAAGATCAGTATGTGCTATGTCTTCTCTTCGTGAGAGTGACTAGTCTCGAGTCATTGGTGTGACTGACACCAAGACAAGTACGTAGGTGCTCAATAAGGAATGAGTTCACTGAACACGATCAACGAAGAGTTCTCATACTCATGTCACATGAGAACTCATGGTTGGGATAATGCAAAGTAGTCCTTTGACCTGAGGCATCATAGTTGTCTTGTGGTTAGGTCCTTGATCTTTGATTATGTCAAAGTCACTCCATTCGCGGGTGTCCACGGCATAGTTGGGGTTAAGCCACTTAGCCATGGAGGCAAGTGAATGGGCAACAAGGGATCTCTAACCTTCAAACCGTTTGAGGGAGAATACTCTATGATATGATTAAGAATCTCTAGCCAGAGTATGAATGAGATTTAGGAAGTCGTTCCAAATCACATTCAAAGTAATCATATAAGTAAATGAATCACATTGGATAGTAGACATGAATAAACTATCAAACCAAACAATGTGGTCAAGAGTATTGTATTAGAGAAAGAGCGTATTGCATTGTAATCCTAAACTGAATTCCACCTCTTCTAATTAGCTTGGGTAACCATGACATACTGCTAGGTGTCACTCATGGTTTGTGGAAGCCCTAAACGTGTATAATCACTAAAGGGAGAATTGAAAGTAAGTTTCAATTCACAATCGATTTGAAAGAGTTCTAATCACCCACTGCCTCGCTAAAAGGAACCTAATGGATCGTACACCGTGTAAGGTAGAGATTGAAGAAACAACGGAGATGAGTATGGATAATTAAATGGTTTAATTATTTATTTATGGCTAGGATTAATTAATATGTTAATTAATCAAACGAATAAGTTCGTTATAGACCTAGGATTAGTTTTGGGCGGCAAGGCCCAATGGGATTTGAATGTCAAGCCCATTAACTCAAGTTGTATGACAACTTGAATAAACAAAGGGCTTGAAAGCCCAATAAACCCTTAAGGCCGGCCATTTAGAGGAGGGTAGTGAACTTGCTTTAATTACAAGTTTGCCACTCCAATGAAGGAAGGTATAAATATGACTTTATAGCCAAAATTCATTTAGTGTTTTTTTTTTTTGGGAAAGGATGAGAACACAAGCTCTATTTTCTCTCTAAAGAGGCCGGCCACCCTAGAGGAAAATAGCTAGTAATCTTACTTCCTCTAGGTCACTCATTTCTTCTTAAAATCTTACCTTGGTGTGGAGACTTAGAGGTTCTCAATTTTGAGAACTTGGAGAAACCTATTCTTCCATCCAAATCCATAGATCTAAGAAGCAAGGAATGAATGCCCTATCTCTTGGGTGATTATCCTTTGCTTATGCAAAGAGGAATCAACAAAGGTATAATTTCTCAACTCACTTTGTTTTGAGTCGAGTCTTGGTTCACCTAACTACTAGGCTTTGAATTTAATGGGTAATGTTTTGTTTTGAGTGCATGCAAGCATGATTCCGCCTTTAATTTGTTAATTGCATGCTATAGATGTTGCTCAAATGAACATGTTTTTCACAAAATTTCCTTCAGTTGGAAGGATCGAAAGTCGTTTATCGTGACTGTCGAGACTTCTTAAAGTAACGTCGAGAGAATTCCCTCCACATAAGCTCGAAGATCAATGACCCAAGGGTTTCTGAAAGACTCAGTCCCCTTCCACGACCCAGGCCAGCTGCCCATCTAAAGAAGGAACGACAGGTCCCAGAAGAACATGAAGGTATAGGGGACTCGGAGGTATTTCGACAGACTCGCCCTAGAAGTCAGTACAGCGAGTCTAAGGAAAAATCACACGCTATTCTCAAACTTTCCTACTTCCGAGAGATGATGGAGACTTACGGAAGAAAATTCCATTGGTACATGACTCCACTCAAGACCCCCTTGTCCTACAACTCCTTGAGAAAGTAAACAAGTTAAATGCCGAATGTTAGGCCGAGATACCTGATTGGAACCAACCCATGCCTGGCCCTCTCACAAGGAGGATCCTCGACACCCCCCTTCAAGCGAAGACAAAACAAAAGCTTGGTTTACAACTCTATACTGGAAGGGAGTGCCCGATTGAACACTTTAACCTCTTTGAGTCCACCATGGCATATCAGATGCACACCAACGAAGAGCGATGTCTTCTCTTCCCTTCCACCCTCTTTGGCGGAACTCTAAATTGGTATTGTCGTCTTCCACATGAGACAGTAAACTCATTTGAAGAACTAAGGAAACTGTTTATCTCTCAACACATCTTCTAGACCGATCGCTTACATTCTACAGATGACTTGTACACTATTCGCCAGAAACCGAACGAGTCACTAAGAGAGTATATCGGTCGCTTCAGCCATGAGTATTCTCGCTGCGCTGAGGCAGATGACAAGACCGCTCTCAAAGCCTTCACGGCAGGCCTACGTGATTGTTTCTTCAAGTACATGATCAATGCTAACACTTGGAAGACTTATTCTGGGGTGATGGCACATGCTTACAACCACGTCTCCGCCGAAGCAAGGACATACCAAGGGAACCCCCATATGGTTAACCCCTATCAACAAGTGGGAAGTGGGAGTCAAGTTATACCAAGTGAGGAGATCTTGGCCATTCAGACACCTATTGCATCATCTCCTGCCTCATTTAGCCACTTGCTAAGTCACCAAACGTATTTATTTCTTAGTAAGAGGAAGCATTTTTACTCTCAGCAAGCCCATTACAACAAGAGGGATAAAAGTTCGTATCAAGACAACCAAGGGTGAACGTACCATCGACTATTATGACTATGGGGCCAAGCCTCACTCTTTCAAAGTGGAGGACTAGGTACTGAAGGAAATGCTATTATAAGAAGGCATACACATTACAAATGTTTTGACTCTCAACCACTTGAGATCTTTTGTCACACAAGCCATTCGAAAAATATTTAAAGAAGAAGGAATTCAAACAACTTCTTTTGAGTCTTTTACATTCCTAGCACTGGAACACTTGGTCTACGCTGACCTACCCCTATACTCTAACTCAGAGCTTCAACATGCGTACTTTGACACAAAGTATGTGATACTAAGTGTTACAACCAATATGGTTCACATATCAAAAGCATGGACCCCTTCATGCATAGCAAAACATTCATAAGCATCACTCATGTCAATCAACATAAACATCATACATTTCAACACATTTATACATAAACATCATACATTCCAACACATCCATACATAAGCCAACTGTGCTTCAAAAGGGTTCAACATACTTTGTGTCATTTGACACTTGCTACAATGTGCCTCGACACATTGCCCTTATTCTCACCAACCAGGTGATGAAATGTGAAGAAGTAACTCATCTTCATGCCACCAACTAGGTGATGAAATGTACAACCCGTACTCTCTTTCATGCCACCAACCAGGTGATGAAATGTACAACCCGTACTCTAATATCATTTGGCAACTTGCCACTTGTTGATGCACAAAACCGAAGGTCTTGGAACAACGTAAATCCGACCGTGAATCTGCAAGTAATGTAAATAACACAAGATGTATCGTGGTTCACCCCAAGGTTTGGGCTACGTTCACACTGATTGTATTTATTTGAGGGAGAGAGAGCTCTGAGAATGAGAGCATTGAGAGGGGGTGAGAGGGCCTAGAAATTGGTTTTCCCTAATTGTGAGGGTGAGGGGTCCTTTTATAGAATAAGGACTCCTCACTTATTACATATTTACCCATTCCTTTACCACATAATTACATTTAAGTCCCCCGAGTATTTGTATGAGATCTAAATACGAGGTCCTAAATATGGTATAAACAGTAGTCCCCCAAGTCTTCAATCAAGAGAGTCTTTTGGTTGGAGACTTGAAATTCGTCCATGTGTGGGCCGAAGTAACTAGATGCTGTCTTAAACTGATGCTCAATATGAGGTAATGCTCAATCTGAAATGACGCTCAACTAGAAGTAGCACACGATGCGAGGCTGCTCCGCTCGTGGCTTATATTGCCTTGGTTGGCTCGGCTTGTGGCGTTTGAAGGTGATGGAGTCCCTTTTATAGTATAAGGGCTCGCTCCTCAATACATAAATATGGGCTAGAGTTGATGCTCACGGCGAGGCGGTTGCTCAGTAGACGGTCATGCTCTCTAATGATGGTGACGGAGTCCCTTTTATAGAATAAGGGCTTGCTCTTCAATACATAAGTGATGGGTTATGAGTGATGCTCACGGCAAGGTGGTTGCTCAGCTGGCGGCGTTGCTCTCTAATGAAGGTGAAGAAGTCCCTTTTATAAAATAAGGGCTCGCTCCTCAACACATAAGTGATGGGCTAGAGTCCCCCAAGTATTTTTTATGAGGCCTAGTTGAGGCCCAATATATGGTACATAATGTAGTCCCCCAAGTCTTCGGTCAATAGAGTCTGTTGGCTGGAGACTTCAAATTGAATCCATGTATGGACCGAAATGACGGTTGTTCGGAGGCGGTATTTGTATACCCTGCACTGAAGCTTTGTAAGTGAAGCTTTGAAGATAGAGCTCTGTAAATGACGCTTTTGAAGCTAGAGCTCTGTAAATGAAGCTTTTGAAGCTGATTGACATGAGTGATGCTCATGAATGTTTATGTTGATTGACATAAGTGATGCTCATGGATGTTATCATGAGTGATGCTCATGAATGTTAACATGAGTGATGCTCATGAATGTTGACATGAATGATGGTTATGAATGTTTATGTATGATTGTCATGAGTGATGCTCATGAATGTTTATGTATGAATGACATGAGTAATGCTCATGTATAATTTGGAGTACTGGGCGTACTTTTGATCACCTGGTTGGTGGCATGAATGGCTAGTTGCCAAATGATATTAGAGTACGGGTTGTACATTCATTCACCTGGTTGGTGGTAATAGCGGCAGGTTGCCAAACAATTTTGGAGTACTAGACGTACTTTTGATCACCTGGTTGGTGGTAATAGCGACGGGTTGCCGAATAATTATGGAGTACTGGGTGTACTTTTGATGACCTGGTTGGTGCTATTTGGGGCTTATGGGCCTTCGCCCTCTACAAAACATTCCAGCCCATTTATTTTGGGCTTTGCCATTTTTTAATTTTTAATTTTTTTTTACCCTCTAATGGGGTTTATACATATTACCCTCTGATGGGGTTTATACAGATGTTTCCGAAAGATAAGGAAAATAAATTACATCATTCTTTTCTCTTTTACAAATGGTAGACAAGGAAATCACTTGGAGTGTCTCTTTTTTCCTTCTGCTTTTGCCGATAAAATCAGTGGAGTCTTCAGATTGCAGATGGCTTTTACTTTCTCAGAAATCAGAAAATGATTTCACATGCAAACCGCGAGCACTTTCTCCTTTTGCTTTCTCAGAAATCAGAAAATGATGGCTTTCTCCTTTTGCTTTCTCAAAAATCAGAAAATGATGGCTTTCTCCTTTTGCTTTTCTTGATCTCCCCGCTCATTCTCTGTCCACCAATTCTCTATGGCCTTGGAGACCATCTGGCTTTAAGCTTTTAATTGCCACTGTAATCCTTGAAGGGTAACTACAATTCTCAAAAGCTTCGCACACTCTTGATTAAGACAATGTGAAGCAAAACCAATTTATGGTGCCAACAAAAGCTTCAACACCAAAGCTTCACCTACAAAGCTTCAACACAAAAGCTTCACCTACAAAGCTTCAACACAAAAGCTTCGCCTACAAAGCTTCAACTCCAAAGTTACAAAGCTTCAACTCCAAAGTTTCACCTACAAAAGCTTCAATTCCAAAGCTTCACCTACAAAGCTTCAACACAAAAGCTTCACCTACAAAGCTTCAACTCCAAAGTTTCACCTACAAAGATTCAACTCAAAAGCTTCACCTACAAAAGCTTTAACTCCAAAGCTTCACCTACAAAGCTTCACCTACAAAGCTTCAACACAAAAGCTTCAACCCAAAAGCTTCAACACAAAAACTTCACCTACAAAGCTTCAACACAAAAGTTTCACCTACAAAAGCTTCACACACTCTTGATTAAGAAAGTGTGAAGCAAAATCAATTCATAGTACCCAACAAAGCTTCAACCTCAAAGCTTCACCTACAAAGCTTCAACACCAAAGCTTCACCTACAAAGCTTTACCTATAAAGCTTCAATATATAAATAAATAAATATATATATATATATTTTTTTTTTTTTGAAAATTCGAAAATTCGAAAATTCAAAAAAAAAAAAATTGCCTAGGCCTCCTCTTCTTTGGGCCTAACAACTTTCATAACAAATATATATAAAGGAGGAGTTTTAGGCTACCACTTAGAAAGGAAAATGGTGAAGTTTTGTTACTTTGGAAACTTGGCTACTAGCAAGACACCTCCTTCGTCAACTCCCTCGACCGGAGACTTGGGGGACTCCTACCATATGCTATTGCACCTTGATACTCGGAAGTCTCACGACCACTAAGTGACTTGGATTTTCAAGTCTCTAACCGAGAAGTTTTCATCACTCAGGAAATCAAGGGAGCACTACCTCAACCTACATGCTTCACTCACAATGCTTCAACATACAAGCTTCAACAAAAGAAAAAATTCAAAAAACTTAGTGAAGAAGGCTTTGGTGTATTTAACACAATACGTTGAAATGAAGCAAAACTTATTTATTGATATCTCCGATAAGTTACAAATATGTACATATACATGAATCAAAATAAACAAACAAGAGGGAGCATTCACAAAGGTTACTCAGGAGAAGTCTTAGCAGTCGGTAGAGCCCGAGAAAGAGAAGGCACTGTAGGGTGATCATTTGGAGCCTCAGTACTGGGCAAAACCCCAGAAGGGGGAGGCACCGGAGGTTGATCATTTGGAGCTTCATTACGCGGTACAGCCCTAGAAGACGAAGATAATAAATGCCTTTGGAACAAACCCACAAACGTCTGATGATCAAGTAAAATCTGACCATCAAATTCCTGCATCTGGTCAAGCTTCCTCTTCATGTTTGTAGCATAGTTATATGTGAGTCTGTGCAACTGTTTATTCTCATGCTTGAGCCCTCTGATCTCCTGTTTGAAACTTATCACTTCAACCGCCAATGATTCAACTTGGCGGGTTCGCGCAAATAGGCGTTGGGCCATATTAGACACAAAACCTGCACACGAACACTGAAAGCTAGAGAATCCTTAACAGCCAACTCATCAGACCGTTTGGAAAGTAGTCTGTTATCTTTGGGAGTGAAAAGGTTCCTAGCCACCACCACAACAATCATATCATTCTTCATCACAGAGTCCCAACGGTAAGAGGACCAGTATGGGATAAAAATGATGGGCGCCATATGTGGTCTTAAGGAGGCATGGTTGCCTCTTCACCAAAGTTCAAGTCAAAACAACGGTCGGATGGCCCAGATATTTTCAGAAATGATGAAGGATAAATGAGGTCTAATGAATCTCTGAAGTATAAAAATAAGGGTAAAATTCCTATAAGCAATAACTCTCTGAACGTACTTCTTGCACACAATTGGTGCCCCTATAAAAGAAAGGGCAACATGGCCGTTAGTTCAAAAATTGAAGAGGCACCACTCTCCGGACTTCGAGAAACGAATTTTCCTAAGTAAAATATGTCGACAATCTCCACATGCAACATCAGCTCATCAGGTATCACAGATAACTTTGCCAAAGATCTCTAACAAAGTTTAGACACATAAATTTTGAAGGTCCAGCTACCCTACTATTACCTATAAGGGTAAAGGAACAACACCACTGCTTGATAACTGGAAAGTCTCTATGTGTGTCAACCTTCGTGCTCTGTGGCAAGACAGACTATAAAAAATGACCAACATTTACTCACATTCGAGAAAACACCTCCAACAGGTTGCTTGCTCAAAAATCGAAGAAGCACCGCTCTCTAAATCTCGAAAGTCAGACTCCCAACAGGATTGCTTCCTCAAAAATCGAAGAGGCACCGTTCTCCGAATTTCGAGAGCCAGATCCCCGACAGGATTGCTTGTTCGAAAACCGAAAAGACATTGCTCTCCGAACTTCAAGAGCCAGATTTCCTTGGATAAAGCTTGTCTGCAATCTTCACACGCAACATCGGCTTTCCAGATACCACGTACCACTTTTTCAAAGTGCTCTGACAAAGTTAAAACACGTGAATCTTGCAGCTCCCACTATATTGCTATAACCGAGAAGGGTAAATGAACATCATTACTACTCGTTGTTGGGACAATTCCTATATATGTCGACCTTCATCCTCCACAGCCAGGCAGACCTGCAACTAAAAAAAATGCTCAACTTTTCTTCACATCCGAGAGGGCACTCTCAGCAGAGTCTCTTGAAATACTCAGCTTTTCCCCCCTGATAATACATTTGCAAACAAGCCACACCAGAGCAAGAGTATCTCATATCATCAGGGTTAAAAGCAAGAGTATCCCATATCATGTTTTTCCCTGTCTTTTCCTTTGCCCTTGTTCTTACCTGCAAGACAATGAGAAATAAAGCAATCAGTCAGCACTTGGAATCAAGCTTCCAGTTAGGAACTGACTACCTGAAACTCTTTGCCTGATTACTTACCTGGCATTGCTCTCGAGTACTCATCTTTAACATCTTATGATTCTAGAAAAGATACCACATCTGCTTGAGGAACAGATAGGGCAAGTGAGAAGGATACAATGAAGCATGTGGAGACAAGCATAACAAAACACGTGCCGATTCATCTATTACTTTGTCAACAACAAAACATATCATCAAGGTCGAACGTACTCTTGATTTGATGGACTTGTTTTGACCTTCAAATTCTTGAGTCAGCCTTATACTCTGGAGGAAACCAGAAAACCTTCCAGCCTAGTTTAAGAATAAGCCTGTGGAAAGTTACTTATTTAAAAGCAAAAGTATCTCATATCATCTATTCTCTTTTTTCTTCTCTTTATCCTTCTTGCTGCCTACAAGATAGGGAGAATGAGAACAATCAGCCGAAACTCGAAATCAAACTTCTAATCTAGGACTGATTGCTTGAAACTCTAATTACTTACCTTGTCTGTCACCTCTTTCAACAAATCTCTTAGCTCGGCGACTTGGGGGACTCCTACTACATGGTTTGTATCGCGCTTAACCAAGCCTGAAACTACAAGTAAGTTTCAAGTGAAATTGATACATTACCTTGTGTATCTCTACCGATTAAAGATACCACCCCTGGATGGAGGAAAAGTACTTCCACAGAAGATGCCACATCTACCTATGAGACAGATAAGGCAAGTGAAAACGATACCACACTTCGGTACTTAGAAGTTTCGTGATTACTCAGCGGCTTGGATCTTGCAAGTCCCTAACCGAGGAGCTTCCCTCACTCAGGAACTTAGGGGAGCACTGTTTGTACCATACTTGACCAATCTCGAAACTACCGAGCACCGGTCAACGTTATACCGTCAAGGACCCAGAAGAGTTTCCCTCCAACCAGGAGGCCAATCACAGCGCGACACGTGCCGACATCAGAAGCCAATCATAGTGCGACACGTGTCAACATTAGAAGCCAATCACAACATGACACGTGTCAATATCAGAACAAAGCTATAAACTCTCTTCTTTAAAAGGAGATCATTCTCCCACAATTTTGCCTAATGTCATTTGTACTAAATCATTCACTAGTAGAGCTTGAACCTATGTACTTGTGTAAACCCTTCACAATTAATGAGAACTCCTCTACTCCGTGGACGTAGCCAATCTGGGTAAACCACGTACATATTATGTTTGCTTCCCTATCTCTATCCATTTACATACTTATCAACACTAGTGACCGGAGCAATCTAGCGAAGGTCACAAACTTAACACTTTCTGTTGTACCAAAGTCCTCACTAATTTTGTGCATCAACAAGAACCAACCTTCACTTTAAAACAAAGAAGTCATATTTTCTCTTCTTTTATTTTGAACGTGCAAACAAGGTCCTAGGATTTTGATTTCGTTGAATTTGTTAGAGCAAGAAAATGGCTTAACTTCTTCTCATCGAAAGGTGAGTAATACTCAATTCGATCATGAGTTCTAGTTAGAAACATGTTATCTTAGAGTTCATTTACATTTAAAACATTGCGTTGTGATTTGGATAATATTAGGGAGGTTAAATTTGTAGACTAATTTTGTAAATTAAATGACATAGAAGTTGATGATTTGATTATTATTTAAAGGTAATGCAAGGGAGACTAAATGTGTAGACAAAATTTTGTCAGCTAAACATGTTGAATCTTGTGAACATTGAGAAACTCAATGGTAACAATTTCAATGCATGGAAACACCAAATTGAGATGAACTTGGGAATGCTAGAGTTTAGTATGGCTTTCAAAACTCCACAACATGTTGCTCTCACCATTCAAGTACTACATCTGAAAGGGTCTTCCACTTGGTACCAACTTCAAACTCCTTTTTTTTTTTTTATCAAGCGCATGTAATACACACACATCTTGGGCGAGTGGCCCGACAGTTTATGTTGTCATGGGTCCCATTGTTGTAGTTGCAGAAGAAAGCCCAATGACTGCCCAACGTGGCGTGAGGAGACCTGTTGGATTTTCAACGACAAGTTTTTTTAAAGTTTTTTTTTGTGCCACGTGGCACGTTTTAGAGCATCGAATTCAATAATAAAAAAAATCAAATGGTCATGATTAATCTAATTGTTAAAAATGGAAAAAGAAGGGAAAAAAGGGGAAAAAATATTTAATTTTTCTGTAAATATCCAATCATCTTCTCCATTCACCCTTTATTTTTAATTCATTATACTTGTTTTACTGCTATACTTTGTTTGGTATTTGAAATTAAATTACTGGAGTGAAATAGAAAGTTTTATTTTCAAAAAAATAAACTTTTAAAGTTCACATCTTTGCAAGGCCAAGGATCGGGGTAGTCTAGGTATTAGATGGGTTGACCACTTCAATAATGCTTGCCTTGTTAAACCAGGAGAGAAGGATAGCTTATGGGTGAAAATTGTAAAAAATAAGTACCTTAGAAATGAAAGTTTCATAAATTGTAAAGTCATTCTCTTGCTTGGAAAGGTATTCTTAAAAGTAGAGATGTTATTCGCAATGGTATGAGATGGATTATGGGTAATGGTAAGGATATCCTTTTTTGGACCCATCATTGGGTTTTTCTTTACCCTTTATTCCATCTCATCCCGTAAGACAACCGTGGAAACTTGAATTGGAATTTAAGCGTGAATGATTTTATTGAAAATAATTGTTGGAATAGAGAGCGTCTTCTGCAAGTGCTAGACAGTGATATTGTTAGGAAGATATGTATGATTGCTATTCCTTGGCATAACAAGGGGGACTTCTTTGTGTGGGAGCATTCTTCGAATGAGGAATTCTCAGTTAAGTCAGCCACGTGGATCCAAGGCAATGACAACCAAGAAGTAAATAGAAATAAACTTCTAAAATGGATGTGGAGTCTAAAAATTCCTCCAAAAGTATTTTTGCTTGGCTTTTTATCTTGGAGAGACTACACACTGGGTTGAGACTAAGTAGACATATTCAAAGTATTAGTAAGAGTAGTCCTGCTTGTAATGGGGATGAGGAAAAGTCAAGATCATCTTTTCCTTTTGCCATCACGCACTTCAAATGTAGCATTTATCCTAGGTGAGTCCGTGGAAAAGTAATAACCATCAAGTTAGTAATGTAATTGACTGGTTTGAGATCCTTAACTCTGATAATGAGAAGGAGTTAAGTGATTTGAGTAAAGCAATTTTAATTTGGTGGCAGTTATTGCAAGATCGAAATAAAAAGTGTTTAATAGCATAGATCCAAATGCAACTAAAAGTCATTGTGTGGCAACAAAAGTAGGTACTTCTGGCAACAATTCACACAAGACGGTGGCATTGAACCATAACAATATTATCAAGTGGAACCCTCCCCTTCCAGATGTTATTAAGTTAAATTTTGATGGATTTGCTTCTTTGGGAAATGGTGCTGTAGCTTTTGTTTTAAGAAACCAGAAGGGTTTTCCTATCGGTGCAGAAGCTTTGTGCCTTGGTGTAGCCACTATCACTGTGGTTGAAGCTACTGCTTTACAAGAGAGGTTGTTGCTTGCCAAGGGTACCTGGAGATTAATGGTGAATTGGGACTCTTTGCTTGTCATCCAGCTTGCACGTGGTGAATGGAAGCCCCATTGGCATATTTGTCCAGTTGTCAATGATATCAAGGGTTAGCGTCTAAATTTGTAGAGATTTCATGGCACCACATCTATAGAGGCAAACTTTGTTGCAAATGCGCTTGCTTATGTTAGCCTTTCACTTGTTAACCCTTTTGGGATTACTGTTTACCTCATGAGGCAATGATTGCTCTTAGATTCAACCTTGGGGCTAGTGGTTGTGCTAAAGGTTTCCGTCTTTAATAAATTATTGGTTATCAAAACAAAAAAAAAACAAAAAAAAAAAAACACACACACACACATAAATAATAAAAATATATATATTTATGAATAGTAATCTCTCTTACTCTTGCCTTTGGCTAACTGATAGAGTTGCACAAAGGCACTTATTTTTCAGAAGGCAACCCCAAAACTCTTGCCCTCGTCCAACAGCCGAAATTGCTCTTAATAAATAAACACACCCTAAAAATAAAAAGGCTTTTTTTAGTTACAGAAACTTCATTTTGATCTCATTATGCCTCTTATAACTCAAAAGTTATTACTTTGCTTCCTAGAATTCAAAATTCGTTCCACTTTGACTTGTGGACTCTTTCTTCTCCTAGAAACCTCGCCACCTGAAACATATGTGGAACCCAACACCTAGTAAGACTATGTCACGTATGTGCAATAAATTTGATTATAAATCTCCATTATGAGTTAATATTCAACAATTAGAGAATATCAAGATTAAAAGAAACTGAAGAGATAAAAAAAGAAAAAACTAAATTAATTAGCCCGGCGCACGCAAATCAAACCAACACAAGAAATTAACAGATCTAAGGCAATGTAGAGCTACTTTTGAGTTTTTTATAAACAATTTTCAAATTTCAGAGTTAAAATGGGATCAAAATCGAGTTTCAATGGGTAAAGTGGAACAAACTTTGTGTTTCAAGAAATAAAATGACAACCTTTGAATTACAAGAGTAAAGCGAGATTAAAATCGAGTTTTTTGGAGCGTGGCTTAAAAATAAGCCAAATAAAAAGTGAAAAGAGACAAAAAAATAGTTGCAAAAGCTTAAGAAATTTCGAGTTTACTACCCTCATATTTCGAGTTTTCTACCCCTAAAAATAAAAATTAGGGTAAATCTCAGTTTACTACCCTCATATTTCGAGTTTTCAACATTTAGTACATCAAGTTTTTTTCGTCCCAGAATCATACCTAAAGTGTTAATTTTGGGACAGTCTCATACATCCATTAGTCAAACTGTTAAGTCTGCCGTTAACTGATGATGTGGTGATGTGGTGCTTATGTGGACAATGAATGGGCGCCACGTGTCAATAAGGGGTTCGCGTGGAATTTTTTTTTCTGAGAAGGGGTTCGGGGTTAAAAAATAAAAAATAAAATAAACCTCGTCTTCTACCTTCCCGAACCCCCCGCACCCTCTCATTCCCTTCTCTCTTCTGCAACCCGTACCCCTTCCCTCCATTCTCTCTTCTACAACCTGCACCACTCTCCCTTCTCTCCTCATTCCTCCCTTATCCCTCCATTCTCTCCTCTGCACCAACCCACCAAACCCTTATCTCCTTCCCTCCCGATCCACTGTCAAATGCCTCTCAAACAAATATCCTAATAAACTAAAAAGACATCAAACGATTGCAAGGCTGGATCGAGCTTACAAGCTGCCTTATAGGAGCTCAAATCAGCGGTGCCTTGGGAGTTGGTAGTAGTTTCAAGGGTTTCTTATGTTTGGGGGGGTGGTGGTGAGAGGGTTTCTGAGGCATTAACTGATAACAAAGAGTACCCAGCAATCCATAGCTATGAATATCAATGGAAATTATACATAGAAGAATGAATGCGAAGAAGAAGAAAGAGGGAAGACACACAGAGAGAGTAGGTAGAGAAAAAATGTACTAATTGTATTGAATTAATGATGAAAAGGTTTTACAATACTTTTATAGACTACACATTTCTTAATGACTAAACTACCCTCATTTATCCACTCAGATTCTAACTAACTTCAACCAATTATAACTATTCCCAACCATATAAGTTGACATGGCAACAACCATTGTAATATTGCCATGTGTCTTCAGTCATCATCCCCCCTCAATCTCGGCTAAGGAACCAAGTCAAAGATTGCAACAATGTTTGAAGAATATTGGAATATGTAACCCTTTGGTTAGAATATCATATGTTTGCTCCTCAGTTGGTACATACCGAACAAGTAAGTCATTTTTCTGAACTTTTTCTCGAACAAAATGGAAGTCAATGTCAAGATGTTTAATTCTGGTGTGAAACACAGGATTAGAACATAAGGCTAGTGTTGATAAGTTATCACAGTGTATAAGAGGAGGTTTAAACACAAATTGATGTAAATCCCGCAACAAGTTTCGAATCCAAGTAATATCAGCAGTACAATGAGCAAGGGATTTATATTCAGCTTCAGTTGAACTTCTAGAAACTGAAGATTGTTTCTTAAACTGTCACGAGATTGGATTATACCCCAAATAGACAACAAATCCAATGATTGATCTCCTAGTATTAGGATCAGCTGCCAAATCTGAGTCTGAGAAAGTTACAAGTGAGTTATCTATTGTAGCTGAATAAGTTAGACTATAGTTGCCTTACACATATCTCAAAATCCTTTTAACCAAATCATAGTGTACATCAGTAGGATTGTTCATATATTGACAAGCAGCATTGACAACATATGCCAAATCGGGTCTCGTAAATGTAAGGTATTGCAGCGCTCTTACTAAACTCCGATATAAAGTAGGATCAGATATAGGTGTTCCTTCTGAATCAAGAAATTAGGTGTGTGGTCGACAAGGTGTATTCACTGGCTTGCAACCATCCATACTTGTTTTGTGCAACAAGTCTTTAGCATATTTAGCCTGGCTGAGAAATATATCCCCATTTGCTTTGTATGTGACCTACAGTCCCAAAAAATTTGACAATTTGCCCATATCCTTGAGATCAAACAC
Source organism: Malus sylvestris (assembly GCF_916048215.2). NCBI lineage: Eukaryota > Viridiplantae > Streptophyta > Magnoliopsida > Rosales > Rosaceae > Malus > Malus sylvestris. The sequence goes on from NC_062269.1 coordinate 8,651,014, forward strand.
ATCCCCTAGCTCTTTAATGACTGATTGCACCTTCTCTGAATTAGAACCAGTTAGGATTATATCATCCACATAGAGTAGTAATACAACAACATCAACTTTATCATACTTCACAAATAGACTTGTGTTAGATTAAGACATTATGAATCCCAGTGCAGGTAAATGGCCAGTGAATTTGGCATTCCATGCTCGAGGTGCTTGTTTTAAACCATAGAGGGACTTTATCAACTTGCAAACATGATGTGGATGCTATGAATCAATAAACCCTTGTGGTTATTTCATATAAACCTCTTCTTCTAAATCACCATGCAAGAATGCATTTTTAACATCAAGTTGTCTCAATTCCCATTTGTGTTGTGCTGCAAGTGAAATAATAAGTCTCACAATGGTATGTCTAACCACATGACTAAAGGTCTCAAAATAATCCAGACCATGTTCTTAAGAGTACCCTTGAGCAACCAATTGTGCCTTGTATCTTGAAATTGAGCCATCTGAGTTCTTCTTAGTTTATACACCCATTTACTTCCAATAACTGCTCGATGACTAGGCTGAGGAACTAAGATCCAAGTACCTTGACTTCGAAGTGGATCATATTCCTCTTGCATTGCCTTCTGCCAATTAGAATTTGTTGCAACACTTCAAAATGATGTTGGTTCAGCAATATCATGGATGTGAGCCAGAAAAGAATAACCATTTTGACACTTATCCATCTCTTTTACTCTTAAAGTAGATAACTCTGGTAAAGATACAATATAACTAGAATAATCTTTTCTAGAAATAGCCCCAATTTGTAACCTGGTTTGTATCCTGTGAGTATGAGTGTCACAATGTGAAGAATTACTAATATCAAAGGTATCAAAGGGAAGGATTGCCTCCAATTATGCAGGTTGAAGAACAGGTAACACAGAGGCTAGATTTTGAGATGGGAGAGTTGTTTCAGATTGTTGAGATGAAGAAGTACTGTTAATTGCAAAACTTGAGTCTTGATGATGTAACTGTAACACTTGAGTTGCAGATTTAGAGTTTAAAATTTGCACTTCATTACTGGGAGACAGATTCACATTGTCTGTACTGAGGTGTCAATTCTAGGATTTACTGGAAGAACAAATTGCAGATGAGTGATTATTTGTGACCTTTGGAATATATGTTACACTCTGAGATTGACTTGTTGAAACTCTAGAACTTGATTTGCAAGGAAACAGATCTTCATTGTGTATAACATGTCTAGAAATGATGAATTTTCTAGTTTGAGGATGAAAACAGATAACACCTTTATATCCAATTGCATATCCAAGAAAAAACATAACACAACTCTTGGTTGTAGCTTATTATGATTATATGGTCTAATATATGGATACATTGCACTACCAAACACCTTCAACCCTTGCAATTGAGGAATAACACCAAACATCATTTGATAAGGAGATTGCCAGTTCAAAACCTTACATGACATTCTATTAATTAAAAATACAAAATGCGCACATGCATGAAACCACAACTCTTGAGATAAACCAGCAGCAGTCATAAGGGTTATAGCCGTTTCTACAATACATCTGTGTTTCTTCTCAGCAATTCCATTTTGCTGAGGGGTATAAGGACATAAGACTTTATGCAATATACCTTTCTGTGCCAGAAAATCCTGAAATCTCTTACTCATATACTCTCATCCTCCATCTGTTTGAATGCATTTAATACCAACATTGAATTGAGTATACACAAAACTATAGAACTTGAGAAAAATATCAAACACTTCTGATTTATTAACCAATGGAAATATCCAAACAGATCTAGAGAACTCATCCACAAAGCTGACATAATATCTGAATCCTTCAATAGACTTAATGGGTGAAAGACCCCAAAGATCAGAATGAATCTTTTGAAAAGGAAAAATACATTTGTCTTTCTTATCAAAAAAAGGCAATCTACTCATTTTTCCTGAAATACAATGTGAACACATATGTTGTGTATTATCATCAGTAATAACTATCTGAGATTGTTTTAACATTGTATACAAGACTTCATTGCTTGGATGTCCACATTTCTGATGCCAAACCACATGCTTCACTTTCTGACCAATTAACCCTGTAAGCTTCCTCCTAGACTTCACTGCAGCACTTGTAATCAACTTGGTAGGAATCTTAAACAACTCTCCATCATTACTCCTTCCTTGGTAAATCACAGCCTTAGTTACCTTGTCCTACATAAAAAAATTATGGTCACCACATATGAACCAACAGAAGTTATCTTTACACAATTGTTTAACAGATAGCAAACTAACTGCAATAGTGGGAACATGTAACACTTTTCGCAAAATTAAAGAATAAGGTAATGTGTGTAATTTTGCATATCCAATGTGCTGAATTGGCAAACCTTCCCCATTGCCAATTGTAATTTGATCAGTACCCTCATAAGAGGTAACTTGTTGAAGAGCATTCACATCTGCAGTCATGTGATGTGATGCACCCGTGTCAACAATCCAGAAGTCATTTGGCAAGAATGTTGGTTGAGCTTGAGCTTGCATTGCAGTTAAAGATGCAGTGGTAAATTTCCTTGATAAGAAAAATTGTTCCTGTGATAACAGTCTAATGCACTATGTCCCTTCTTCCCACATATCAGACATTCAACCACTAAACCACTTGAACCAACATTTGTAGACCTTTTCCAACAATTTGTAGCAGTATGACCCATTTTTGAACAAATCTGACATTCTGGAACAATATTCGACCTTGTTCCAGTGTTACCAGACCAAGAATTCCAATTTCCATTATTTTGCCTAGTATCAGAAGATTGACCTCTACCATTACTTGTGATACTCCCACCATTTCCACCTTGTGAAGACCTGAAACCACCATTTCCATTACTATTGTTGAACCTGAAAGACCTTGAACCATTATTCTGATTTGAAAATTGCTTTAAAAACTCTATATATCCCAAACCTGAATGTGGTGACACATTAAACTAAGTTCCAGGAAACTGAGGATACATCAGAGGCATATTCGGAGGAAATGACATTGAGAGTGATTGAAATGACAAAGAACCATTTGAAGTGGTGCATGTGATGAACCATTCGAATGAAATGGCATTGAGAGTGATTGAAATGGCAAAGAACCATTTGAAGTGGTGCCCTGTGTTGAACCAGAAGACATTCCAAAAGATGAAGATCCATTTGGCATCTGAGTTAAAACACCACCAGTTGTATAAAGAACATCCCTAGAATTACTAGTAGAACCTTGAGATGTACTCTGTACTGGGACAAGGATTGTCTGCCCTCCACTTTTGGTGCCCTCCCCGTGCCCTCCTATTTTGTGTGGTCACAGTTAAGCCACGTCAACATTTTATATTGTTTTTTTATAAATATAATAAGACAAAAATGAATAGTAATATAAAATGTTAACGTGGCTTAACCGTGACCACACAAACAGGAGGGCAAATAGTCCTTATCCCTCTGTACCGATCCTTGTATATATAATCCAGAGAAATTATGAGACAAACTATTCATGACAGATTCAGCTTCTCTCTCAACACATAGCAATTGTTCACGAAATTCTCTTAGTGTGATAGGTGTATCCTTAGTAAGAATCACAGTGCTAATAATAGAGTACTCTCTAGGTAAACCAGATAAGGAAGCCAAGATAAAATCATTATCAGAAACAATTTCACCAGCAGTGAGTAATTGATCTTTAATATTCTTTAGCTTTGACAATAATTGATCTATTGAATCTCCCTTTTTTTGCAAAGTTTGAAACTTAGTTTTCAGAGTATTCACTTTAGCCTTGGACATTGAAGCATAGCGACCTTGCAAATTGGACCAAGCTTCATATGCAGTTCTATAACCAAGAACATGCTCAATTGCTTCATCAGACAAGGTGGCAAGAAGTAAGCTCAATAACACCATATCCACATATTCCCACTCCAAGAAAGCTTGTGAAATTTCCGTAGTCACCCCACTTTTTGTATGAATGACATACTTTGGAGGACACACAACCGATCCAAAATGATCAAACAATTTATACCCTTTCAAGACTGACTAGAATTGAAAAATCCATTTAGAAAAATTCTGTCATTTAGCTTGATTGTTAACATTCCTAAAAGTCCCTCAATTTTCACACCAGGAACTGTCATTTTTCCACAAATTGAAGTTTTGCACAGAAATTACTGCAAACAGCAAGCAAGAATTGCAAAAGAAAATCTTCAAGAATGGCTTCGTGCCTCACCAATTATAACAGTCAATGGCTTCATGCCGCAACAATTATAGCAAACTATGGCTTTGTGCCGCAACAATTATAGCAATCAATGGCTTCGTGCCTCAACAAATTTAACAGACAATGGCTTCGTACCCAACAAAATCAAACAAAGTAATGGCTTCGTGCCTTAGCAAACAACCATAAATTTTGCACAAAGATGGCTTCATGCCCTAAGAATCATAACAAAACACATCATGACTACAATTCGAAATATATCACATGAAATCATATGTAAATACCGCTTCTTGATGCGTAGAATTCCCAAATTCTCAGATCTTGATATCCTAAGCCCAGAAACACTCACAGACCCACATATGACTGACGATTCTTGATACCATGATAACAGAGAGTACCCAGCAATCCATAGCTATGGATATCAATGGAAATTATACACAGAAGAATGAATGCGAAGAAGAAGAAGAAGAAAGAGGGAAGACACATAGAAAGAGTAGGTAGAGAAAGAATGTACTGATTGTATTGAATTAATGATGAAAAGGTTTTACAAGACTTTTATAGACTATACATTTCTTAATGACTAAACTACCCTCCTTTATCCACTCAAATTCTAACTAACTTCAACCAATTACAACCATTCCCAACCATATAAGCTGACATGGCAACAACCATTGTAGTATTGCCATGTGTCTTCAGTCATCATTAACATCCTGGTTTTCACTGGATTTTCCTCCCATCATTTGGGTTCAGAAAATCAAAAATTCCCAACACCTTACTACTAGTAAAAAAGATAATTACTTTTCCTCCTTTTGGTATTTTAATCAATCAAGCCAGAGTTCAAAAAAATCTAAAATCTAGCAAACCAAGTGCTCTCCAAACAGCCAAATACTCGAAATCGAATTGAATACAATCGATGAGTAAGTTGAAGAACTACAAAACTGACCAAAAAGACTTGGACTTTGGCTATATCCTAAGCAACCCAAGAGCTAAATTTTTCACTAGGTAAAGCAAAAGTAAAAACCCAGATGAGATTTTTGCACGAAGTATAAAACTTGATGGATTTTTCTCACCTGAAATTCAGCTTAACTGCAAAGAAAAATATGAACTTTTCAGCTTTGTTCTCTCACTCCAATCCCCCACATCCTCCAGAAAGTTCAAGATTCCCAAACCCAAGCAAAATCCAACACAACGAACCAAAGACTGAGTCTTTACAAAACCCACAAGTCAATGGTGCAAAATAATGCAAAGAAGATGACGAAATGGAAAGAGGAAAGTGAGAGGAAATTGGGAAAGCGGTGAGAGGAGATGAGGGTTTGGTGGGTTGGTGCAGAGGAGAGAATGGAGGGATAAGGAAGGAAGGAGGAGATAAGGAAGGGTGGTGCAGGTTGTAAAAGAGAGACGGGAGGGAAGGGGTGTGAGTTGCAGAAGAGAGGAGGGAGGGAGAGGGTACGGGGTACGAGGGAGAGAGAGGGTGCGGGGGGTTGGGGGAGGTAGAAGACGGGTTTTATTTTTTTTGATTTTTTTTAACCTCTTCAAAAAAAAAAAAAATTTCCATATGAACCCCTTAATGACACGTGATGCTCAAACATTGTCGACATAAGCGCCACATCATCAGTTAACAGCAGACTTAACAGTTTGACTAATAGATGTATAAAATTGTCTTAAAATTAACACTTTAGGTATGACTCTAGAATAAAAAAAAATTGATTACTAAATGTTGATAAATGTTGAAAAACATGTAACAAGCGGGGACCTGGTGACGTGGGAGATCCTTTTGTGGCGCAGCGCGAAGGAGAGAGGAGAGAGGGAGAGAGAGGAGCAACCAAGGCAATCAGCAAAGTGAATCATTGTTTGATCTCCAACCTCTCTCTCTCTCGCTCTGTTTTTTTGACTGTCTGTAGTCACACATTTACATCAACACAAACACAGAAACACCATCCGGAGAGGAGAGAGAGAAGAGAGAGAGAATGGGAGAGTGCTGTCCTCCGATGGATCTGTTCAGGTCGGAGCCGATGCAGCTCGTCCAGATCATCATCCCCATCGAGTCCGCTCACCTTACCGTCTCTTATCTCGGCGACCTCGGCCTTATCCAGTTCAAAGACGTACGCCTTTTACTCTCTCTCTCCCCCTCATTCCCAATTTTCTGTTTCAATTATGGTTTGTTCTTCCTTTTACGATTCTTTTTTGCTGCGGGGAAACAGTAAAAACCCTAACTTGGCTCTGTTTCCGATTGGAATTCTCAGTTGGATTGGATTCGATTTTGCGCAAGTGTTTTTCTTTTGTCAGATTTAGGGTTTCGTTTTTATGTATGAAATTGAATTGCCTGGTTAGTGAATGGTGTTTCATTCTTTAGATTTTAAGGAACTCAATTTATCTGCAAATTGAAGTGGTTGATCGATTGATTAATTACCAATTACATAATTTAGTATCCCAAAAAAGACAATTGATTATCGGATCATTTAGCATCGCAAGCGCCTAGTAAGCGATCATGGCACTGTCAGATTTTTGGTGTCTTGAAAGTTTGTATCCCCATTAAAATGGACATGTTGTTAGCTAAAGATAGCTAAAGAGCTTTAAATAGCAGACTAACACAAGTCACGAGTCATATATCAAATAAGAAAGATATAAGTAGCGAGAGCAATCCAAAAGCAGTGGGTCGATACTTTTGGTATTGGTTTGCTCACCACAGAGTGGTAATGTAGTGTATGGGTGGGTGGTGAACACGGTAGCTCTCTGAGTTGAGATCAACTCAGATCTCTTTTGTCTAAGCTATTGGCAAAGTATATGTATGAAAACAGAAGGCAAGTTATTTCATAATTCCTGTTCCAGAATGTACAATGTTCTATTTAAGTTTAAAGAACTGAAGTTGAAGGTAAACTGTAAAAAGGTACATATCATCCTGAAATGAAGAGAAAAGGTTTATGGGTAAGCGGATTAGAAAATAAATGAGGATCACACAAGGGCTTCACCTATTTTATAATTGATAGAGGTTTGAATACTTTTTACTTGGTTAATAACTCTTACAAAATTATGGAGAGCTAATGTTTGAAATTTGGTGACATGATGTTCTTGATGCTGCACAAATTGCACTTATCTTGAAGCACTATGCTAGCTCTGTTGTTGGTCATCCTTAATCTAATCACTGTTGTGCTGCTTCCATAGTTTTTTATTAAATTTTTATTTTGTTACTAAAACTTTATGTATCATTCTTCCAGCTCAATTCAGAGAAGAGCCCGTTTCAGAGGACATATGCTGCTCAGGTGTGTTTATGTTTCTTAACTTGCTGACCAACATCACGTTTATTCATTTTGTTTGGTTGTGGATATGCCTTAAAAAATACGTCTCATAAAATTGAGTTATAAAGATTAGCAGGAAAAGGAGGGAAAGTCTATGGTTTAAATTTCCTTCCAATAGTTCATGTTGTCTTAGAGGTTTTCCAATTTCAACCCATACCTTTAGTGCTTTACCATACCTTTAGAGCTGTACCTTATGATTAGTTTTAATGAAAAAGACCTTCTAAGAACATCAACATAAATAAACATTTAGTTTTTCATAACGAAATGTAAAAACTGTACTGTCAGCTATCATTAACTCCTTTGGGATGATGGACATTTAAGAGAAGGAATGTTATATTGTGTCTACCATGCTGGGGGAGGATATTACTTTCTGACCCATTGTATATCTATAGAAGTCTATGGTGACTTTGAAGCAGTCACAAATATATTTTAGAATATAGAGTTAATAACAGGTCTCTTTAAGTGACAAAATTGACAGTTTTAAGAAAGGGAAGCACTTGGCTCAGTCAGCTGTTTGTGGTTGCAGTCCTCATATAACCTATTTTAGAGAGAGAATTTTATGTTTACATACTTATGAACTTTCATGGTTTTTTTCACTATGCTCATTCTAATCGAATCCCATCCTTGCTGATGATCTTTTTTTTTCCGGATATATACCTAATATTGAGGCTTGATCCAATCAGTTGCTCAAATGGTTAACTTCTCATATCGCTTATTTCTTCTTTGCTTTAGCATGTCTTGGTAAATTAGCGAGTTGTTCTTGTGAACTGTTCTAGATTGTTGCCAAATAAAGAAGGGCCATGTACTCTTTACTGGCTATCTTGATTGTAAGATGGATACAGAACATTTCCAATCTATTCTTGTCATAATTGTTTAAGTATCAAAATATTATGTTTTCGGATGTGTATTTGGTTGGTAAATTCACTATTTCATTTTTCTATGAAGATTAAAAGAAGTGCAGAGATGGCACGTAAATTACGTTTCTATAAGGAGCAAATGTCAAAGGCGGATTTGCCTCCTTCAAAGTCTGCAAGACAAGTTGATGTCAATGTGGATGACCTAGAGGTATAATAAGGGGATTGGTGCATAGCCAAAGATGTTTAATGTTGCATGTTCTGACAAATTCACTTTTGTGTGTATGCTAGGTAAAACTTGGTGAACTTGAGGCAGAGCTGATTGAAATAAATTCGAATGATGAAAAGTTGCAACGTTCATATAATGAACTCTTAGAATATAAGCTTGTTCTGGAAAAGGTAATGACCCTTTTTGGTTTTCGGCCCAAAAAAAGATCTTTGCATCTCTATTACCATGCAGTTTTCATTATTAGGATATCAGATCATACTCTATCCTCTGATGAATGATGATACACTAAGTTCATAAGTAGCGTTAATATTTCTCATGGGAATTCATCGTGATGGAAAGGGTAACAAATAGTATGATGAGCGTTTTTTTTTTTTTTTTTTTTTTTTTGTTTTGCACACGGAGAAAATGGATATAGATATCCATATTGTTTCTTTAACTATTGATCAAAATGGATTATGCAGGTCAAGCTATGAAAAGTTACTTTAGTAATATTGTAACTCGTTGTTTGAAGATTCTAACTTGTTGGAAAATTTTCTTGATAAGTAACAAAAGTTTCCAAGAGGCTTCTATCCATGTACAAAAGCTGTACGTGCCTAATACTGAAAGTGCAAAGAAAACAGAAACTGTGCATGAAGATTAAAAGAGGTTTGAGGAGTTTTATTCATTCAGATAGCTACCACACAAGCTGAGATCTCCGTTATGACTTCGGAACACTCTAATTTTTCTCTACAACTACAACAACAACAACAACAACAAAGCCTTTTCCCACTAAGTGGGGTCGGCTATATGAATCCTAGAACGCCATTGCGCTCGGTTTTGTGTCATGTCCTCCGTTAGATCCAAGTACTCTAAGTCTTTTCTTAGAGTCTCTTCCAAAGTTTTCCTAGGTCTTCCTCTACCCCTTTGGCCCTGAACCTCTGTCCCGTAGTCACATCTTCGAACTGGAGCGTCAGTCGGCCTTCTTTGCACATGTCCAAATCATCGGAGCCGATTTTCTCTCATCTTTCCTACAATTTCGGCTACTCCTACTTTACCTCGGATATCCTCATTCCCAATCTTATCCTTTCTCGTGTGCCCACACATCCCACGAAGCATCCTCATCTCCGCTACACCCATTTTGTGTACGTGTTGATGCTTCACCGCCCAACATTCTGTGCCATACAACATCGCTGGCCTTATTGCCGTCCTATAAAATTTTCCCTTGAGCTTCAGTGGCCTACGACGGTCACACAACACGCCGGATGCACTCTTACACTTCATCCATCCAGCTCGTATTCTATGGTTGAGATCTCCATCTAATTCTCCGTTCTCTTGCAAGATAGATCCTAGGTAGCGAAAACGGTCGCTTTTTGTGATCTTCGCTAGATTGCTCCGGTCATTAGTGTGGATAAGTATATAAATGGATAGAGATAGGAAAGCAAACACAAGATGTACGTGGTTCACCCAGATTGGCTACGTCCACAGAATAGAAGAGTTCTCATTAATTGTGAAGGGTTTACACAAGTACATAGGTTCAAGCTCTCCTTTAGTGAGTACAAGTGAATGATTTTGTACAAATGACATTAGGAAATATTGTGGGAGAATGATCTCGTAATCACGAAACTTCTAAGTATCGGAGTGTGGTGTCGTCTTGACTTGCCTTATCTGTCTCATAGGTAGATGTGGCATCTTCTCTGAAAGTACTCTTCCTCCATCCAGGGGTGGTATCTTTAACTGGTGGAGATGCACAAGGTAATGTATCAATTTCACTTGAAGCTTACTTGTAGTCTCAGGCTTGGTCAAGCGCGATACAAACCATGTAGTAGGAGTCCCCCAAGTCGCCGAGCTAGGGGGTCTGCTGAAAGAGGTGACAGACAAGGTAAGCAATCAGAGCTCCGACTGATTGTTCACCTTCTCCCCATCTTGCAGCAGCATGAAGGATAAAGAGAAGAAAAATGAGAAGAGATGATATGAGATACTTTTGCTTTTGAAGAAGTAACTTTCCACAGGCTTATTCTTGAACTGAGCTGGAGGGTTTTCTGGTTTCCTCCAGAGTATAAGGCCGACTGAAGAATTTGAGGGTCAAAACAAGTCCATCAAATCTAGAGTACGTTCCACCCTACTGATATGGGATACTTTTGCTTTTGACAGAGTAATGGGTGTATCGGCACGTGTGCTGTTACGCTTGTCTCCACATGCTTCCTTGTATCCTTCGCACTTGCCCTATCTGTTCCTCAAGCAGATGCAGAATCTTCCCTGGAAACATAAGATGTTGAAGATGAGTACTCGAGAGCAATGCCAGGTAAGTAATCAGGTAAGGGGTTCCAGGCAGTCAGTTCCTGGCTGGAAGCTTGATTCCAAGTGCTGACTGATTGCTCTCTTTCTCCTTGTCTTGCAGGTAAAAACAAGGCCAAAGGAAAAGACAGGGAAAAAGCATGATATGAGATACTCTTGCTTTTAACCCTGATGATATGAGATATTCTTGCTCTAGTATAGCTTGTTTGCAGAGGTATTATCGGGGGGAAAGAAAGCTGAATATTTCGAAAGGCTTCGTTGGGAGTGCCCTCTCAGATATGATGAAGGGTTGAGCATTTTTGCAGGTCTGCCTGTCCGTTGGGGATGGAGGTCGACATATATAGGAGTCTCCCTAACAACAAGTAGTAATGTTATTCCTTTACCCTGCTTGGTCATAGCACGGTAGTGGGAGCTGCCAGTTGCAATGGTACTGTTCCTTTACCCTCTCTTCGCTTTTGAGAAAGTAGTCATGTTGGGAGTCTGGCTCTCGAGATTCGGAGGACGGTGCCTCTTCGATTTTGGAGCAAGCAATCTTGTTGGGAGTGTTTTCTCGAAAGTGAGTAAAGGTTGGGCATGTTTGCTAGTCTACCTTGCCACGAAGCACAGAGGTTGACACACAAGGACTTTCCAATTATCCAGCAGTGGTACTGTTCCTTTACCCTTATGGGTAATAATATGGTAGCTAGACCTTCAACATTTATGTGTCTAAACTTTGTTAGTGCTGTTTCTTTGCTATTCTTTTACCTTTCTTGGTCAGAGCGATGTAGTGGGAGCTGCAAGCTTCACGTGCTCAACTTTGGCAGAGAACTTTGGCAAAGTTATCTGTGGTACCCATGAGCTATTGTTGCGTGTGGGAAGTGGGTGATTGAACAGTAAGATTCATGTGCTTTCTACTTCACCAGAAGTCTTCGACAGAATGCCCATAATTTCTGCAAAGCTGAGTGTGCGTGTGACAGGTGCTGACAAGGCTAGAAAAGTAGGTGCCTCTTCGATTTCTGAGATCGGCCCTCGTGGTCTCTGAGCAGCCCAGCTTTTGAGAAAGCGAGCGCCTCTTCGATTGATTCGGAGAACGATGCCTCATCGATTTTTGAGAAAGCAATCATGCTGGGGGTCTGGCTTTCGAAGATTCGAGGAGCAGTGTCTCTTCGATTTTTGAGAAAGTAATCACGTTGGGAGTCTGGCTCTCGAGATTCGAAGGACGGTGCCTCTTCGATTTTGGAGCAAGCAATCTTGTTGGGAGTGTTTTCTCGAATGTGAGTAAAGGTTGGGCATGTTTGCTAGTCTACCTTGCCACGAAGCACAAAGGTTGACACACAGAGACTTTCCAATTATCCAGCAATGGTACTGTTCCTTTACCCTCTCTTCGATTTTTAAGAAAGTAGTCATGTTGGGAGTCTGGCTCTCGAGATTCGGAGGACGGTGCCTCTTCGATTTTGGAGCAAGCAATCTTATTGGGAGTGTTTTCTCGAATGTGAGTAAAGGTTGGGCATGTTTGCTAGTCTACCTTGCCACGAAGCACAGAGGTTGACACACAGGAACTTTCCAATTATCCAGCAGTGGTACTGTTCCTTTACCCTTGTGGGTAATAATATGGTAGCTAGACCTTCAAAATTTATGGGTCTAAACTTTGTTAGTGCTGTTTCTTTGCTATTCTTTTACCCTTCTTGGTCAGAGCGATGTAGTGGGAGCTGCAAGCTTCACGTGCTCAACTTTGGCAGAGAACTTTGGCAAAGTTATCTGTGGTACCCATGAGCTATTGTTGCGTGTGGGAAGTGGGTGATTGAACAGTAAGATTCATGTGTTTTCTACTTCCCCAGAAGTCTTCGACAGAATGCCCATAATTTCTGCAAAGCTGAGTGTGCGTGTGACGGGTGCTGACAAGGCTGGAAAAGTAGGTGCCTCTTCGATTTCTGAGATCGGCCCTCGTGGTCTCTAGGGAGCCCAGCTTTTGAGAAAGCGAGCGCCTCTTCGATTTCTGAGATCGGCCTTCGTGGTCTTTGAGCAGCCCAACTTTTGAGAAAGCAAATGCCTCTTCGATTTCTGAGATCAACCCTCGTGATCTCTAAGCAGCCCAGCTTTTGAGAAAGCAAACGCCTCTTCGATTTCTGAGCAGGCGCCTCTTCGATTTCTGAAGCTCCGTCGAGTGCAGATTTTTATAGAGGCTGACATTAAGTTCCAAAGCACACTTGAATCTCCACCAGTAGAAGCTTCATTCTTGCACTTCTAAGATCTTGATTTGTCCGACCTCTTCTCTCTTCAACACCTTTGAAAATGTCTGGCCCCTCCGACCGTCGTTTTGACTTGAACCTTGTTGAAGAGGCAGCCCCGCCTTCTCCAGACAACATATGGCGCCCATCCTTCGTCTCCCCTACTGGTCCTCTTACTGTTGGGGATTCCGTGATGAAGAATGATATGACCGCTGCGGTGGTGGCCAGGAACCTTCTCACTCCCAAAGATAACAGACTACTTTCCAAACGGTCTGATGAGTTAGCTGTTAAGGATTCGCTGGCTCTCAGTGTTCAGTGTGCAGGTTCTGTGTCTAATATGGCCCAACGCCTATTTGCTCGAACCCGCCAAGTTGAATCCTTGGCGGCTGAAGTGATGAGTCTCAAACAGGAGATTAGAGGGCTCAAGCATGAGAATAAACAGTTGCACCGGCTCGCACATGACTATGCTACAAACATGAAGAGGAAGCTTGACCAGATGAAGGAAACTGATGGTCAGGTTTTACTTGATCATCAGAGATTTGTGGGTTTGTTCCAAAGGCATTTATTGCCTTCGTTTTCTGGGGCTGTACCGCGTAATGAAGCTCCGAATGATCAACCTCTGATGCCTCCTCCTTCTAGGGTTTTGTCCAGTACTGAGGCTCCAAATGATCCCCCTCCGGTGCCTTCTCTTTCTGGGGCTCTACCGACTGCTGAGACTTCTCCTAAGCAACCTTTGTGAAGGCTCCGTCTTGTGTGTTTATTTTGACTCATGTATATGTACATATTTGTAGCTGATCGGGGATATCAATAAATAAGCTTTCCTTCATTTCAACGTATTGTGTTAAATACACCAAAGCCTTCTTCGCTAAGTTCTTTGAATTTTCTTTTGTTGAAGCTTGTATGTTGAAGCTTTCTGAGTGGAGCATGTAGGTTGGGGTAGTGTTCCCTTAATTTCCCGAGTGAGGAAAACTTCTCGGTTAGAGACTTGGAAAATCCAAGTCACTGAGTGGGATCGGCTATATGAATCTTAGAACGCCATTTTGCTCGATCCTGTGTCATGTCCTTCGTTAGATCCAAGTACTCTAAGTCTTTTCTTAGAGTCTCTTCCAAAGTTTTCCTAGGTCTTCCTCTACCCCTTCGGCCCTGAACCTCTGTCCCATAGTCGCATCTTCTAATCGGAGCGTCAGTAGGCCTTCTTTGCACATGTCCAAACCACCGTAACCGATTTTCTCTCATCTTTCCTTCAATTTCGGCTACTCCTACTTTACCCCGGATATCCTCATTCCTAATCTTATCCTTTCTCGTGTGCCCACACATCCAACGAAGCATCCTCATCTCCGCTACACCCATTTTGTGTACGTGTTGATGTTTCACCGCCCAACATTCTGTGCCATACAGCATCGCCGGCCTTATTGCCGTCCTATAAAATTTTCCCTTGAGCTTCAATGGCATACGGCGGTCACACAACACGCCGGATGCACTCTTCCACTTCATCCATCCAGCTTGTATTCTATGGTTGAGATCTCCATCTAATTCTCCGTTCTTTTGCAAGATAGATCCTAGGTAACGAAAACGGTCGCTTTTTGGTATTTCTTGATCTCCGATCCTCACCCCTAACTCGTTTTGGCCTCCATTTGCACTGAACTTGCACTCCATATATTCTGTCTTTGATCGGCTTAGGCGAAGACCTTTAGATTCCAACACTTCTCTCCAAAGGTTAAGCTTTGCATTTACCCCTTCCTGAGTTTCATCTATCAACACTATATCGTCTGCGAAAAGCATACACCAAGGAATATCATCTTGAATATGTCCTGTTAACTCATCCATTACCAATGCAAAAAGGTAAGGACTTAAGGATGAGCCTTGATGTAATCCTACAGTTATGGGAAAGCTTTCGGTTTGTCCTTCATGAGTTCTTACGGCAGTCTTTGCTCCTTCATACATATCCTTTATAGCTTGGATATATGCTACTCGTACTCCTTTCTTCTCTAAAATCCTCCAAAGAATGTCTCTTGGGACCCTATCATACGCTTTTTCCAAATCTATAAAGACCATGTGTAAATCCTTTTTCCCATCTCTATATCTTTCCATCAATCTTCGTAAGAGATAGATTGCCTCCATGGTTGAGCGCCCTGGCATGAACCCGAATTGGTTGTCCGAAACCCGTGTCTCTTGCCTCAATCTATGCTCAATGACTCTCTCCCAGAGCTTCATTGTATGACTCATTAGCTTAATACCCCTATAGTTCATGCAATTTTGTACGTCGCCCTTGTTCTTGTAGATAGGCACCAAAGTGCTCGTTCGCCACTCATTTGGCATCTTCTTCGTTTTCAAAATCCTATTGAAAAGGTCAGTGAGCCATGTTATACCTGTCTCTCCCAAAAGTTTCCACACTTCGATTGGTATATTGTCTGGGCCTATTGCTTTTTTATGCTTCATCTTCTTCAAAGCTACAACCACTTCTTCCTTCCGGATTCGACGATAAAAAGAGTAGTTTCTACACTCTTCTGAGTTACTCAACTCCCCTAAAGAATCACTCATTTCATGTCCTTCATTGAAAAGGTTATGAAAATAACCTCTCCATCTGTCTTTAACCGCGTTCTCTGTAGCAAGAACCTTTCCATCCTCATCCTTGATGCACCTCACTTGGTTTAGGTCCCTTGTCTTCTTTTCCCTTGCTCTAGATAGTTTATAGATATCCAACTCTCCTTCTTTGGTATCTAGTCGTTTATACATATCGTCGTAAGCTTAAATGATGCATTTTTCATATCTTCTCTAAGTAACTGTTCAAACTAGTAAACAGGAATCAGATAGAGATTTATCCGAATTTTTTATTTCAAATAGATACACAAGATATTAAAACAGAAAGAACTTGAAAACTGAAATTCAGCTAACAGCAGGAGTGACCTTCCAAATAACCTTAAATGAGCATAAGCAACAGCTCTGGGTAGATTATAAAAATTAAAGGTTCATGTAAGCATCACCAGTTGACACTTAATAAGATTACAAATAATAATGCAGGTGATATCGTTAACTGAGCTGAATTGGTAAAATATGTTTGACGTATAAACTTAATAGTTCAGAGAGTTCTGAATCTCATTGGACGTTTTCTATTATCACTAACAGAGAAGCGAGTATCTATTTGATCTGCCAATGAACTAGAATTTGATTAGAGTTACTCTCATTTGGTTGTGTCTCTCTTTTGATGTTTATTTTATTTCAATAGGCTTTCATGTGACTGAAAAATCTCTTCCTTTCAGGCTGGTGACTTTTTTCACTCAGCTCAAAGCAGTGCCGTGTTGCATCAGAGAGAAAATGAATCCCGTGATATCGGTGATGAATCCCTGGACACGCCTTTATTATTGGAGCAAGTACAGATTTCAATCTTGGATTTACTGTATTTTGATTAACCACAGTTTTCTTCCTGTTGCTGAGTCCAATCTTTTTGTTTGGCTGTTGTGAAGGAAACATCAACCGATCCATCAAAGCAAGTTAAGTTGGGATTTCTCACTGGTCTTGTTCCTAGGGAAAAGTCTTTGGCATTTGAAAGGATTCTATTTCGAGCTACTCGGGGTAACGTTTTTCTGAGGCAGACTGCTGTTGAGAATCCCGTGACTGATCCTGTTTCAGGAGAGAAGGTATTGACACGTCATTTCCTGCATTTTTATGTTCTTGGAAAGAGGAGAGGAAGTTTCTATTTGTTCTTGTGGTATCTTTTACTCTTTAAAATTTAAGGTCACAATAAAAGATGGACTTTAAGTCCATCAAAACTAACTGACAAGATCAATAACAGTAAACTGGATATCATCAATATGTTTCAACAAAGAAGTCCAATAAATAGGTTAGGTATTTAAAAATCTCCACCGTGTTAAAAAGTCATGCCTTTTGTTTCAACCAAACAGTCCATGAGGATCTTGGGGGTGCAGGAATTGTGGGGGAGAGTTTGACCTGATTGGAAGTTCTTTAAGAATGGCTATTAGAGCTTTCAAATAACCAAAAGCGCTCTGTCAATGTGTAGCAAAAATATTAGCACACTTCGTCTTTGACTGTGAATGATAATCTGTATGCAGGTTGAGAAAAATGTTTTTGTGGTATTCTACTCTGGGGAAAGAGCAAAGAGCAAAATTCTCAAAATATGTGATGCCTTTGGGGCTAATCGATACTCTTTTACTGAGGACCTAGGTAGACAATATCAGATGATTACTGAGGTATGTATATTTTCTTGGTTTATAGCTTCTGTGTTTCTTCTGTATCATATGTGTTTCATTTCTGTAGAAGTAAAAAAAAAAAAAAAAAAATAAAAAAAAAAAAAAAAAAAACAAATCTAAGAAACCTTGGCCATTTGCAGTTCTGTCCATTCATAATATCCATCTTTTTCTTGGTGCTTTTTTTTTTCCCATCATGAAGTAATCCTATTGTTAATATTAAGCATACTTAAAACTATTTATTAAATTCTTAATATGGTTAGTATAACCCCCATGCTTAAGTAGAAATCCAAGTTAGCCTTTTGTAGTTGTTAGCAGTCCGTCCATATTCCAAGGTGTTGATCATCTACATGTTATTAAGTTACCCCTGGGCCTTGATTTCCATTGATCCAATTCTGACGATGTTGGTTATTTTTATCTCATCGTGACAACATTGGTTATTTAACCCTCAATGTCAGGTTTCGGGAAGACTTTCAGAGCTAAAGACTACCATAGATGTTGGAGTGTTACTTCGGGGAAGTTTGTTACAGACTATTGGCAAGCATTTTGAGCAGTGGAACCTTTTGGTAGGTTTGGAATTATTTTATTTAATGAGGTTTATTCATTATATGTGTGGAGATAAGACTAAGACTAACCCAAAACATATGGTGTTTCAGTGTATTGCCAATGTTAAGCTATTTACAACGTTTCTTTGTAATTGTGAAGGTGAGGAAAGAGAAATCCATATACCACCATCTTAACATGCTTAGCCTTGATGTTACAAAAAAATGTCTTGTGGCTGAAGGGTGGAGTCCTGTTTTTGCATCAAAACAGGTATTCTTCACTGACAGATATTTCTCCATAGTATGATGTTTCATTTTATACCCAGTTTGAATTGAAAAGTGTGAACAATGATGTACAAGTCAAATATGTTATTGACTTTCTTTGTTTCGTTGTATCTTTATTTTTCGCAGATCCAAGATGCATTGCAGCGGGCAGCATTTGATTCCAACTCACAAGTTGGAGCTATTTTCCAGGTTTTGCATACTAAGGAGGCACCACCTACCTATTTCCGTACGAACAAATTCACTTCTTCTTTTCAAGAAATTGTTGATGCATACGGGTGAGTTCCACTGTGATATCTTTATCTTCTGTGCTCCTTTATGGCTAATTGGAATAGATTTTTATGAATGAAGAAAAAGATAAGAGATTTAGTCAGTAATATCCATAAACAGTCATTTCTGGAATTTCCCTAGTAAGGTGCCAGGGCTAGATACTGAAAGTTTTCATCCACTTTGTGTAGTTGATTTCTGTTGTGGTGGTTTTAATCTACCATTTATAGTGCTTGCTTACCATTAACAGGTGAGCTAGATAGTAACTTGTTATGCCAGGTAATATATGGTAAAAATCAACAATTTAATTCTTAATGTAATGTCTAATGTAGTCATTAATGAAGGTCCATGTTTGAAATCAAGGAAACAGTTGTAAGTGGCTGTAGTAAAAAATCAAACCCCGCATTTACTGATGGTGAATCTTTCTCGTAAAAAATTGAATCTTAGAATTTGGAATCACAAATTGTGATGATAATTTATTGTTTCCAGCAGAAATACACAAGATTCTGAAATGGTTTGTTTTAATGCAACCGCAGGGTGGCTAAGTATCAAGAAGCAAATCCTGCTGTATATACTATCGTGACATTCCCATTTCTTTTTGCTGTCATGTTTGGCGATTGGGGACATGGAATATGTTTGTTACTTGCGACCATATATTTAATAGGCAGGGAAAAGAAGCTTTCTAGTCAGGTATTGTTACCAAGCTTTGCAATCACTTCATATGCTGATATATTCAATCTCAACCATAATATTGTTGCATTGTAGGTCATTTACATGGTATTTTGTACCAAAGTATAGCATCAAACATTGATGTATTCCCTTACTATATTTATGGTAGGTGGTTGTTCCATTTTATTAGTTTAACAAAATATGGATCAATTTGATTCTTTTTTTGTTAGATGTTATTGCGATTATATCTCATCTAAAGAAAAATGTGAAGCACAACCATCGTGACACCGACTGTATGTTGCTTATTGCCATAAGTATGTTACTAGCAGTCAAATATCTTTTATGTGCATCATTTTATATTTTTATCCTGTTAGGTGAATGTTTGCCAATGTTCTACAGTGTTTTATTTCTTTTACTCCATGAATGTTGATACTATTGCCGATAAAGAAATGATATTTCACTATGCCATTCTTTCTTTCCCCTCTTTTTCTTCCTCTCCTCCTTTTCCATCCTGTCAGGGAATTGTGATTGTTTATTAAGTTTCAGGACTGACAGATTGTGTCTTTTACCTCTAGTGTTTTGAGGAGTGAGGAACCTTTCTAGGTTAAAGGATTTGATTTGTCGACCTTTGGATATCTGATATTGTCTATTGCATGAGCTTCATAGAAAGTGGGAATTCCCCTAAAACTGCAATTTCTGGGGTGCTGCTTCTTCATGAGTATACTTCCTCTGTATAATTTTGATGGCATGTTTACTTACTTGGCTGGGTATGTGATGGAATGGGTATATGGGAATGATACCCATTCCTTGCAAGTAAACATGCCCTGAATTCATTTGTTTTGATTACTTTCCTCTTTTCACTTTGTTACTCAACATTCAAAGGAGATGGATATCTTAGTTTCTGTTAGTATGTAGGTTCTTGGCATTTCCCCGTCACATGTTGGTTATTTGACCTATTTCTGGGAAGCAGTTCTTTTTTTTTTCCTCATCCGTTTTTGTCTTCATGTAAGAATCTAATTAAATACTATTATGGTTTTACAGAAGCTTGGAGACATCATGGAGATGGCCTTTGGTGGTCGATACGTGATTTTGTTGATGGCAATTTTCTCAATCTATACAGGTTTTATCTATAATGAGTTCTTCTCTGTCCCGTTTGAACTGTTTGGTCCCTCAGCATATGCATGCCGTGATCTTTCTTGCAGGTATATGCTGAAACTTTGGAGATGTATATCCTTTCTTCTGCGTCCTCATTTTGAAGTCTTTGTAATAGTTAATTGATCTTGACTTGCAGAGACGCTACTACTGCTGGCTTGATTAAGGTGCGGCCCACATACCCATTTGGCCTGGATCCTGTATGGCATGGATCCCGCAGTGAGCTTCCATTTCTAAACTCATTGAAGATGAAAATGTCAATTATTATTGGCGTGGTCCAGATGAACCTGGGAATTATGATAAGTTATTTCAATGCCAGGTTCTTTCAAAGTAATTTGAATGTTTGGTAAGTTGTGAATCTTTATTTTGTTATCTTAGTTTTCAGTGGAGGTGTCAACTTTACCACCAAAGGCAGCAAATGCATCACTATAAATGTGAATAATTCACATATGTACTGTGAATTCTTCCGTCTACAGTCACATCATTAGTTGTTTCCATAATCTGCTTCTCACCCTGCTTATAGCTTAGTATTCATTCAGTTGCTTCATTTACCCAGGTTCCAGTTTATACCCCAGATGATATTTTTAAACAGTCTATTTGGCTACTTGTCTGTTCTCATTGTTATGAAGTGGTGGACTGGTTCGAAAGCTGATCTCTACCATGTAATGATATACATGTTCCTGAGTCCTACAGACGAGCTAGGTGAAAATCAGCTTTTCAATGGTCAGAAAACAGTTCAGGTATCCCCTCGACCAGCGTTTTTTCCTTATTTTAAATATTTCTGTTAAAAGAAAATGTGAGTATTCCTCATGTTTTGTTTGTTCTTTTACCAGCTTGTGCTATTATTGTTGGCTTTTGTTGCTGTACCATGGATGCTGTTTCCAAAGCCTTTTCTTTTGAAGAAGCAACACCAAGATGTATGTTTGACATCCTTTCACCCTCAGTCGTTTTGATCATCACTTGTCTCCCTATTATTCATATTAATTTGCATCTTCTGATGGTAAAATGTTATTTCAGCGGCATCAAGGTCAATCCTACGCTCTACTTGAGAACACCGAAGAGAGCTTGCAAGTGAATTCAAACCATGATGCGCATGGTCATGAGGAGTTTGAGTTTAGTGAAGTTTTCGTACATCAAATGATACACACAATAGAATTTGTACTTGGAGCAGTCTCAAATACAGCTTCTTACCTTCGTCTATGGGCTTTAAGGTAGTTTCTGAGAACTTGAACTGTCATTCTTGGCTCTTTTGGTGTATTTGATTTTCTGTATGCGCATGCCAGTTCATGTCTGCATTTGTTATTGCAGTTGTGTGTGCTTGCACTGATTGATTTCGATAAGAGTTGGCATTCTATATTGGGAAGTCTTGAAATAAAAATGAACTTTCTGGCTTCATAAGGTTTAAAATTGAAGCAATAATAAAATTTGCATTCAGTAGTAAATTGTGTTAGCCTTGCATGTTTGTCTACACAATTCGATTTTGACATGCCACCGAACTGTTGAACCATGCACGTCAATGTTTTGTAAGAAAAGTCAATAGTGGACAGCTTATTCACTGTCTATGGGGAAGACATTCCTTTTCCACTTGGTGACATGACATTGACCAGCAAGATCCCTCATTATATTAAGCACCATTTTTTACTTCTCACACACCTCTTGTTAATTTATGTCCTTTGATCTTATTCAATAAATCTGATCCGACGGCCAAAAATTAAAGGGGTGTGCGAGAAGTTAAAAGGGCTGTGTGAATATCACACCCCTATATTAATTGGTCAATCTGTTAAATAAAATAAAAAAAAGCACTTTTTCATTCAGCCATGACAGAATAGAATATGGTAAATAAGTTGTATTTGCATAATATTCTTTTTTTGTCTATTTGCGCAATAAGTGCTAATGCCGGGCATTTGTCTTTTGGAACTTTGTACAGTCTTGCTCATTCAGAGTTGTCCAGTGTGTTCTACGACAAGGTTCTCCTAACAGCCTGGGGGTATGTTTAACTCATTTGTGACGCTGCTTTTATTTAGTACTCCTTCAAAGTTGGCCACAATTTCAAATTCTTTGTCGATTCTTGGGATGAAGAGAATAGGCCACAATTTCAAATTCTTTGTCGATTCTTGGGATGAAGAGAATAGGCCAATGAGCACCAAATGAATGTTTTAGCAGGACTTCATTTCCATTTGGTTCTGTTGCTCATCTGGATTATTACCTACGCCCAAGAAGTTGTGACTGAGAATTTGAATTGTCGAATTTAATTAGGCAGTCTTACCGAACATCTGCAAAGGAAATAAATGAAACATATTCTTTTGTACGTCTCACAGGTTCAACAATTGGATTATACTCATAGTGGGTCTCATCGTCTTTGTGTGCGCCACTGTCGGTGTTTTACTACTGATGGAAACTCTCAGTGCTTTCCTTCACGCTCTTCGACTTCACTGGGTGGAATTCCAGAACAAGTTTTATGAAGGGGATGGTTACAAATTCTATCCGTACTCGTTCACACTGCTTGACGACGACGATGAGTGATGCCATAAAAAGAAGTCGTTGGCAGTGTTTAAGCCATGGAGTCGACTGTGAATAGGTACGAACCCGAGTTGATTCTTTCATTCGAACAGTACAAAAGAAAGCGATTGTGATGCATCTTGTATGAGGAGTTTTCGGTTGGTTTTCGAATTGGGCATCACCCACTTTCAGCGTGTTTATTTATTTGTTCTTCGGAGGAATAAGCAAGTTTATTAGGCCAGCTTCTTAATATGTAACGGCAATTGTGGCCATATGTAATAAAGACAATAATTAGTATTGTGCTGTTCAAGTAATCCAGAGTATAGCTTCTTAAATATATACTAATTAGTAATTAATAATGTAGTTCTTCACCAATCTGAGATGAGTTTTGGCTTCACCCTTGTATTCTTTCCTACGTCAACGTAACCAAATTATGCTGCTCAGTACTGCAGCTTGATAGCATTTTTCTTCACTTGTAAGTGACAAGTCTTAGGTTTGAATCACGCAGATGGTGAATTTTCAATTAACTTGTAAGTGAGAGGTCTAAAGGTATACTAATTAAGTAAAACATATTTATTTCAGAAAGAGAAACTGATTCGCTTGTTTCAGGTTGAAAAAAAAATAATAATAATAAGTGAACAAACTGAAAAAATTCGGCATGGCTGAGACAAGCAGTGTAAAACACCATAACCTAAAAACAAAGTTCTTCAAGTTGCAAAAATGAGATGAAGGAAACCAAACAAATTGTCTCTATTAAGATGCCAATTTATTTGGTATTCTTCTTGGCTCTCGTACGACTTTTAAATGGAAACTTCGGTTTAGATTCTAAGATCTTGGAGGACATTAAACAAATTCAGGATTTCTTTATCGAGATGTTAAATTTGTTTAGTCTCCTCCAATTCTTACGTACGACTTTTAAAGAGCAATCACGAACGACCTTTGGACGAAGATCAGTAACTTTTAATTTAGATGCCGGAGATAAGATATTGGATGAAACTAAACAAATTAAGATTTCCAGTTAAGAAGTTAAATTGTTAGTCCCCTCCAATTCTCACATACGGCTTTTAAAAAACCACTTGCGTACAAACAAAGATTAGTAACTTCTAAGTTTAGATGTCGGACGTAAGATATTGGAGGAAACTAAACAAATTAAGGATTTTCAATCAATATCCAATTCGTTTAGTCCCCTCCAATTCTCACATACGACTTTTAAAAGAGCAATGCGTACGACTTTTAAATGGAGAAATAAAAAGAACTTTCACTTTCGTTGCCGGAACTTAAGATATTAGAGAAAACTAAACAAACTAAGGATCTTCAATAGAAAAGTTAAATTCGTTTAGTTCCCTCCAATTCTTACATACGGCTTTTAAAAAAGAAATGAAAAGTTGGAGAGATTTGAGATTAACAAGGTGGTAGAAGAGAAGATGAAGGCAAGCGAAGTTCACTATCCTTCTTTCTTTATCGAGTAGTTTATGGATTTGTGGAAGGTGTAGAAGAACAACCATGTCTTTATAATGATCTGATTTTCAAAAATGCAAGTGTTTTTTTAGTTGGTCAAAGTCATGAAATGGTGCCCGGCAGCAAAACTGGCATGCCACTGACATTTTTATGGGTGGACTGTCAAAATATATCTCCAAATCTTAATGCCTAAATGATCAAAAGAATTTATTTTTCTCAAAAAAGAAAAAAAAGAATTTGACGAATGATAAACTCTGTTTTTTTTTTTTTTTTTTTTTTTTTTACAAATTAACAATATGATATATTCTACACTAAATATATATAAAAATTAAGGTTTTTTCTGTTAAAGTCAATAGATTCTTTTGTATTTAGGGATATATCAACAGTAAATTTCGTTTTTAGGCTAGATCAATGAATTATTTTTATTAATTAGTTTAAGATCAATGGCATGGGGGCTCGTGTTTTATGTACGGGTGGAAAATTTTGCCATAAACCGATTTACCGACCGAACCAAACCAGTCGGCTCATAATGGTATGGTATAGTTTTGACATTTTTTCATAATCGGTTGGCATTTTACTGAACCGACAATTAATGGCATGATGACACACCCCGACCAAGGCCAAGGCATGCTAGCCATTACGTGAGAGTGACGTAGCCATGTGCACAGTGCGGAAGCGATAAAGATAGCAAATATACGAATAATTAAAAACCACATTACTAGAGTAGACTACTAAACAGAAAGTGATAGGAGTTAGTTACAACAGTAAACACTCATAATCAGAGCATAAAGTCTAGGTGCAGTCCAGTAGGACAAGTACTAGTTACACAGTACCAGGAATGTCCTACTATTATTCAAATAGGTCAGAACTGCTGAAGATCCCGAGCCACCAACAACAATCTTACTTAGAACCTGGAGGGGCATAAAACAGAAAGTGTGAGTGGGCAAAAACAAATGTTTTACAAAATCATTTCATTATTCAGCATAACTAACCCCTCGCTGTAAAACATGTATAATTTTCCCAGAATCAAGATATGAGCATATACATACATACATATATATCTAAAATCATATCAATTTAGTTCATGCTTCACATAATCATTTTCAAATGTATGCCATGCCAAAATATAACAAAGTAAACAATCCAGGTAAGAATAATTTCATAGAAATGTGATATGTTAGCCGGAACTCCTGTGGTAGTTTGTACGGCTGAATTCCTAGCTCAAACTCAATCTAGCCGGAGTCATTTCTATGACCTATACGGCAATATACTGCACATAAGTCGGAACCACTGAAATGGTCTGTACGACAAGGTTGGGTGTAATATAGTTATGCTCAATGCTACGCCCTTACGCTAGTTGTGCGATAAATCGTTAGTCACCTACGAGTCGGAACCACCTATAGTGGTCTATACGACAAGACTGTGCACCTAAATTGGATCTAATGTGAGCATATGGTGCGGGAGGTGACTTAATATACAGGCATGTGCCAACTCTCTCTGGCTAAATCGCAACCACCCTGGTGCAGGTTATGAGTTCAATGTTCATCAATACATTTATAATCATTCTATTCACAACTAAGGCCTTTGTCTTAATCACATCTCATATAGACAATCAACATGTTCATCTCATTTATTGAATGGCTGCATCTAACCTCTCGTTAGACTGCCTACATACCCTAAATAGGGATCAAGCCGTTCGTAGTTCACCTAATCAAACATAACTTACCCGAACTTACATGTGCCTCCACAGCACCACATTTATATATATATGCAACCATGGAAATGCATATTTAGAATATAAAGTCATTTAGCATATTGTTTCAAAGCATACTTTCATTTAAAACACATTTCTGGGAAATAAATCAAGTATATAAATATATACTGAAAACAAAAGGCCACTCACTGATATGTCGACGGGTCGTAACCCCCGAGTCGCCCGTGGATACGCTCGCCCTTGGAATAAGTCTCACCTCTTTGGAGCCTCAAATCCTTCGAAAACACGTCGAAAAAATCTCAACAAAACCGGCCACCTTCGAACCTCGTGATCCCGATGTCAAAACCGAGCTTCGTGAGAACCTCCTAGAGTTCGCTGAAGGCTTGGATTGTCCTAAAACATAACCATTCAAAAGTTCATGAATAGTGTTCAACTCGGAGCTTGAGTTTTCAACGTGAAATCGAACGAGTTCTTACCTGATATGGGTACCTTTGAACTCGTAGGGTCCTCATGAACACAATGGAACCATTTTGGTACCATTTTCTTCCTTGATCTATGAAGATTTGGCTCAGTTTCAAGGTGGTCCGTACGAAAAAGAGTGAAGAGAGAGTTTGCGAGATGAGAGAGAAAGCACGGGAAAGAGAGAGAAGGGTATGGATTTGTGTGGTCCAAAAATGCACACCAATCCCAACTCTTTAATCTTTTAGTTCTAATTGGGTCCAATTAGTTAGGGATATAACTAATCGACTCAATTTGACTCAATTCTTTAATTCCACACAAACACACATCCGACGCTCAAGGGTAAATCTGTCTTTTCACAACCACGATGATAAAATAAAGTACATTTCTGGGATGGGCTGTGACACATGACTTTGGTAATTGATTTTGTATGTCGGCGGTATGCCATACCTACCAATATATATATATATATATATATATATATATATATATATTGTATTTAGATATTTTAGGTATTTTTTACATGCTTGACTCCTCAGTTTTAGGGTTTATAAAATATATGTATATGTATATGATTCATGCCATAATAAATATAGAAAATATTGTTAACAAAATTGATAGCATGGTGATTATTGATACTATATATACACGTACATATATATATGATTTTGAATGTATATGCCAATGCATATACATGGATTAACGCAACATGGAGTCTAACTAATCAACCGTTAGTGCACAACATGGATTAACGCAAAATGAACCACACAATGCAACCGAACAAGCACCCCAATCTGAAAATCAAATTGTGCCCTTGGAACTGGAAGATAGCGAGGAAGAAGTTGAAACCACCGATTGTGCTATTTACCAACTGAACCAGCCAATAATTTTGGCTGAACCAATTTTTGGCAACCGTAAGAAGATGGTTGACTACCGGTAACTGATTTTCGATAATTATGTATATGTGGCTGGTTGGTGACACAAGTACTTTGGCACGGTTTGCCAACCGAACCTAGCCCTAGTTTTATGTGCTTCTTTAGTTTGTGCAAGAAAAGTACAATTTAACCCATATTAAGATTAAAAGAATATTTTGTACTCTCTCTCCTTCACTTCTCTGACTCTTGCTCTTGATAACCCAAACAAATTTATGAAATTACAAGAAATCGACGACGATCTCTACCGCAAACGCCAATAGATTTTGTTTCGAATCTGTTCGATTTCATCTTGAATCCTTTTAAATCGCTGTGAGATCCGTTTGCCTCGCCACTGCTAATCACATTCTGGTGGTGGCCACACAAATTGGGATTTTTTATTTTTTTGGTGACAAATTAACAATATGATATATTCTACACTAAATATATATAAAAATTATGAGGAGATGAATTCAAACTTGTTGTAGATAGAAAACACTGCTTTAGTCAACTTGAGTAAATCCTCCATGCCTACATAGAGACTAAAGATGTTTTTATATTATTTTATTTTTTATTTTTTTATAACACTTTAAAGGTGGTTTTTTTTTAATAAATTATATTATCTACACTAAGGCGACGTGGTGGGCTTAGCCTCACAATAAGCAATATCACTAGACCGTAGTACTAAGTCGCAAAACACTTTAAACTTTAAAGGTTAATTTCCTTGTATACATTTTGATAATTTAGTTTAAAAACAATACACCAAATATTGTTCATTTGGGTTTTCCTTCCCTGATTAGGCAACGTCTTTTTTATATCACAACAATGTGCATGGCCTGGTTTCCGGCTGGATCAGATCGAAGGTCTTCAAACTCGATCTAATTATTGGAGTTGTATAGTTAGACTTACATCGATACTAATACCCTATTCCAACCGATTCCGAGCTGAAAAATTTATAAACATTCCGTCTGGTTCACAAGTTCCGATCCAAGTGAGTTGTATAGTTAGACTTACATCGATACTAATACCCTATTCCAACCGATTCCGAGCTGAAAAATTTATAAACATTCCGTCTGGTTCACAAGTTCCGATCCAAGTTGCACCACTAAACGTGCACTTTCAAGAATCTGAAACATGGGAGAAGGAACCTTTTGACGCAGCGGATAAAATTGGATAAGCAGACTAAATAAGCACGCATGTTCTTGCTAAAGCAATAACTATACTCCGTAATCCATGTATATTTCCGACAACTTGCATCAACACATAAAAAAAGGACATTTAAGCTGTTCGGGCAAACACCAAGATTTATATAAGATAAATGGAGTCTTATGTTTGTTTGGTCATATGTTTTGCATGCCTCACAGAAGACAGCAAAACAATTGGAGTTATGCCCAATGAATGTCACCACAACCTGTATATACATTCAACACAACTGCAATTGTAAGCTAGGGTTGGCCCCTACTACTCAGAGTTGGTCTTCACCGAAGCTGCAGCAACAGTCGAGACCATGGAGTCCACGCCACAGATGTTTCGGCCCCTGCAGATTTTGTAGAATCCATTCTCTCCCCAGTTCTCTCCCCAGGAGTTCTTGATGATCCAGTATGGCTTTTCCTTCAATCTGATGGGAGAATATCCAGCTGCACCGTAACCTACGAGTAACACCCCGTGATCCAACCGCTTTGAGCATATGTAGGGGCATGAAACTCCACCAACATAAGTTTGCATGAACACCGCGTTAATAGCCACTGCACTCGAACAATGGAAAATCGTTAACACCAGCCAATCCTAACCACTATTAGAGCTTACGCCAACATCTTTAACGTAACGCTCTGAAATTTCACGATGAACATATGAATAACAAACTACTTTTTAACAGAAAGGGAAACAAACAAAATTACAAATTTCTAAAGTTCTAAGTACCTGCAAGAGGGCCATTTTTCACAAGGTTGGCCGCAATTTGATCCTCATCGAGGGAGACAACGCTGAAATTGGAAACTGATGCTGCGATTTTGCTCTTGTCAAATTTGCAGGTTCCACGATCAGTACCAGTGTATGGATAATCCTCTTCCTTCATTAGTCCACCAGCTTTGAGCGTGTACTCAAAGGCACTGTTCATGAGTCCACCATTGCATCCGGAGTCACATGAACCTGCCTCCTCTGGATCACACTGCACAATGTTCAGAAGGAACGCGTAAGAAACAGCAATTTAAGGAAAAATCCTCTCAGTAGGAGTCATCATAGAATGATTGCAAAAGTCAAGCAGTTCTATTGCTAAATAACAAGCATCATTCATTATGTACTGCTACGAAACACACAAACACAAGCACTTGATAACACCATTCGACATGCATTCCTAATGTATTATCAAAGACAACAAATTGCAACACATGTAGAATGAGAACGGTGCTTCATAAGCAGGAGCGCATACATTTCATCAACGCTGGTTAAAAACAAGAACCACTTCTGTTTCAAATATTTCAACACAATAAGCAAACAGCAACCATTGACCTTTTAGATCCAAATGAAACTTCTACATCTCACAATCTTAATAAATCCAAAACAAAACCCGCCATGAATTGTGATAAACAAATTAAAACCAAGCAACGCCCGGTTAAAGTATTCAACAATCATGTCACTCCTGAACTCAACACAGAACCGACTAATACTCACCAACAATAAGGTTATAAATACAACAGATATAACAAACAGCAGACACCAATCACATCATAAAGACCATATTTCCTGCAACTTATAAACCAAATTTTTAGCTAAATCCTTACAATTTCAACCTTTTTCCATTCTCCTTGTGACAAGTGTTGAGACTTCAGACACCGTCTCAGGGTATGTTATAAATGCAACCAAAAAGTTCAAGTTTGTGCCCTTCACTACTGCCAGACAAAAACAAAGTATATTTGAGGAAGATAACTATTCGTCCTCATCCAGATTCCATGTGGGGCCTCCACATGCAGACCACAATTACAAATTATTTGAACAAAACAATTGTAACAAATATTCTGACACAAACCCAAAAGAATTTGCCAATCAAAATCGAACAAAATCAACCAATCGAAATCCCCAAAATATATACAAACTAATAAAAACGCCCAATTCTTCATACAGCAGAAACACACCAAATAAAACAAAAAGAAAAAGAAGCAGTCAAACCTCATGATCGCAATCCACAAGCTGCTGCTCGCTGAGGCTCACAAGATCTCCAGTTGCGAGAAAGTGTGCACCTTCCAACGCTCCTGTAGTACTGAAACTCCAGCACGATCCGCACGAACCCTAATTTCCAAAAAAAAAAAACGCCCCAAATATCCCAATCAATAAACAGATACCTTAAAGTTAAGTTACAAAAAAATTACTAAAAATAAAAAGAATAAAAGACCTGATTTTTAACGGCGGTGACGGCTCCATGCTCCCTCCAATCAAAATCCTCAGGCAGATTCTCCGTCGGGAGAATCGGAGCCTTGGTGGCGTCCTCGGGCAGCTTCAGCCCTCTGAGTCCGAGTTGACTTTTCCGGAACTCGGCAGGGGTCATATCGGAGAACCGAGTCACGCCGTGCTGAGCCGAGGGGTCGAGCCGCTGGTGGCGCGCGGCACGGCGGAGGTTCGCCTTGAACACGTCGAACCTGTAGTCGTGCTCCTCCTTGCTCGCGTACGACTTGCCGTATTTGTGCTTGAAGAGCGAGAAGTGGTGCTCGGCCCCGAGAACGTGGTCGTGGTCGTGGTGGTGGTGGGACTCATCGCCGCCGTCCACCACTTGCCTGATCAGGGGATCTGCGCTGTCCGATTGCGCACGCGAGACGATCAGGAGAGAGAAAGTGACGAGGAGAGAGAGAATGCGTTCCATTGTTGAAGAGCAGAGGCCGATTGGTAGAGCCCCGGAGGACTTTGGCTTGGTTTATAAAGTCGACGAGGACCTGAAGTGTTTAATCCTATGCGGTCGGGTTTAAACATAAAAGAGAACACAACCGTTGAAAAATGAAACCTAGTAATGATTGAACGAAAGCAACGGTGATGATGTGCGGGAGTTTAGGAGTGTGGTGTAGATAATGGATTTTAGTGGGGTTTGCTTACGGGAGCGGGTAATTTGTGGCCGAATCACAAGGCGGCACGTGGAGGGGGGGGGGGTGTGTGGAGTGTTGGATTTGAATGGTAGTTGGATAATGCCATTGTTTGTTTGGCTTTGAAATTTGATAGGGGATGGTTATTTTGTTTGTTTTCTTGTTGGAGAAAATAACGAGAAGCCGAATAAGGGAAAGATGCCGATTATGATGTTTTGCAAATATTTAAATGATATATTTTGGAAATATGATTTTTAGATGATGATAAAAATAAATGGTGAGTGAAGGGACAATTAGATCTCACCTGAGGAAACACAAGCATTATCCTTCTTGTAAGGAGGTTTGTTTTCAATGTCATCCCGTTGATGGATGTCAATCTCTTACGTGTGTGATCTAATTACGTATGTGGGACACACAATAGTAAATTTGCACACATCAATCCTGGATGATGATTGTTGTGTACATAATGTTATCTTTGAGAATAAAATATAAAAGTTGATAACAAAGTACATGATTTAAGTAAATAACTATAAGAAATTAGAATTTTTTTGGAAATTTATTTCAAAATAATCGGAATTGCTAAATGCATTCCAATTTTTGTTACAATTGTTTGGAAAATATTCAGGTTTAGAATTTTTAGTTCTTCGAAGATTTTACTATCAAAAATCAGTGACCTACTCCAACTTGTACCCCTAAAAATGGAGGTTGGATTGGGATTTCTTGGTACGGTAAGTCTGCATAACATGTAATAACCGTAGTTTACGATTATGAGGTCATGAACAGTTAGGGTGGTTTGTTTTGTTTGAGTTGCTTGCAATCCAACAGGATTTTGGTGCCCAAGTTACAATTATATTATTTTTGTTATGGAACAAACATATTCTAGCTGTTATTCTACATTTTGGACTTGATTTTAAGAAAGTTTGGAAGAAAGAATGTTTGGGGTAGAATGGAATAGTAACACAGTACTAACACTAATTATTCATTACACTTATTTATGCTAAGAGGGAGAGAAATTTTATTATGCGTCATTCTGGACTAGTTATGTGACTCGATAAACATTTCATCTAATTGCTAACAAGTTCAATCCATCTAGCACTCCAACTCATAAATGTTAGCAATTAGATATATACATACAAATGATAATGAGTTACAAGTATCAAACATAATATTATGGCATGTTTGTTAATAACCAAGAGTATGATTCTCATTCATGCATGTGTTTACTAACAACCAAGAAATGAAAAACAATAAATGCATATATATGGGTAATTTCATGCTTTTATAAAATTTGAAAAAATAACCAAAATTTAGACCCATATACAATTATAGCCACTCTTTTAAGTTTATAAAAATTATAACAAAAAACTGATATGAAAGTACTAAAATGAGAGCCAAAAAGCAAAAATAAAATTAAAATGGGAATCGCCTCCCTCTAAACCTCAAAGCCCACCTCCTTCTCAAAAAATATAGATTAATTCTGCTGCTCTTTTCCGGCGTTGTCATCTTCCTCCTCTTTTTGGTCGTCCATGTTACATCACTCGCCCACAAGGTAGGGGAGGTTGGTCAATGGATCTCCAATGCCTAAGTCAGCATCTCTGAGTGGAGTGATTGTGTTTTAGTGTAACATAGATTATTTAAGTTGATACCTTAATCTACCATAATATTAAACTGACTGACTCGTGAAAAAGGATCTTCAAATGAGGACATTAAGAGAACAGTTATGTATGTGAATATAATCTCAATTGTGATGGGAGAGATCTGAAGTTGGATGCATAGAGGAGCACATGGGCTTTAATCACAACATAATTGTGCCTGCATTTGCAACTGGAAGAAAGTGTTAAAGAAGTCAAAGCATCTAGCCAACGAACGCGACTGTAGTGTGTTCGAAGTTTAATTTTTAATTTTGGTACAAGATATATAGTTTACATGATATTTAAGTAGTTCAGATCTATCCGCTAAATTCGTCAGTCAAGATCCAATAGCTAATCTACTGACTGTAGTGTGTACATGACTAACATGTCTATATATATATTATGTGCAGTTCAATACCAAATACTACTATGCGGTTGGAATTGGCCACACTGAGCGGAAGTTCTGGTTTATTACTCCTGAAGTTGGTCCGGACGCCACTTACACCTTTGGACTCATAGGTGAGTGTTTTGTATCAGAATAGGATGCATCCTAAAGTGATGTAGCTACTTAGATTTGGTTCAACTTGTAGAATTGGGATCCAAAGAAAATTTCATGCTATGTACTAGTTTGAGGTTGTTGCAATGTGCCTCTTCCATTCATCTCGAAAGATGGGAAACCAAATTATAATTCTGCATCTTATGAAACTTGTACTCTGGTATATGTGCAACTCCGTAAATTGGAAGAGTTTGCCTTAACTTGGGAACTGAATAATGAAGAGACTCAACTGTTAGTGTTTTGCGATGTAAATTGCTGGGCTCTGGTGTGTTTGCTTACATCTAATATCATTTGCAGGGGATCTGGGACAGACCTATGACTCAAATAAGACACTTACTCATTACGAGTTAAACCCGCGGAAAGGACAAGCTGTACTGTTTGTTGGGGACCTCTCTTATGCAGATCAGTACCCAAATCATGACAATGTCAGGTGGTATACTTGGGGAAGATTCGTCGAGAGAAGTGTTGCTTATCAATCTTGGATATGAACTGCAGGGAATTATGAAATCGATTTTGCCCCGGAAATTGAAAGCTTCTCATAACGCATTAGAGTTGATCTTACAATCTTATTTGTCATTTCTCGCTTGGATAAGATCATCTTCTTTTTCAAGTTTATCATTTAGTATAATGATCCTTTGCTGCTCATGTTTTATAAATTTACAACTCCCAAAAATTTGATTGCGTGAAGTAATTTTCTGAAGAAGATTTGCGCTTTTGTTGCAGGGTGAAACCAAACCTTTTAAGCCTTGCAGTCACCGGTATCATGTCCCATATGAATCATCTGGGAGTACTTCCCCCTTCTGGTATTCGATCAAGAGAGCTTCGGCATACATCATAGTCTTGTCTTCTTATTCCGCATATGGTAAGGATAGGCATACACACACATACACATAGGTTTTTCGCTTAATTTATTCAAAAGATGCACAAGGCTTATGCATGTATATAGCGGAAAAAAAAAGCTTAGCAGTTACAAAAAAAATTTCTCTGAATGTCACATGAATAACTATGGCATCTGTATAATTTTTATAATTGTCGTAATGAGATAAACAGATAAAGTCATATCACTCCTCTTTTGTACCATGTTGTATGTACCTTAAAGTTAATTCGTCTCTACAAAGGACACTGTCTAAATTGTTTTGAATGCCAGTACTCATGGTTTTTATAACGTAGTGATATATTGTAGTGACTGTATTTTCAAACGATAGATTATGCTCCCAAAACTATCCTTTACGTTTACACTAAGTAGATGATCTCCATAAAGCTAGAGAGGCCATCTGTACGAAGTCTATGTTAAATTGATTACTAGAACAATTTCATTTTAACACCATTCTTTTTCTTAAGGTATATACACCCCTCACATGGCTCCAGGAGGAACTACTGAAGGTTAATAGAAGCGAGACACCATGGTTGATTATTTTAATGCATTCCCCGTGGTATAACAGCTACAACTATCACTATATGGAAGGAGAAACCATGAGAGTGATGAATGAGCCATGGTTTTTGAAGTACAGAGTTGACGTGGTATTTGCTGGTCATGTCCATGCATATGAACGATCTGTAAGTTCTTGATATACACGTCCGTATCTATTAAAGAGTATAGTTTCTCAGTTATTTGATGTGGTGATATCTGCATAGAACTGGACATTATACCTAAAAACTTTGTTACTATTTTTAGTTTGTACGAGAAAGTTCTAAATTCAATGAAATGACAAGCTTTATCAAACATTTTAATCTTTTGATAAAATATAGGAAATCCATTTAACGACGAGTAAACTGCAGAAATATCCCTCTCTGATACACTCTCCTTTTACCATCCTCCATTCACAGTGATGGTTCAATATGTCAGTACTTGATAAGTGATTTCTGTACAACACAGGAACGTGTATCCAATGTTGCATACAACATCGTCAATGGCATTTGCAAACCTGTGAAAGATCAATCTGCACCAGTGTACATTACCATTGGTGACGGAGGAAATATTGAAGGCTTAGCGACCAAGTAAGTATATCAGTATGCTTGATATATCGGTGTTTCATGACTCATCGTCCTTCTGTTTGTTAACACTGCATGCATAATCTACAAACATTTTCTTTTGTTGTGCAGTATGACCGAACCACAGCCAGATTACTCAGCTTATAGAGAGGCCAGTTTTGGTCATGCTACTTTCGACATCAAGAATCGAACACATGCTTACTATAGTTGGCACCGTAATCAAGATGGATATGCAGTAAAAGCCGATTCGATTTGGTTTTTCAACAGATTCTATCATCCTGTAGATGATTCCACAACTGCCAAATCATGACAGGGCACTGTTATTGTTGTTTTGAATAAACTCCTCAGCAAATAGAAGATTCAATACTTTCTTCAACCTTATCTTTTGGACAGCATATTCAAGATTCAATACATGCTTAAAGTTGAAACTTGAATCTCATTATTTGAATCTAAACCCATCTGAACAGCAAGATAAAAGCTGGTGCGAGTTACAATCTGAAATGAAAGAGAGTGATCTGACAAGAGTGAAAAAACAGACTCATTCTACTTAAACCAAAAACTATTTTAATTATTTTCACATTCACGATTATGTTTTCATTCATTCGTCTTTGTTTTTTTCACCTTTGTTCCACCACCCTTATTTCTTCCTCTATTCCCTCGTATAGTTTTCTCACATCTCAAAGAAAAAAAGTGAAAACTAAAAATTGAAAACGAAATAATTATTTAACGGCCACAAATATTTCATATTCAAGTGATAAGATTTTTTTTGCCAGCAAAATTTAGTGGCGAGTTGAGCCCTACACAAGTTTTTCTCCTTTTACAATATTTACATGTTTGATTAATTAGTAATGTTACATCTTGGGATCCACTGGTGACACAAGAAATTAAATTTTTATGAAACAAGAAGGTTGTATAAACATGTTGAAGGAGAAATGTATGTATGTTACAAGCCACACAAATGAGTGATTTTACTATTTATGTGTTATAAATTATAATAGGTGTAGAAGATGGAATATAAATAAAGTAATATTATCACGTGACGGATGTACCGTACATTCATACTATATAAGATTTTACATGAAGAAGTTGAGAAAAATAAACTATTATGTACTCAAAATATGCTTGATTTGTGATTGTCTTAATCACCAATTGAATGGTTAAATGGGAGGGTTTATGCTTTCGTTTTTTCTTTTTTTTTTTGTTTGATAAAATTTATGCTTTAGTTTTATTGTTAATGATTGTTAAACATGCCAAATGGCGTTAAAAAGTAGAGTGATTGTATAAAAGAAGCCACACTCAAATGACTCTTCTGCAGCCAAAATTGCGCTTACTGGTTCGAAACCATCGATTCATGCTTCGATGATGCCCACAGCACCGCTTCTGTTATCAGTTTCCCACAACTCCGCAGCTACTACCACGAAAAATTGTTGTGGCAAATTATTAAGCTTGTAGGCCTTGTTTCTTCCATAAAGTATGAATCATAATAGTATGGTTTAATTTGTAAAGGTATGTTTTGGTTCAAAAAATTCAGGATGTTTTTCACGTCGCCCACACTCATAGATAAATTTTTGGAGCGCCACTGCTCACACGGAGAGAAAAAGAAGGCCACCGAAAAATAAAACCCTAGAAAAATACTTCTCCTATACGGAATATGAGAATATTTTCTTAAATTTACTAAACTAATCCGGAAACATAAAGGAATTGCTCTCCTGTTCCTACACGGACAAGATAAAATATCTCTGATCGAGATAGGGACTTAGTAGTATAAAATCCCCAATATCTCACACCCCTTGAAACACAAAGCATCCAGTCAACCCTCAAAGCGAATTGAATTAGTCTCCCAAGTTTTCTCAAACTTAATAATTTTTGAAAGAGCAAAACAATGGCCTCATCATCATCAGCGGACTTGAAGAAGAAGATAAACCTAAAGAGCTCCGATGACGAGATGTTCGAGGTGGAAGAGGCGGTGGCCATGAAGTCGCAGACCATCAAGCACATGGTGGAGGACGGATGCGCCGGGAATGCCATTCCTTTGCCAAATGTGACGAGCGCCATCCTTGCGAAGGTCATCGAGTACTGCAGGAAGCATAGTGAAGATGAGGGGGCTACTGCTGCTGACAGCGAGAAAAATGTCAAGGAGTGGGACGCCGAGTTCATGAAGATCGACCAGAACATTCTCTATGACCTAATAATGGCGGCAAACTATCTCGACATCAAGGGCCTGCTTGACCTGACGTGTCAGACTGTGGCGAACATGATCAAGGGGAAGACACCTGAACAGATTCGCACGACCTTCAACATCACGAACGATTTCACTCCAGAGGAAGAAGAAAAGATTCGTAGGGAGAACCAGTGGGCTTTCGAGTGAATTATGATTATTTAACGACAATAATTTCATCATGTTTAATTAGTTCCTTCTATTTAATTGAATAGGCTTAAGCTTACTGTGAGACTGTCAGTGGTATAAATTGTTTTTACTATTTTCTTAAGATATTGAATGTATTTGTTCATGGCCCTCTCGCAAGCTTTTCTCAATTCTATTTTACTTTTTGTACGGTGTGCCATAACATGTAATCAGAACGAATCAAAGAAGCTTGTTTGTGGGAGGAAAAGGATAACTAGGATTCATATTTTGGCCACTAAAGATCAATTCTTTACGTGCAAGCAAAACCAAAACTTGTCTTCTTTGACAAAATTAACCCTCCTGAGTCTCAATGGCAGTGGATTTTCCGGGAAATTTCTATGGAAATCGCTGTAATTTTGCTGTGATTTTGTGACTAGTTGATGAAAAAATATAAAAAAAAATGAAACAAATCAGAGTAGCCAAGAAATGGCCAAATGAACTGAGGAAACAACATCGAAGAAAAGGTTTCATAAAATGGAGGTTAATACATACACATTTCTCTACATTTTAAATGAAGAAAAAAAAAACTCGCACCTCATATTTTTCAGTTTGTTCCTTCCATGTATATGCATCCCAGAGATCAACGCCCATATCTCCCCAGTACATATCCACTTTAAGTCGGCATGCATTTTCACAGCTTCAGCTTGCTTCTAGAATTGTTCATCCATGGTGATTGAAGCGAGAAGGAGAAGGGGAGAAGAGACGGAGAAGGAAATGAGGAGAGAAGAAAAGGGGGAAGGAAGGGGGAAGGGAGAAGGCACTGGCGCAAGGAAGAGATATAGGTGTTTTATTTTGGAAAATTTTCATTACTGTCGGTTTTAACCGACAGAAACAATTTTAAATAAAACCGATAAAAACATTTTTAAATAAAAAACCGACAGAAATTTTTATGACTGTCGGTTAAAACCGACAGAATTTTTTTAAAATAAAAACAGACAAAAGATTTTCATTATGGCGGCAAAAATCCCTCCAAAATTCCCTCCCAAAATTTTAAATTCCCCCCAAAATTTTGTTACGATTTTAAAAAATAAAATAATAATTTTTTGGTTTAATAAATAAATAAATAAATAATATGTATTTAAATAGAATAGGTTTTTAAAAATTAAATAAATAATTGTTTGGTTTAATAGATAATAACCAATGTAAAATATGCACTAAAGAAACAAAATGATAATTGTACAATGAAAATGTCATCACACAAACTAAATCTTGTGTAATCAATACTTGAAAAACATAAATAAAAATTTAGCACAAATTACTTTTCCCACTTAAAAATTTAGGCAAATTTAACGGAGATATGCATTTTACGAAACTTTTTTTAACGATCCAACCGTCAAACTTATTTGTACACACTCCGAGATTGCGTACGTAAAAAATCATAAAAAAAAAATATTCAGAGATTGCGTAACGAAACAAAAGTTTTCGACGGTTATAAACGAAAAATCAAAATTTAACGGTTATTTTAGCTCCGATTTTGATGATTTGTTTACAGCTACACTTCTTGACCCTATAAGAATGCATTGAATGAATTTGATCTTCAATTTAAAATATTTACACAAGTGGATACCACAAAATCGTATTTTATACTTGATGGGGAAGTATAACATTAACTCTAAGTGTTTGTTTAATCTACCATTTTGACTCGATATGCATTCTACGAAACGTTTTTCAACGATCCAACCGTCAAATTTATTTGTACACACTCCGAGATTGCATACGTAAAAAATCGTAAAAAAAAAAACATTCAGAGATTGCGCAATGGAACAAAAGTTTTCGACGGTTATAAAAAAAAATTCACAATTTAACGGTTATTTTAGCTCCGATTTTAATGGTTTTTTACAGCTACACTCATCGACCCTATAAGAATGTAATGAATAAATTTGATCTTCAATTTAAAATATTTACACTAATGGATACTGTAGACATCGAAATTTCGGTAAATAAATGTTGACCGATAAATCAAAGTGTCAAC
The DNA here is from genome assembly GCF_916048215.2 of Malus sylvestris. Lineage (NCBI taxonomy): Eukaryota > Viridiplantae > Streptophyta > Magnoliopsida > Rosales > Rosaceae > Malus > Malus sylvestris. The sequence goes on from NC_062269.1 coordinate 8,690,850, forward strand.
GCTCATGTATTACATAAATTTTACACGTAGCGTGTGACTCGACGAAAATTGAAATGAGCTGGAAAAGTCATCAAATAGGGCACGTGTCAACACCTGGCAGAAACGACTTATTTCATCTGGGATATTATATTCAAAATTAGGCTTTGGAAAATTCTATAAATACAAGCCTATTTCATTCATTTAAAGGAGGAACCAAAATCATTAAGCAAGCTCTGAAGCTCTGAAACTCCGAAGCTCTCAAGCATCCAGGTTCCCAAAGAATCAAGAAAGCTCTCTTCGTTCTTTGTTCTTCGTTCGTCCTAAGATCAAGCCCCAACGGCCTTTTGGATCAACAATCATTCACCAATTCAAGATCAACCCCCGACGGCCCTTGAAGAAAGTGTTTTTCGTTCTTCGTTCATCGTTCATCCAAGATCAAGCCCCAACGGCCCTTGAAGAAAGCACCATCGTTCATCATCCGTTCATCCAAGATCAAGCCCCAACGGCCCTTTGGATCAACAATATCAACAAATCCACACACATCCAACCGTTCTTCAAGATTAAGCCTAAAACCCTTTGAAGATCTGTTCATCACTGTTTCTTCAAGATCAAGCCCAAAAGCCCTTGAAGATCTGTTCATCACTGTTTCTTCAAGATCAAGCCCAAAAGCCCTTGAAGATCCGCTCATCACCGTTATACAAGATCAAGCCTCAAACGGCCCTTGAAGAAACATTCATCCTCAAGATCAAGCCCCAACGGCTCCTTGAAGATCCGCTCAAATCCACCTTCAAAGATCAAGCCCACGACCCTTTAAAGAAACTTCCAACAGTTCATCCAAGATCAAGCCCCGACGGCCCTTGGATCAACGAAACATCCACAAATCAACACCTTACGGAGATTGAATCAGAGGATCAAAATAGAGAGAGATTGTAACCCAAAATCATAAAAAATACAAATATTTGTTTGTGCACGTTGTTCTTGTCTCTTTCGTTTTCAGGAATTTTCCGTGTTCACAAATTGGCACGCGTAGTGGGACAATCTCTACCTCTCATCTCTTTCTCCTTTCAAGGAATCCAAGCACACCTCAAAGTCAATGGCATCAAGCAAGGGACAAGCCATTCTTGCAACCACTGAGGGACGGATCCTAAGCACTTCTGCCGCAAACGGACAATCCATTAGCGCCACAACCGCTCCTCAACATGCCACTTCAAAATTGGTACCGCTAAAAGAGCAAGGGGAGCATCCAAGGTGTGAGTGTGTCATCAACCTGACCTCGCTGGGGGCACCGAAGCATGATGTTGGGCACACAAGATGACATCCCAAAGCAGCCAACGACGTTCTTCATCAGCATCCTGGATGTCTAAAGGAAAGTCATGTCTATTGGTCGCACAAGTCATGACTATCGGCGTTACCTCCGTTGAAGAACAACTGGCTCAAATGAATGAAGCGATCGCAAGGCTAACACGGATTGTTGAAGAAAAAGACTTGCAAATCGCTGCACTCGTCAGCCGACTGGAGCCACAGGACGACGAGAACCCCGACCCAGAGAATGATCCACTAAAGAGAAGAGATGACGAAGAAGATAAGCCTCAGGTGGAGAAAAACGATGTGAAGCCGAAGCCAGACCAAGCAGCGGCACTCATGGGATCTCTTTCTATCTAGCAGCTGCAAGAGATGATCACCAACACCATCAAGGCACAGTACGAAGGGAGCTCATATACCTCCGGGTTGTACTCAAAGCCGTATTCAAAGAAGATCGACGCCTTAAGGATGCCGAGGGGTTATCAACCACCAAAGTTCATGCAATTTGATGGAAAGGGAAACCCGAAACAGCACGTTGCCCACTTCGTTGAAACTTGCAACAACGCAGGAACCAAAGGGGATTACCTCGCCAAGCAGTTTGTGCGCTCGCTGAAAGAAAACGCCTTTGAGTGGTACACAGACCTAGAGCCTGAGTCCATCAACAGCTGGGAGCAATTAGAGTGGGAATTCCTCAACCGCTTCTACAGCACCCGTCGCACTGTGAGCATGCTAGAGCTAACGAGCACAAAGCAGTGGAAGGACGAGCCAGTCATTGACTACATCAACAGATGGCGCACTCTAAGCCTCGACTGTAAAGACAGGCTCTCGGAAACCTCTTCAATCGAGATGTGCATCCAAGGCATGCAATGGAGTTTGCAATACATCCTTCAAGGCATTAAACCATGGACCTTCGAGGAATTGGCCACTCGCGCCCATGACATGGAGTTGAGCATCGCCCATCATGGGAAGAAAGAACCGATCGCCGACTACAAGAACGACAAAGTTCTTGGGACAAAGGTGGAAAAGGCTGCATGGAAACCTACCAAGGAAGCGATGACGGTCAACACAGCTCCCGTCAAAATCTCCACACGAGGGAAGGCGATTCAAACCGAAGCTTTTCGTGATCAAGAGATGCGTAGACACACTTTGAAGGAGCTTGAGGAGAAGATTTATCCATTCCCCGACTCTGATGTGGTTGCCATGTTAGAAGACTTGCTGGAAAAGAAGGTGGTCGGCTTGCCTGAGTGCAGACGGCCAGAAGAGATGAATCGCACCGACAGTCCAAGGTACTGTAAATTCCACCGCTTCATCAATCATCCGACAGAAAAGTGCTTCGTGTTGAAAGATCTCATCATGAAGCTGGCTCAGAAAGGAATCATCGAGCTAGATCTTGACGATGTGGTGGAGTCAAACTATACCACCTTCACTTCTGGCTCTTCCGACTCAAAGTTTTCACCTCGACCGCTGGGGGCATCCTCCAAGACAAGCAAAGTTGAAGGATGGACTTAAGTCATTCCTAAGAAATTGCACAAGAGGCATACGCCTCCTCCACAAATCTGTCAATCGGAAAGGGGGCAAATCAGCTATTGTTAACCTTCAAAGCAACGTGAACGTGTTGAAGATGATGAAATTTCGACACATAGATCGTCCATCCCCATCACGATGCGTGATTTCTTTCCTGAAGACTTCTTCAATCACTCAGTCAAGGCTCCATGCTATGAAGATTGCGAGGAACGACTCTCTCAGATCGCTTGACGAACCAACGCTCCTTGTCCACACGAGCCTAAACTGTAGGACACGATGCTCCTTGTTCGCATGAGCCTAAACTGCACGAACCAAAGCTCCTTGTCCGCACGAGCCTAAACTGTAGGACACGATGCTCCTTGTTCGCATGAGCCTAAACTGCACGAACCAACGCTCCTTGTCCACACGAGCCTAAACTGTAGGACACGATGCTCCTTGTTCGCACGAGCCTAAACTGCACGAACCAAAGCTCCTTGTCCGCACAAGCCTAAACTGTAGGACTCAAAGCTCCTCGCCTGCACGAGCCTAAACTGCATGACATAACGCTCATTGTCTGCACGAGCATAAAAGGCGACACCAACGCTCCTGGTCTGCACGAGCATAAAAGGCGACACCAACATGCTCCTTGTCCGTACGAGCATAAAAGGCGACACCAACGCTCCTTGTCCGCACGAGCCTAAAAGGCGACAACAATTGCTCCTTGCTTGCACGAGTTGAAACTGCATCACAGCATCAAATGCTCATTGCCTGCATGAGCTGAAACTGCAAACGGCACAAAAAGAAAATACCAAAAAAAACAAAAATATATCTATGTATTTGAACTACGTTACGACTTGATCTCTTCTTTGGAGGGGTACGTAGGCAGCTTGAATATTCAAAAAAAATTGAGTTCAGTCAAACCAAAATAAGGAATAAAGATTTTATTAAAAGTTTGATGCTATTACAATTTCTTTGTATAAAAAAAAAAGAGAAAAAAAAAACATATGTTTTATGTATTAAAAAAAAAAAAAAAATATATATATATATATATATATATATATATATAAAGGGCCTCAGAAGTGGCCCGTGTCCGAAACCAAGAAAAACCAAGCCCATCCACTTGTGTCTCGGCCTAGCAGCAACAAAAGGCTCAAGCCACAAGCCACAAGCCCAATCCGAAGTCAAAACTAATGCCTGCTCAGACTTCACTTACAAATCCAGGCCCAATTCTTGAAGCCTTGGTCTGCCGAGCCCACTCTCCTGGTCGTCTTCTTTTACTCCAAATCCAGCTCCAGGAAGAAGGCACCCAAGTCCACCAGCTACAAATCCGGGTCCGGCTCTCAAAGCCCATCCTCACTCAGATCCAAGCCTTCATCTCCGCCGCCACTATCTCCAAACGTCTCGAAGGCTGTTACCGCCTAAATCAGATGGCAGAGGGCCGTTGATCAGATTCGAACCCGCTGGGCAGCTCGCAAGAGATCAAATTGTACGACAAATCAAGAACCCGAAGCACCATGGCGTTAAAGAGCGACTGTGGAAGCGACCCGTTGAGGGGATTGTGGGAAAGATCAAGATTTTGAAGGTGTTCGACCATACCGAGGTTGGCAGGAATGGAACCCAGAAGCCGAGAGTTGGGAAGATTCAAACCCACACGACTCTGGGGTAGTTCTCCGGCGATTGGTGTTTACTGCGCCGCACAAACGACGCCTCCTCCTCTCTCTACCTCGAACCAAGACCTTCTTGCTAGAGGCAGTAAAACGTTCCCAGAATGCCAGATCTTGAAGCCGAGGTAATCGCGAGACCAGATCTGCAGCAAAGGCTTTCAGCGAGACCAGAACCTGTAGCTCGACCAGCGGAGCCACAACTTGCCGTGGAAGCTGAAGCAGCAGACGAGCAAAGAAGTACAGAAGCGGGTCTACGTCTACCCTGGAGCTCCAGGTCCTTTCTCCCTCGAAGCAGACATCCTCCTTGCAGCGGTAAAGATCAGTTCACTTTCTTCTTCTCCACCGTGAGAACAATAACCACAGCTACGCAACCAGAAGTTCAAGTAAAACTTTCATTGCAGAGAGTCGACGTGTGTGCTGAAAAGCGTGGGTTCTGTTCGAATCCGGATTGCGATTTGGATCCCTCGAGCTTTCCTCATGGCAGCCTCGTTTGCCCCGTTTGTAACTCTACCTGGAAAGGCGTCATTCCCCACGGCACAACCATCATCTTCTTCTCCCAACCATTCTCGGCCTACATCGCCACCTACCAAGACCCGGAAGTAATTTTCAAGCTCTCTCTGCAGGTCGTCATTCACGCTGCCGTAGCCTTCGACATGGCTGCTGTAAGTTTTTTTTTTTCAAATTGACCAACCATGGTGCGCTCCTCCTTCTTCACCAATGGAGATACTTGCAAGCACTAACCATTGATCAACGCTGACGTCAAAATCTCCTCATCTGCCTTGCCCCGAGCTTGACCATGCCTGAGGTACTGGACATTACGTGCCTCCTTGCTTTGCCTCGAACTTTAATGGCACCTGCTCTGCCTAGTATCAGAAGGGCTGCACGATCGAGATCTTCAGCAGCTTCGAGCCCTTGTTTTCTTCATCCCTGATATGTATTGCTAGCTGCCTTCGTCTTCTTACTACTCGTTGTCAGATCGCTGCGGCTGCTGCCCGTCGTTGTTTCGAGGCTTCCACTGGCTGCAGCAACTGCACCTCCCTCGTCAACACCTCCCCCGATCGCAGCAGCAAGCTCGACCTCGTGCCCTCCATGGCTGAAGCACCGGTGCTCCGAAGCCCTCTCCAACTCCCCATCCTCTCCTCCTTGCTCCGCCATGGCTGCGACCTTTAAATGAGATTGACAAAACCAAAGTTTGACAATCCACACCCAAAGACCTCCTCCGTCTCTTGCCTCGCAGCTGCCAACAACTTCAAAGACCGTTGTCAAACGACTAGCCGGCCGAGAAGCGCTTCCTCAAACTCCAACTCTCCGTCCGTCTTCGTCCGCTCCCTGCAAATTCCTCTACCCACCACCCAAATTTATACAGAAAAATATATTAAAAAAAAAAAGGGATGGTGGAGCAAAGTGGTGCTGGCACCACGTGAAAAAAGAAAAGAAAAGGGAAATGGTGGATCAGCACCATGTGAAAGCAAAAATTAAAAATAAAATTAAAAAAAAAATAATAAAAAAATAAAAAAAAGGAGAGAAGGTGGATTCTTGGTGGCTAGCACCATGCAAAGGGGAAGGGTTTTGGAATGGTGGATGAGTCCACGTAAAAAAAATATACATACATATATATATATATATATATATACATACATAATATATGTATGTATATAGCAAAAAAAAAAAAACAAATGCATTGAGAGAAATAGAAGTCCATTTTATTTATTTTTCTGGAAATTTTACATAAATTTGCATTATACATACCTTAAAAAAACAAAAAATAAATCAAATCAAATCAAATTTACAAGAGGGGATCTTCAAGGACGATCAGGTGCCGCCTCACCACTCGGCAGAGCTCCAGAAATGAGAGGCGCCGGAGGTTGACTGTTTGAAGCCACACCACTCGGCGGAACTCCAGGAAGAGGAGGCACCAAAGGTTGATCATTTGGAGCTTCATTAAATGGTACAGCCCCAGAAGATGAAGGCAAATGTTGTTGGAACAAACCCACAAACCTCCGATGATCAAGTAAAATTTGACCATCAGATTCCTGCATCTGGTCAATTTTCCTCTTCATGTTTGTGGCATAGTTGTGTGCGAGCTTGTGCAACTGTTTATTCTCATGCTTGAGCCCTCTAATCTCCTGTTTGAGACTCATCACTTCAGCCGCCAACATTCAACTTGACGGGTTCGAGCAAATAGGCGTTGGGCCATGTTGGACACAGAACCCGTACACTGCACACTAAGAGCCAGAGACTCCTTAACAGCCAACTCATCAGACCGCCTGGAAAGTAGTCTGTTATCTTTGGGAGTGACAAGGTTCCGGGCCACCACCGTAGCAGTCATATCATTCTTCATCACCGAATCCCCAACGGTAAGAGGACCAGTAGGGGATATGAAGGATAGGCGCCATATGTTATCTGGAGAAGACGGGACTACCTCTTCATCAAGGTTCAAATCAAAACGACGGTCGGAGGGTCCAGACATTTTCAAAGGTGTTGAAGAAAGAAGAGGTCGGACAAATCAAGACCTTAGAAGTGCAAGAAGAGAGTTTCTACAAGCGAAAATTCAAGTGTGCTTTGAAACGAACTGCGTGCCTCTATAAAAAAAAATCGGCACTCAACGGGATTTCAGATATCGAAGAGGTGAGCTCAGAGTTCGAAAATGCCGATTCAAAAATCGAAGAGGCAAGCTCAAAAATCGGAAAAGCATCTTGCTTTTCCAGACGCGTTAGCACCCGTCACACGCAAACTCAGCTTTGCGGAAATCACGGGCAATTTGTTAAAGCGCCAATCCCAGATATCGAAGAGGCACCAGTCTTCTTTTTTTTCAGCCTCGTCAGCACCCGTTACGCGCAAACTCAGTTTTGCGGAAATCACGGGCAATTTGTCGAAGCGCCGATCCCAGATATCGAAGAGGCGCCAGTCTTTTTTTTCAGCCGCGTCAACACCTGTCATATGCACACTCAACTTTGCGCAAATCACGGACAATTTGTCGAAGATTTTTGGGTGAAGGAGAAAGCACGTGAAGTTTACCGATCAATCACGCATTGGTTGCCGACACGAGTGAAAGAATAGTACCTCTACAGGTATTAAAGAACTTCTTATAAACTGTCCACCTTCACCCTACATAGCAAGGCAGACATACATAACATTTCTTCATCTCTGAGAATGCCTTCCCAACAAAGCCTCTCGAGTCACCCAGTGTTCCTTATTCCTTGGGGTACCTTGCAAGCCAATGACTCCAAAGCAAAAGTATCTCATATCACCAGGGTAGAAAGCAAGAGTATCTCATATCATGCGTTCTCCCTGTCCTTTCCTTTGTCCTTGTTCTTACTTACAAAGACAAGGATAAAGAAAACAATATGCCGGAACCTCCACTCAAACTGGGTAAGGAACCGACTGCTTGGAACCCTTCCCTGATTGCCTACCTAGCATTGCTCTCGAGTACTCATCTCTCATTGCTGCTGTACTTCTAAAGAAGCTACCACATCTGCCTGAAGAATAGATAAGGCAAGTGAAAATGATACCTTGCAGCATGTCGAGACAACGTGCAGAATGAACAAGTAGAGAAGAATGCGGTCTGCACAGTCAACTCAGCAGAAGGAGTCTGAGCTGAAGAACTCGAAAAGCTGCCACATCTGCCTGAAGAAACAAGCAGAGAAGAATGCAGCATGCACAGTCAACTCAGCAGAAAGAGTCTGAGATGAAGAACTCGAGAAGATGCCACATCTGCCTGAGGAACAGATAAAGCAAGGGAAAATAATACATTGAAGCATGTGGAGACAAGCACAACAAAGCACGTGCCGATTCATCCGCTACTTCTTCAAAATCAAAAGTATATCATATCATCAGGTTGCAATCACTCTGGATGGTGAACCCGTTTTGACCCTCAAATTCTTGGGTCGACTTACTAGGCGTTGTGGGCTGCACGTGCCGATTCACCACCCTTGAATCGAATCCTTAAAGATCAAGTCACCAACTGGAAGAAGAGCCCATCAATCTTGAAGATCATACCGCTGACCAAACTGCTCAGGTGTGAATTAGAAAGATTGAACAAAGCAACAAGTCGTCACCTTCACCTCGTGCCTGCTTGCAATATGTTCGAGTCAACCTTCAAGAATCAAGCCTCGACGGCCCTTGAAGAAGTTTCCAGCCAAATTCAAGATCAAGCCTCGACGGCCATTGAAGAAATCACAAGGCCGATTCAAGATTAAGTGTCTACCACCCTTGAATCAAAACCTAGTTCAAGATCAAAGTTGTGGAAAGTCAACAAGCGCAACAAAATACGTGTCGATTCACCCACTACCAAAGCCAAAGATCATCTACCACATGAAGCTCCTTGTGGTCCAATTTCAACCTTCAAGATCAAGCCTCGACGGCCCTTGAAGAAAGTTCAAACAAAAGTTCAAGAAACAAGCCTCAACGGCCCTTGAAGAAATCTCAAGCCTAATTCAAGATCAAGCCTCAACGGTCCTTGAAGAAATCTCCAGCCCAATTCAAGATCAAGCCTCGACGGCCCTTGGATCAACATCTACAGTAAGGGACTTCAAAACGCATCTCCTACACGTGACAAGCACATGTATACAACGCGCCTTGAAGTGGGGGCATTTGTAGACATCGAAATTTTGGTAAATAAATGTTGACCGATAAATCAAAGTGTCAACGCTCATGTATTACATAAATTTTACACGTAACGTGTGACTCGACGAAAATTGAAATGAGCTGGAAAAGTCATCAAATAGGGCACGTGTCAACACCTGGCAAAAACGACTTATTTCATCTGGAATATTATATTCAAAATTAGTCTTTGGAAAATTCTATAAATACAAGCCTATTTCATTCATTTAAAGGAGGAACCAAAATCATTAAGCAAGCTCTGAAGCTCTGAAACTCCGAAGCTCTCAAGCATCCAGGTTCCCGAAGAATCAAGAAAGCTCTCTTCGTTCTTCGTTCTTCGTTCGTCCTAAGATCAAGCCCCAACGGCCCTTTGGATCAACAATCATCCACCAATTCAAGATCAAGCCTCGACGGCCCTTGAAGAAAGTGTTCTTCGTTCTTCGTTCATCGTTCATCCAAGATCAAGCCCCGATGGCCCTTGAAGAAAGCACCATCGTTCATCATCCGTTCATCCAAGATCAAGCCCCAACGGCCCTTTGGATTAACAACATCAACAAATCCACACACATCCAACCGTTCTTCAACATTAAGCCTAAAACCCTTTGAAGATCTGTTCATCACTGTTTCTTCAAGATCAAGCCCAAAAGCCCTTAAAGATCTGTTCATCACTGTTTCTTCAATATCAAGCCCAAAAGGCCTTGAAGATCCGCTCATCACCGTTATTCAAGATCAAGCCTCAAACGGCCCTTGAAGAAACATTCATCCTCAAGATCAAGCCCCAACGGCTCCTTGAAGATCCGCTCAAATCCACCTTCAAAGATCAAGCCCACGGCCCTTTGAAGAAACTTCCAACAGTTCATCCAAGATCAAGCCCCGACGGCCCTTGGATCAACGAAACATCCACAAATCAACACCTTACGGAGATCGAATCAGAGGATCAAAATAGAGAGAGATTGTAACCCAAAATCATCAAAAATACAAATATTTGTTTGTGCACGTTGTTCTTGTCTCTTTCGTTTTCAGGAATTTTCCGTGTTCACAGATACCACAAAATCTTAGTTTATACTTAATGGAAGTATAACATTAACTAGAGTGTTTGTTTAATCTACTGTTTTAATGCGATACGCATTCTACGAAACATTTTTCAACGATCAAACCGTCAAACTTATTTGTAAACACTCCGAGATCACATACGTAAAAAATCACAAAAAACAAACATTAAGAGATTAGGTAACATAACAAAAGTTTTCGACGGTTATAAACGAAAAATCACAATTTAACGGTTACTTTAGCTCCGATTTTAATGATTTTTTACAACTATACTCATCGACCCTATAAGAATGCAATGAATAACTTTGATCTTCAATTTAAAATTTAGACTAGTGGATACCACAAAATCTTATTTTATACTTAATGGAAGTATAACATTAAGTTTTAAGTGTTTATTTAATCTACCGTTTTGGCGCGATACACATTCTACGAAACTTTTTTCAATGATCTAACCGTCAAATTTGTTTGTACATACTCCAAGATCACATACGTAAAAAATCACAAAAAACAAACATTCAGAGATTAGGTAACAAAACAAAAGTTTTCGACGGTTATAAACGAAAAATAAAAATTTAACTGTTATTTTAGCTTCGATTTTGATGATTTTTTACAGCTACACTCCTTGACCCTATAAGAATGCATTGAATGAATTCGATTTTCAATTTAAAATATTTACACTAGTGGATATCACAAAATCTTATTTTATACTTGATGGGGAAGTATAACATTAACTCTAAGTGTTTGTTTAATCTGCCATTTTGACTCGATATGCATTCTACGAAACGTTTTTCAACGATCCAACCGTCAAACATATTTTTACATACTCCGAGATTGTATATGTAAAAAATTGTAAAAACAAACATTCAGAGATTAAGTAACGAAACAAAAAATTTCGATGGTTATAAACAAAATTTCACAATTTAACTGTTATTTTAGCTCCGATTTTGATGATTTTTTTACAGTTACACTCATCAACCCTATAAGAATGCATTGAACGAATTCGATCTTCAATTTAAAATATTTACACTAGTGGATAATTTTTTATACTTAATGGAAGTATAACATTAACTCTTAAGTATTTGTTAAATCTATCAATTTGATAGGATATGCATTCTAGGAAACTAGTTTCAGCGATCCAATCGTCAAATATGTTTGTATATACTCTGAGATAGCATGTGTAAAAAATCGCAAAAAAAAAAAAAAACATTCAAAGATTAGGTAACGGGACCGTGAGTGAAAAAAACAAAAAATTTAAACCTTTTGTTTATTTATTTATTTATTTTTAATCAATGTAACATTTTAAAATAATAAAATTGTCAATTTCTGTCGGTTATAACCGCCACCATTAACTTAGAAACCGCCAGAATATGTTAAAAATATTAAAAAAAAAAGAATTAAAAAAAACCGAGGGTTATAATAATTTTATGGCGGTTAAATCCGCCAAGAAAAATCCGCCAGTAATTTATGTCGAATATATCCGACAGAAAGTAACTTTAATCCGACAGTAAATAAATTATGTGTCGGATATCTTTTATCCGTCAGAATGACTTATTAACCGCCAGGATTGTCCGACACCTAAAGCTAATATTGTAGTAGTGAAAGAACAATAACAGTGTTTTTATTCATTTCGACGTCATGATTCGGCACTTGTGGAATCATCTACAGGGTGATAGAATCTGTTGAAAAGCCACATAGAATCTGCTCGGCTTTTACTGCATTTCCATCTTGATTACGGTGCCAACTTTAGTAGGCACGGGTTCGATACTTGATGTCAAGTAGCGTGACCGAAACTGACATCTCTATAAGCTGAGTAATCTGGCTATGGTTCGGTCATACTGCACCACAACAGATCCATAATACAGTGCTCTCAAACAAAAAGACAATGAGTCAAAAAACGCCAATCTATCAATTTTACAGATATGGAGTTTTCAATTCTTCCTACAATGAGGTTCTTCACACTGTTTCCTGGGTAGCAGATATTCTCCAAGACATATACTCATGCATAGGAATTTCTGGTGCAACAAAATATCAGGCATAGTTCCACTAGTTGATCATGTTTCTATGGCTGCAAAGATTGATATTTCAATTATATTGGGCTAGTGCAAACTGTTGGTATTCAAAATTTACTAACTCAATACCAAAATATGTGGGTGATAAGTTTACAAACTCTATTACACCTCTCACTTTGCACTCTCAATAAAATTGGACAAACGAAAAGAAAGAAGTAGCAAGCTTGGTGATAACAAACACTTTTATTAGAAGAGTTTACAACTCTTAAAGCTTACAAGCTGAAAATGAGAATGGGATTGGAATGGAATTGAATTGGATGATTCTAAAGCCTAGCAAGAAGGCCTATTTATACAAAACAGAAATTGATAAACAATACAACTACACATGCAATGAATGATGGTGTTTACCATCTTTACACCCTTTCAAACACATGTAGCAACTTTGGATAGTTGGCACACACATGCATTGCATCATTCCAGGTTGGAATCACAACCTTTCGGCTAGCACACAGCAGCTCACATCTCTGCTGTCTTTCAACACACTTTCAGCTAGCACATGGAGGAAACTTTAGTCTTTGTAGTTACAACAAGTGTGAATACAACCTGTAAAGAAACTAACAGCTAGCAGCAACCATTTACAACCTGTTTTTATTTGAATTTCCAACACACCTCCTCAAATCAAAACGCCTTCATGCCTAGCATTTCACGCAGCAACTTGAATGGCTCAACTGGCAAGGGCTTTGTGAAGATGTCAGCCACTTGTTCCTTGGTGTGACAATAGACAAGTTCGGTTGTCTTTTGCTTCACATGGTCCCTCAGAAAATGGAACCTGGTATCAATATGCTTGCTTCTTCCATGCTGGACTAGATTCCTAGAAAGCTTGATAGCTAATATGTTATCCACATGAATCACAGTCGATTCCACTTGTGGATGACACATTAACTTCAATAGATTTCTTAACCAAATTGCCTCACACACAGTTGAGGCTACAGCAACGTGATCGGCTTCACACGATGACAAAGCAACAATTGATTGCTTCTTTGAAGTCCATGAGAAAGTTGTTGATCCTAGAAAAAAACACATAGTTTAGAGTAACCAAATCACTATCTGAATAACCAAATAATTTTGCATCTTCACCAAAATTATAAAACAGACCATAGTTTAGAGTACCTCTTATATACCTCAAAATTCTTTTGGCGGCCAGCCAATGAGACTCCCTTGGTGTTTCCATGTACCGACTCACGAATCCAACACCATAAACTATATCAGGTCTTGTGATTGTAATGTACCTTAGGCTTTCAACCAAGCTTTTGTACATGGTTGAGTTTACAAACTCACCTTCTCCTTCCTTGGATAGCTTTAATCCAGTTGCAACTGGAGTGTTGACAATATTGCACTTATCCATATTGAATTTCTCCAATATATCTCTCATGTACTTTTGTTGAGAGATGTAGATATCGTCACTTTCTTGCTTCACCTTTATGCCAAGAAAGTAAGACATTAATCTATTGTCAGTCATCTTGATTTCACTGAACATGGATTGCTTGAACTCACAGAACATTGCTTCATTGTTTCCTGTAAACAACAAGTCATCTACATAGAGACAAATAATTAAGAACTCCCATTTTTCACCGTTCTTCATGTAAAATGAATGCTTGTATGGACATTTTTGAAATCCATTTTGGTGAAGGTAGTTATCAATCCTTGAGTTCCAAGCTCGTGGTGCTTGCTTAAGGCCATATAAAGCCTTCTTTAAACGATAAACCTTATCTTCTTCTCCTTGAACTTGGAATCCTTCTGGTTGTTCCACGTACACTTCTTCCTCAAGTACTCCATTAAGGAAGGCTGACTTGACATCTAGTTGATAAATTTTCCATTTATGATGAGCGGCAAGAGAGATTAGCAATATTACCGTGTCAAGTCTTGCAACTGGAGCATAGACTTCATCATAGTCCACTCCATACTTCTGTTTGTAGCCCTTTGCTACAAGCCTTGATTTGTATCGATCCACACTTCCATCTGCAGTGTGTTTGATCTTGTACACCCACTTGACACCAATAGCCTTTTGATTTGGTGGCAGCTTTGTCAACTCCCAAGTGTCATTCTTCTCGATGGCATGGATTTCTTCCTCCATGGCTATTCTCCAACAATCTTCTTCCACAGCTTCATTGAATGAGATAGGCTCGTGGTCTACATACAAGCAGAAAAATTTGGTTTCTTTTTCTTCTTCTTGTCCATATATCTCTGTGAGACTTTTTAGCCTCACTCGAGTTAAGGAGCTGTTCTCTTCACTGGATGTAGGACCACTCTTTGCAGTTCTGTGCAATGGAGTTGTTGTGTTTGTTTAAGCAGACCGTTGCTCAACGGGTGGTACAACTTCTGGTTCTTCAAAATCAGTGGAAACGATCTTCTCTTTGCTGACTTCTTTGTTGTTCCGCTTCCATGCCTCTTCCTCACTGAAGATGACATCTCTACTAACCACTAGTTTGCCAATTAGTGGGTTGTAGAGCTTGTATGCCTTGGACTCTTCACTATAGCCCACAAACACACACTTTTCACCTTGATCATCAAGCTTCCTTTTCTTGGCTTCTAGTGAAGGATTATTTTGTGAAAACATGTTCATTTAAGCAACATCTATAAGCATGCAATTAACAATTAAAGGCGGAATCATGCTAGCATGCACTTAAAAACAAAAACATTAACCATGAAATTCAAAGCCTAGTAGATTGGTGAACCAATAAACAACTCAAAACAAAGTGAGTTGAAATATATACCTTTGTAGATTCCTCTTTGTATTTAAACAAAGGCTAATCACCCAAGAGATAGGGCCTTCATTCCTTGCATCTTAGATCCATGGATTTGGATGGATCTACACCAAGGAGAGCATGGATGATAAATGAGTGACCATGGAAGAATAGATGGCTAGCTACAACTTCCATGGTGGCCGGCCTTTCTAGAGAGAAATGGAGAGACAATTCTCACCAATTTTCCCCAAAACAAACCCTTAATGAATAAAAGGCTATAAAGTCATATTTATACCTTTATTCATTTGAGTGGCAAACTTGTAATTAAAGCAAGTTCACTACCCTTTCTCTATATGGCCGGCCATGGGGGGTTGTTTGGGCTTTTGGGTCTTAGTGAATCATTATTCATTAAGTTGTCATACAACTTAAGTCAATGGGCTTGACGTTCGAAGCCCATTGGGCCTTAAGGTCCAAAACCTATCCCGAGGTCTTTAACGAACTTATTCGTTTGATTAATTAACATATTAATTAATCCTTGCCATAAATAATTAAACTATTCAATTATTCTTACTCATTTAGTTTGTTTCATCCATCTCCACCTTATACGGTGTACGATCCATTAGGTTCCTTTTAGCGAGGCAGTGGGCGATCAAAACTCTTTCAAATCGATTATGAATTGAAACTTACTTTCAATTCTCCCTTTAGTGATAATACACTTTTAGGGCTTCCACAAACCATGAGTGACACCTAGCCGTATGTCATGGTTACCCAAGCTAATCAGAAGAGGTTAAGAACCTATTCAGTTTAGGATTACAAATGCAATACGGTCCTTCTCTAATACTATACTCTTGACCACATTGTTTGGTTTGATAGTTTATTCATGTCTACTATCCAATGTGAATCTTGTGCATATATGATTACTTTGAATGTGATTTGGAACGCATTCCTAAATCTCATTCATACTCTGGCCAGAGATTCTAAATCATATCATAGAGTATTCTCCCTCAAATGGTTTGAAGGTTAGAGATCCCTTGTTGCGCATTCACTTGCCTCCATGACTAAGTGGCTTAACCCCAATGATGCCGTGGACACCCCGATGGGGTGACTTTGACATAATCAAAGATCAAGGACTTAACCACAAGACAACTGTGATGCCTCAGGTCAAAGGACTAATTTGCATTATCCCAAACATGAGTTCTCATGTGACATGAGTATGAGAACTCTTCGTTGATCACGTTCAGTGAACTCATTCTTTACTGAGCACCTACGTACTTGTCTTGATGTCACACACACCAATGACTCGAGACTAGTCACTCTCCCTGAGAGAAGACATAGCACGTACCGATCTTGATGGACTGTCAATGCCCAATTGGCAATCCTATGATCAGGAACATTTAGGATGTGTCAACGAAAGAATGGTCTCATGAATCTAACTTCATTAGATTGCATTCTCCCAATCACATATTCCTTGGACTTTATCGTTTAAGCATATAACATTTATATGAGACGGCTCAAACAATAATCTTTGCCCTTTATATTAAACTAGATTAGTTTAACATGTGAAATGTCCGTAAAGTATCATCACATGATTGGTTTTAGGGCACATTTCCAACATCTAGAACTTGAGCATATGCAACACACCCAAAAACTCTTAGGTGTGCAACATTCGGCTTGTATCCACTCCAAGCCTCTTGTGGTGTCATCCTCTTGACACTCTTTGTTGGACATCGATTCAACAAATAAATCGAACAAGCTATAGCTTCTGCCCACAATTCTTTTGGCAAATTCTTCTCTTTAAGCATGGACCTTGTCATGTCAAGGATGGTTCGATTCTTTCTTTCGGCTATCCCATTTTGTTGTGGGGTATAGGCAGCAGTCAGTTGATGCCTAATTCCTTACTCCTTGCAGTATGCTTGGAAAGCATTAGAGGTGTACTATCCACCTCTGTCTGATCTCACAGCCAGAAGCTTATGGTTGTTTTCAGCCTCTGTGAGTGCCTTGAACTCTTTGAAGATTCTTAGGGCAGCCGACTTCTCGTTAAGAAAATAAACCCAAGTCTTCCTACTAAAATCATCAATGAAAGTAATAAAATATCTATTACCTCCGTAAGACATAGGATCCAATGGACCACATATATCTGTGTGTACCAACTGCAGTGGTGCCTTTGCTCTCCATGTATCACCAATAGGGAACGATAGTCGTGTTTGTTTGCCAAGCACACAACCTTCACATACTTGGCGTGTGGTTTCAATTTGGGGTAGACTACGAACCATTCCTCCACTTGACATCAACTTTAGGCCATTGAAATGAAGATGGCCAAACCGAAGATGCCATTTCCATGACTCATCTTCCATTACACTGATGTTGCAACTCCCAATCTTTGTGTTCAACTTCAACGGGAACATTTGGTTTTTTGACATTTGAACACGTGCAATAAGCTTTCTCCTTGCATTCCTGAAAGTGAGAAACATATCCTCCATATGTATAACATACCCTTTCTGGAGCAATTGACTAATGCTCAGAATGTTGCTTTTCATACCTGGTATGTAGTAGGTATCGGAGATGTATTCTTCTTTACCATCCTTCCGGATGATTTTGATTTTTCCTTTGCCTTCAACTGGCAACTTTAAGGAGTCACCAAGACTCACAGATCCATAAGGCCCATCTTTGAGTTCGGCAAAAAACTCTTTCTTTCCACACATGTGGTTGCTTGCACCATAGTCCAAATACCAAACATCTTGTTGGCTACTGATATCATGGTGTGCTAGTAAGACTGTATATTCCTCACCAGCATTTCCACTTGATTCTGCCATGTTCACATGCTCACCATTTTTATATGAACATTCATTGGCATAATGTCCATATTGCTTGCAACTGTGACATTGGATAAGCTCATTTCCTCGAGTAGATCTCCATTCTTGAGATTGACCTTGGTTTTGTGCATAGCCTCGACCTCTTCCTCGAGCTCGTCCTCGGCTACGGTTGGATGAACTCCCACGACGTGAGTTCCACTACCCACGACCTCCATTTGGTTTGTCAATATTCAACTTTGACTCCAAAGCTTGCTCTAGCATTGTGGGGCTTGTATTCTTTTGAATGCATTGCTTGTGAACCATGAGGGATCCTAGCAGTTCCTCTACGCTCATTTTCTCCAAATCCTTGGATTCCTCAATGGCAGTCACCACATGCTCAAAGTTGCATGTGAGTGATCGAAGGATTTTCTCCATGACACGAACATCGTCAAGCTTCTCGCCATTCCTTTTCATTTGATTCACAATTACAAGTAGTCGAGAGTAGTAGTATGAAATGTTTTCTCCTTCTTTCATATAAGCAACTTCAAAATCTGCTCTTAATGATTGAAGCCAGACTCTTTTTACTCGATCTACTCCTTGGTAAATTGTGCTCAGAGTGTCCTAAACTTCTTGCTAATTGTTGCTTCTGCAACCTTCTTGAACGTTGCATCTTCTAATCATTGATATAGAAGATACAACGCCTTCTGATCCTTCTTTCGTAAATCCTTGAGAGTGTTCCTTTGATCTGCAGTATATGTAGCTTCTTGCTAAGCAGTGGGTACAAGATACTCACTACTGAAAACTTCCCATAGCTCTTGTGATCCAAACAATGCTTTGAATTGGATGCACCATCTTTCATAATTTTTTTTCTTCAATGTGGGAACCTGGAACTACACTAAGTTGGATGCCATAACTGCTACACCTGCCATAATGGTATTCTAGCTCTGATACCAATTGTTGGTATTCAAAGTTTACTAACTCAATACCAAAATATGTGGGTGATAAGTTTACAAACTCTATCACACCTCTCACTTTGCACTCTCAATGAAATTGGACAAACGAAAAGAAAGAAGTCGCAAGCTTGGTGATAACAAACACTTTGAAATATTAGAAAAGTTTACAACTCTTAAAGCTTACAAGCTGAAAATGAGAATGGGATTGGAATGGAATTGAATTGGATGATTCTAAAGCCTAGCAAGAAGGCCTATTTATACAATACAGAAATTGATAAACAATACAACTACACATGCAATGAATGATGGTGTTTACCATCTTTACACCCTTTAAAACACATGCAGCAACTTTGGATAGTTGGCACACAAATGCATTGCATCATTCCAGGTTGGAATCAAATTTTTTTTTCTCTCTACTAACAACTAGTTGATTGTCTTTTTTTTTTTCCCTCTTTACTAACAGCTATTATCAGCATATTCTTTTTTTGTAAGTTTTTATTTTTATATTTTTTTCTAGATATTAAAGAACTAAAATATAAAAAGAAAGAAACTTTTATACTTTTTGTACATTTTGATATATTGTGTAGACCTAAAAAACCTCAAAAGATATCTATACTTTTGAATATTGTTTATAGATCCAAAAAAGCTTAGTGTAGATAATATGGTTTGTTAAATTTTTTTTTTTAAAAAAAAACTTGTGAGCAGGACAAAAAAAGATAGCATCATTTTGTTTAATTATTTTTTTTTTGTAAGGTTATATATTATGTTCTGTTTTTCTCTTTTATGACTCTACATATCTCATCAAGATGTTATATATAACATATATATTAAAAAATTTAGGTTTTGTGAGGTTTCGCTAGGTGGACTAATCCATGAAATGCCTCGCCTAAGCCTTCGCCTTTTAAAACATTGGCAAACAGCTTGACAAAGTTTCTACAATGGAGACATGCCAGACAATGCTTGTGCATTTGAATATGGTTGTTGATTTTGGCACATCCTCCAATTTTGGTATGAACCTTGCCTCATTATAGTCCCGAATATCTTTGTGAACGAAACTAAGAAGAGTGTTTGGAACAAAAGAAACAAGTAGCATGGACATACAACTGCAACATCTAATTAGGAGGACCATGCTGATTACAAGGCCAACTTTCCACAGTTCCTTTTTTAAGCCTTGAGGACAAGGCTAATTTTCAATGGGAGAATATTGTTCTGTACTCACAATATGCTTGATTTGTGATTG
Source organism: Malus sylvestris (assembly GCF_916048215.2). Taxonomy (NCBI): domain Eukaryota; kingdom Viridiplantae; phylum Streptophyta; class Magnoliopsida; order Rosales; family Rosaceae; genus Malus; species Malus sylvestris. The sequence continues at coordinate 8,710,688 of NC_062269.1, forward strand.
TCTTAACCACCAATTGGAGGGTTCAATGGGAGGTCTAATGCTTTAGTTTTCAGATTATGTACATAAAATTTCCAACCTTTTAGTGTCATTCCAAATTGATCTCATTTTTTTTAAACATTCCAAACAAGTACCCAACCTATTGAAAATGTAACATTCATTAAGCCCCAATGAAGTTCTTGTTAAATTAACTAGGGCTTACTTAGTCTCCACCATCAATGGAATGTCATGGAAGCATGGCATCCACCAAGTAACTGTCACCACCACCCCTTTTAGGACATTACCTCCAAACCTAGCACGTAACCACAAACTTCAACTTACAACTCAAGCCACCAACATCGAGAAAAAAGTCATGGAGGGTGCTGAAACAGTATAGACTATCATGATGCAGCTGCCACCATCTTCAGCGCCCACAAAGAAGAATTTGATACTTTACTAGGCTAAAATCGACAAATAAGGAAATCACATGAGTAGAAACAAGTTCATTGAAACCTTATATGAATTCTTAACCCTTTTCGTTGTTAGGAGATTTTCTGATCTTCATTTTTGTTTTTCATTTTTATTTTTTCATCTTCAAGTATTTTCTGAAGTTATTTTTATTATTATTTTAGTATCCAAGTAAGCAAATAAATGAGTCCTATTGTTGCCACATGTATATTTAGAGGAAAAATTAACTAGAACTAAACAAATATAACATTTTCAGTAAGTTGAGTACTTGTTTGAAATGTTTAAAACTGTTGAAACCAATTTGCAATGACACTATAAAAGGACGTTTTAGGTACTTAATATTAGAAATTGTTAAACACGCCAGTTGGCATTAAAAAGTATAGTGATTGTATAAAAGGAGCCCAACTCCCAGAAATATAAAAGATGAGTTTTATAAAAATAAATCAAATACAAAAATATTGGAGCTCTGCTCATTCTCTCCCTCGTCCTTCCCTCTTCTTCTATGTGCAATAGTTAAGGTTAAGTTAGGGATGAGATTTGGGTCTCACACAGAAGGCGGACGCACGTTGTGGCAAGGGTGGGCAGCTGCCCATCCAGGTGTTGGAAAATCCTTTGATTAACATCAGTTTTGCCCACCCAGATGCCCTGTAACCTACAGGAGAAAGGAAGAGAACTGGATAAAAGCGACAACGACTAGAAGAGGAAGAAGGAAAAAAAATAAAAGTAAAAGTCGTGGACGACATGACGTCGATTAGTTGTTTTGCTCTAGCCATTAACTAATACAGAGTGTTTAGCCGCTCAGTTTCGTTTAGCCGTGGATGACATGAAGATCTAGAAGCTTTACTAGGCTAAAATCGACAAATGAGGAAATCACATGAGCATAACAAGCTAATTGGAACTCAAACACCTTCACACTTCTTCACCTTTTTTCTCTTTTTTTGCTCTCATAATTCGATCACAACACGCTCACCTATATTTATAGGCAAGCATAACCGAGTTATCAACTCGGTGGAATTGCCCAGCTACACAAGTTGCTGCTTTCTAGGTCTTTCTACAAATCTATAATATTGCTAGATTTTTTCACCTACAATACCGACATAACTTGCTAGAAGTTTCTAGCATTTGCATAGATCATACTCTAGCCTATCATCATGGGCTATATCTTGTCATGGGCCAAGATAAGATTACCATTCAACATCCCCCCTTAATCTTGTCTTGTGACGTCGATTGAGTTCCTTAGTCTGACAAAGTCTTCTTGTTTGAGTGGCTTGGTGAATATGTCGGCGACTTGGTCTTGAGACTTCACGTATTCCACTTGCACATCCTTTCTTGCAATGCACTCTCTTATGTAATGATAGCGGGTATCTATGTGTTTGCTCCTGTCATGGAATACTAGACTCTTTGCAAGTGCTATTGTAGACTTGTTGTTGACATAGATCTCTGTTGGCTCTTCTTGTGGCATGCTTAATTCTTTCAGCAAGTTTCTCAGCCAAATTGCATGACAGACACATGCGGTAGCAGCTACGTAATCAGCTTCATGGGTAGATAGTATGACAATCAGTTGCTTCTTCGACATCCATATGAATGCAGTGTCTCCCATAAAGAAAACAAATCTATTAGTGTTTTTTCTATCTTCAGAATCTTCTGCCCAATCACTGTCGTTATATCCAACAAGTTTGTAGTTATCATAACTTGAATAGAACAAGCTAAAGTTAATAGCACCTTTAAGGTATCAAACAATTCTTTTGGCGGTCTTCAAATGTATAGTTGTGAGATTCTCTATGTAGCGACTGACTAATCTGACGGCATAGAGAATGTCTAGTCTTGTGCAAGTCAAGTAACACAAGCTTCTAACTAGACTTTTGAAAAATGTTGGATCTACCTTTTCTCCATGGTCATGCTTAGTTAGTTTAACTCCACACAACATTGGTGTGCTTATGGGCTTGCGGTTGTCCATTTTGAACTTTTTCAGTATCTCCTTTGTGTAGCTTTCTTGGATGATGAAAATGCCTTCTTTGTTTTGCTTAACTTCAATGCCTAGGTAGTATGCCATCAACCCGATATCGGTCATTTCGAATTGTTTGGTCATCACTCTCTTGAACTTTTCAAACATGTTTGGATTACTTCCTGTGAAGATTAAATCATCCACATATAAGCACATAATCAGACTATCTCCATCTTTGACTTTGACTTTGACGTAGAGAGCATGTTCATAAGGGCACTTGGTGAAGTTGTTCACCTGGAAGTATTTGTTGATGCTACTATTCCACGCTCTTGGCGCTTGTTTTAACAGATAAAGGGTTTTCTTCAGCTTTACAACCTTGTCTTTATGCCCTTTAATTTCATAGCCTGATGGTTACTGAATATAAACTTCTTCTTCGAGGACTCCATTTAGGAAAGCGGACTTCAAATCCATTTGTTTAATCTTCCATTTGTTTTGAGCTGCCAAAGAAATTAGTAATCGTATCTTTTCCAAACAAGCTACAGGTGCAAATACATCACCATAGTCGATTCTGGCTCTTTGACTGCACTAGTCTCGCCTTGTATCTTTCGACCTCTCTGTTGGTATTTTTTTTTTGTCTTGTACACCCACTTAACTCTGATGGCTTTGTGTCCTTTGGGAAGAATAGTGAGTTCCCATGTATCATTTTTCTAGATTGCTTCGATTTCTTCATCCATTACTTTCTTCCACTTAGTATCTTGCACTACTTCTTGAAAGTTGACTGGTTCACAATCAGCAAAGAGACAGAAAAGTGTAGGATTATCAAATCTTTCAGTTACCTCATAGAGATCTCGTATACTTCTTGTGCGTGGTACATCTCTTTCATTTAGACTCCCACTTGACAATGTTGATGTTGGGGAGTTTCCATGAATGGGTGATGTTCGTGAGGCTAGTGGAGTAGTGGATTCTTGTTGAACCTCTCTTGCTTGCTCCATTATCCCTTGTTCATTCTCTTATTCAAATTGAGGAAAGAAGCTGAGATCACTTACATGAGAGCCAAAATCTCATTCTCGTACTTCATTGAATGTCACGTCTCGACTGATCACCGTCTTTCCATTGTTTGGATTGTACATCTTATAGCCTTTTGAATTTGAGTCATAGCCGATGAAGATGAACTTCTCACTTTTATCATCGAGTTGGGTTCTCCTCTCGTCTGGTACATGTACATGGACTATGCTTCCAAAAACTCTTAGATGGGAGATACTTGGCTTTCTTCCACTCCATGCTTCTTGCGGAGTCTTTCCTTACACACTTCTTGTTAAAGACCAATTGGATAGGTAGACAACACATGCTACAACTTCTGCCCACAACTTCTTAGGCAATCTTTTACTTTTTAGCATGCTTCGAGCTATGTCGAGGATAGTTCGATTTTTTCTTTTCACCACACCATTTTGTTAAGGGGATCTTGGAACTGTCAAACGTCGACGAATTCCATTGGCTTCACAAAATTCTTGAAGTTCATTCAAAGTGAATTCTCCTCCTCGATCAGATTTCATGGCTTTGATCTTGCAACCACTCTCATTTTCTACAACGGCTTTGAAATTCTTGAATGCTCCAAAGACTTTTAATTTCTACTTTAAGAAATATACCCAGGTTTTCCTTGAAAAATCATCAACGAAGAGAAGTAAATAATTATTTTTACCGAAAGAGCTTGGCTTTATTAGACTGCACATATCGGTATGAATGAGCTCAAATGTCTTTTGGGCTTTTGTGGTCGACTCTTTTGGAAAGGTTTTCCTGAACTGTTTCCCAAGTAAACATCCTTCGCAAACTTGATCAGGGTGACTGATACACAGTAAGCCTCTCACCATCTCCTTCTTGGATAATAACTCTAGTCCTCCAAAGTTAAGATGCCCAAAACGAAGATGCCAAAGCCAGGATATCTCTTTGTAACATGTTTTAAGACACTTTGCAGCATCGTTTTGAATGTTCATGGGAAACATCTTATTCTTTGACATTTTCACCTTGGCAATTAATCTTCCTTTGTCATCTCTAAGAAAAAGGCTATAATTTTTCATGTGAATATCATAACCTTTTTCTAAGAGTTGACCTAAACTCAAAATGTTGCTTTTCATATTGGGCAGTAGTAGAATTTGACATTGTGGAGCGAAAAATAATCAAGAGATGACACGTGGATTTTTGGGTGAAAAAGACAAAATTACCCTCGAGGCACACCGAGATTCCTACGCGCAAGCAGTGGACAATCATCCTTCAATCAAGTCAAAAGTGCCCAAATAGGTATTTATTTATAACCTATTTCATTCACCCCTCATCATATCTTCTCCACAAGGTAACCCCTAAATCATTCATTTTTTATTATATTAATTAGCTAAATTAAATAGCCAATTAAACACAAATCATGAACCTAGCCCACAAAACCATCCAAGTGGCCGGTCCATCTCTTACCAAGGTGGCCGGCCACTCCCCTATATAAACCCCTTCATTATCTCCAAAACTCAATTCCAATTCTCTTGCTAAAATTCTCCAAATTGTCCAAACACTTTTCCCTCAAAATTCTAACTTTGGCATCAGAGGTTTTTCGGCCAAAAAGCCCCCCCATTCATCGTGGGCACGTAAGGCTCTTGGTCTTGACCTAATGTGTTATTTGTTTTGTAGGTGCAATTTTGTCCAAGAACAAGGAGGAAGAAATTTGCATCCACAAATTGGTGCTTTCATTGAGAGTTGAGTCCCACACTCACAGAAGACTCTCGTATCCAAGGTTTTCTATTTTCTTTTCCATTTGTAGATTTTTCATACGTTCTTATTTTTAGAATTTTTTTAGTTGCAAAAATTCTTTGGTAAAATGTAAAAGAAAAGTACAATGGCAAGAAATTTGGAAACTTCAACATCTAAGAGATGGGACCACGGCGATCCACGAGGCTAAACGTGACAATAAGTGGAGCGGCATCACCACCACAAGGCTCCACCATGGCAACTACTGACGTGGCCACCACGGTAACCACCCATGGCGAGGTCCATAACGCCACCACCATGGCCCAAGCTGCATCATCCAAGCTTGTTATGTCATCCAAGCTTGTTGTGCCATCCAAATCCCATAGCACCAAGGTCATGGCCTAAGCCGTGTCATTCCAAGCCAAAGGCAAACCAGCCCGAGCTGCCTAAATCCAACGTGAGCTCAATGCATTGTCGAGCTGAGCCCAAGCCTTGCACCCGTGTGCACCACATGCCGAGCAGCTCACTCTGGTGGCCTAGCCTACTCTCGCGGCCCAACTTGTTCTCGTGGTTTCCAAGCAGCCAAAGTCAGCCCAAGATCTGGACCTACCATCGAGTCAGGGGCATTTCACCATATTTCTTCGCGGATTTGACATTTCCCAACTCAAATCTCGTGCCCGGAGTCTACCACCCTTCCACAGCTCAATGAGGCACATTTCTTCCAAACTCTTCCAATCCGAATGGCGAACAACACTTGTCCCGACAAGTCATAGAGTTAACGAGCGCCCTTGCACAATAGACGACCTTAGTGAATCAACTTTCGCAACGCACCGAGATCTAATGTGCCCCAGACGAGGTGTCCCGAAGTAGGACAAAGGTATACAAGGAACCTCTCCAACAGCGTTCTGGCAAGCAGCCACTCGACCAACCACGAACCAAGTTTTCGGGCAGCGTACACTCCTGATTGGGCCCTCGAGATAACGTATACTCCCGTGTAAGCGCGTGAAAGAGCATGCACTCTTGACTAGGCCCATGGACGAGCATACACTCACGGTTGGGGCCACACTCCAATGATCAACATAAGCATCCTTCTAGGCAAAACATTCATTAGCGGCTAGGCCTACAAGAAGCAACCTCCACATCTCATCAGAGTAGGTAGCACGATGGATGAAGAGAATTGGTCATTCAATCTGGCTCAAGTTCAACCAGCAGCTTGCAAAGAAATCCTTCGCCTGCTTGGAATCTACCACATGCCCCGTAACCGCGGCATAGACGAGCCAAACATGTAGAAGAGCAACCTAGACCGGTAGTAGCCGAGAGCTCCGCTACCCCAACAAAGGCAAATTCAGGAAGAGGTAGAGAGGCTCATCAACAAGCGATTGTGTAATTTCCAACGCAACGAAAGCGGTTGATAAAGCACTACGATGGGATATGACCAACATGAGTAGGTCACCCTTCATGAATGAGATGGAGATGGAAATCCGAAGAGGCACTTGAAGCACTACCGAAGCACGATGGTCCTTTATCGGAGCAACGATGCCCTTATATGCAAAATCTTCGCCACCACCTTATAAGGCAAGGTGCAAGATTGGTTTCACACCTTGCCACCACAATTCATCCAAAGTTTTGATGATCTTTCCTTAGTTTTCACCAAAGAATACTCATTCTATCGCTCAATCAAAGAAAAGTCCGACCACTTGTTCAACATGAAGAAGAACCCAAAGGAGTCGCTCCACGACTATGTGAAGAGGTTCAAAGTAGAGAAAGCGAAGATCATCAGATGTGACAACTCGATAGCAAGCACAACCTTCCAAAAAGGACTAACTCTAGTAGACCACCCACTGTTTGAAAAAATGATCATGAAATAAGATCTAACTCTAGTAGACTATTTTGCTGTGGCAGAGAAGCATGCACTTTGGGATGAAGCTTGACGAGAAGACAAGGCACCCGAGTAACCTCGAAAAGAGTCGATAGTGGCTCAAAAGAAAGAGGATGGGAAGCAGTCCAGCAAATGCAGACATGAAGCCAAACGTAGAGACCGACCCACTACCAAAGAAAACTTGACGACCAATAAGTTTTCAATTCCGATCTACCAAATCCTTCGCGGCATCAAGAACGAGCCATGGTTCAAACTGCCAAAACAATCAAAGGGAGATACTTCCAAGTTAGATCACACTAAATACTGCGCATTCCACTGAGGTCCCGGTCACACAACCGACGACTGCTAAACTTGGAAGAACTACCTAGAAAAGCTCGTGGAAGAAGGCAAGGTCGACAGATACTTGGACAAGCTAGCTACGCAGTTTAGAAGGAACACAAACGACGACGAGTAACCATCAACCCAAGACGATTCAAATTAATGGCATTTTCGTCGAATCTGAGCATTTAGGGGCGACCAACAACTCCAAAAAGAGGAAGATCCAGCAAGCTTTACTAGTCTCACAAGTCCAAGCAGTCGACACCCAATTAGATTTTCCACACGACGACGCACTAGTAATATCTGTCCAACTGGCCCACACCATAGTTGACATAATCATGGTTGACAATGGAAGTGCAGTCAACCTACTTCAACTTTCAGTCATTCAGAAGATGGGCCTGGAAAACATAATCGTACATCGAGCAGAGGTATTTACCGGATTCAACGAGCACATCTCAACTGATAACGACCACATCATACTTGATGTGAAAACACCACCAGTTGTCTCAAATCAGACGTTCACGATTGTAAACGACCCATCTCCCTACAATGGGATTCTTGGGAGACCTTGGTTGATCAAGCTTGATGCCATCATTTCCTTCAAGTATTAAAAGATCCGATTTCGCATCCTAGGAGGAGGAGTCAGAGAGATCAAGTATGACCAGGCCACATCTCGAAGATACACTATGCAAGTATTGAAGGAGTAAAAAAAGAGAACCTTTACCCCCGTAGAGGATGGCACCAAATAGCAATTACAGCAGACGGATCGAGAAGATGGCGCCCAAGCATGAAGAACTCACGTCTTTGCATTGATCCTTAGGTAGCTTGCCACAAGCTGCACGTCGACCCCGATGCTAAATCGGTGATCCAAAAGAGAAGACATTTCACACCTGAATGAGTAGCGATTATCGAGGAGGAATTGACAAGCTACTGAAGGCTGGATTCATATAAGAGGTAGCACACTCAGCATGGCAAATGGAGGGTTTGCGTAGACTACACCGACCTCAACAAAGCATGCTCAAAAGATTCTTATCCGGTTCCTCGAATCAATCTATTGGTATATTGAACTTCTGGGAACCAGTTACTCAGCTTCTTAGATGCATACTCTGGCTACAACCATATAGCCATGTATAAGCCCAACAAGGAGAAAATAGCGTCCGTAATCGAGCGAGGCACCTACTGCTCTAAGGTCATGCCCTTTGGACTTAAGAACGCGGGAGGCACTTACCAAAGGTTAGTAAACATGATGTTTAAAAAGCAAATTGGGGTAACCATGGATGTCTATGTCGACGACATCATGGTAAAGGGTAAGCAGCGATCAAACCACATCTGCAACTTGGCAGAAACTTTCAACATCCTCAAAAAATACAAGATGAAGCTCAACCCCACCAAATTCACATTCGGAGTATCTTCAGGCAGATTTTTAGGGTACCTAGTAACCCAACGGGGAATCGAAGCACATCCCAAGTAAATCTGAGCCATCCTAGAGATGAAATCTCCTTCTACCTTGAAAGAGATCCAAAGCTTGACCAGATGAGCAGCTGCCCTCAACCACTTTCTTTTACGATCCACCGATTGATGCAAGCCCATTTTCAAGGCCATCAAGAGGGCACAACGAGACAAATGGGATGAAGAGTGCAAAAGAGCCTTCCAAGACCTGAAAAAGTATCTTACATCACCTCCCTTGCTATCTAAGCCAGAAGCAGTGGAGGACTTATACATCTACTTGGCAGTCTCAGAAGTATCAGTGAGCTATGCCCTCATACGAGAAGAGTTGGGGGTCCAACTGTCGGTATTCTACACTTCTAAAGCTTTTCTTGATGCTGAAACTAGATACCTGAAGATTGAAAATTTGATTTTGGCGTTAGTTGTTGCGGCTCGGAAACTTAGACCATATTTTCAAGCTTATACAGTTATCATCATGACTCAATATCCTCTACGATCAATCCTACATGGTCCGTATGCTTCTCTCGAGTGATGAAGTAGGTGTTGGTACTTGGCCAATACGATTTAGTTTTCCAACCCTGCACAACAATAAAAGCCCAAGCCTTGGCAGACTTCATAGCAGAATTCATGCCTAGCCTAGGCGATGCAACAGAGCAACCCAATGATGCCCCGAAAATAGGCAAGCATACCTTAGCCGTGCCTACTTCCCCCAATGGAGACTTCTGGCATTTGCATGTCGATGACGCATCCAACTACAAAAGCTCATAAGCAGGAGTGGTCCTTATCACCCCATACGGTTCAATGCTCGAGCAGGTGATCACTCTAAGCTTCAAAACATCCAACAACGAAGCAGAGTACGAGGCCCTACTAGCAGGCCTACGAATGGCAAAAGACCTGGCTGTGAAGAAGCTTGCAATTCATTCCAATTCCCAGCTAATCACCAGCCAGACTACTGGGGAATACATGACAAAACATCCAATGATGGCGCAATACCAAGAGAAGGTATGCTAGCAGCTTGAGGCATTTCAGACTTACACTCTTATTAAAGTTATGCGAGCAGACAATGCCAAAAAAAATGCCCTAGCCAGCTTAGGTTCTACTCTTGACCATCAACTCAAACGATCGATTCTGGTAGAGTATTTAGACAAGCCAAGCATAGAGGTGGAGCCAGCAGCCGAGGTGTCACAGGTTAGTATAACTCCTAACTGGCAAAGTTCTATTATAGACTACCTGATCAACATCACACTCCCCACTGAAAGGTTGGAGTCTAGAAAGCTTCAAATAAAGGCAACACGTTACTACATGTGGAATTGCATTCTCATCCGAAGATCCTACACCGGACCACATCTCCGCTGCCTAGCACCTCCCGATGACTTGAAGGATCTAAGCTTAATCCACGAAGACGTTTGTGGAAACCACTCCTGAAGTCGATCCTTAGCACAAAAGGCTTTTAATCCAGGCTACTACTGGCCTACCATGCACCAAGATGCTAAGGAGTTAGTACAAAAGTGCAACCGCTGCCAACACTATAAGCCGGTACATACACAGCCTACGAGCGAGCTACACCAGCAGACGAGTCATTGGCCGTTCATGCAATGGGCAATCGACCTAGTAGGACCTATGCCGCCTGCTACTGAGGGCAAAGGTATGATGATTGTGGTAACCGACTACTTCACCAAATAGGTAGAAGCATAGCCCATGACGACCACGACTCATACAGACATAGAACGCTTCATATGGAAGAATATCATTTGCCGATTTGGCATCCCTCAGTCCATTATCACCTACAACGGCCCATAATTCGTGGGCAAAGATTTGGCGAAGTTCTTCTAAAAGTATGACATCAAGCAGCACATGTCCACGCCGAGATATCCTCAAGGTAATGGGCAGGCTGAAGCATCCAACAAGATGATCCTCAACTACTTTAAGAAGTCCATCACCAACAAAATGGGAAAATGGCCAAACAAACTCCCAGGATGTCTATGGGCATATCGCACCAACAAAAGACGAGCAATTGGTGAGACTCATTTCTTTTTGGAATTTGGTTTGAAAGCGATCATTCCTCCCGACATTATCGTGCCAAGCATCAGTACTCTACTGCCAATCATTGAGTAGAACAGTAAGGGGATGGCCACAAGTTTAGATTTGGCAGAGGAGAAACTCGAGCAGACCATCACTCGCATCACAGCTTACCAACAACAGCTCATTTCTAGCTACAATAAAAGGGCCAAGATCCCATTTGGGAAGGTCCGTACAAGATCAGCAAAGTAGGCGACCAAGGTAGTTACACCCTTACCATCATGAAAGATAAAGAGATCGAGAAACAATGAAATGCCTACAACCTGAGGAAGTACCATGTGTGACCTTCCACAATATCAAGACCCAAAGACTCAAGCAGCTCAATGGACACCACCTTGCAAGTTGAGGACTATTCAGTTGTTATGCAGTCTTTTACAACTAAGTTATTCGTTCATTTCACTCGTTTTTCAATGAGGAATTCATAAGTAATGTACAACTTGGCTCAACTACATGTTTACAACAACTTATCTCTCATGCACTTCAAAAAAAAATCGCACCCTTCTTTGGGACTCACAGCAGGAATTACACCCCACCCCCCGAATGACCAACCATGCTATCCAGTGCAAGAGGATAAACTAATTCCCCGACATCCACATGGGTTTGCTCTCCAAAGCAGGAGGATAAACTCGACATTTTGAATATCCATATGTGGATGAACCAGGCTGCCCTAGTATAACTAGATGCACGATGGCTTGCACCGAGATTCCTAAAAGTAGCCACGATGGTCATTTTCAAGGCTTCTCTAACGGAAGGATTTTAGGTCTCTTGGCCTAATCCGCCCGGAACCGGGCCCTAGAAACGAAAGGGGCACATTACGCAGTACGTCCTATGGACGACTACCCTGGAAACCTAAAGTTGTCACCGAGTGCAGTAAGGTAGCTTACGATTTTTGAATGACTGCCTACGGCTTGCCCTTCGAGCAGTAAAGCCGCGCTAAACTTATATAACTGCACATTCTTATGAAAGGTTAAACCAGCTAGCGTGCATATACGAAGCCTTATCCACTGCCGAGATGCTATATAGTTAATAAGCTTCACCACTGCCAAGCGCGGAACAACCTACACCAAGTCTTAAAGTGTTGTGGTATTTGCTACGCAACCTACGAAATTGGAGAAAGCCAAGGCTAACAGCCTAATGGTTACGCATACTTGTCTTCTTCTGTAAGTAAAGCATCCGACTGCCAACCATATGGCTAACAACTTTGCAAAGTTCTACACCAACGCCTACGGCTGTGTAGGCTACGTAGGCCTGTCTGCTTATAGAAAAGCAGCACGACCTCCACTGGCCTATAAAGTATAAAGGTTAGGGCATGAATAGAGGAAGCGAAGATGAAGAAAAGCGAAGGAAGGAAATTTATTAAAATTTCTAGCAAAATTGATAAACAACTAGCAAAAACCGAAGAAGTTCAAGCAAAAGCAACAAGGAAAACAAAGAAAATCCTAAAGGCTACTTAGAAGACTATTCTTCAGCAGCTTGGACATCCCACGACTACGGTCGCCACACCTTCAGTAGCCACGACGCCTTCAGCAGTGGCACCATCCGGCACTTCACTCCCAGCTGCCTCAACTTGGGCACCAACCTCTCCGACTACTTCACTAATAGAATACTCAAAAGTAAAGTCGAGCAAGTTTTTCGAAAAAACAGAAAAGGTCTCGAAGTCATTACTAAAAAAGTCAGAGTCGAACGGCCGCTCGAAGAGATGATCTACATAACCCAGCTTGTAAAAATCGGCTTGACTCTGAGTAAGCGAAGCCTCGAACCCAGCCTTCTCACCCTTCAATTGCTCACTTTCCTCAAGCAGACAAGCATGAACCCGCTGTAGCTGCTCCAATTCCTTCTTTAGATTGTCGTTGATCTTCAAAGCACCTTAGAGTTCCAACACTTGAGGCTCAAGCCTATCAACAACCTTCTTGAAGTGGATAACTTGGTTGTAAGCAACAATCAATTCTTCATCCTTTGCATAAGCAGCGGAGTGGAATTCAAAGATAACATGCTCAAGATTTTGAATCTAAGGTATGTAACACTCAATCTCCTCTTCTGCACTTTCATACTTTACTTGGATCGCGTCAAGCCTAGTCTTCAAATCCATGATCTCTTGGTGAGCAATCTCAAGCTATAAAGAAGCGAGGGTAGAGATATCAGTTCCTTTCAAAGTAGCAAGCTCAGATTCCAATTTCTTGACTTTCTTGGCCGAGGAGTAAACTTCGGCTGCCACAGTTCTTGCCATCTCCTTAGCAACCTTAGTATCTTCTTAATCAAGAAGCATAGACTTGGCTACCAGAATCGTCATTTTCTGCATCATGGCCAATAGAGCAATCCTCCCATACTTGGTCATATGCTTCGCAAAGGAACTTGGGCCAACAACTCATTTGACACCATCAACAAACTTGGCACATACAACCATATCCTCGAGCAGATCTAGTTTCAAAAGCGTCCAAATCTCAGCAACTTTCCCAGAAACAAATTTGGTGGATTTTTCATAACGCTTGCATGAGCAGTCTCTTTCTTCTCAGCAGACGAGATGGTCTTAGCAGCAGAGGGAACATATTTTGGCACCACTTTAGCAGGCAGGGGCACCTTGTCACTCTTTACAGTAGCAAGCCTATCCAAAAGTGAACCAGACTTAGCCCCAGATGGATGCTTCAGCACAAACTTCGGCACCATAGGCATGGAAGAACTTATATGCTGGGCAATCATGTCAGCAATCGAACTAGTAGCCTTCGGAACAGCAAGCGTCACCGGCACAGATCTAGCGGCCTCATATTTCTCGCCCTTAGAGGAGGACAAGTCAATCACAAGCTTAGGAGCAGCTGGTGAACTCTCGCGAGTAGCGGGAGAAGTCTTCAACTTATTCTCAACATGTGTCCCTTGAGCAAGCAAGGAATGCTTCTTTTTCCCACCTTCATTTGTAACAAGCTCCACCACAGTGATAGGATGAGCCAATGCCTCAGCCTTGATTCATTTTATCTCATTTCTCAAGGGAAGCCCACCTTTTTCCCTACGAAGAGAACTAAGTCATGTCTGGAGAAGTCTTAGGAGTGGAGCCAAATTTCAAATCTACAAAAGTAACGAAAGACAATTAGAAAATTAATGAGCAGTTTAGCGCAAAAACAAAGCAGTCGAGAGATTAAGCAACCTACTTACTGGATATGAAGACCGTGGGAACACGCAGATCGAGGGAAGAATTAGACTATCATTCTTCACTTATCTCCAAAGTCTCATTGGCCTAGTCATGATCTCCCTTGCTCGAATTATCAAAAAGTCTATGGCAAGATCATAACTGCCCAACTCCCTTGATGTGGCCTATGTCAAAGAAGTACCAAAATTCTTTGATAGTCAAATCTAAGTCAAAGAATTGGCTAAGATTGTGGAATCCCACCATCACATAGACTGCATTCGGAGAACATTGAGCTAGGGCACATCTCACAGAGCAGAGCACTTCTTGGAAGAAACGTGGCATAGGAAAAGTAAACCCTAACACAAAATAGTAGGGGTGGAACTTGATGGCTCTCCAAGCCCTATCACATGGCTCATAGCTGCTACCATCCTTAACACACTTCACACGCACTCTCGACGGAATGGCATGCCAATATGCCTCAAGGAAGTCTCTAAACAAGTTATCGGAGCTAATCTTGAAGTGAGCAGCCTTAAAGTAACCAACCTTGCTCAAAGACCCACCTTGAAGATACAATGGCGGCACACCACCATCATTCTTGTGGCTCAAGGAAGACATGCTTGAAAAAATTCTATAAAGATACAAGAGGGATTCGTTAGAGGGCTGCCAAAAAAAAAAGGAGCAGCTCTCGGCCTAAAAAAAAGGGCACAATATAAACAGGCCTTAAGGCTCAAGATGACTCTCGGCCTCACCCTTCCCCTCTCTTGAACACGAGCTCAAGCCCAGCTTCAAAAAAAAAAGGTGAAGGCACAAGCCGCAGGAACCATGCCAAGCCCCATTGCCTGGCCTGCCTTCTCTCACCTACAGGCCTTACGGCCCATCACCAGTGTCCCAGCGCCTAAATCAAACGAAGCCACACAAGGCACCACCTTGCCGCGACTTCCCAAGTCAGTTTCTCACACCTCCTCGACCCCCGTCGAGCCAAATTCAAGCCCCAAGGCTCCAAAAAATTATGAAGACGAGAAAATTAATTTTTTCTTACCTAGAAGCAACAAGAAGACGTAGCAAGCAACTAAAGACGATCCTTTGCAAGGGCAAGATGTAGGAGATTGCTAGAGGGGGGGAACAAATATCCTCTAAGCTCTCTCTCTCTTGTAAGGTAGAATAAATCGCTCTCCAAAGTTGATTTAATAATCCACTTAAGGTGGTCTTAAATAGGCTTTGAGAGAAATTTATTCGTTTCCCTAGAAGGATCTAATTTCCTATCAAAGAGGGAATCTACATCAAAATAGGAAACAAGCCTAAGTTTCCTAAAGCAAGAAAATCTCTATATCTGTTACCCTTTTCTGCGACCAGCCCAACAGGTGTGGGAGCATTTGTGGAGCCAAAAATATTCAAGAGACGACACATGAATTTTTGGGTAAAAAGGACAAAATTACTCTCAAGGCACACCGGGATTCCTACTCGAGAGCAGTGGACAATCATCCTCCAATCAAGTCAAAAGTGCCCAAATAGGTATTTATTTATAAACTATTTCATCCATCCCTCATCATATCTTCTCCACAAGGTAACCCCTAAATCATTCCTTTCTTATTATATTAATTAGCTAAATTAATTGATTAATCATTCAATTAATTAGCCAATTAAACACAAATCATGAACCTAGCCCACAAAACTATCCAAGTGGCCGGCCACTCCCCTACATAAACCCCCTCATTCTCTCCAAAACTCAATTCCAATTCTCTTGCTAAAATTTTCTAAATTCTCCAAACACTTTTCCCTCAATTTTCTAACTTTGACATCAGAGGTTCTTCGGCCAAAGCCCCCCCATTCATCATGGGTGCGTGAGGCTATTAGCCTTAACCAAAGGTGTTATTTTTTTTGTAGGTGCAATTTTGTCCAAGAACAAGGAGGAAGAAATTTAAATCCACATAAATTACTTGGTGACCGCCATTTTTCAGGGGAATAAGGATGTTACCTTGTCCTTTTACGGGTATTTTGGATTCATCTCCAAAAGAAACGCTGCCACTCACTGATTCATTAAGCTCTATGAATATGCTTCTTCCGCACATATGGTTGCTAGCGCCGGTGTCAAAGTACCATGTATAGTCTTGGTCTCCATCATTGTTCTTGCATGCTAGTAGCACAATGCCATTCTCTTCTTTCTCTTCTTTCACATAATTGACCTTCTCATCAAGTATGTTGCTTGGAGCTTTACATTCCCAAGCATAATGCCTAAACTTTTGACAATTGTAGCATTGAACTTGAGATTTTACATACCTCAAGTTTGAGCGTCCTCTTCCACCACCTTTTGTTGAGTTTTTTCCTCTTTCGTAGTTACTATGGTTGTTGAAGTTCCAACCACGTCCACAACCTCGGCTACGACTTCTTTCGTATTGGCTTCTCTCGTTGTTGAAGCTTTCTTCTTTCTTATTTGGCTGGACTTGTGTCTTGAATAGCTGCTCATCATTCCCTTGCCTCTTCTTATGTTTCTGTTCATATGCTTGCAGTGAACCTATTCATTGCTCTATAGTAATTTCTTCCAAGTTTTTGGTTTCTTCAATTGTCACGACAATGTACTCAAATTTGGGGTCCAACAAGCATAGTATCTTCTCCTTAATACTAACATCTTCCAATTTTTCAGCATTTTTTTTAATTAATTGGAAACGGCTAAGACTCTTGAGAAATAATCGGAGATTGATTCAAACTCTTTCATTTGTAGAGATTCGAACTCACCTCTTAATACTTGAAGACAAACCTTTTTCACTTGTTCGGCTCCTTTGTAAGAGGTTTAAAGCTTCTCCCATGCTTGCTTGGCGGAGGTTGCACTTGAGACCTTCTCAAAGCCATTGTCATCTAATGCTTGGTAGATGAGGTAGAAAGCCTCCTTGTCTCTCTTTCTTGAATCTTTCAAACTCTCATTCTAAGGTTAGGACATAGTAGCTTCATCTTCTGGCGTAGTGTAGCATTTCTCCACGACTTCCCACACATCATGTGCTCCCAAAAAAGGCCTTCATTTTGATACTCCAATTATCGAAGTTGATGTTGTTGATCACTGGAACTTGGAAGGCTGCCATATCGTTGCTAGCCATAGCTTTGGTACCACTTTGTTGGGGCTTAAAAAGACTTCACTACTTTGGAGATGTTTATCTCACAAAGAAGAATGTCATGCAGCATAATTGATAGGCAAGAGAAAGAAAGAACACTCAAAGTATTACATAAAATTTTATGTTTACTCTCACAACATACTAATACAAGAGGAAAAATTCAAACACTCTCACACTTCTTCACTCTTTTTCTCACTTCTTGCTCTCTTAGTTCGATCACAACAGTCACCTATATTTATAGGCAAGCATAGCCGACTTATCAAGTCGGTGGAATTGCCCAGCTACAGAAGTTGCTGCTTTCTAGGTCTTTTTATAAATCTATAATATTGCTAGATTTTTTCAACTACAATACCAACATAACTTGCTAAAAGTTTCTAGCAATTGCATGGATCATACTCTAGCCTATCATTATGGGTTGTATCTCGTCATGGGCCAAGACAAGATTACTATTAAACATCCCCCCTTAATCTTGTCTTGTGATGCCGATTGAGTTCCATAGTCTGACAAAGTCTTCTTGTTTGAGTGGCTTGGTGAATATGTCGGTGACTTGGTCTTGAGACTTCACGTATTCCACTTGCACATCCTTTCTTGCAATGCACTCTCTTATGTAATGATAGCGGGTATCTATGTGTTTGCTCATATCATGGATTACTGGATTCTTTGCTAGAGCTATTGCAGACTTGTTGTCAACATAGATCTCTGTTGGCTTATCTTGTGGCATGCTTAATTATATCAGCAAGTTTCTCAACCAAATTGCATGACAGACGTATGCGGTAACAACTACTGTGGATACAAATTATCTTGGACAAAATTGCACCTACAAAACCAATAACACCTTAGGTCAAGGAAGAGCCTCATACGCTCATGATGAATTGGGAGGGGGGCATATTGGCCAAAGAACCTCCGATGCCAAAGTTAAAATTTTGAGAGAAAAGTATTTGAAGAATTTTGAGAATTTAGCAAGAGAATTGGAATTGGGTTTTGGAGAGAATGAAAGGGCTTTTATAGGGGTGTGGCTGGCCTCCTTGGGTGAGAGAGGATCGGCCACTTGGCTCTCTTTGTGGACTAGGTTCTTGATTTGTGTTTAATTGGGCATAATTGAATAATTAACTAATTAATTAGCCAATTAATAGAATAATTGCCTAATTGATTAGCTAATTAGTATAATAAAAAGGGAAAGATTTTGGAGTTACCTTGTGGAAAGGATTTGATGAGGATGGATGAAATAGGTTTTGAATTATTACCTATTTTGGGCACTTTTGACTTGGTTGAGGGATGATTGCCCGCTGTTGTGCGTAGGAATCCTGATGTGTCTCAAGGGTATTCTTGTCCTTTTTATCCAAAGATCCACATGTCACATTGTGATTATTTTTGGCTCCACAGCTACGTATTCAACTTCACAGGTAGATAGTGTGACAATTGGTTGCTTCTTCGCCATCCATGTGAATGCAGTGTCTCCCATGAAGAAAACAAATCCGGTAGTGCTTTTCTATCGTCAGAATCTCCTGCCCAATCGTTGTTGCTATAACCAACAAGTTTGTAGTTATCAGAACTTGAATAGAACAAGCCAAAGTAAATAGTACCTTTAAGGTATCAAAGAATTCTTTTGCCAGTCTTCAAATGCGTAATTATGGGATTCTCCATGTAGCCACTGACTAATCCAATGACATTGAGAATGTATGGTCTTGTGCAAGTCAAGTAACACAAGCTTCCAACTAGACTTTTGAAAAACGTTGGATCTACCCTTTCTCCTTGGTTATGCTTAGTTTGTTTGACTCTGCACTCCACTGGCGTGCTTAGTTCGTTTGATTCCCTCTTCCTTAACAACTAATAATTTAACCCACCAACACTAACATTTATAACAAAAAAATATTATAAATTACCTTAACACTGTCAAAACAGTATAAAGAGTGTTTTATGCAAGTGGTAAATTGCCCTGATGCTTAGACCCTTCCTCTTCAATCCATCTCGTTCAGAATTTTTCATGCAAGTGGTGGACTGTTTGTAGTTCAAAAAACAAAAAAAAAAAACAAAAAGAGTTTTTCGTACCCAAACTTTTAATTTTTATCATTTGAAAGAAAAATTCAAAAGTATTCTACAGTTACTACTACTGCAAATGAACCTACAATGTGACATTTTCCATATTTAAAATTTGTTGTGGCAAATTATTAAGCTTGTAGCCTTGTTTCTTCCATAAAGTATGAATCATAATAGTATGGTTTAATTTGTAAAGGTATCTTATGTTTCAAAAAAATCAGGATGGTTTACACGTCGCCCACTCGTAGATAATTTCTCGTATCCACGCTGGATCGCCACTGCTCACACAGAGAGAAAAAGAAGGCCACCGAAAGAAAAAAAAAACCATAAGAATACTTCTCCTATTCGTAATATGAGAATATTTTCTTAAATTTACTATACTAATCCGGAAACAAAAAGGAATTGCTCTCCTTTTCCTGCACGGACAAGATAAAAGATCTCTGATCTAGACACAGACGGAGTAGTATAAATCCCCCAATATCTCACACCCTTTGAAACACAAAGCATTCAATCAACCCTCAAAGCGAATTGAAAGCTGCTAATAAAGAAGAAAATAATATTAATCTCCCAAGTATTCTCAAACTTATTAATTTTTGAAAGGAGCAACAATGGCCTCATCATCAGCGGACTTGAAGAAGAAGATAACCCTAAAGAGCTCCGACGACGAGATGTTCGAGGTGGAAGAGGCGGTTGCCATGGAGTCGCAGACCATCAAGCACATGGTGGAGGACGGGTGCGCCGGCAATGCCATTCCTTTGCCAAATGTGACGAGCGCCATCCTTGCGAAGGTCATCGAGTACTGCAGGAAGCATAGTGAAGATGAGGGGGCTACTGCGGCTGACGGCGAGAAGAATGTCAAGGAGTGGGACGCCGAGTTCATGAAGATCGACCAGAACACTCTCTATGACCTAATAATGGCGGCAAACTATCTCGACATCAAGGGCCTGCTTGACCTGACGTGTCAGACTGTGGCGGACATGATCAAGGGGAAGACACCTGAACAGATTCGCACGACCTTAAACATCAAGAACGATTTCACTCCAGAGGAAGAAGAAAAGATTCGTAGGGAGAACCAGTGGGCTTTCGAGTGAATTGTGATTATTTAACGACATTAATTTCATCATGTTTAATTAGTTTCTTCTACTTAATTGGATAGGCTTAAGCTTACTGTGAGACTCTCAGTGTTATAAATTGCTTTTACTATTTTCTCTAAGATATTAAATATATATGTGGTCACGGCCCTCTCGCAAGCTTTTATCAAATCTATTAACTTTTTGTACGGGTGTGTCATAAAATGTAATCAGAACGAATCAAAGAAGTTTGTTTATGGGAGGAAAAGGAAAACTTGTGGTTTATGTATTGGCCACTAAAGATAAATTCCTTGACATACATGTAAAACCAAGTCGTTATTTGTAGGGTGACGAAACCCTAGCCTCCAGAGAGAGGGAGAGAGCACCCCAAGAAAGAAACTGGTTGCTTCGGTGGTGGTTTCGTTGTTCCTTTATTTTAGAGGTCACTATTTGAATTTTTGCAGTTCCTATTTGGAGTCAAACTTCTTGAAGAAACAAAGAAGAGTGAACGAAAACAAAATAAAAAATGTGAATACAAAGAGTGATGCACATCAGTTGGTCAGCGCATTTATTGAATCATTGGGATAAAATGAATGACTATTACCAATCAGAAGAACTTAATAACAACCATTAGTAGCTCCTAATAATAGCCGGGGCGCTTTGGACGTTTTTTGGCTGATTGGATTACTTTGTTTATGTAATTTTCATTTTAGGTGTTTTTATGTTTATTGCCCTTTTAATTTCTGAATGTAAGTTACAAAATGGTTATGAAAACCATTTCTTTTTGTAAGATGAAGAGTTGGACGTTTTTGTTGGTGAATGGCATATTTAGAGAGATTTATCTCATATTTGTGCATTTCTCTTGTTTAAGAGTCCGCTGCCTTGTTCTTTCTAGTGTCTACGTTGTAGGCTAGTACTAAAACCAAAGTTTATAGGGTTTTCAGGCCTCTTCTCGCACTAAGAGATAGTGGACCCTACCTATCAATCCTATTTTTCGTTTTATTTCGTTTCTATCCACTGCACCCTGCATGAGTTGGTTATCAGAGCCCTAATCGATTATTTGGTTATCATGTTGCTGTTGTCAGGTTTTTACGAAATCGATAATTTAGTTGATTGGAGTTCTCTACCAATTTATGATGAGTATGATGAAGATTGCATGCTTGTGATTACAGTACCTAATAAAATTCAATTTACTCTGCAAATCGAAACTCATTGTGTTGATGATTGGGATTTTGCCATGATTCTGGATGAATGCAATGGTGATGAAGATTTGGGTTCAATGTTAAGGTACTTGCAATAAAATCTATTCTACATTTATATAACTTTTATGATTATGTTTGAGAATCGTTCATTGCTGGTCACGCTACAAAATTTTACTTGGAGAAAAAAAAAATTCACATTTTTCGAATTATGTCTAAACTTTTCAAAGTCTAAAATATCAAGATTTTTGCTGGAAATTGTATGTGCACTCAAATGCAATTTATGTCATCAAGAAAAGATTAAATTCCAAACGGAATATGACAAAGTGGAGAACAATGAAATTATTTGGAATTTTGTACTATTTGGATATGTTAATGCATGCTAAATTTATGGTTCTTAATTGGCTATTGTGGCAAGTACTCGTTGGGTATCCGAAAGATAGAGGAAGACCAAACAAAACTCGGGGACAAGTTTATTCGAGAAGAACAGATTATGTGTTCCATGATGGGTTTCTCTTTAAAGGAAGTCAACTTTGCATCCCGGAGTCTAGCTTGAGATTGAGGATCATACAAGAGTTACATAATGAAGGCCACGTTGGAAAGGACAAGACCTTTGAGCTTGTTTCTTTCTCTTATTTCTGGCCTACTATGCACAAAGAAGTATATCGTTTTGCGGAACGATGTCGAATCTGTCAAGTTTCCAAGGGCAAGGCGACCAACGCTGGATTGTACATGCCATTACGCAATCCATTACAGCTATGGTGGACATGAGCATGGATTTTGTTTTGGGTTTGCCTCTTACTCAGCATGGTGTAGACTCAATTTTTGTTGTGGTGGATCGATTTTCCAAAATGGCTCACCTTATTGCCTACAAGAAGACAACGAATGTTTTAGAAGTTGCTAGGCTATTCTTTTGTGGAGTGTACCGACTTCTTGGATTACCAAGTTTGATTGTTTCAATCGTGACACCAAGTTACCAAGCCATATTCGATGTGTTCAATGTGAAATGCCTCATTTCATATAGAGGGGACATCGACAATACTGGAAATGCAAATTCGAGGGCGAATTTTCTCCAACCTGGAGAGGATGATGCAGATCAGTTGGCCATCACATTTATTGAATCATTGGGATAAAATGAATGATTATAACCAACTAGAAGAACTTAATAACAACCATTAGTAGCTCCTAATAATAGACATGGTGTTTTGGACGTTTTTTGGCTGATTGGATTACTTTGTTTATGTAATTTTCAGTTTTTAGGTGTGTTTATGTTTATTGTCTTTTTAATTTATGAATGTAAGTTACAAAATGGTTATAAACACCATTTCTTTCTGTAAGATGAAGTGTTGGAGTTTTTGTTGGTGAATGAAATATTTAGAGAGATTTCTATCTTGTATTTGTGCATTTCTCTTGTTTAAGAGTCTGCTGCTTTGTTCTTTCTAGTGTCTACATTGTAGGCTGGTACTAGAACCAAAGTTTATAAGGTTTTTAGGCCTCTCCTTGCACAAGGAGATAGTGGACCCTATCTATCAATCATATCTATCATTTTATTTTGTTTCTATCCGCTGCGCCCTGCATCAAAGAGGAACTTCAAAGGGTTGAACATCACCTAAAGAGTGAACATTAGTTCTGATTGTTCAAATTTTCAAAGATATCCTTGCAATATATTATCAAACGATAGAATTTTGTATGTAATAATCCATTTAGGATGTTTGTTCAAACAGTGTTATTGTACAATGAGATATATCACATATGAAAAAAGATAATTCATTGTTGAGAATTTCACGGCTGATTATCATTTCAGATTGTTAAATGTTTTTTAACTTTGAAGGGAAAGATAAAGTGCCCTTAATTCCCTATCAGGTGTTGCTTATCAATCTTGGATATGGACTGCAGGGAATCATGAAATCGATTTTTTCCCAGAAAGCGTAAGCCTCTCATGAAACATTAAGTTGTTGTGGAAGTTCATCTTACAAAAAAGTCATTTGTCATTTTTCCCTTAGATAAGATCATTTGTTTTTGCAAGTTCATTATTTAGTGTAGTGATTCCTTGCTGCTCATGTTGATCAAGCCTTTTGTTGAAGGGAAAGATATTGCATGAAGTATTTTTCTAAAATAAGACTGGCACTTTTATGTTTAAATAAATAAATAAAAAAGATTGCCACTTTTGTTGCATGGTGAAACCAAACCTTTTAAGCTTAAGCCTAATACTCACCGGTATCAAGTCCTATATAAAGAATCACATATTATTGATCTTTTTTGTAATTATTAGACTATCTTTAACTGAAATGGCTATGTTTAGCCCACGTAGCCCTGCAAGAAATTATTTGTTTTGATGAACAGTGTCAGGCCATATTTATATACCATGAAGGGCGTTATTTTTAGCCCCCTCAATAATTTATTATTTTAAGTTTGTTCTTTAATTTTATTGGTTAATTAAATTAAACTACCATATTAGAATAAGGCTAATTTTATCTTATTTGTTGTTTGAAGTTTCATGTTATCAAATATTTTAATTTTACTGGCATGTTAACAACTTAGACATTAAAATGAGGTAAGATAGTATGGAAGGGTGAAAAGGATGTGAGAAATGGTGTAGAAATGGCTTAGGTATTTATAGAAGAAAAAAAAATCGTCTTAAAAAAAACAAACAAAAAATAAAAAAATAAAAATATACATGACATCAACTAACAACACAATTGGGCCCAACTGAACGGGTTGGCTGGCTGGCTATGCTTGGCCAACCCGATGGCCATTTGGCTGGATTTATGGCCTGATGGGTCCCAAGGTTTTTTTGCCCAAATCTCCATTGGAGATGGATTTTATGTCAAAACGGACTACCCTTTGGCCTATGGACCTTTGGCCAGCCCGGTTGGAGATGTCGTATTGACGCTTCAAATAGTACTCATCCTACACTCCAACTTTCAAGCAATTCTTATGCAATCATCGTCCCTCGTTTCTAAGGCCATCTCCAACCGATCTGGCTAGAGGACCATAGGGCTAAAATAGCTCGAAATGACACGAAAACCATCTCCAATCAAGGGCTAGGCCAAAGGGCTTGTAGGCCCCACTGAGCCAAAACCACCAAATTAGGCCAGCGGGCTGGCCATCTCCAGCCAGTCCGATGAGCCCAGCCCACTTTTTGTTTTTTTGACGAATTTTGTTTAGACCAACCCAAATTTTTTTTTTTTGACGAATTTCTCACATACTTTTCACCATTCCATACTATCTTACCTCATTTTATTTCAATTCTTCACATTCTATTTCCAATAATCTTTCCTTTAATTTTTTCAATAATTTTCAAATGACCACCTCTTTCAATAATCTTCCAATATGTCTGAAAATCTTATTTTAATATGGTAGTTTAATTTAATTAACTATATTAATTCAATTAAAATAATAAATTATGGGGTGTGCTATCCACACACCCCATTTTACTTCTCACACACCCCTTGATGATTTCTGTCCGTTGATCTTTTTCAATTCATCTGATCCAACAGCCGAAAATTAAAAAGGTGTGTGAGAAGTAAAATGTGGTGTGTGGATATCACAGCCCTAAATTATATTTGGCCTATGGCCTTTTGGTCCCCTCAGTTGGAGATGGTTTTTTTGTCACATGGTTATGTTTGGTCTATAGCCCTTTGGCCCCTTCAGTTGGAGATGATATGAAATATGGCATGACACTTTTCATTAAAATATAATTTATTGGAGGGCTATAGGGCTAAAGAGAGCCATATGGCCCTTCTTTAGTTGGAGATGGTCAAATACTTTTTTTCCTTGTTTTCTTTTGGTGTATCTTTGTTTTAGATATATTTTACTTTCTCTCAGGCATGTTCCGTTTGGGGTTTCATATTTGTTCTATCTTCTATCTTCTTATTTGTTTTGTCCTCATGGACTCTCTGTGTTAATTATTCACTAGCCCAAAAGAAGTAGTTTAATACCAACAAAAATTAGACTTCAAACAGATTTTTAAATTTTAGTAACTGCCTGTGTGACTCAAATATTGTTCCATTCTTTGCTCTCAAATATTGCTTGTGTGACTTCTTTGGTGTTAGAATGCTATTATGTTTTTATTCTTTTCCTTCTTCAAAATATGTTCATTTTGAATAATCTTATTGTTGATATGTATTCCTGATAGAATATGTTTGTCTAAACTACCACATTTTTGCATGGCCGTGTAGTTGATATTCTCTTGCAATTCGAAGTGTGTTAAATTGATAGGAGTTGGTTTCACTACATACCAGAGAGTGGAAACTAGATTATGATAGGGTGAAGACTTAATAAGGAGGGCATATAAGATTACTCAGAGGACTAGGACTGCTTTCAGGGCTAATGATGCAGGGTTAAAACGTAGGCAGCTCACAGAAGACTTAGTGGCAATGACAATTTACTTAGCAAGGTATTGACAAATAGGCATTGTGTGACATCCCGCATCGCCCAGGGGAGTGATCCTTAAATGTATATTCCCATCCCTACCTAGCACGAGGCCTTTTAGGAGCTCATTGGCTTCGGGTTCCGTAGGAACTCCGAAGTTAAGCGAGAAGTGGGCCAGAGCACTTCCATGATGGGTGACCCATTAGGAAGTTGCTCGTGAGTTCCCAGAAACAAAACCGTGAGGGCGTGGTCGGGGCCCAAAGCGGACAATATTGTGCTACGGTGGTGGAGCGGGCCCGGGAAGTGATCCGCCTCGGGCCGGAATGTGACAAATGGTATCAAGGCCAATCCCTGGCCGGAAGTGTGCTGACGAGGACGTCGGGCCCCTAAAGGGGGTGGATTGTGACATCCCACATCGCCCAGGGGAATGATCCTTAAATGTATATTCTCATCCCTACCTAGAACGAGGCCTTTTGGGAGCTCACTAGCTTCGGGTTCCGTAGGAACTCCGAAGTTAAGCGAGAAGGGGGCCAAAGCACTTCCATGATGGGTGACCCACTAGGAAGTTGCTCGTGAGTTCCCAGAAACAAAACTGTGAGGGCATGATTGGGGCCCAAAGCAGACAATATCGTGCTACGGTGGTGAAGCGGGCCCGGAAAGTGATCTGCCCCGGGCCGGGATGTGGCACACTGGAAGGCCCATACTAGTAAGATAGATAGGTATCGCTTTAAAGTTGTTTTTCATTTTCAATTTAACTTGATAGATTTAGAGTAGATTAAACAATGACTTCAACCAGGAATATATATAATATATTCAAATGTCTCCAAGAATTGAGAACTCTTCGTCTTGATTTACAGGAGTCCATGTTTCAGCAAGAGAGGAAGAATCTTATTTAAAATGACTCGAAGCATTTTTGGTGAAATTGTATTTGGGTTCCAAGAGCACTCAAAAAGCATTTTAGGATTCACTTACATTTTTACTAAGAATTAGTTCCAAAAGAACATTCATCAAAGGTGCTTTCAATCATTTGAAAAGCACCTTCAAACGAGTCCCAATTAACAATCAATTCATTCAGGGTGTGTTTGTTGTACTGGACTATTTCGAACTGGACTAGCTTGACTTGAACTAAGTAGAATAAGAACAATGAAGTGTTTGGTGTATTACGAGGCTAAATATGTTTGGTATTTTGTAGTTATTTAATTTTTTAAATCCTAATTAATATTTCACGTTTGCTGTCGGTACTTTTTAAAAGAACAAACAGACATTTTTCTGTAACTCTCTCTCTGCCACTTCACTTGCTCTCACAAAATCGATTACAAATCTTAAAATCAAACCATGCAGCAAGAAAGAGATTGAAAATTTAGGAGGCGGGGTGGATGTGTGATTGGTTCAAAGGTGGGAGATAGGGGTTTTGATCTAGTTTAGGTTGTCTTGGTGCATGTGTGACTAAAAATCTCAAGCTCATCCCACTACGTATTTTTTTGGGTTTTTTGGGTTCGAATTTTGGAAGTCGGATCTAGTTTTGAAGAGGGATATGGTTTAGGTTTTCTGGTTGCTTGTTTTTGGGTTTGCATGATCTTGGTTTGAAAAGGGTTATGGGACGGGAAGAAGAAGCAGATGGGAGGGGCGAAGCGAAGCAGAATTGGTCTTAATAGTCCGCCCAATTTCAGTGGGGGGTGGTCTCGCTAAGACCCTCCAGCCAAGCTTTTAGTCGGACTTAGTCTAAGGTAGTCTCAATAAAGCTAGTCTCTGCATGAAACAAATACGCGACAACACTAATATTTAGTTTAGTCCAATGGAAGCTAACGAAAGCAAACAAATGCACCCTCAAGGCTTTGGTTGATTATATGTGTAGTAGTGTTCATTGGTTTTTTTTTGGGGGGGGGAACTAAATACTATTTTGTTTCTCTTGCAAGCAGATTCGCAATTGGAATATGTACATTTTTCTCGAGTATTAAATTACAGTTGGAATACTTGGCTTAAGTGCTTGTCTTTTTGGAATAGTTTGCATGGATAAACTTTGGATTCTACAAAACATACTTCTCATACATCCAATTTCTAATCACACCTTAATAATACAAATGAAACCCATAAAACATATGTGAAAAGCATTACAGTTAGGCCCGAAGTATTATTGCACTTTTTTAGATGCACATTCAACAACTTAACTTTTTTGCAAGTGGCATTTTACCATAGTGGTGGAAAAGTGTTGAGCCCTTGCATGACGGCGTAGGTTCGAACCTCGTCGGTGACTAATCTAACAAAATCTATCGTTTGACAAAAAAAAAACAACTTAACTTTTTTATGTTTAGATATGAAAATGAAGAGCCGTGTCTCAAAATAAATAAAAGCTGAGAATCACATTCACCTACATTGTTCTGCACGTTATTGTTACATCACTCCTATGTAGTTAAAAATTGAAGAGCCTAATCTTAAATAAAGTAAGCTAAGAGCATCTTTCCCCTCAAACAAAAAAAAAACGTGCATCTTTAGAGGATATTGTCAAATATAAAATATTAATTTAGTATTTAATAGTTTATGTGACGATTTGACAATTTTATAATATTTTACTTTCGATGTTATAAAAATAGCATTATAAACATTTTTCATCTCTTTGAGGTGAAATTTTGAGATTTGGTTTTCAGGCCAGCTTACTTTGCTTTGAATATTTTTCATCTCTTTAAGGAGAAATTCTGAGGTCTGGTTTTCAGGCTAGCTTACCTCTCCTTAAGAGTGAAGAATGTGATTAGTTGAAAAGTGTGGTTAGTTGTAATGTGTAGGCAGTTAAGGTGGTTATAAGGATAAGTTTGTTAGAAGTTGTTGTGGTAATAACTAAAGAAGTTAGAGTGCATTATTGTAATTGAGTACATCATTTAGCTCTATAAAACCAAAGTGTAAATTGCCATTTATGGCATCTGGAAATATACAATCATTCTCTCTCAACACATACTTTCTCTTATTGCTCTCTAGTTTTTCATCTCAGTTCTTTACATTTGTTCAACGATCTTAGTGAAGTTAATATGGTATCATCGCTGGCAAAGGCTCACATCCGTTTCTGATCTTGAAGCTTTCATCTCTTCCGCTGATTCAACTCTGAAGGTCTTCTGGTTCTTAGTGGTTATTCAATTCTGCAGTTCTTCGACAATTAGGTTTTGGAGGTTTACGAAATTGTTGATGTTACTGCTCGCTTATCAGGTACTATTGTTTGTATTTTCAATCAGTAATTTGGAGATTTGATTCGTCAGTATTCTGCATCTATTCTGCAATTAAAAGTTTTCAAGATTCTTTGATTTGGGAATTTTGAGTTGATTGCTCGAATGTTCATGTGATTTCTAAATTTTCTGTTTTGTTGATAATTCAAGAAAGTGTCAGTCTTTCTTGATATTGCATAAAGTATCAATCTTTCTTGATTTAGCTGAAGATATAAATCTTTCTTGGCATATAAGGTAAGTGTCAATCTTTCTTGGATAACTAGATAGCAGTGAGTATCATTCTCACTTTAGTGGGTGAAATTCTTCTCTGAAGTATTGCAATTTGTATTTCTTGAGTATTTCATCATGTCTACAACTCCTGTTAAGGTTGAGAGTCTTTTGGGCATGCTTACAATAAAACTAAAGGATGACAATTTTGCTAAATGGCATTTCAATTTAAGTCAGTTCTTAAAGGCTATAAAATGTTTGGTAATTTTGATGGTATTGATGTATGTCCACCAAAATTTGTGACACACTAACACTGAGGTCACAACTGAAAATATTATAGTATATATTGAATGAGAATCAACTGATATGGCATTGCTCAGTTTGTTATTGACAACTATGTCTGATGAAGCTATTGAATATGTTCTTGGTTGTAAAACTGCATTTGAAGCTTGGTCAAATCTTGTGGAACGTTTTGCCTCTATGTTTAAGTCTAGGATTAACCATTTGAAAACTGAGCTGCATACAATACAAAAAGGATCATATTCCATTAATAAGTATCTATTGAGGCTCAAGAACATAAGAGAACAGTTAATTGCTGCAGGGGAGTTTATTTCTGACAATGATATAATGATTATTGGTCTTCCTGGATTACCAAAGGAATATGCTATAATTTGAATAGTTATTCTTGGCAGAGAATCAGCTATTACATTGAAAGAATTTCGTGCTCAGTTGTAAGGTGATAAAATACAAGTTGAAGGAGAAATGAATGTGCTATCCCAAAGCATGGTTGCATTATACACTCAAGGATCATCTACAACACAAAATTCATCTAATGCATCTACATCTAATCCTTTGGGTTACTGTCATATCCCTGCTACAACAGGTGGTACAATTACACAACAACAATTTCCACAACATCAATTTCCACTACCATAGTATCCACAGCAACAGTTTCCACAACAGTCTTAACTTTTTGATTCACAGTCTTATGGTTTTGGTTTCATAGGCAATGGATCAAACTCTGGCGGTCCAAGACAAAACTTTGGTCAAAAATCATTCAATGGTTCAAATTAAAAAAGTAATAATTACAGGCAAATGGTGGTTATAAAGGTAAGAATTTCAACTCCAGTGGCTCTTCAGGCTTTCAATCTGGGAATTCAAGACATAATGGCTCTAGTATGTGGTCTGGTAGCACTGAAAACAGGTTCAATGTGGTAATTGAATGTCAAATATGCAATAAGAGAGGTTATACAGCTATCAATTGCTTCCATCAAAATTCAAATACACCAACCACAGGTATATTGCTAGAATGTCATATTTGTGGAAAAATAGGACATTCTGCACTAGAGTGTTTTCACAGGGCAAATTATGCGTTTCAAGGTCCACTTCCACCTGCAACATTGAATGCTATGGCAGCACAACAAACACCTCAATATATTCAACAAGATTCCTAGATTGTTGACACTGAAGCTTCTCACCATCTCACTGCTGATATGAATGCACTCAATCAAGTCACTCCATTTGAAGGTTATAAGAAAATCACAATTGGCAATGGCATAGGTCTAACCATTGACAATATTGCTTCAGCTACACTCAAACACAATTCTCATGAATTGATCCTTAAGAATGTGTTACATGTTCCTAAAATTGCAAGGAGTCTTCTTTCTGTACTACAATTATGTGTTGATAACCATAGTTGATTTATTTGTGATGAAAGTGAGTTTTTTGTGTAGGACAAGAAGACAAATGAGGTTTTGTATCAAGGAAACAATAAGCTAGGGAGTTGTTTCAAATACCAGTTGTGAAAGAATCAAGAGGAGTGCAATCCACAATGCAGAATTCAGCTTTTTAGAACAGTTCGTAAAGTTAAAACAGTCTAATATAAGTATAGATTAGATAGTACTCATAATATGTGTACTCATTGTGTAAAAGGCAAGATGTCAAGGATTCCTTTTTTTTGTTAGAAGTGATAAATGTTCTCTGCCATTTTACAAGGTTCACTCACATATTTGGGGACCATCTCCTGTAAAATCTATTGAAGGGTATAGATACTATGTAACGTTTGTTGATGAATATACAAAGTATGTGTGGATTTTTCCATTGTGCAACAAATTTGATACAATTGCTTTGTTTTTAAGGTTCTATAATTTTGTTCACTCAATTTGGAATTGTAATTAAATGTTTGCAAACTGATGGAGGAGGAGAATACATTAGTCTTGCATTTAAATCTTTTCTTTATTCAAAAGGGATTGAATATATAATCTCTTGTCATTATACTCCACAACAAAATGGATTGGTAGAAAGGAAACATAGGCATGTTGTTAAAACTGTTATCACTTGGCTTATTGTTGCTGGTTTACCTGCTGAATTTTGGTATTATGCATGTGCACATTTAGTGTTTTTTATCAATAGGATGACATGTAAGTCTTTGGCACTAGAACCCCCTACAAAATATTGTATACCAAGCAATCATATTTGAAGTCTATAAGAATATTTGGTACTGTTGTGTATCCATGGTTAAGACCGTATAACAACAATAAACTACAACCAAGATCTAAGAGATGTATTTTCTTGAGATATTCAATGGGTAATAAGGGTGTTATCTGTTACAATCCCAAAACAAGGAAATGCATTGTTTCAAGGCATGTACTTTTTGATGAAATGGTATTTCCTTATATTCAAGACTCACAACATAACATCTCTCAGCAAGCTATGGATTCGTTTACATCATCTCATTTGGTTAGATTAGTTGTTGTTCCATTTTCAATTCCAACACAAGTTTTACATCATAAAAATGCAGCAAATCAAAATGGTCATCTCCATTCAGCTTCTTCTCTAAGTCAATCTGGGAACATTTCTTTACAATATGAGGGGTCTTCCAATATTTCTATCAATTCCAATGCTTCTACAAACATAGAAAATCAAGATATCAGTAGTCAAGTGCATGGCTCATCATCTACAATAGGCAATACTCTTTCCTCTTCATCTGATACGCCTTTTTTGCTTCATGTCCTTGATCCTGCACAATTCCAAGTAATACTCCCTATTTCTTCTACACCTGACACTCACAACACTGCTCAATATTTAGATCATGGCATCCAAACTTGACTAAAGACATGAGCTATTCAAAGACAAAACTATTCATCCTTTGTTGCTGCTTTACCAGAGTTACAATCATTACAATTTCAAGATCCTAGTGTATCATCAGAATTTGATTACATGTGTGAAGGATTCTCATTCATTGCTGATATAACTGAGGTTAGGTTGAAGAACCTAAACATTTTAAAGCAGCATCCACAATAGTACAATGGCAAAATGCCATACAAGAGGAATTCGATGCATTGATAGCTCAAAGAACTTGGAGATTAGTTCCCTCTCCAACAAATAAAACTGTCATTGGGAGTAAATGGGTGTACAAAGTCAAAAGAAATCCTAATGGGATAGTTGCAAGGTATAAGGCAAGGTTGGTGGCACAAGGCTACAATCAAGAACAAGTTCTAGACTACTCTGAAACATTCAGTCAAGTAGTTCGACACACTACAGTGAGATTAATACTTGCATTGGTAGTTCAAAATAATTGGAGTGTGAGACAAGTAGACATCAAGAATGCATTTCTGCATGGGGAACTTGAGAATGAGGTCTACATGAAACAACCACAAGGTTTTGTGAATTCCAAGCATCCAACACATGTTTGCAGGTTAATTAAATCTCTATATAATCTCAAACAGGCTCCAAGAGCCTGGAATTCGAAGTTTACTAACTTTCTGCCTTCCATGGGCTTTAAAACCTCAATGTCTGATACTAGTATATTTCTAAAAGAAGATGATGGAGATGTGATTATCATGTTATTATATGTGGATGACATAATATTGTCTGGTTCAAATCCTGCAAAGATACAATCTACCATTTCCCAACTTGCAGAGGTCTTTGATTTAAAAGACATGGGACAATTGACATATTTCTTAGGACTTCAACTTCAATATCAATCAGATGGATCTATATTTGTTAATCAATCGAAGTACACAAAGAAGTTGCTAAGGAAAGCAGGCATGGAGTCATGTAAACCCACTTCAACTCCATCAAAGCCTCACTCTCAAATACTTGTTTCTAAAGGAATTCCTGATAAAGATCCAACTCATTACAGAAGCTTAGTAGGTGCACTTCAATACCTTACATTTACAAGACCATATATAACTCATGTTGTCAATGTTGTTTGCCAATACATGACAAAGTCATTTGAGTTACATATGCATTTGGTTAAACGGATTTTGAGATATTTGCAAGGAACCATACATTATGGTTTGAGGTATACAAAATCATTTGACTCTACCATTTCAGCCTATTCAGACTCTAATTGGGCAGCAAAATTAACACCAGGAGGTCTATCACTGGTTATGTGGTTTATATTGGTTCTAATCCAATCTCATGGCAGTCTAAGAAGCAATCCACAATGTCTCAAAGTTCCACAAAAGCTAAGTATAAAGCTTTGGCTCACTATGCAGCTAATGGGTTTTGGATCTGTTCATTACTAAAAGATTTGAACCAATTTATTCCCATACCACCTCGATTACAATATGATAATTTGTCAGCATTAGCCTTGTGTTCTAATCTGGTGTTTCACTCAAAAATTAAACACCTAGACGCAGACTGCCATTTTGTTCGAGAGAAAGTACAAAAAAAGGGATATTATTGTGCAATACATTCTCATTGAAAAACAAGTAGCTGATGTATTCACAAAGGGTCTTCATAGTCCAGTCTTTCTTAAACACTGCAACAATCTCAACATTGGAGTTCTTCCTCAGCAGTCTACAAATACATCAGGGACTTAGTGTTCTTGAAGATGTCTTGCTGTCAATCTAAGCTCTAACGGCTTAGCATGAGGGGGGAGAGTATTAACCATAGTCATTAGTGATGACATGGTTACTTAAGAGTGGAGAATGTGATTAGTTGAGAAGTGTGGTTAGTTGTAATGTGTAGGCAGTTAAGGTTGTTATAAGGATAAGTTTGTTAGAAGTTGTTGTGGCAATAACCAAAGAAGTTAGACAGCATTGTTGTAATTGAGCACGTGATTTAGCTCTATAAAAACGAAGTGTAAATTGCCATTTATGGCATTTGGAAATATACAATCATTCTATCTCAACACGTACTCTCTCTTATTGCCTTCTAGTTTTTCATCTCAGATCTTTACATTTGTTCAAAGATCTTAGTGAAGTTAATACTTGCTACCTCATCTCTCTTGATTTGTCATGCTTACATGGTCCACTTTTAGTCTCATCCCTCCCACAAAAATAGAATATTTTTGCCAACCACTCTCAACCTCAAGTGATGTTGATACAAAATACTTTATTTTATCACTCTTAAATGAGTTTAAATTTTGAGATCCATCTTGTGAATAGACAAATCTCAAAATTCAAACACATGCACTAATAATAATAGAGTGGTGAGTATTACCACTATTTAAGATGGTAAAAACAAATGCACAATATAAAAATCTATCCCCTCTCACACTATCCGGATTAGGGGTGTAATGTCCAACATCGAGAAGAGATCCTCTCCTGATCTTTCCCACCAAATCCCACCAATCAATTAATTCGGACCCTTGAAATTTGATCCAACGGCTAAAATTATTTTAACTTTTTAAAGGACTCCCTATTTGTAATCGTTAGATCAAATTTCAAGAGCCTGAATTAATTGATTGGTGGGCTTTAGTAGGAGAGATCCGGAGAGGATCTCTTCCCCCAACATCCTCTCCTCAATATTACCCATTTATTTTAACCGGTGTTACACGACACGACCTGTTAAAGTATCGGGTATGACACGAAAACGACATGAACACAGGAAACACGACACGAATGCCAGGTCTACCCAGCATCCTCTCCTCAATATTATAATACGACACGTGGGAAAACAAAACTGCACCAACACAAAACAGTATTTATCGCTCATCGGCAAAACAAAGGCAACGGGGAAACCAAAGTTCATAGCATAGACTCATCGAGTTTACGACTAAAGCCTAAACAGACAAAGCTAAAGAAAAATGGAAGACAAACATAAGAATCTGCTCAAGAACTAAAACATCACAACATCACCAACAAAGAACTCACCTAAGACAAAATCCAGGCCAACCCAACTCTCATTTCATTCAAATACCTCACAGTATGACAAATTACAGAATTTTTTTTGTTTAATTTTATTAAACGGTTTCATGTATATTTAAGGAGGATGAGGGTTCAGAGCAAATGGAGTGCTGTGGATAATATGACCGAGATGGGTGTGGGGAGCTTAGATTCTTCTACTTGTTCAAGGGTAGCCATTTTTGTAGTCTTGGGTTTGGTTTTGAACTTGGCAGTGGTTTGTAATGGAGGTCAAACAAGCGCTTTCGTGCGGAAAATTGATTTCAGCGCGGACATGCCGCTTGACAGTGACGTCTTTCGAGTCCCTCTTGGGTACAATGCACCTCAACAAGTATAATCTCTCTATCTCTCTCTCTCTCTCTCTCTCTCTCTCTCTCTCTCTCTCTCTCTCTCTCTCTCTCTTTCTCTCTCTCTAGAATTACGATACATTGTTAATGCAGTTCTGTCTTTTGTTTTGATCGTTTACATTCTTTTGAATTGTATGGAACCATATTTACAAGACCCGTTACTGTTTTTTTATAGTTTTGATTTCAGAAACTTATTGCTTACTACATAGTCTTGCTTCTTTTCTTGATGGGATTGACTAATTTGTGTAGTTTCGAGCGTTTTTTTTTTTATATTTAGTTTACTTGATGTTTGTGCTGGGTAAAGGTTCATATAACACAAGGAGACCATACGGGAAGCGCGGTGATTGTGTCATGGATCACTGCCGACGAACCAGGTTACAGTAAGGTGGTTTACTGGAGTGCAAATAGCGAGAACCAGACGGCTGAGGGCATAATTACAACTTATACTTTTTACAATTACACTTCTGGTTACATTCACCATTGTATCATCGGAAACTTGACGGTACGTTTCCTCTGCTTTATGTTTTGCCTCATTTTTTATTCATTTCAATTGCATAGTTTCTGGAATTGATCCGAGAGTTTTGGAATTTGCTGACTGAAATTACGCATGTAGCCTAAGTACAAGTTTATAGATAATAGTATGTTCCAATCATCTAAATTGTTATGCAGTTCAACACCAGATATTACTATGTGGTTGGAATTGGCGAAACTGAGACGCAGTTCTGGTTTACAACTCCTCCTGAAGTTGGGCCCGACGTACCTTACACATTTGGTCTCATAGGTGAGGATGTCATACCAGAAATGGATGCATCGTAACGTGATGCAACTAATTAGACTTGCTTTAACTTTTGGCTTTCTGATTCAAAGATAAGTTAATCCTGTTCAGTGGGTTGGAAAGTTTTACTAGTTTAAATCTTTTGAAACTCGTTCCTTGGTGCACAAGTTTCTAATTGAAACAGTATGCATTTTTGTTTTTGGCCTTATTCATTGGGGTTTTATTTGCAGGGGATCTGGGTCAGACCTTTGATTCAAACAAGACTCTTACTCATTACGAATCAAACCTGCTGAAAGGACAAACAATATTGTATCTTGGGGACCTCTCCTATGCAGATGACTACCCGAATCATAATAATGTTAGGTGGGATACGTGGGGAAGATTCGTCGAGAGAAGTGCTGCTTATCAACCTTGGATATGGACTGCAGGGAATCATGAAATTGATTTTGCCCCAGAAATTGTAAGCTAAAAATTTAACCACCCTGTATGATATAGTTAATGGACTAGGAATATAGAATCTTCCTCGACTATGATCCCATTGTGTTTACAAAATTATACTGGAATTGCTGCTTATTTCGCAAATGTATATTTTTCCAAATGGGATCAAGTATTTTGCTAAAAGTAGCTTGGTACTTTTGTTGCAGGGTGAACCAATACCTTTTAAGCCTTACACTCACCGGTATTATGTCCCGTATAATGCATCGGGGAGTACTGCCCCATTTTGGTACTCAATCAAAAGAGCTTCGGCATACGTTATAGTCTTGGGTTCTTATTCTGCATACGGTAAGGGAAAAAAATATAGGTGTCTCTGTGTGTGTGTGTGTGTGTGTATTTCGTTTTCTAGACAGAATACATACTATTTCTGAATTGGTGGTCAGGTCATCCTGCACAATGTTTTCGTTTAATTGAATGGTTCTACTGCTTAATGTGACATATTATCATTTCCTTTTTTTTCTTAAGGTACATACACTCCGCAGTACAAATGGCTCCAGGAGGAGCTACCGAAAGTTAACAGGAGTGAGACCCCTTGGTTGATTGTTATAATGCATTGTCCATGGTATAATAGCTACCAGTCGCACTATATGGAAGGGGAAGCCATGAGGGTGATGTTTGAGGCCTGGTTTGTGGAGTACAAAGTCGATGTGGTATTTAGCGGTCATGTCCATGCCTACGAGCGATCTGTAAGTGCCCAGTGTATGTACAACATATATATATATATATATATGTGTGTGTGTGTGTGTGTGTGTGTGTGTGTGTGTGTATTAATAAGATTCTCTCTGCAGGACATCCTTCATCAATTTTTTATGTCTTTATTTGACTAGTGATCGGTTATATCGCAGGAACGCATCTCCAATGTTGCATATGACATTGTGAATGCTAATTGCACTCCTGTAAAAGATCAATCTGCACCCGTCTACATTACTGTTGGTGATGGAGGAAATCTTGAAGGCTTATCGACCGTGTAAGAACATCAACATACACGAATAGATTCAGTATTTTCTTATTAGAATTGCATACTAACGTATGAATATTTTTTACTAATCAATTACTATCAAGGGCTTGACAACTTTTCAAAATACTCAGAAAGACTTAGCATATGTGTTTTCTTGCTTTCTTTCGCGGTGCAGTATGACGGAGCCACAACCAGATTACTCAGTCTTCCGGGAAGCCAGTTTTGGTCACGGCATCTTTGACATCAAGAACAGAACCCATGCTCACTTTAGCTGGCACCGCAACGAAGATGGATATGCCGTAGAAGCTGATTCCCATTGGCTTTTCAACAGATACTATTATCCCGCTGATGATTCAAAATCCACAAGTGCCTAATTAGTAACGTATAATACAAATGTATGAATCATTACGAGGTTCAATATTCCAAGAAAGAATATTGAAGAACATGAAGTAACCTTCACTTCAGGGAATTTCAGGTGTTCGGATTCATCTTCTCATAAGGGAATTTCAGGTGCTATGAAAAGATTAATTAAGGCACGAAAAAAAAATTGGATACAGCAATTGTCTATCTTTTCATCACTTGACTACTTATCTAAATGATCACGATGAGAAAGCTACATAGAATATAAAACCGGTTACACGTAATATTTTCTCAAAATCTTTTTGAGAGATGAATGCAACCATTCCTCAACAAGTGACTTGGCTCATTTCTTACGGTAATATTCTCAATATTATGGGTAAGAAAAATGTTTATACATTTTTGTGTTTGTAACGGGTTATTTCTACTTATGCATGTCTAAAAGAGTGGCATTCAAATATAAGGCCACTTTTGATAAAAATAAAAATAAAAGGTTAAATTACAAAAAACTACCTCAACTATGGATCGAATGACAATCTCATACCTCATGTTTGAAAAATGACAATGT
The DNA here is from genome assembly GCF_916048215.2 of Malus sylvestris. NCBI lineage: Eukaryota > Viridiplantae > Streptophyta > Magnoliopsida > Rosales > Rosaceae > Malus > Malus sylvestris. The sequence goes on from NC_062269.1 coordinate 8,749,484, forward strand.
CATACCTCATCTTACGAATTCATTTCAATGTCATACCTCCGTTAGTTTTTCTATTAAGTTTGACCGTTAAATTGTGAGTTGGCAGGCGTGGAACCCACATCCTTATCCAACTAAATTAAAATTTTAATTAAATACTAATAAATATATTACAACAAAAAAAAATATATAGAAAATCATTTAAAAATTATTAAGAAATTGTGGGACCCACCCTTATCACCCACCTTTTTCCTACCCCATATGTCCCCTACCTTTTCCCTACCCCTCTCTTTTTTACCTCTGCAATTCTCCCCCGCAGCCCCCGACAACAAAACCTAACCCTAATTCCCCAATTTCAAACAAAAAATTCCAATTCCCCCCAAACCCTAACCCTAAATTTCAAATCTCCATGCCAATTTCAAACAGAAAACCCCAATTCCCCCAAACCCTAACCCTAAGTTTCAAATTGTTAGCCCCAATCACCCCCACAACAATGTCTACACCACCATTACCGTCGCCCACAGCCTCCGATAAGAAGCTCCAGCCACTGTCATGGACCCAAGAGGAGACGGTGTAACTAAGGAGGGTCCAGCAGAACTCAAGTCAGTGGGAAGATTGGATGGTGACCGTGGCGACCAGATGTAGCTACAACCTCGCTTCCCACATCACATTTGTCACCGTCGACTGGTACATTCTCTGCTAGAGGCTAATAGGCATTCGAGTAGAACTGTTGGGCCCATCTTGTGCTGAAGGCGGGTTTTCATAAAGGGAAGAAAGAGTGGCGACAACGGGAATGGCAATGGGTGAATTGGGAGTTCCGTGGACCAGGAGAGGAAGAGAGTGAGTGAGTGAGTGAGTGAGGAAGAGAGTTTTCCTGAGGACCAGGAAGAGACACTGGCGGTGGGTTTTGTTGTTGGGGGCTGCGAGGGAGAATTACAAAGGAAAAAAATGAGGGGTAGGGAAAAGGTAGGGGACGGATGGAGTAGGGAAAAAGGTTGGGGATGGGGGTAGGTCCCACAATTTCTTAATAAATTTTTTAAATGATTTTCTATATTTTTTTTTTTTTGTTGAAATATATTTATTAGTATTTAATTAATTTTTTAATTTAGTTGGGTAAGGATGTGGGTCTCACGCCTGTTAACTCATAATTTAACGGTCAAACTTAACAGAAAAATTGACGGAGGTATGACATTGAAACGAATTCGTAAGATGAGGTATGACATTGTCATTTTTCAAACATGAGGTATGAGATTGTCATTTGATCCATAGTTTAGGTAGTTTTTTGTAATTTACCCAAAAAAAAAAAAATATATATATATATATACAAGGCCACGTACTAAAGTTAAAAGCTTAAAGTATGGTAGGGTACGTGTTATCGTAGTAGTGGAAAGTAATTTGTCTATGCACTCTGGTGCGGATGTAATTCACATCAATCCTCCTTCTTTTAATAACTAACAATTTAATCCACTACCACTATTTGTCAAAAAATAAAAAATAAATAAATAAAATAAAATAAACTTTATGTATTCAAGCTTCTACATAAAACCCAAAAGTTGGGTACTCATCGGTCAGCATATTTATCTCACTAACCGCCTATGCGGCCCACTAAAATTGCTACACGTGTCAAGTAAAATATTCTCTAACCCTGGCCATCTTCACAACCAAACATTCATCTTCTTCCACCCTTTCTTGCTTATGAACAAATCTCGTCAACCATCAATTTGTAATTATTATCCTCATTCAGTTTTGTTGATGCACAAAACCGGAAGGGTCTTGGAACAACATAAATCCAACCGTGAATCTGCAAGAAAGTAATAAATACAAGATGTATCGTGGTTCACCCTAATGTTTGGGCTATGTCCACACTGATATTGTATTTCTCTGTTTGTGAGAGGATGAGAAGGTGGGAGCTTCTGAGGGTGAGAGAGCTCTTTCCCATGGCCTAAGAATTGGCCTCCCTTAATAAGGAGAGTGAGGGATCCTTTTATAGAATAAGGGCTCCTCACTTATTACATATTTGTCCCTTCATTTATTACATAATTACATTTGAGTCCCCCAGGTATTTATACGAGATCTAAATACGGAGGCCCTAAGTATGGTACAAACAGTAGTCCCCCAAGTCTTCAGTCAAGCGAGTCTTTTGGCTGGAAACTTGAAATTCAGTCCATGTGTGGGCCGAAGTAACTAGATGTCGTCTTGAACTGATACTCGATATGAGGCGGTGCTCAATCTGAAATGATGCTCAACTAGAAGTAGCATATGTTACGAGGCTGATCGATTTGTGGCTTATGTTGCCTTGGTTGGCTCGACTTGTGGCGTTAAAGGTGAGGAAGTCCCTTTTATAGAATAAGGGCTCGTTCCTCAATAGATAAATGATGGGCTAGAGTTGATGCTCTCTAATGATGGTGAGGGCGTCTCTTTTATAGAATAAGGGCTCACTCTTCAGTACATAAAGAATGGGTGCTCTCTAATGAAAATGAGGGAGTCCCTTTTATAGAATAAGGGCTCGCTCCTCAATACATAAGTGATGGGTTAAGAGTGATGTTCGCGGGAAGGCGATTGCTTAGCTGGCGGCGATGCTCTCTAATGATGGTGAGGGAGTCCCTTTTATAAAACAAGGGCTCGATCCTCAGTACATGAAGAATGGGTGTTCTCTAATGAAAGTGAGAGAGTCCCTTTTATAGAATAAGGGCTCACTCCTCAATACATAAGTGATGGGTTAAGAGTGATGCTCACGGCGAGGTGGTTGCTCAACTGACGGCGATGCTCTCTAATGATGGTGAGGGAGTCATTTTTATAAAATAAGGGCTCGCTTCTTAGTACATGAAGAATAGGTGCTCTCTAATGAAAGTGAGGAAGCCCCTTTTATAGAATAAGGGCTCGCTCCTCAATACATAAATAATGAGCTAAGTCCCCCAAGTATTTTTCATGAGGCCCAATATATGGTACATAATGTAGTCCCCCAAGTCTTCAGTCAATAGGGTCTGTTGACTGGAGACTTCAAATTGAATCCATGTATGGGTCGAAGTGGAGGTTATTCGGAGGCGATATTTGTATACCCTGCACTGAAGCTTTGCAAGTAAAGCTTTGAAGCTGGAGCTTTGTAAATGAAGCTTTTGAAGCTGGAGCTCTCGAAGCTGGAGCTCTGTAAATGAAGCTTTTGAAGCTAATTGACATGAGTGATGTTCATGAATGTTTATGTTGATTGACATGAGTGATGCTCATGGATGTTGACATGAGTGATGCTCATGAATGTTGACATGAATGATGGTCATGAATGTTTATGTATGATTGACATGAGTGATGTTCATGAATGTTTATGTATGATTGACATAAGTGATGCTCATGTATAATTTTGGAGTACTAGACGTACTTTTGATCACCTGGTTGGTGATAATAGCGGCAGGCTGCCAAATAATTTTGGAGTACTGGGCGTACTTTTGATCACCTGGTTGGTGATAATAGCGGCAGGGTGCCGAATAAATTTGGAGTACTGGACATACTTTTGATCACCTGGTTGGTGATAATAGCGGCAGGTTGCCGAATAATTTTTTGTAGTACTGAACGTACTTTTGATCACCTGGTTGGTGATAATAGAGGGCCTAGCTCTTTTTTGGCATATGGGTCTTTGCCCTCCACACAACATTCCAGCCCTTTTTTTTTTTGGCATGCTGCATTCTTTCTTTCTTTATGATTACCTTCTGGTGGGTTTATACAGATGTCTGCAAAAGATAAAAAAATAAATAAATAAATAAATCACATCACATCACTAAAAAATCTGCTGCAGAAATGGGTATGGCAGATGGTTGGATAGTGGGATAGCATGTGCTTGCGGGGGGCAGGGCCTGCTCAATGGGTTACGCCCATAATTATGCCATCACATCGTCTGCTTTTTCTTTATCTTCTTCCTTTTTTCTTTTCTCTGCTGCACTTAATGGGCAGCCATGCTTTCTGTTTTTTCTCCTTTTTTCTGCTTTCTGCAATTATCTCAGTGGGTAGCCATGTTTTCTGCTTTTTTCTCTTTTTTTTGTTTTTTTTTTCTTTTTTTCTTTTTCTTTTCACTTTCCACTGCACCTCTCTCTCTCTCTGAGCTATTCGAAAGCAGTCGCAATCTATATCGCCTTGCTCTTAGGTATGATCCCGCCAAAGCTTGGAGACTGCTCCGAGCTGCGTTTCTACACTGTTCGAGGGGGCTAGGCAGAGAGATTTTCGGAGCTTGGAGAGATGATCTAGGTCGGGGTTTTGAAGGGTGTTTGAGATGCAAGATTGGCAGAGGGTCTTTCATTCCGGTGATAATGCGGCCGGATGAGCTGCTGGCATCTGAGGTGGCTATTGGATCGGCGGTGCTGGCTGTTTTCCACTGCTGGGATTGCTCTTCGTGTAGAGGACCTTCAGCCCCTTAGCATATCGGTGCTTCATCATTGCTTTCCCTCCAGTTGTTCTCATGCGCCTATAGAATCCATGAGTTCGAGCCAAGGATTTCCTGGACTTACTTCTCTTGGTTAGACATAGGGCAACCTTCCCGGCCCTCACCACTAAGCCAGAGCCTCTTCTTCTTCCAATCCTAACACTAGAGCTCAAATCTAAACCTAAAGATAAACATGAGAAGGCGGAAGTGGAAGCGATAGAGGAGGAAGAGATGAATGAGCAATGAAGAAACGGGGAACGCGCGGCGGCGCCACCGCTGAGAGACACGAAGCTCTTCCTTGTTGTAGAGCCGATGAGGAATGTGAAAGAAGCACAGGGTGTGGAGGCTCGAGTGGAAAGGTACGGCGACCACGCCATTGCTAAAACTAAAGCCATTATTCCTTTTGCCTTCTTCTGCAGTTGTTGTAGTTCTGCTTTCTTCTTTCTTTCTGTAGTTTCTCTTTCTTCCCCACTGACTTTCTTCGCAGTGTGGTGTCAGACTTGAAAATGGTTTTGTTTAATTGAGATTGACTTGAGGGAGGGAGAGTTGAGCGTCTCTTGGTTTTGCAGATCCACGGTGGACAGTGGTGAGGTTTCACTGTGGTGAGATGAAAAAATGAAAGAAAATTGACATAGCTTTTTGTGTCGTTTCCCACAGACGGCGCCAAATGTTGATGCACAAAACCGGAAGGGTCTTGGAACAACGTAAATCCGACTGTGAATCTGCAAGAAAGTAATAAACACAAGATGTATCGTGGTTCACCCCAATGTTTGGGCTACGTCCACACTGATATTGTATTTCTCTGTTTGTGAGAGGATGAGATGATGAGAGGGTGAGAGCTTCTAAGGGTGAGAGAGCTCTTTCCCATGGCCTAAGAATTGGCCTCCCTTAATGAGGAGAGTAAGGGGTCCTTTTATAGAATAAGAGCTCCTCACTTATTACATATTTGCCCCTTCATTTATTACATAATTACATTTGAGTCCCCCAGGTATTTATACGAGATCTAAATACGGAGGCCCTAAGTATGGTACAAACAAGTTTAAACTTATTGCTCGTCGAATCGTGTATTGTCTCTGCAAATTTTCCCCATGGCCTTATTCTTACATCACTGCATTTTTCACACATCATTCGCCTCTCTATCTTGACTTGCAGACTTGCAGTGTAAACTCTGATGAGTCCATATTATATCATATATTTTACCTTAAACTTAGTATTAATTTATTGGTTATTTTGGTAAAATTTTGATATTTTGTTATATATTTTCAATATAGGACATTCGACTTCCTCTGGAGCAAAAAGTGATCAAACGGATGAATTTTATAGTGATTCCAATTGGAGAATGTTCGTGTGCCTTTCAAGATGATAGTGTCAAAATCCAGATTTTTCTACCAAGCCGTTTGACCGTGGTGAAGAAATAAAGGCCCAGCGCGCAGCTTTCCCAGATTGACATTTTTTGACGTTTTGTGTATTTTTTAGGTCAAGATAGCATATTTTGAGGAAGATTTCTTTTGAGGATTTGTAGGGGATGTCTTCAGCTTTCAAAAGAGGTGTTTGGGACCAAATCGGAGTTGATTTAGTCGGTCAAAAGTCTAATTTTCTGAGAACTCCGAATTCTAGTTCAAATAGGAAACCTTTTATTTTTTATTTTATTATTTTATTATGTTTCCTAGTTTTATTCTAAGACTTCTAGAAAGAATTTTATTTTGTAGTAGTTTAAATAAGGCTTTTTAACCATTAGGTTAAGGAGGGGAGAGGAGAACGCAATATTTTGGCTTTAGAGTGCTTTTGACGATTCAAGTTTATTTTCAAGGTGTTTTCTATCCATGTTTTTAATAATATTTTGTTTTATGATTATTCGTAACTATTTTCGTATGCTAGGGCGAGGCCACAAGTCTTAGCAAGAGTATGTAGTTTCTTTTCAATTTGCTTAATATTATGCATGCAAGTTTTGAATTATTAATCATTGTGCTTTAGACAATCTAATTGTCTTGATGATTGGCCACCATTAAGATATTTAGAAAAGTAATTTGATGCAATTTTGGCAGAGGGTTGTCCCTGGAATTGGTAATGGCTTCTTGTGGTTAATATGTGTAACTTCTTAGGATGGACGACACGTCTTAAGGGTTATATGGTTTTTCAAAAGGGTTTCACAAAACTTAATGAGTCTTGCATGTTCACATTCGATGTGGATGCCACAAACGGGTTGCATGATAGATATACGTTCTATGTTGGAGGTTCCAAGTAGGGCATACTTTAGGAAAACCTAACCTTCAAAATATGCATGTGTAATTCATAAGTAATTGGAAGAACTACGTAGGATTATTAAGGTGACGGCGGAATTCTAGTGCTCAAAATTATTTTCAAAACTATTTTCTTTTGTTTTCTTTACTTTCTCAATTTATTTAATTGTTTTTAATTAAATTCGTTTTTAATATTTTACGTCATTAAATCATCTTTTCCCAAACTTAGTTTTCAAATAATTAATTAAGATTTTGTTTTAACATAAATTATTCATTCAATCCATGTGGAACGACCTTACTTGAGCTGCTATACTACGATAACCTTGTACTTTTGCAAGTATTTTTAAGTGTTTTTATCCCTACTTTTGCAGGTGATAAAATACCTATCAAACTCCATATGCACTTTTTAGTTTGATGAACACACCCAATTTAATAATTAATTAGAAGCATGATTACAAACATAGTATGAGATGAATCCCACACTAGTGAGAGAGAACTCACATGAGCTTATAAGTAAGTTGGTTACTCATAATATTGCTAATTGGTTTATAGTGGACCTCAACTTCTTTTATGGTATCAAAGCAGGTTGTCCCGTGTGTGAAGCCACACGTGCTCCACGTAACCCTGGTTGTGTTGTCCATGTGTTTGGCTTGAAAATTTGTCACACGTGACGGGGGCGTGTTGAGATGAATCACACATTGATAAGCGAAAGGACCTTGCATTAGCATATAAGTAAGTTAGGTTACTTCTAATATTGCCAATTAATTTTACAATAAACCTCAACTTCCTTCGCATAGCAACAAGCTGCTACTATTTAATCCTCACATTCTATTCCAAATTATAAGTACAACAACAACAACAACAACAAAGCCTTTTCCCACTAAGTGGGGTCGGCTATATGAATCCTAGAACGCCATTGCGCTCGGTTTTGTGTCATGTCCTCCGTTAGATCCAAGTACTCAAGTCTTTTCCTAGGGTCTATTCCAAAGTTTTCCTAGGTCTTCCTCTACCCCTTCGGCCCTGAACCTCTGTCCCGTAGTCACATTTTCGAACCGGAGCGTCAGTAGGCCTTCTTTGCACATGTCCAAACCACCGGAACCGATTTTCTCTCATATTTCCTTCAATTTTGGCTACTCCTACTTTACCTCGGATATCCTCATTCTCAATCTTATCCTTTCTCGTGTGCCCATACCTCCCACGAAGCATCCTCATCTCCGCTACACCCATTTTGTGTACGTGTTGATGCTTCACCGCCCAACATTCTGTGCCATACAACATCGCGGCCTTATTGCCGTCCTATAAAATTTTCCCTTGAGCTTCAGTGGCCTACGACGGTCACACAAACACGCCGGATGCACTCTTACACTTCATCCATCCAGCTTGTATTCTATGGTTGAGATCTCCATCTAAGTCTCCGTTCTCTTGCAAGATAGATCCTAGGTAGCGAAAACGGTCACTTTTTGTGATCTTCGCTAGATTGCTCCGGTCATTAGTGTGGATAAGTATATAAATGGATAGAGATAGGAAAGCAAACACAAGATGTACGTGGTTCACCCAGATTGGCTACGTCCACGGAATAGATGAGTTCTCATTAATTGTGAAGAGTTTACACAAGTACATAGGTTCAAGCTCTCCTTTAGTGAGTACAAGTGAATGATTTAGTACAAATGACATTAGGAAATATTGTGGGAGAATGATCTCGTAACCACGAAACTTCTAAGTACCGGAGTGTGGTATCGTCTTGACTTGCCTTATCTGTCTCATAGGTAGATGTGGCATCTTCTCTGGAAGTACTCTTCCTCCATCCAGGGGTGGTATCTGTAACTGGTGGAGATGCACAAGGTAATGTATCAATTTCACTTGAAGCTTACTTGTAGTTTCAGGCTTGGTCAAGCGCGATACAAACCATGTAGTAGGAGTCCTCCAAGTCGCCGAGCTAGGGGATCTGCTGAAAGAGGTGACAGACAATGTAAGCAATCAGAACTCCGGCTGATTGTTCACATTCTCCCTATCTTGCAGGCAGCATGAAGGATAAAGAGAAGAAAAATGAGAAGAGATGATATGGGATACTTTTGCTTTTGAAGAAGTAACTTTCCACAGGCTTATTCTTGAACTGGGCTGGAGGGTTTTCTGGTTTCCTCCAGAGTATAAGGCCGACTGAAGAATTTGAGGGTCAAAACAAGTCCATCAAATCCAAATTATAAGTACACAAGCAAAAATAATTAAACAGCAAAAGAAACAAGGCCGGTCCTGAGGGTGAGCAAGTGGTGCCACCGCACAGGACCCCCAAAATGGAAGGGCCCCCGATTTTTCAATTTTGCATACATATGCGTATATATAGCTGCATGTGTAGATTATTATAAACTTGAGTCTTAGCACAAGTGTTATTATTGGTTCTTTACATTAGCCTAGGGGATGGGTTCGAAACTCATCTTCATCATTTTTTTCAATTTATTTTTATTAAATGCATATGCTTCCACAAAATAATATAAAAATTCCACACAATAATATAAAAATTTGAACCCTAACCCTCTAAATAGTTAAGAAAAAGCAATACGCTACCTTTCCACTTGTTGATTTGTTAAATTTGTTTGTACTATTAGAATTTATAGAAGCTCAATTAAAAACTAAAATTATTTTTTTGAACAAAAAAAATTAAATTCTTAATACTTTTTAGGGTCTCCAATTCACTTTCGCACAGGGCCCTGAAATCTCAAGGCCGGATCTGAAAGGAAACATCCAGTAAAGCTACTCACCCACTCACATATATATAGATATTAGATACAGAATGTATGAAACCGATTACATAAATCTTTATTCATTACTATAAGCTTCTCTCAGCAAACGATTACAGAAAAGATAAAAGTAGCATCTATCCATGGAAGGATACCTAGTAATTATTTAAAATGCAAAACAAAACAAGTTAAGACTCCTAATCTCTGCATTAATCTTTACTACTTTGTTCTCTTAGCAGTTGTTGAAAGTTTTCTCCAAACCAACTATCGGAGGAAAACCAATTCTATTAATATATGCTGCTTTAGAAGGTCGGGACTTTTTTGGGGCAGGCGGGCATCGCACACTCTCTAGTCACATTAGTCTAGCCTCTTTAGCTGTGGGTGTAGTTGAACTTGCTTCTTCCGATTTTTCTTCGCTTTTGGTATTGATCGGCTTCACCGAGGATAAATCCATCTTGATGACTAAAATCGGCTAAAACGTACACTGCTACACAACAAACAAACGCACGGAGGCAATTGAAGACGTCCAACGCAAAGTACGTAGCCAAGGAAATTAAAGGTGGTTTTGTTGAGATCAATATTAAAGCTTATATATATACTAGTGTGTTCATCGGCTAGTTTTTCCTTTCCGACAACCAAAAAAGGAATATAGCTTAACCATATAACGGGTATATAGCCAATTCCGAGAGAAAGGGGGAGAACATAGAAAAAAAGTTAGGTATGGAAAAGGTTAAGTCTATGAAATGTATAAATAATATAATTATAAGTTACCCATAAATCCAATTTAACCTTAAAAAATGGAAAATCGAGTAGGAAAGCAACTTTTTGGATTGGGGGGATTTCCTGGAAAATTAGTACCTAACTCGACATCTATGATATTCGAAATTAAGACTTTTTATTTACAAATTAAGAGTAATATCACTAAACCGTAGTACACTAAGTAAAATACTTTTCATTATATGTATTAGTTGTTAGCTTCTTGTTCTTTTATCTTTACTTTCTCAAACCCGTTTCAACCTAATCCGACTTTTAACCTGACCGGACAATTAGGTATTAAGTACATATCCACATAAACCCTAATCGGACCTCGTCATTGTCATCTTATTCTGTTGGATTGACGTCTTGCCTGCCTAGATCCAACATAAACTCAAGCCTGATTTCGAGCTCGAATTCTAAACATGTCTAGAAATTGATCTTGGGATATTAGTACACAAAATAATTAACTGCAATTGAGTGATAAATATAATATAGATCGTATATAAGAAAATAATTTATTGAAATGTTAAGTAAATTGTCATTCAATATCTCGGTGAGTTGTTGACATAAATATTTCTCTACCATCTTGAGTTTCCTCTGTTCGAATTGGATGAACCAAGCTTTAACTTTGTTGATATATGAGTCAAATCAGGATTCGAATTGATGATCAATTTAACTCTAATGATTCGTAAATACTGTGTTGACCTTAAAAACTAATCGGGTACAAACACACTGAGAAAGACACACCCTATATAAACCATTGTCAAATTTGCAACAATTGTAACTCAAGTGCTTAAAGATGTTTATTTGTGTGCTTGGTTAAAAAATGTAAAGCAAACTTAATGTTATATATTATTTTGTAATTACAAATAAAAAGTATTCAGCTTTTATACAAACAAACGCTTTTAAAGTCTTACCATTTGAATTATAATTTACAGTTTAGTATTGTGTTTCGAGTTTCAAGTTGGACAAAATTTGTAGTGCAACCGAAATTTTATCTTCTTGTGCTTATCTCACTCTCCATGTGACTAAATGTCATATATACAACCGATTGCATTTGAATTTCTTTCCTCAAGCTAAAACACCTCCTCACACAATAGCAGGTGATGTTTGAGCCTTTTTTTTTTTTTTTTTTTTGGCGAACGAGATAATATATTATCTAAGCAAAGATGCCAAATATACAAAGAAGCCTACCCCGAGGCAAAAGCAAATAACAGCAAGTAGAGAGTAGTAGTACAAGGAGGCTTTTATTTCCTTCAATTATCCCAAAACTTTATCATGGTCAATTTCCTTTCACAACTGGCCATTTACTGCAGTGGTGAAAATATGTTAAGTCCTTGCATGATGGCGTAAGTACGAATCCCGTCAATGACTAATCTAATATCTAACCTAACAAAATCTATCGTTTGAAAAAAAAATAAAAAATTACCTCTCCAACATTAGATTACTCAGTATACTTCCAAATTAATAGAGTACTTCACGTGGATCCTATTTTCCCCTCAATTCTCTCTCATGCAAATTTTAATGCATCGACTTTCCGTATAAAGAGGCTCATCTCAACAAAATGACATTTTTATTATTTAAGTGTCTCGAATGTTTTCCATCTTAGAAATATGGACACAATATTTGATAAGAATTTAGAAATTTTGGTGGAGATATAATTTGCTATTAATAAAAGTTGAGTAAGTATTTGTTAAACATAACCAAGATGATTAAACCAAGAACAACCACACAAATATGAACAATGGAAGTTTTCTTTATTAACTAATAAACTTACAAAAGAACTCACAAACTCTCACACATTAGTTCTTCTGCCTTACAAGTCTCTCTCACAATTCACACACCCTAACGTTAAGGCTCACACATATTTATACTAGATAATCTAGCCACAAACCTAATCCTAAACTAAGTTAGAATCCAAAAGCCACCTGGAAACTTGCGTCCAAGTCTCCTACACCTATTACAACTAGATTCCCACTTTAGTTAGGAATACAAACCTGATTTCATACCAATTCCAACAATCTCCACCTCGGTAAGAAATCCACATCAGAGACCTTTATCTGCTTCCATTGCTCCACCATTGTCAAGTTTTCAACTCGTCTAACGTGCACCAAATCCAAACAATGCTTGAACTTTGATACACCAACTATCTTCGTTAACATATTAACAGGATTATCAACCGTAGCAATCTTCTTGACTAGAATTTCACCTTCAGCTATAACCTCTCGAACAATATGATATCTCACATCTATATGCTTGGTCCTTGCATGATGTACCTAATACTTTGCCAAGTAAATGGCTCTTTGACTATCACAATACACATCCAACTTGTGTTGAATTACACCCAAATCTTCTATCAATCCAAGTGTCCAAATGACTTCCTTAATAGCGCCAGCCATCGACATATATTCAACTTCTGTAGTTGATAAAGCAACGGTAGGTTGTAATATTGATCTCCAACATACAGAACCTTTCGCCATAGTAAATACATACCCTGTTGTAGACCTTCTTTTGTCTAAATCACTAGCAAAATCAGAATCCACATAACCAACTGAGAACTTATCAATTTCTCCATCATTCCTTTCAAAACAAATTCATGTATTTCTTGTTCCATAAAGATATCTCAATATCCGTTTAGCAGCATCCCAATGCATTTTTCCAGGATTATGCATAAACCTACTAACTATTCCAACTGCATGAGCAATATCGGGCCGAGTACATACCATAGTGTACATCAACCCTCCAACCAAACTAGAGTAAGGAACATATTTCATCTTAGTTCTTTCTTCATCATGTTTAGGGCATAGTTGAGTGCTTAACTTAAAATGAGAAGCAAGAGGGGTATTCACAGGTTTGGTTTCCTCATTAATGCCAAACTTGTGTAGCACTTTTCCTTTAAACCATATAGTGACTTGTGTTGAGCTTGCAAACTAGACCCTCTTTTCCTTTTTCTTCATACCCTTCAGGTTGCCTTAAGTAAATCTCTTCAGACAAATTTCCATGTAGAAAAACAGTTTTTACGTCCAACTGAACTAACTCGAGATCAAATTGTGCCACTAGTGCAAGTAAAATACAAATGGATGAGTGTTTCACTACAAGAGAAAAGATTTCGTTATAATATATTCCTTCCTTCTGAGCATAACCTTTAGCCACTAGTCTGGCTTTGAACCTCACTGGACTTGCATCATCTATTACATCCTTCTTTGCATATACCCACTTGCATCCAATAGCCTTTCTTCCCTTAGGCAACTCCACCAATTCCCAGTTTTTATTCTTCTTGAGTGACAACATCTTGTCATCCATAGCTTCATGCCAATGCTTTGCTTCTCCACTACTCGTTGCTGCAGTAAAAACAACTTGGATTACTAGTAACGCGTATGCCATACATGCAACACAATCTTTGAATCTGGCAGGAAGCACAACCTCTCTTTTTCCTTTCCTCTTGGCAATGCACTCTTCTTAAGTTTGAACATCATCATTCATAGCTTCACTATTACAAAATTATCTATAATTGGCGGTTCAAAAACCGATAATAAACGTATATTACTGTCGGATTTTAAGCAAAATCCGACAGAAAATGGATGCAGTGACGGATATAATAAGCGACAGAATTGTCTACGTCAGGAAATGAATTTTCCGACAGAAGGTACTCTAAAACCGACAGAAATCATGTCGGTTATTTCCGACAGGATATATATTTATAATAAATAAATAAAAGAATTTATGTTGAATAAAACCAACAGAAAATACTAAAACTGTCAAGAACTCTGTCGGATATAACTGACAGAGAATTTATTATAAAAATAAATAAAATCATTCTTGTCGGCTAAAACCGACAGAAAAATATATTAATAATAAAAAATATATATTTCTGCATTTTCTATATCCCCTGCATTCACCATTCGAAACCTCGCCCGAGCTCGATCTCGAAAACCTGTTGTGGGATTTTGAAGAGAGCGAGAGAGAGAGAGAGAGAGAGAGAGAGAGAAAATATCAGAACATATGAAGCAAGAAGGGGGAACCAAAAGAGGGAAGAAGAAAAAGAAGCAACAGCAAAAACGAAGTAGAGATTAAACCCACTAGCTTCGAACTTAACTACATTTGCCGGAATTCGTCGCTATGATGACATGCATGCACAGATTCAAAACAGAGATTAAACCCCAGAGATTTTCAACACAACTCATCTAAATTAATCCCAAATTATCCGAAATGGCATACACTTCAAAACAAAATTTTAATTCAGCTAAAGGAAAAGTGAGAGCCTCACTGAAGCAGCAGCTTATTTGAGAGGGATCTCGACGTCACCGTCAATGATCTCCTTAGGGTTCCTTCTTGTCGACCGTGCAACCCACGTAGACGCAGGTTCCAAGAATCTCCTTCACCGTGCCGGCCAGCTTCATGGCCATGGATCTGTTCCTCATAACCTTGGCAATCTCAATGACGTCATCAATGGAGATGTTTCCGATGTGCTTGATGTTCTTGGTCTTCTTACGATCACACTCGGGCTCTTTCAAGGCCTTGATGACCAGTGCGGCCGCCGACGGCACCACCGAAACCTTAGCATGCCTGTTCTGGATGGTGAGCTTGATAGTTATGCATCGATGTTACATGCAACACTGCAGGTTGATTCCCCATGTCCCAAGGGTTCGAGGTTCAGATTTTTTTAGGGTTGATTTGGCCATAATTGAGAGGAATGGTGAGGGTTCCTTTTCGGAGCTTAGAGAGAGGGAGAGTGTCGAGAGTTAGGTTTCAAAAAAAATAAGGAGAAGAGTGGAGGCCGGATGTGGGTATAAGAAATTTTTCATTAGTGTCGATTAAAACTGACAAAAACATTTTTTAAAATATAAACCGACAGAAAGAAAATGGCCGAAAAATTCCCCCCAAAATTCCCTCCCAAAATTTTAAATTCCCCCCCAAAATTTTGTTACTATTTTAAAAAATAAAATAATAATTGTTTGGCTTAATAAATAAATAAATAAAATGTATTTAAGTAGAATAAGTTTTTAAAAATTAAATAAATAATTGTTTTTTTTTTTTGTCGAAAATAAATAATTGTTTCGTTTAATAGATAATAACCCATGTAAAATATGCATTAAAGAAACAAAAAGATAATTGTACAATGAAAATGTCATCACACAAACTAAATATTGTCTAATCAATACTTGAAAAACATAAATAAAAATTTAGCACAAATTACTTTTCACACTTCAAAATTTAGGCAAATTTAACGGAGATATACATTCTACGAAACTATAAGAATGCAATGAACGAATTAACGCTGAGAGATTAGATAACAGAACAAAAGTTTTAATCGGTTATAAACAAAAAATCACAATTTAACGGTTATTTTAGCTCCGATTTTGATGATTTTTTTACAGCTACACTCCTCGACTATATAAGAATGCAATGAACGAATTCGATCTTCAATTTAAAATATTTACACTAGTGGATACCACAAAATCTTATTTTATACTTAATGGAAATATAATATTAACTCTAAGTGTTTGTTTAATCTACCGTTTTGACACGATATGCATTCTACGAAACTTTTTTCAACGATCCAACCGTCAAACTTATTTGTACACACTCCGAGATTGCATACGTAAAAAATCGTAAAAAAAAACATTTAGAGACTATATAACGAAACAAAAGTTTTCGACGGTTATAAACGAAAAATCACAATTTAACGGTTATTTTAGCTCTGATTTTAATGATATTTCACAGCTACACTCGTCGACCCTATAAGAATGCAATGAATAAATTTGATCTTCAATTTAAAATATTTACAACAGTGGATACCACGTAATCTTATTTTATAATTAATGGAAGTATAACATTAATTCTAAGTGTTTATTAAATCTACTACTTTGATGCGATACGCATTCTATGATACGTTTTTCAACGATTCAACCATCAAACTTGTTTGCACATAATCCGAGATCGCATACGTAAAAAATCACAAAAAAAAAATATTTAGAGATTACATAACGGAACAAAAGTTTTCAACGGTTATAAACGAAAAATCACAATTTAACGGTTATTTTAACTCTGATTTTAATGATTTTTTACAGCTACACTCCTCGACCCTATAAGAATGCAATGAATAAATTTGATCTTCAATTTAAAATATTTACAATAGTGGATACCACATAATCTTATTCAATACTTAATGAAAGTATAACATTAATTCTAAGTGTTTATTAAATCTACTATTTTGATGCGATACGCATTCTACGAAGCGTTTTTCAACGATCCAACCGTCAAACTTGTTTGTACACATTCCGAGATCGCATAGTAAAAAATAAAAAAATAAAAAATATTTAGAGATTACGTAACGGAACAAAAGTTTTCGACGGTTATAAACGAAAAATTACAATTTAACGGTTATTTTAACTCTGATTTAAATGATTTTTTTACAATTACACTCGTCAACCCTATAAGAATGTAATGAATAAATTTGATCTTCAATTTAAAATATTTACACTGATGTATACCACAAAATCTTATTTTATACTTAATGGAAGTATAACATTAATTCCAAGTGTTTATTAAATCTACTATTTTGATGCGATACACATTCTACGAAGCGTTTTTCAACAATCCAACCGTCAAAATTGTTTGTACACACTTCGAGATCGCATACGTAAAAAATCAGAAAAAACAAACATTCAGAGATTACATCACAGAACAAACGTTTTCGACGGTTATAAACGAAAAATCACAATTTAACGGTTATTTTAACTCCGATTTTAATGATTTTTTACAGCTACACTCCTCGACCCTATAAGAATGCAATTAATAAATTTGATCTTCAATTTAAAATATTTACAATAGTGGATACCACATAATCTTATTTGATACTTAATAGAAGTATAACATTAATTCTAAGTGTTTATTAAATCTACTATTTTGATGCGATACGCATTCTACGAAGCGTTTTTCAACGATCCAACCGTCAAACTTGTTTGTACACATTCCGAGATCGCATAGTAAAAAATTAAAAAAAAAATATTTAGAGATTACGTAACGGAACAAAAGTTTTCGACGGTTATAAACGAAAAATTACAATTTAACAGTTATTTTAACTCTGATTTAAATGATTTTTTTTACAATTACACTCGTCAACCCTATAAGAATGTAATGAATAAATTTAATCTTCAATTTAAAATATTTACACTGATGGATACCACAAAATCTTATTTTATACTTAATGGAAGTATAACATTAATTCCAAGTGTTTATTAAATCTACTATTTTGATGCGATACGCATTCTACGAAGCGTTTTTCAACGATCCAACCATCAAAATTGTTTGTACACACTTCGAGATCGCATACGTAAAAAATCAGAAAAAACAAACATTCAGAGATTACATAACAGAACAAAAGTTTTCGACGGTTATAAACGAAAAATCACAATTTAACGGTTATTTTAGCTCTGATTTTAATGATTTTTTACAGCTACACTCCTCGACCCTATAAGAATGTAATGAATAAATTTGATCTTCAATTTAAAATATTTACACAAGTGGATACCACAAAATCTTATTTTATACTTAATGGCAGTATAACATTAATTCTAAGTGTTTATTAAATCTACTATTTTGATGCGATACGCATTCTACGAAGCGTTTTTCAACGATCCAACCGTCAAACTTGTTTGTACACATTCCGAGATCGCATAGTAAAAAATACAAAAAAAAAATATTTAGAGATTACGTAACGGAACAAAAGTTTTCGACGGTTATAAACGAAAAATTACAATTTAACAGTTATTTTAACTCTGATTTAAATGATTTTTTTTACAATTACACTCGTCAACCCTATAAGAATGTAATGAATAAATTTAATCTTCAATTTAAAATATTTACACTGATGGATACCACAAAATCTTATTTTATACTTAATGGAAGTATAACATTAATTCCAAGTGTTTATTAAATCTACTATTTTGATGCGATACGCATTCTACGAAGCGTTTTTCAACGATCCAACCATCAAAATTGTTTGTACACACTTCGAGATCGCATATGTAAAAAATCAGAAAAAACAAACATTCAGAGATTACATAACAGAACAAAAGTTTTCGACGGTTATAAACGAAAAATCACAATTTAACAGTTATTTTAGCTCTGATTTTAATGATTTTTTACAGCTACACTCCTCGACCCTATAAGAATGTAATGAATAAATTTGATCTTCAATTTAAAATATTTACACAAGTGGATACCACAAAATCTTATTTTATACTTAATGGCAGTATAACATTAATTCTAAGTGTTTATTAAATCTACTATTTTGATGCGATACGCATTCTACGAAGCGTTTTTCAACGATCCAACCGTCAAACTTGTTTTTACACATTCCGAGATCACATATGTAAAAAATCACATAAAACAAACATTAAGAGATTACGTAACGGAACAAAAGTTTTCGACGGTTATAAACAAAAAATCACAATTTAACGGTTATTTTAGTTCTGATTTTAATGATTTTTTTTCAGCTACACTCCTCGACCCTATAAGAATGTAATGAATAAATTTGATCTTCAATTTAAAATATTTACACTAGTGGATACCACAAAATCTTATTTTATAATTAATGGAAGTATAACATTAGCTCTAAGTGTTTGTTAAATCTATCAATTTTATAGGATATGCATTCTACGAAACTAGTTTTAACGATCAAACCGTCAAATATGTTTGTATATACTCCAAGATAGCATGTGGAAAAAATCGCAAAAAATAAAAAAATTAAAACATGTGTTTATTTATTTATTTTTAATCAATATAACATTTTAAACTAATAAAACTAGACATGATAAAATACACCAGATGTTCATGTGTGTTTATGTGCCAAACAATGTGCTTTGTGACGCATTGAAAAAAATTGTTTGAATTTTTTTGTATCTTGTTGCTTGTTTGTGAAGGAGCATAATTCTTATTACAAAAATGATAGAGCTTCAGATTGTAGTCTGTTGTTATTATTCTCTTAGAAAATTTATGGCTCGTGGGAATTGGGTTCATTAGACTTTAGGGTCATGAGTGAAAAAAAAAGTATTTAAAATGTGTGTTTATTTATTTATTTTTAATCAATATAACATTTAAAAATAATAAAATTTTCATTTCTATCGGTTATAATCGCCCGAATACTAAAATAATAATCGCCAGAAAGTAAAATAATAAAATAATCAATTTCTGTCAGTTATAACCACCACCATTAACTCAAAAATCGCCAGGATATATAAAAAATATTTTTTTTTAAAAAGATTAAAAAAATAATGTCGATTATATCCGACAGTATTTTTTTCATATCCACCAGTAAATATCCGACAGGAATTTCTGTCGGATATAATCAACAAGATTGTTCTAATATCCGCCATTAATTAAATGATGTGTCGGATACAATTTATCCGACAAGATTTTTCTAAAACCGCCACCATCATCCACCACTTAAAGCTAATATTATAGTAGTGCTTCTTCATCTTGTCTTTCTTCTTGGTTGACACAATCTTCTTCTTCAATGTGAACATCATCTTCGGTACTTGTTTTTTCAGAATTATTGGATGATAGCTCCACCTCATGGACAACATTCCTTTCTTCGCTAAGTTTCATATAAGTTTCATTGAACGTCACGTCTCTGCTCACTACTTCCTTCTTGAATTCAATGCTCCACAATCTGAATCCCTTGACACCATTATTGAACCCTAAAAAAATAGCTTTTCTTGCTCTCAGATCCACTTTGTTTTCTTTCACGTGGTAGTAAGCATCACACCCAAAAACCCTTAATCTTTCATAGTCTTGAGCTATTTTTCCTGACCATAACTCCATTGGAGTCTTACCATTTAAAGCTGCAGAAGGTAGACAATTCAAAATATGACATGCATAGTTTAATGCCTCTGCCCAAAATCTTTTATGCATTTTCGCTTGTGAAAGCATACATCTCACCTTTTCCAACAATGTCTGATTCAACCGTTCTGCAATACCATTTTGTTGTAGGGTTTCTCTAACACTAAAGTGACGAGTAATTTTGCATATATCAAAGAAGGGATCAGAAGTATATTCCCCACCATTATCACTTCTTAAGACTTTCAACTTCTTGCCAATCTTCTTTTCAACCATATTTTTCCATTCCAAGAAAATATTCAACACCTCATGTTTGTGCTTCATCATATAAACCCATGATCTTCGTGAGTAATCATCAATGAATGACATAAACCATCTTTTCCCTCCTAGAGATTCATTATTTGCAAGTCCCCAGACATATGTGTGTACATAATCCAATATCCCCTTAGTTTGATGTATTGCAATACCAAATTTTACCTTTGTTTGCTTGCCAAGAATGCAGTGCTCACAGAACTCTATTTTTCCACTTTTAGCTCCCTTTAGAACCCTTGTTTAATCAACCCTTGCAGCGCTTCGTTTCCCACATGCCCCAACCTCATATTTCATAGAGAATATGTATCAGCTTGATCACCTTCTGCCACCATAGCCACCTGTTTTTCCACGGTTTTGCCCTCCAACAAGTAAAGCAAACCTCTTCTGGGAGCTTTCATCGTCACTAATGCCCCTCTAACTACCTTAAGTATATTATTCTCAGAATAAAATTTGCAACCTTGAGATTCAAGGGTGCCTAAAGAAATTAAATTCTTCTTGAGATTTGGAACATATCTTACTCCTTGTAGCTCTCAAACTACACCATCATGATGCTTGGTCATAACGCTGCCAATTCCTTTCGTTGAACATGGATTATCGTCACCTATATACACAGTTCCAATGAGATTTTTAAAAGATGAGAACTAATGATGTTGGGAAGTCATATGATGAGTGCATCCAATGTCAAGCACCAATTGATTCACGTAGTCTATGCTTTTTGCTGCTATTAGGGCACAAACAAAATCTTCATCATCAGCTTCAACAATGTTTGCCTCTGAATCTTCATGTTTCTTTTCCTTGTTTTTAGCCTTGATTTTAGGACAATCCTTCTTCTAGTGTCCTTTCTCATGGCAAAAGGCTCACTCATCCTTATCCAATAATTTTCTGCTGCTTAAGTTACCTCTTGTGCGAGACTTGCTTTTCTTCCTATTTGCAGACTTTCTTTCTTTTGATCTTCCTCTCACCATTAATGCTTCAGAATTGTTCCTCTCTTATCTATCAAGATTTCGAACTTCATGATTCATCACAGCACTTGAGATCTCATCAAATTTAATAGTTTCTCTACCATAAATCCATGTCATAACGAATGATTCATACGATTCAGGCAAAGAATTCATCAAGATCAAAGCTTTGTCTTCATCCTTGATCGTCTCTTCTAAGTTCAAGAATTCAGCAATCATCTTGTTAAACTCTTCGAGATGATCAATCATCTTTGTTCCTTCCTTATACTGGAAACGATAAAGCTTACTCTTAAGATAAAGCCTATTTTCTGCACTATTTTTCAAATACTTGGACTCCAACGTATCCCATAATTCCTTGGCCGATGAAATATTCATTACACCATACTTTTGTGCCTTGCCAAGACACAACCGAATTGTGGAACATGAATGCGGATTCAGCTGCTCTTCATCGACATAGGCATATCTCCAAGCACAACAAGTAGTCCTTGTTGTATCAGCACATCTTTAACTTCGCACTGCCACATAGCGAAGTTATTGGTCTCGACGAACTTCTCGATCTCGAACCTAGCACTTTGCACCGAGGTTTTGGTTACCTCGGTGCCCCCATCATCTCCACTCTTGTTGGAGTCTTCAGGTTTTGTCATTGTTTTGGCTTAATCACCGAACCTTGCTCTTGATACCACTTGTCAAACACAACCAAGATGATTAAACCAAGAACAACCACACAAATATGAATAATGGAAGCTTGCTTTATTAACTAATAAAATTACAAAAGAACTCACAAACTCTCACACATTAGTTCTTCCGCCTTACAAGTCTCTCACAATTCACACACCCTAATGTTAAGGCTCACACATATTTATACTAAATAATCTAGCCACAAACCTAATCCTAAACTAAGTTAGAATCCAAAAGCCACCTGGAAACTTGCAGCCAAGTCTCCAACACCTATTACAACTAGGTTCCCACTTTAGTTAGGAATACAAACCTGATTTCATACCAATTCCAACAGTATTAACAAAAATAAATGTTTATGATAAAAATTGACAATAACTTACAAGTTCATGCCTAAATCCTCAAAGATTTTTAAGAGCAAGTCCACCGAAGTCCAATTCACCCAGCACCCTGTCTAAAAACAAGGCCAGCACCCTGTCAATTTAGTCCACCCTATCAACTTGACTAGTACCCAGCCCGAGCTGGTCTCTGGGCAGCCCAAAAGAGATTGACCAAAAAGCCGGGCTGTTTACCTGGCGCGTGCGATTCACGGGGCCGTGGCGCGAGTGCCCGACAGCCTTTCAGAGGCAGGGGCCCGCATCTCAGGCGTACTCAGAACTCACGCCGAGCAAGCGACGTGGCTCCCTTTCTGCCGTTGGATTTCCAACGGTAAAAAACAATTAAATTTTACTTTTAAAATAGATCATCCGATCACAGATCAACGGTCCACGTTTTTTCACAAAAAAGTAAAATAAAAATAAAAAAAAGGCCCAAAGGTCATAAATATGACCGTTGGCCACGTGGCAACTCCCGGGCTCTTGGATTTGAATATTTTTCAAATCCAACGGTCTAGATTAATTAACTCTATTAAAATTTATTAAAAATTATAAAAAAATACAGAAAAATTATTAAAAAATACATAAAATTTTAAAAAAAAATACATAAAATTTTAAAAAAATGTTATTTTTTTTTTGGGTTTTTATCACAAATGGTCCCTGAAATTGATCCACCCCATCAAGATGGTCCCTAAAATTGAAAATCAATCAATGTAGTCCCTGAGATTGGGTGTCGCAAATCAATGTAGTCCTTCCGTCATAACTCCGTTAAAAATTCTGTTATGTGCTGATGTGGCAAGTGACGTGGCACACTTTATATTAAAAAACTAATAAAATATTATTAAAAACTAAAAAAAAATCATTTAATATATATTTTTTTTCTTCTTGTTCTTTTTTCTCTTCTTCTTCTTCTTCGGGTTGTAGGGGGTGGGGGAAAAGGGTTTTTTTTTTTTTTTTTTTTTCTCTTCTTCTTCTTCTTCTTCGGGTTGTAGTGGGTGGGGGAGAAGGGGGAGAAGGTTTTTTTTTTCTTCTTCTTCGGGTTGCAGGGGGTGGGGGAGAAGGGGATGAAGGCTTTTTTTTTTCTCTCTCTCTTCTTCTTCGGGTTGCAGGGGGTGGGGGAGAATGGGGAGAAGAGTTTTTTTTTCTTCTTCTTCAGGTTGCAGGGGGTGGGGGAGAAGGGTTTAATTTTTTTTTTCTTTTTTCTCTTCTTCTTCGTCGGGTTACAGGGGCTGGGGGAGAAGGGAACCGGGTGGGTGAGGTGGGGTTTGACAAACATGGGTTTTTTTATTTTTTTTTATTTTTTATTTTATATTTTAAATAATTATTATTATTTTAACATTTAAAAAATATTAAATGATTTTTTTTAGTTTTTAATAATATTTTATTAGTTTTTTAATATAAAGTGTGCCACGTCACTTGCCACATCAGCACATAACAGAATTTTTAACGGAGTTATGACGAAATGACTACATTGATTTGCGACACCCAATTTCAAGGACTACATTGATTGATTTTCAATTTCAGGGACCATCTTGATGGGGTGGGTCAATTTTAGGGACCATTTGTGATAAAAACCCTTTTTTTTTCTATAAATACCTAACCCTCATCTTCAACCTTTACACCACATTTCAATATTTTCTACATTTTCTATACTATCTACATTTCAATATTTTCTACACTTTGAGAGAGAGCCTCATCCTCCTCTTGGTTTCCCATTTTCTATCGAGGTTCGCAGCACGTCTTGGTTTGGCTATGTGACCCACGGCTTCCATGACACGGTGGGAATGTGAGGCCTTCTGCCTTCTATGGTGATCATCCTCATCCTCCTTCATGAAGAAAGCCTCATCTCCACCTCCACCTTCCTCGAGATTGGCCAATTCTGCCTGTTGTGCCAACAACCTTTTCTGTTGCTCCTGCAACTGTTTATACACTCTTCTTGAAGAAGACATTGTAATAAGAACTCAAGATTTGAAAACGATGAACAAAGATTCTGAGCTAAAAAGAAGGATTGAGCTTGGTGTGAGGATGGATGTAGGGATTTAGGGTTTATATGGACAAAAAAAGAAAGGATGAGGTTCTAGACAATGCCACGTTGCACTACGTGATTGGTTGAAAATCTTATCAAAATCTTGGCTAAATTATCGTAACCCGGAAGTGACACGTGTCGTGTCGGGATTGGTCGAAAATCCTATCAGAAATCTATCCACAAAATAGTACGTTCGGATAATGACACGTGGCATGACGTGATTGGTTGAAAATCTTATCGAAATCTTGGCTAAATTATTGTAAAACGGAAGTGACATGTGGCGTGTCGGGATTGGTTGAAAATCTTAGCGGAAATCTATTCACAAAATAGTACGTTCAGATAATGACACGTGGCGTTACGAGATTGGTTAAAAATCCTATCCGAAATTAAAACTATTTTATTTTTTTATTCCTTTAGAAAATATTTAAAAATATTTTAAATGGGCTGGGTGCCAACGCATTTTGTAGGGGTGGAGATCGTTTGTGCCAGTGCATTTTTTCGCTGGGTGCCAGCACATTTTTTTAGGGGTGGAGATGCATTAGCCTATTTCTGTTCATTGGAGTCTGTTACTGTTCACTGGAGTGGATAAATGGGCTGGGTGCTGACACAATGTCCTTAGAGGTGGACTTGCTCTAACACACAATAAAATAGAATTCAATTTTCAAACTTCACGAATTAAATGTTAATTATGATTAATAGTTTAATTAGACATAGCCAAGTAAGCTAATTTTAACCAAAAGTTGAGGTTTGATCTCTGCTTCTCCCGTTTCTTTTATTTTGTGATCCAGCAGCATATAGACGAGACAGAGAGTAATATTTCTCAAAAGTCAAACGATTTCACCTTCCTCAGATGACGGAGAAAAGCGGCGACGGCGACGGCAGCGGTGGGGGTGATGGTGGTCCAGCAGAGGGGGAGAAGAATAATAATAATGCTGATGGTGGTGTTCCACCAGAGGAAGAGAAGGAGAAGGAGAAAGAGAAGAATGGAGATCCAGAACTGCTGATCTGCTTGCTTCAACCTGCTCCCGCCGACTCCGATCCCGACTACATTGGCATCCGTCGCCTTCTACTCTCTCGCAAGCCCCAGTCCCCATTTCATCGCCGCCGAGTATTCTCCTCCTCCTCCTCCTCCTCCTTCTCTACTCAACAATTTGCATAATTCAATCGTTCATTTCGTTCATTCCAGTCACATTGTTATTGCTTCTGATTGTTGAAGGATTGGAGATGCAATGGAAAAGGGTACGTCGCGTTTCGAAATTACATCCGGCGGCCGAGGAATTGGGAGAGGATGCAGACTCCGAGCCTCCAGACCACTCCCGGAAACAGGTCGGCGATCAATTCATATCAAAGCTTTGCTCATCTCTCGAAACGTGATGAAATCGAAAGTTAATTTTCTGATTAGTGAGTGTTTAGTTTGTTTTCTTAAATTCGTAATGTATGCTGACATCAGGGTAATTTACTGCTTCATGCATCAGTGGGAGATGGATTCTACCTACAAGTCCGCTGTCCCTTTTGTACGACGTCGAAAGCTGGAGTCCTGGCAGGGTATGCAGCGCATTTTGAGTTCAATTTCCATTACGTTATGGGTATTTGTTAATCCTATATAGTGTGCATTTGTTGCACATTCTAATCGTTTTCGGTTTTTTGAATGAGGACATGTAATTCTTTAGCTTTTCGAACTGTAAAATCAATGATCCTTGAACACAATGCAAAAGTTCGTCATTTGTAAGTGCTTTCCTGGATTTTTCCTTTTTTGGTTTTGTTATAGTTTCGTTTTATTTTAGGACGTCCAGAGTGGCAGTCAACCTTCACCTCGCAGAAGTTTTGGCTCCAGTATAAGTGATAGTGACCGCCCACGTCCTCGGCGGGCAGAACCTGCGTACTCGTTTGTAGGAATGCATTGCATCTTTGATCAGTGCACAGCCTCTGGTAACTTTTTTCCATCGAGTACTAGACTAGATGGACCCCCTTGTTGGGTTATTAAGCTGAGAGTGAATGTGACTTTTAATAAGGTTGAAAGTTGAAACCTCATTGGTTTTTCATGTACAGTTACGGTTTTGAAGTTTGGGCACATGAGTTCTGATCTGCTTGCATATGGAGCATCAGATGGAACCTTGACAGTATGCACTGTTTCTGATCCACCTTCAATCCTCAAGCATCTGCATGGTCACTCCAAAGATGTTACAGGTTCGATCGACTGGTATTGCTACTGTTGTCTTTTGTTTTGTTTTTGCAATGATATATTTGTAGCCATGTTTTAGTAGACTCTCGCAGTCAAAAGGCTTAAATTTTATTATTCCTTGAGATGTAGAAAACAGAAGTGCTAGGTTGCAATTTGCTCCAAGTACACACTTTGGTACCACCAAAATTCCTTTTTGGTTTAGGCAATCAATTTTGTAGTAGATTAATAGGTTGTATTCTTAGTGGTTCTAATGTTTAAAAACGTAAAGGAAACATGACATGCAACAGAGTTGAACATCAAGTCCGTAATCTATACAAGATGAGAATCTCTTTAGCTTCTCTTTCTATCCGTTTTTGAAATTCTTGTTCATTTTTCAGACTTTGATTTTTCGTCGAACAATCAATACATTGCATCCTCATCAATGGATAAAACTGTACGAGTGTGGGAGATTTCAAAAGGCCTTTGTATTCGAGTAATATATGGAGTGTCTCCGCAACTGTGTATCCGTTTTCACCCTGTAAGTGTGCACAAAAATTAAGAAAGTTCAGCCCTCGAAATTGCCACAATATTTTTGTTATATTGGTTATCTTACTATAAATGCATGTTTAAAGTGTTTTTTTGTTTCATCAATGCAAGTCATTTTATTCAAACCAAGTACTGGTTTCAGCATAGAATACCTGTCAGGCTTTTTGGTTGCCTTTCTACCAGATTCTCAAAGAATATTATGTTCACTAGCCTGAAATGACCCTCATTTGCAATAACGTTCCCTTTTAAACCTTAACAGATCAATTTAATATTGGCTTTCCCTTTGACAATCCGTGGATGACAAACTGTTACTGCATTTTGAGCTCTTAATAAAGTATTATTCCTCATAAAAAAATCTATGGATGACTTCAGTGCAAAGTGAAAATCATTTACCCCATTTTATATTTATATTGTACATGAAAATACTACCATTTAATGGTTTTTTTTTTTTCTGTTATCTTCTTGATGCAGGTAAATAACAACTTTCTTTCAGCTGGCAATGCAGACAAAGAAGTTACGGTAATGACTGCATACCTTATGGTTTTTTTTTCTGTTATCTTCTTGATAAAATGAACACTATGCCCATTTATCGTAGGCATTGCATTACAATCATAATGGAACATCTCATTAGACATCCCCACACAAAAAGTTTTATTGCTACTTTGATTTTTGTTTATCTTTTTCCAAAACATGAGGGAACCAGTTTTTTTAACTCCAATAATGTCATAGGGTTGCAAGGATATTATCAATTTAATTGATTGCATTTGATTGGTGTAACTTATACATCTACATTTCAGGTTTTCAATTTCAGCACTGGTAGGGTCATTCATAAAATATTCTTTGACAGTGAGGTTACCTCCATGGATTATGCTCACACTGGACAGCTCATTTTCTGTGGTGATGCGACGGTGTGTAATTGCATATATTCATTTACAATTCTCTTCCAATGAGCTGCCTATCCTTTTACTCATACACTCTCTTGGATAATTTGTTACAGGGCTGTATATATTCTATAAGCATGAATTCTCACACAGGAATGTTGTCTCGCTCTCATCGTCACCGAAGTAGCACAAGGCGGAAATCTGCAGTCATAACTGTGCAGTACCGAAGTTTTTCTCTGTTGGCTCGGGGCCCTGTCTTGCTTACGTGTACTCAAGATGGAAGTTTATCTTTCTTCAGGTTTGGCCACTGAACCTGCCCTGTTACTTTTGTTGTATATTCAAAATGTCAAACCACTGATAGTGAGGTTGGTATGCTGTAGTGTTGCTCTGGAAATACAGGGTTATTTGACTCTCCGTTGCTCACTGAAACTAAATCCACGAATATACAGCATCCGGGCTTCCTTCTGTCCACTGCTTTCCCTTGAAAAAGGAGAATATATAGGTTTGTATGCCAATATCAATGTTACCACATACTTCGTTACTTCTTTTCTTTAAGTGTTTGCTGACAGTCATACTGTTACAATGCCTAGTTTCCGGAAGTGAGGATTCAAATGTCTACTTCTACGATTTAACCCGGCCAAAGCATACTTGTGTAAACAAGCTACAGGTTCGTCTTATTTTTACACAAGGTTTTACTCTTTCCTATGGTATGAAATTGGACCATAAAGACCAAATTATATCCAACTGCAGGGTCATCGATTTCCGGTTATTGGTGTTGCTTGGAACCATGGAGAGAACTTGTTAGCATCATCTGATTTCTACGGAACGGTTATTGTATGGAAGAGATCAAAAACAGGTTAAAACAAACATATACAAAGAGATACAAGTTTCAACTCACACTCTCGCGATAGCGGGCTATAATTCTTCCATTTTTCCCCAAAAATGAGGTATTAAACGTTATAACGTCTCGTATAATGTACTATTAACTGTATCAATCACGTAAGGAATAGAGTGGCATTACTTGTACAAGTGTTTGTATCTTTTTTGCCAATGTAATATGAAGCCACCAACTTGTTTTGAATAAAGAGAGCTATGCAAATGAGATGTATGCTTTTTGTAGTTGATATAATAAAGCTTGGTTTTCTTCTTATGAGCACAAAACAGTTAATATGGCTGGTGATTAGATAGTCTTTTTATTTTTTGTTCTGCTGTGAGTGTTTTTGTCTAGTCATTAGGACTTTTTTATATATGATATAGTTACACTGAATCGCAGCATCCGTTGTAGTCTAGTTGGTCAGGATACTCGGCTCTCACCCGAGAGACCCGGGTTCAAGTCCCGGCAACGGAATTTCTTTTTTGATTTTTAATATAATTATATATTATAATTGTTTCGCGTTACTGTTACCGTTACCACGGAGCACTTGCGCAGTGTAGATTTCCGCTTGTTGCGGAACTAATGTCTTTCTTATTCTATAGATAAGTAAATTGTAATTGATTTATTGTAATTTCGGTTTATTAAATCTGTGATCTTAATGTCTTATTGTTATTCTTATGATTTCAGAATATATCTTACAAGTATAAAATAGGTATAGCTTTTTTTTTTTTAATGAAAAGATGGGTGCCATTCGAACTGGAGAATCCATTGTTACATCGGACAACATGATCATTGTCATTAACCCACTAAAATTACATGATAAATATTCGCACTCGCACTCACCCTCAAAAGCAGTGGAAAGGCCATGGACCATGCATTGTACAGGAGTTGCATTATGTGTATCGTATATTTTAAATCTTAATTCGCGTGGCATCTTACTCTTAGTATAATAAAATATAAAAAGTAAAAAATACTAACCACTAGAGAGAAAAAATCACAAATCCTCGGCCATCGACTCTGGTCTTTAGCCAAGGGGGTTGGTGGCAATCTCTTTTGGTCTCTTACTGATTTTCTGATGTAGGGCACAGAGGAAAGAAACGAAATCAAATGAAATGAAAACTAAAATATAAGGTCCATTATTTCCTAATGCGAGGAGAGATTTGAAAACTCCAAAGCTCTGTCTCTAGTACCAGCCTATAACATAGACAACTAGAAGAACAAAGCATGAATAATCTCACAAGAGAAAGGCAAGCAACTAAAACAGATAAGCACTCTAAATATTTCATTCAACAAAAAACATCCAATACCTTAGAAGTGACTAATATAAATTTGAGATGGTGGTATTTTGAGCTTCTTGTGGTCTGTGTCCTTGATAAAAGGCTATGAGAAGAAAGCTCGACTTGTGTTGTAGCCTTGTAGGTAATTTAAAATATTGCTTTGCCAGTGATTGCAAGATCGTGATAAGTAATACACATTTTCCTGGTGGTACCTTTACAGTTGTGATCCAGTTGACAAAATTTCGTTTTCTTTATGAGCACTATCTTCTTTCATGTTGGTTGGACACTGATCATCCGTGGCTGATGATTGTATTTTAGTATCTTGAGATGATTTCTGCAACGCAGGAACACTGAAACATATAGTGTCCAAACTTCTCGATGCTAGACCTAAGCAGGAAGATCCAATAGGGGAATAAATGCGTTCGGAATATTCACAACTCTACATTCCATAACAACATACATACATACATACATACATCCATACACGTCCTCGACCTTAAATATATAGACGATCTACTTAATCACATAAAAAGGTTTTCAAGCTAGTTTTCGTCTTCCAATTGACTCATAGATACACAACTTGTGATGCAAGACATGTCCCCCGGCTCCGTGCTTGCTTAAGCCCTACCAATGATCACAAGGCCACAACCTCTAGTTTATCAGATTGACTTTGTATATACAATATCACCTCCGACGCCGTTTTGTATCCACCTGAAAGACAACATGAATCAAATTCAAGAATACTTTGTGGCCATTGGCTTCAAAGAGATGCTAGAGACCAACAACCATCAATCATAAACACTGCCTTGGTTGTTTTTTCTTGAGTCTTGACAAAATCATGCTTCAAACAAACCTACATTTCCAAATACTAGTCGTTCTCTTAACAAATTATACGCTTTAAAATTCATATAAAGTCAGACAATTTAATGAACACATAAGTATATTTGCTTTTTTATGCCATTGCCTCGTCGCCTACTGTATGACATTCATGAAGCCTGACCAATGATGCCTACAACCAATAGTCCTGGAAATTTGTATTAAGTTTATTTCTACTCAATGTATGGTTTCTTTTAACACCCTTTTCTGTTCTCTCTATTCAACTTAATCTGGTCTCAAAACTGAGAGTATATATGCATCAGTAGTCCCTATGTGTCTTCGGGTCATTTAATAATGGATAAAGAAATCCGAAACATGTCCAATAACGTGTCAATTTCCAGAGGACATGCAATTCAAATTGAGGCCACAACTCCACATGCAACCAAGAATGATAATGGTAAACCTAACTTCAAATTTTATCCAACACTTACAAAAGAAATGTACCTTTGTATCAGGGTGTCTGGAAGCAGTATGGGAATTCTGCAATTTCTTTTGACCCTCGGAAGAGCAGCCTTCACAGAAGAAGTGATCTAGTCTTTTGGCTTCCTGTATATTCATGTCTATACAAGCAGGATGAAACCTGAATCAAGTGCAGTAAATTGAATATTGCATCTGTATTATAAAAGGATTGGCAAGGGGAAGACAGTACAAGTGAAAATAGACAAAAAGCGTATCACTTAAGAAAAGACTAGGCATCTGTGCTTCGATGCCTTTGTTTTCACTATTCTCAAGCAATAGCCCCTCAAGTGTCAACCTCAGAAGCTGTGGAAAGCAGTGGCTCGGCAACACACCACATGCTCAAGGCAGACCAGCATAAGGTTGTACACTTGTCAGTATGCTTCATGCTTATTCCATGTTAGCATTTGAGAATTTGGGACAAATATCAGAGATATATGCATACCGAAAAAGGGTAAAGCGATACATTCCATCTAAAAATAGTTCCTCTAAATGGTATACTTCTTTAGAAGGAGTAACACTTTGAGACTTCGTCTGGTGCACAAATAAACAAAATGTCTAGCTGATTCACATTCAAGTAGTTCCTCGTAATTACTAACATGATGGTATGACACATTAACTATGTATATTTGAATGCTAACCTGTAGTAGCGTATGAACACAGTTCCATGAACTAACCAATTACTTCCCCTAATTTCCCCTCAAGGTATGAATAACAGTTACTTTAAAATTAAATTTATAATCCATCCATCTACTTCAATTTCACAACAATTTCCACTCCAGCATTTAGAGGCAATTTATACCCCAGAAAAACGATGGTGCAAAATAATTAAATCAACCGGGTGAAGATTTTCAAAAATCGGTTCACTCCAGATAGGTCTGTCTGAAACATATAAGAAGTACAAAGTCATAGTCTTCGAGATCTAGTAAAAGGGAACAGTCAAGTTTCAGTGTGCACCTGGTTAGCAACTGAATGCATGTGTAAATTAAAACATGATAAATAAAATCTACCAAGAGATAAAAGAAATATTCAGACGAAGGACCAACTTTTCAACTTTATGATAAGAATCCAATCCACCCTCTGTGAGGCAAAAGCGTGGGGAGTTCACAAACAACTGAATAACTTAAACATTTAACTTACCAATCACTACAACCTTCACACTGAACCATGAGGTCATCAGGGTTGTAAGGCATCTCACATTTGCAATACCTGCCACGTAACATCAGAAACCCAAAAAGAGGCATTTCAATATCAGTCATTCCAAAACCCAATGTGGCAACAACTTGAGCTTGTTCACAAAAGATCAAATAGAAAGGCTGACAACTTAACAGCCATGAGCAAAAACAAAAATTGTGGGAAACTTATATAACTAATAAAATATTGGACACTTAAGCTCAAGGCTCAAATATGTTTCGGTTATGATTTCATCAAACTCAAATATTAGTATAACCTATATAAGATAAAAAGTGAAAACGAAATCTTGAACGTCAAGCTACATTGATAACCAGAAGGATAGGAAACTGAGAATTAAAGGTGAAGGACCAAATGAAGATGCATAAAACTAAAATCAATGAAGAAAAGTTTTGAGCTTTTAGTTTTAGAGGCCGTTTGGCAACCATTTCGTTTTCAGTTTTCGATTTTGTTTTTCCTGCTGAAAACTTGCATGGTAACTGTTTTTTCAGTTTTCAAAAACATAACTGAAAGCTACTTTTTTGAGTATTCAAAATTTGGACGACCATCCATCTTGGTTATCATGAATTATGAACAAGATTTAGGCCACTTTAAAGTTTATGCTTACTACTAGGGCTTCCAGTACTAATTCCTACGCTTAATCGGGTCTCATAGCCCCTGTAACCGTCGCTTCAGAGCCTGATTCTTGCGCTTCAAAAGCGCACTTCTATGGCACTTCCTTGAGCAGTTTTAAGTTTTCAAGATCAAACAAGTTTTCAGTTAAAATTGTTATCAAACGGGCCCTTAGTTTTACGAATTCTCTTAAAGTTTCCAGAGACTAGTACAATGTATGATGGAAGAAACAATGAAGAGTGAGCAAAAGTTCGTTGCTGTTATATTCAATGCACTCTAAAAACAATAGAAACCAACCAAATCATATCAACTGAAGCACGAAATCAATACGAAACACCAAATAACAAGAAAAGTTGAACAACTGACAACTCAATCTCCATTCCAATTCAACCAATTTGAAGCAAAAGAAGAACAAACATACACGGCAACGCGGTCGGGATTGAAAGCCCCAGTGGAGGAATTATACTCAAAACGACAGAAGAAATCGTCGTTTCCAACAGCGTCAAGCTTGGTGTAGCTCTTGAAGGTGTGGACCGTACACTTGGCCTCGATGGTGTCGGCGCTCTGAACATCGTGGTGATCGGAGAGAAAGACCTCTTTGGAGCCGTGAAACTGCCTCCGGCCGCCGAGCGACTCCTCCGGCCGATAGTACCACTGGACGTGGACCTTGACGTTGGAGCCGCGGCTGTCGGCCTCGATGCGCTCGATCTTAGCCACGTATGACGGCTTCCCCGGCTCCGACGGCCGCATCAGGACGCAGTCCCCGGCTGCCCCACAAACACAGAAATCAAATTTACAGAGAATCCGAATCAAATTTTGAATATTTGGAATTGGGGAATTGAATTCTGAGTAGTGAGTAGTGGAAGTGTTGTACCTCTGATGGTTTTGTTGATGGGTTTGACGGTGTAGGAGTCGAGCGTTCGTCTCGGAGCTTTGGGTTTGGCCATGGCGGAGATTCTAGAAGCTCATCGCCCGAACCAGACACGCAGAATTTGGAATTTGGAACTTGGAATTCGGAAGAAGAAACGTGGGGGGGATAGTTCCTTCGTACGAGGGGTTGGATTGTAGGGGCATACCATGGACGCATGCAGAGAGGATAATAGCTCCTTTAGTAGAGAGGACTTTTGCGTCTACGTATTGACTCTCGGGTTTCTTTGTTGACTTTTTTTTACATGAAATTGTTTTGACTTCCCCTGTCGGAATTGTGAGGTTGGACTTGAAGTTATCGGGAATTTTTTATAGTGTTTCGGAGTATCGAATACTGCGCAATTTCTAACTCTTAAATTTTAATTAAAAGTTATGATTTAAAAGTTAAAAAGATTGAAGCATCCTTTACTCCATAACACCGTAAAATTTTTGTGAAATGTAGACCATATATTTGTACTAGATGAGTTGATGATACTTACTTGATACCCATATTGTGGAGTAGCATTTCAGCAACTTGTTCATTTGGACCTCCTTGTATAATCTTTTCGGCTTACATCCTATTTTGTAAGAAAATAATTAATCAAATTTGAAATCATTCGATCATCCAACAGTTGTTCAATAAATAGACAAGTCTCACTTAAACACTAAAATTTTGACAACTTCAACCAAATGGTTAAACGATTGTATTTGGTTGATTTTTGTAGAGTTAATCTTTAAAGGTTGATCAATAAAGTAGACGGTTGTAATCATCAAACAACATTGTAAGATGTGAAGTAGAACTGAAAAAGTAAAACAAAAAAGTTCGGGTGAGAAAGTTGTTAACACCTCATAAGCGCACTAACCATATGTGAAAGTTAATACACATGACGTTGATTAAATTAGAATCTCTAAAATGTCGTAAGACTATTTGTCAAAATATGATGGTGCTTATCCTGACAATAAACCAGTGTGCGTGTTTATCATTTTCCTTAAAGTCAAAGTTGAATACGAATTTCTCCTGTCATCCTCAACCTGAATCGAAACTTCAACTGGGAAGCTTTGTGATTGAGAAGCTTCCCTTCAGTTGTATGAAAAACATCAGCATTCCATGCATACTTCTGTAGAAAATACTTTTACATTTCCATACACCAATGTCACATTCTATATTTTGCTGCTAAAACACTGCTCTGCCGCTGCCTAATCTAATTTTCGTACGGCATTAAATTTTTCCCGAGTTCGGTCATGTACCCTTGAATTTGGTTCTGGCAGTTTTTCTTTCGTTCAGCGGTCATGGCAGTTCAAGTGCTTATAGGGGAACAAACAGCTTCCACAGATAACTTTTTTAGTTTGCTTGGACAAGGGTCTGCGCCGAAGTTGGTGTTTGATATGGTCACTGAACACTTCTGCTTACCTAGGCACTCCTGTCAAGATAAAACATCAGCAAAATCTCGATTACGTTGAAACTTTGACATCTCAATGAGTTGATTGGAAAACTTCTGACTCTTTACTGCAGTAAATTAGGAGCAATATCTGAGAAGTACCTTCTGCAGGACAGCATTTGAGTTTGGAGCATGACAGGTGCCGTGTTGAAATTTCCCACAGCTTCCGGATGGAGTTCCAAAGCTTGAAAATTTAATAGCAGAAATGGAGTGTCCATCTGTACAGTGTAGGCCAATTTCGGGCTTCTGTTGCACTTCCGTTTGGCCATGGCTCTCAGTGTGCCAATTTGTAATGTGTGGGTGATTTTCAGAAACCTCGGCACAAACACTCGTCACTGATTTTTTCACAAGAGCGACCTTTGATACATCACCACCAATCTCCTCAAATACTACCAAGAGGTTCTTAGATGGCTTCAGCCAAGAGCGAGGAACGTGGTACCTGAGACATAACAGAATTAAAGATCAGTTCTTGAAGTGGTTCTTAATGTGTTTTCTGCATGGATTTACTGAACCCTAAACCGTGAAAGAAGTTTGTACCATTGTTGAGTTGGATGCTGACAACCAAATTGGCATTTCTTAGGCCTGAATGTACCAGAATACGTGCATGCACTGCAATCGCCATCAGCGTAAATAGTCCAGTATCTTCCGATGCTCTGCCCGTTGATCCATGCTTGACCCTTCCCCATACTACCCATGTCCAAAGCCAGGGGCTCATCTCCATTTGGTTCATCAAAGTATGCCTACGCATTCAACTACAACTGTTAAACCACATTGCAGTAGGAGGCCCAATGAACTCCAATTCACCCTCCAACCAACATTCAGTTCTTAGATAGAACCATATGAAATAAGAGTAAAACATTTGGTCAAGCACATTTGGTCAAGCTTCAACGTTGGAAGTTACATTTCCCTACCTTATACCATGTCAGTGGCTGTTGTTTTTGTGCCACTAAGGACCCTGTCATCCAATCCACAGCCGAAATGGAATTTGGAGAATCCAGATTCGCGGCTTCACCTTTTAGCCCAACCTGTATAAAGAAACAAAAGAATAAGTTGGGATTCTTCGAGAACACGAGTCACTGGAATTAAGTGGAAGTAGAGATTAAAGACCGACCTGATATGACCATTGCTGCCAAGATAAATCTCTTGTTCCATGGTCTAGTCCATGTAGAGCAACTGGTCCCAGCACTCCTGTGTTCCGCGTCTCAAAGTGAGGACCATTATTCTTCAACGACAACAAGCGGAAAATAGTTCAGTTAAAAGTTCAACTTTGGATTTGGTTTAAAAACACAGAGAGAGAGAGAGAGAGATCAATGTAAGTAAAACCTAAACGACAACGCAAGCTTTACACAGGCCAATCAAAAAATATATTGCACAATATAGATAATGCAGTATGTAAACCATACACGTATTACAGAGATGAAAGACTAGAAATACGAACTCAAAAACTAATACAAGTTTGAACGATCCAAATTTCATTGTGCTTCCGATGTTCCCTTTGACTCTTAATTACTAAAGAAGTTGAGGTTCCACCATCAACCAATTGGACGTATGGGGAGTAGCACAACTATTTATAAGCACATGCCTTGTCCCTTCTTTCGCCAATGTGGGATTCATATTCTGAACAATTACATCGCAATGATGAAACCCTCATAGTCATACGTCTCTCACATTCCATGGCTAATTCCTTATTGTAACAAAGTATACAATAATCATCACAATTTTTTAAAGAAAATATAGAAATTCGAAACATTATAGCCAACGATAAATTTTCTTTTGTACATCAAAGCATTGGCAGTTGGCGAAAATGGAAATTAAGGAACTAACCGCCAATCCAACAGCTATACTGAGAAGTGAAATTTTATTCAGTCCAGCATGCAGGTTGACATTTCCTGTAAAAGTGAATCTTCTGTGTTCCCTAGTCCCAGAAGCCGATCCTATCGTTATAGAACATATACTTCTTTTAATCAGACTCCAATAGGTATTCCATTAGATCATATCTAGCTGGTGTACTTCTCTAAGCACAAGCTTATCAACAATTTACCTGAGAGCTGGTCATTGATGAAGACATGCATAGCATCTCCAGCTGACTGCACGGTTAGACTGGGATGTTGACCTCCACGTAGAAATGATTCTGATGGATCTATGTCAACACTATAAGCATCAAGTTATTGATAGTTAGTTTTGACAAAGGGATATACATGTTGGAAGATATGTTGGGTATAAATGTTAGTGTAAACTCACCTGGTTGTGTACCACAAATAATCACTGGAGTCTCTTGTAATGTTCAGTTGATCTAAGAGGCCAACGACCGTGATTGTAGTATCACCAGCCACTGAAGAAACATCTTCATTGAAGATTCCCCACGAGTGCAACTCAGAGTTAGTGGGCAAAAGTTGTGTTTGGGATGTCTGAACTCCCACCTGCAACAGAATGCATGGCTACCTGATTATCATTTCTGCGTATACAATACACTATACCAAAAGTGGAACAAAACCCAGTAAAGAAGCAATTCAAAGTTAGTGTCGTTTGTCACTCACTCGGGCAGTGTTGAATGCAACATTTTTGCAATCTGGAAGGATGCTGATGGACCAAGGGGGGAGGTGAAAGTTCATGTTATTGAAAGTCACTTTTGCAGCTGACTTTGTATTGAAATTTGAGAGAAAAGCTGCACAGCCTCCTGACTTGGAAGAGAATACATGTGCCTGGAATTTGAGTCTATCTGGTTAGAAACAAGCATCAACTTCCATATGTTCAAAGTTGCCAAAACATCAATCTGATTGAAATTGATTTTGTACGAATCTTCAAGGAAGACTTCCTTTTGAAAACTACCAGAGACATTCTTAAGCTTAGTTCATAGTTTCTCAAAGGAGGTGGTAGCCAATATGGCATGGCCTCATTTAACACAGAATCCCTTTGACCATTAGATAGCTTACTTATTTTTTCATGTGTGAATACTTGTTTAACTAACGTATAAGATGTTTTGAAACTCTACTGATTTCTACTGCAGAAATTCAGAGTAATGACATTCTTACTTACACGCTCTCAGAGAAGCAGACAAACCTGTCCATAGCTCCCTAAGGTTGTGACAGTAGGATCAGCATTCAGCAGAGCTAGCTCACATAGCTTAACAGCCTTATGGAGTTCCTTTAAGTGGCCATACTTAGGTTGCCTGATCAAGCCTATAAATCAGTTATGAGTTAGAAGACTGCAAACTAGTAGTCTAGTACTATTTACACATCACGATGTACATCTGAAGAAAGATCACATTACGGAAGAAATATAACATTATGAATTTGGAAAGTCACTGCAGAATGGGTTCAATTTTCTCACCGTATTCGTCGATGGGAGCATCATAGTCATAGCTGGTAGTTATAAAGGGGCCTCCAGCAGTTCTTCCAAAGTTGGTCCCTCCATGGTACTGCATGCAATGATTAGTTACCTCTGGCAGTGATGTACTATATGATAAAGCACGATATATATCGGATTTACATTGACACAAATAAGGTATCATTGGATTGCAGAATGTTTTGTATAAAAGTTTTCATACTTTAATGTTTGTCTTCTATCTCAAAGCATACAGACGGCAAAGGGATTGACTGACCATGTAATAATTTATGAAGGAGCCTCCTTTTTGGATGAATCTGGCAACTGCAAATGCCAAATCTTCAACAGGCCGCTGGTAAATTGGGCCACCAAATTCTGTGAACCTTTAAGAAGACAGGACAACGTAAATCTACTACTTCTCAAGCTGCAGTTCTGAGAGCAAAGGCCGATATAGAACTTACCAGCCACTCCAAGCTTCAGTCCACATTGTGGGTTTGTTTGGTTTGTTGGGAGAAAAATAATCGCAATAAAAACCATTGCAAGTGTTTATCTGTCAGCAGCATTCAAACAATCCAAAATAAATTAGACTTGTTAGCAGCTCTAACTTAAGCATAGATTCACTTCGTTGCCAGTGGTTAATTAGCCATAATTGGCTAATATAAATGCAACTCGTGGGATGCTTAAATTTCCTAGTAGAAAATAGAGTTTTATGGGTTAATAAAGGAGATGGGAAAGATAACTGAATGTGACTTATTGACTTGTTCAGAGAAGTATGCATAGAGTGGGTGCAAGGACATTTCGCTTACCACTGGGTCAGGGGCATCATCTTCCTTGCACATGACCCATGGGACCCCAGTACCCATTCCAACAGCCATCTTTGCAGCCCAGGTCATGTATGCATAACCAGAAGCCCCAAACGCCTTGCTTTCTGGCTCGTATTCGTTCTCAATCTGAACAAAAAGTAAATTAATCCAAATACAATTAGTGTTACGCATCATCAGTGTGCTCATCTATCCAAACCGAAAACAGTGTCAAGTGGTAACCTAGTACATAGATGTGCTCAAAATTAAGCTGATTGAAATGTTATACAGCAGTAAAAAATAGTAGCAGAAGTTACCTGAGAAAGGATAATGGGGCCACCTTGTGACTCAAACAACTTTTCGTTCTTCATCAACTGGACAACTTTCTGTGTAAATTTTTGCATTGCTGACTGCAACACCAAAAATAAGCAAAACATTAATCATGGATTAATTCACACAATTGACCGAAAACTTCAAGTTTTCAAATTACATATCCTTCCTTCTTAAAAAAAAACACAGACCTTAAAAGGCTCATTATCTGTTCTGAAGCTAATGCCTGGAACAAACTTCAGCCAAACTGGAAACCCCCTAAAGAAAATAGAAACATTCAAAAAGAAATTCATCGACGAAACGAAAAACTGCTGAGAAAAAATGATCATTACCCAAAATTCCATTCTGAACAAATATAAGGACCAATCCGAAGATGAACATAGAGCCCTGCCTTGTGAACCGTCTTTATGAACCGAACCAAATCGTTCCTCCCCTCAAAATTATACTAGAACCCAAAATTTGTAAGAACAAGGTATCAAACAGAGAAAGGGATAATGTGCACAAAATTCAGAGTAATGTAAGAAATTGAGTGAAATAAAAACAATGAATACATTGCCAGGAGAAGGTTCATGAAGATTCCAGAAGACATAGGTGTCAATGGCATCCAAGCCACCATCTTTGGCCTTCTGTATAAGACCTTCCCACATCTGCATTTCACTTATCATGTCCAATTAGCAATACGATCATCAAAAGTATGCAAAAGAAATCACATTTGGTCAGAAAAATAGTTTAACATTTATAAAAAAAAAAATTAAAAAAGTGGGCTTTAATTTAGATGGGGACAAAATGGTACCTCAGGAGTACTTCTGGGATAGTGAATGGAGCCAGAGAAGAGAAGTCTCCTCTGCCCATCAATGACAAGAGCCTTCCTATCAAACACAACATTGCACTCTGTCTGCTCAACATACACAGAAGACCACACTATGCAGCAGCAGAGCAGAACCCAGCTCAAAGCTGAGCTATTAGCCCCCATTCTTCTTCTTCCCACTTCCTAGAGAGAGAGAGAGAGAGAGAGAGAGAGAGAGAGAGATCTAAAATATGGGAAATAATGGGAGAGTGGAAGATTGAAATTTGGTCACTTCAGTTTGTCTGGAATGACATTTACTACTGTAGAGATTCACAGTGACATTTGGCTCAAAAGTTGAAATTTAACATGAAAAAACAAGTAAAAAAATGGAGGCAGGCAGGCTGGTTTGGTACTGTGGTGATTCTGAAAAAAGCTGGTATCAAAAAAAGCTTGAAACTTTTCTGTGTTTGGTAAACATTCAGCTTCAGCTTTTTTTCACATTTTTTTGTGAAAA
Source organism: Malus sylvestris (assembly GCF_916048215.2). NCBI lineage: Eukaryota > Viridiplantae > Streptophyta > Magnoliopsida > Rosales > Rosaceae > Malus > Malus sylvestris. The sequence continues at coordinate 8,790,762 of NC_062269.1, forward strand.
AAAGCCAAAAACAAGAAGTTGCAAAACTCAGCTTTGAAAAACCGGTTTTTTCACATCTATTTTACATAAAATTTTATCAAATACTATAATACTGCTTTTTTTTTTCAAAAGAATTTTTACAAAAAAGTTTATCAAACACTCTACAACTTTATTTCACAGCCGCTTATTATCACAGCACAACAAAAACAGTTTTTTTTCAAAGCACATCAATACTAAACCAGCCCGAAATCTGTTGGAAGAAAGCAGCAAAAGGTGAAGGTCTTAACTTGGAGGAAAAATACAACAAAATGCGTTTGGGCAAAAAATGCATGGAGCGCAATGTGTGTGATATGGACTGGACTGGAGGACACAACCCATCTGCGTTCTGCTAATGGCTGCATGCTGGAAATTGGAACGAAACAATAATTTTGGGATATTTTAGAAGTACCACATAATATCACTTCCTCTTCATTCGTAGGTCAAAGGCTCGAATCTCGTGGATAACGAATTCAATATCAAATTAGATTACTCATTGTGTAACTTCTCCTTAGTTAAAATATATCGTTGTACTAAAAAAAAAAAGTATCTATGATATGTCCGTCATTACAGGGGCAATCATGAAGACGTTTCTTTCGCGAAAAAAAAAATATACAAGGTACTATAATGGTCTAGTAATATTCTTCTTTAATTGTAAGTGAACGATTTTAGGTTCAAATCTTGTAGATGACGAATTTGATACTATATTAGGTTGTCCATTATATAGTTTAGCCGAACTCTCCATCTTAATGTAAAATATATCATTGTACTAAAAAAGAAAAGTACCCCATGAAACATGTCCTTAATTGCTGGGAAAATATTGAAAATGTTTCTTTCGCACAAATAGAGACATTTTGTCATGTACCTGAAATATGAGTCGAGTACATTAAGTAGATGCAATACAATTTTTAATGTTTTTCTACTTTTATTATGATACGTAATGTCCCGACTCGTTCTCTAGTTCCACAAAGAGGAAGGAAAACCTCATCTCAAAAAATAAATTCTCCCTCCAAAAGCCAAATTTAATTCAAGATTAGTATCCAATGGTTCTGTTTCCCTCCAAAAGCCAATCTTACGTTTTAGTGCTTGTGGTTCTCAAGGAAACACATGGGACAGGGTAGAGGTGGCATCTCGACTCTAGTACCAAAACTGCAAAAAGCCATGGCTGCGTCTGCCATAAGAAAGAACAAAAAGATATTAATAATAAAACTTCTTAACGTTTCTCTGATCAATAATTTCGAATTTTCAAGAGAAAAACTTACTTACAACAAGATAATTTCATCAATAATAAGCTTCTAACCAAGGAAGAAAATATCGGTGATATCGGAAATATCGGTAGTCCGAAAACACGGAAATATCGATGGAAATATCGGTAAAATATCGATATCGATAAAAATTACATGGAAACCACGGAAATTGTAAGAAAAACTTGGAAATTTTTATTGAAACTTTGCAGGATGTTTATTTAGTCAATTATCTATTAGTTTATCATAAAAAATTGGAAGGAAATGCATTGCATGATGAATTTAACTGATTTAAGTTGATTATATAGCAAGCTGGCAAACATTGTAAGTGTAGAAAATATGTAGTAATTAATAAAATAAGTTTAAACACACCATAATCATTTATATATAATGAATTAGTACAATATTTTACACTTTATACATTGTATGGTAAGATACATGAGTGACTTAGCATCACATAGAATGAACGTGGTGAGTAGTTCAAAAGTAGATACTTGAAAAGAAATTAATCAAATTTTAGTATGATGTAATTATTTGGACTTGATTTAAAATAGAAATTAATCATATATAATATATGTAACTGAAAAAAAAAATAATCAAATTTTAATATGATGTAATTATTTGGATTTGATTTAAAATAGAAATTTATCATATATAATATATGTAACTGAAAAAAAAATAATCAAATTTTAATATGATGTAATTATTTGGACTTGATTTAAAATAGAAATTTATCATATAGAATATATGTAACTGAAAAAAAAATTAATCAAATTTTAATATGATGTAATTATTTGGACTTGATTTCTCTTTATACATATATTCTTCTTCCTATTTTCTAGTATTTCAGTTTAGTAAGTAATTTTAAATTTCGGAGACGAAATTCTTTTAAGAGGGGTAGATTGTTACACCCACCCCCAATTTAAATTGTATTTTCATTTATCTTACTTTTAAAATTATTTTTTGATCTTAATAGGTGTGCCCAGGGCCCACCTTGCTTTTGTGTCACCGTCTCTCTTTTCTCTCAGATATCTCTTTTCCCTCACTCTCTCATCTCTACCGTGCTCTCTCTCTGCACTCTCTCTGCACTCTCTGCACTCTCTCCTTCTCCCCGTGAACCAACCCACACGCCACACCCTCACTTTCACACCACTTAAACGGCGACACCCCCTCATCGCTCTCTGCACTCTCTCCTTCTCCCCGTGAACAACCCTCATTCTCCCTCTTCGCCCTCTCTGCACTCTCTGCACTCTCTGCACTCTCTCCTTCTCCCCGTGAACAACCCACACCCTCACTTCCACACCACATCAACGGCGACACCACCTCATCGCCATCTCCGTCTCTACGTCTCTGTCTCTGCCTCGGTCTCTCCGTCTCCGTCTCTCCCTCGGTCTCTCCGTCTCCATCTCTGCCTCGGTCTCTCCGTCTCCGTCTCTGCCTCGGTCTCTCCGTCTCCGTCTCTCCCTCGGTCTCTCCGTCTTCGTCTCTCCCGCGATCTGGATCCTTCTTCTTCGATCTGGTTTCTGGATCCTTCTTCTTCGATCGGGTTTCTGGATCCATCTTCTTCGATCTCTCTTCTCCCAAACACACACACACACAGAGATCGCCGTTGATCGTGGCTCAGGCGAAGTCAGAGGTGCGCCGCGGAGCAAGGATCGTTCGTATTCCGCTTCGTCAGGTGAGATTCCATGAAACCCTAAACCCTAATCTCTCCGACTTCACCTTGCCTTGAATCGTTTGTATATTTGTGAAATCTGATGTATATTTGTGAAATTAATGTTAAGATTTGTGTTTTTGCAAGGTTTTTGGGACGAAACCGGCCCGGGAATCGCCCCACGGTCTCCGGCGTTCTTCTCCGACGTCGCCTCGGATTCCGATTCCACCGTCCATGGATATTTCGCCGATAATTTCCAAATATCGCGATATTATCGATATTATCGATAATATCGCGATATTTGGCCGAAAACCCCACGGAAACCAGTTAAAATATCGCCGACCGGAAAAATCGATATTATCGGCGAAATATCGCCGATAATATCGATATTTAAATCTGTGCTTCTAACTCATTTTTTTCTGGATAGAAGCTTAATAATGACAGTATTATGCTTTTTAAAACAAACTTGTGACTTGTACGTTATTGATACGATTGATGTGATTTTTACCACATAAATCCTAAAAAAAAAATTATATAATTATGTTTAGGGGTATGCTATCCACATATCCCTTTTTACTTCTCACATACCCTTTGTTAATTTATATCCGTTAATATTCTTTAATTCATCTAATCCGACGGCCGAAAATTAAAAAGATGTGTGAGAAGTAAAAATAGGTGTGTGGATATCACACCCCTATGTTTATAACAACTCATCTAATAAGGTCGAGAAATAGAAAACAAATTGAAATAGTTAGCAAGTCATGTCATTGATATCTAATGTCAATTAGGAGTGGTTATTCCTAACTTGGTTAATTAACTTTGTTGGAGTCAAAAAGTAGGGGAACATAGGATCCTTGGTTTGGTCCCTTTTTTGCCTATGAAAGTGTGCCTCTTTGGACAAAACAAAAAGGGGAATTTGGCTCTTTGCATGCATTAGTGCCCCTATTTTCCTTACAAGCAATACTCATATGCTTATGTATGATTGAGCGTAAAACTTTAATTGCATGGTCAAACACTCTTAATTATTTGAAGTTGTTCGTGTTTCATGTCTTTTCTCTCCGTAATTGTACACATGAGGACTGCATTTGTTAAACTATGATTTTTTTTTAATTCTAAAATGTAATATTATCGAGGGCATACATGTACAAACGATTAACCGAAACCATTAGGATTTAACGGAGAGAACAACCGCGGTATCCATCCCTACATGCAGCCTTATGCCCTGTTTTCTTGGTTTCCCACTAGGAGTTGTTTGTTGCACTAGGTAGTGGTAGACAGCAAGTTGTCAAACCCTAGCAGCTGAACAGTTGGCATGATAAACTGATAAGGTAAACTGATAAGGGTCTGTTTGGTAGCACCGTAGTGTTTTGTTTACTAAAATGTCGGTAAAAGAATCATTTCATTCCTTAACTTTTTCTGGCGCTTACTTACACATAAAAAATCGGAAAGAACGCAATTTCCGTTAAAATCTGTAATCAAATACCTAAAAATAGAAAAATGTAAATTTCATGCTAACCAGTATTGTCAAAATTTAAACACTGAGCAAAATTTATAGCAACTGCATATCCAGCAATTGGTTTTACGGTTTACTCTCTTGAGAGATTTATCATCATGGAATTCTACAACATCAACGAAAAATTATGATTGGAACCATTTTCTAAGCTTCTTGGAACCTTGCTTTTCGCCATCCGTTTGGGCGGAGCTCCGTTGTGAGTACTTGGATCTATATTGTTCGATCAGCAGGTCGAGTTTATCCACAACGTCCCGCCCTAATGGGTCTTTATTTTTCTTTGGCCTTTTTCTCCTCGTTTCATTCTCTCCGCCCTCTACTTCTTTCTGCGCTTGCAGCTTCCTCTTTTGAGGTTGTACATTTGCCTTTCCCACGGATTTTGATTTTTGTGCATCAATGGCCATGGATTCACGTCCGAATGATCTCCCACGACCACCAGGCTTTGCGCCATCTTGATGATTGTTTGGTTCATGTTTTGAGCTTTCCGAATTCTCTGTTGAGCCTCCTGATACTTTTGTTGATGAGATATTCTTTTCCTTTCCAAACGGACCCTGTTTCTGCCTCTTAGGAGCTCTCAGTTGGTCAGTGGCAGTTCCATCACCAACCCTGTTTTCCTCTTCATCTTCTTTATTTGGTACTGGTTCATCCAGACTTTGCTCGTCAACACTTTGTTTCCGTTTGTTGAACTTCTTGCTTGGATCAGCATCTGGTCTATTTGAGCCATCCTTTTGCTGTACACCTGGATTACGACGAGCTGCATTCTGCTGCCCTTGAATCTTAGCATTTCGTAATTTCAATTTCTGGACATTATCCAGTGCAAACTCCACAATTGGGCGATGATCAGGACCAAAAGTTCCTACAAGTTGCATCACATTAAATTACAACACAATGGATTCAATGCATTCAATATCTATTCCCCAACATAAAAGGACTGGAACTGAGACTCCAGTATAAAGATTTACTATCACCGGTGTCTTATGTCAACATGAATTATGCAATTCCGCTGAAGAAATAACTTACCAGGATTGTTGTTCAGAACTCTGAGGGCCACTAGTGCATGCTGATGCTCCGTAAACTCAACAAAAGCAGCTCCACGAGAGTGATTCTTTGTGTTTAGCTTTCCTTTCTTCACATCCTCCAAGAACTTTATCTGCATGCTCAATGCCAAATATAAATAAGGGAAAGTTTCTTAAAATGTAATAAACGAAAAAACCGTAACAAATAGAGACAGAAGTTAACTACTAATTAACCTGGCGAATAACAGGTTTTTGTTTTGTAGCTCGTGAGGTAACTGCATCAATACAAAGTCTTTTTAGTTCCTTTTCATTCATGGACTTTGGCAAATTTTTTATAACTATTCTCGTCTTGGAAACGTGAAAATTTGGAGATTGAAGCTTCGACATCTTGCTTCTCTCCGCCCTGCATGGTTTCAGAAAATCATTAAAACCTGACCCAAAGGAATGTGAAACATCATGAAGTAGCAGCAGAATAATCAGCATTCGCTGTTAAAAGCTATGGAGTCTGATGTTACTTCTTGACAAATTACCAGATTTTTTAAAGCTTGTGGAAGTTTTACCAGGTTTATAATTCATGTAAAAAAGTTAAATACAGGCTGAGAACTATAAAACAGGAGAAAACCCATACAAATGGTTTTTAAGAAAAAAAAAATCTATAAAGTCAGTAACTAAAACGTAAATACATTACTACAAGGACCAAGAATGGATAATGATATTACAAAAGATTGTATTAATTTAATCAGAGATTTTGTCCGGAGACAATCAGGTGAGAACCAATTGAACTGTGCTCCAAGCATCCAATGGACAAAGTATGCATAAGCAATATGCAAGCGAACAAAAATATAAGCAAAACTTACATTTGGCGTTTCAACATATCACTAGCTGAAACCCCTTTTGCAGCTGGAGTTCCCTCAAGAACAAGACCTTCCTGTTAATTTTGAGGAAAGAAAATGCCAGCCGTTCAGGACAATCCGTTCAAATAATCACCACACACAAAACACTGTAGAATCAAAATAAAGAAGGAAGGGGGGAGGAGGCTTGTAGAAGAAATAACCTTTGCTAGATAGAGATTGCGGTGGTCTAGGTCCTCTTTCTTGGCCACATTTAATTCCTTATCATGAGCTGACTTTTTATCCAAAGCCTGCAACACTGTTAATTGTCTACCTTTCAGAGTAATTCCCGAGCCAGATTCCGCATTCCCAGCTGAAACGGCAGAACTGGCTCCATCTTTTGTTTTGAACCTGAGAAAGCCAGATCCTTTGGGTCGCCTGCCACAACATGATATCAGAAGTAGTTTCAAACATAAAAGGATGCAGGAGGAATCATATCAAACTACAAATAAAACATACTTGGTGACTGGATGAAGGACTGGGACAAAAGAGTCAACTTTCCCAAAGGTAGAAAACCTTTGTTTGACATCTTCATTAGTGATCTCAAAAGGAAGATTGCTTATGAAAATTGTTCTATGCAAATCTTCTACTTCGTCTGCCTGTTCAAGATTTGGTACCGTGCTTGTACTTAACTTTCCAGGCTCAGTAACGTCTGATGCTTTTGCAGTCTCAAGAGATGAGTTATTAGGCTCATCAACAGATTCATCAATAAGATTTGATGCCGTGGTTTTGCTTTTATTTCCAGGCTTATCAAACTCTGATGCTTTTGTAATCTCAGAAGACAATTTCTTCGGCCTATTAGGCTCATCAACAGATTCATCGATAAGATTTGATGCCGTGGTTTTGCTTTTCTTTCCAGGCTTATCAATCTCTGATGCTTTTGTAGTCTCAGAAGACAATTTCTTAGGCTTGTCAACAGACATATCAATAGATGACTCCTTATTCCTTTTGGGCAGTGTGGAATCATCATCAGGAGTTGCTATACCAGAGGGTGTGATGAAGTTTTTTAGAACTTTCCTTGCAATGTCTGCTTCCTCTTCAAAATTAATTTCAGTAGGGACGTCCTTTTTCTCTATGGTGTTGTCATCTAGAGCATTGTCTGCTCCATCATGGTGGTGGGATTTTTTACCGACATCCCCAGCATCATCCTCAAAATCATCACTGCTACTGTCACTTTCCCCATTTCTTTCATCCTCTTGTCCTGTAAAATGAGAGCTTTAACATCATAAAAATGTAGAAGCAAATACTAAAAATAAAGTACATATTTATCAATAAAATCGTTCAACATAAAAAAGATTTCGAATATCACAAAGTAACTCAAAATCAGGAGTGTAAAGGCATCTTTTAGAACATTATGAACAATTAAATGCATTTTATTAATCAGACACTCTGTGAATCATCTTATCATCATCATTCTGTTTCACAAAGAACAAAAACACAAAATGTCAGTTGATTACTCAGATACTATTGATTATTACTCCAAGATTCTACACGAAACAGTAGGACAAAAGTTGCTAAATGAGAAAGAAGTTACAGCAATATAACAAGTACCATCTGCTGAAGCAAGGGCATTATTGCCACTACCATATATCTTCTTTGAAACAGCCCAGTCAACAGCTATGGATCTTTTATGAAGCATTTGTCCATTTAGCTTTTTTATTGCCTGAGAAAGCAAAGGAAAAATGTTAGCTCACGTAACTCAGCACAAGAACCCACAGTTTAATTATGTACTCCAAAAGTAAAGCATGAATCTCAATGTACATTTTCCGCATCCTGTTTGCCTGTGAATTTGACAAATGCAAAACCTTTAGATAACCTGCAAACAAGGAATATAAACAGGGATGAAGAAATAGAGAACATGATATTTCATTGAGAAAAACAATACTGGATGATGGTAATATACCCTGTGTTAGGATTATGGGGAATAAAAACATCCCATACAAACCCTGCTGATGAAAACATGTCTTTTATTTCATTCTCTTTGGCCTGCGTTTGGGTAAGAAAACAATCAGTTTAAGTTCTCCTACGAACAAAATGTCATATGAAGATACAGTGAGCAAAAAACCTTGAAAGGAAGATTTCTAACAATGAGCTTCCACTTCTGAGTCTTGGAACCCTGAACAAACAAAAAGAATCCAGCTGTTTAGAAGCAATAAAATAGCACCACCACCAATAACATGAATAACAAAAATAACATCACTAACGTAACAACCCATAATGCTACGTAAATGACTAATTTGAATAACAAAAAAAAAATCCGGATTTTATCTTTTATAAATCTAAATGCTGGTTTGGTCCTTCCATGGCCTGCAAAGTTAAGAGCCTATCAACGTTAGTATAATGTATACTTGTTTTTATTTCTGATCCCTGCAGTTCCCTAACAGATAATGCTAAAAAACATATTACATTCTTGCGTCATCTTTTTTATTTTTCACTGAACCATAGCCAAGCTCAAATAGAACTAAATTTGAACTGGGAAGAATCCAAAGCCAAAATTGCATTGAAACAATGAAGCAATGAAACTCCATGAATTGGTTCAAATTCAATTAAGGAATGTCTAAGCTAGATCAATTCAGCTTGAAATTGTAGTAAGCAGTACACGTATAATTTACCTCCCCACCCAACTGACGTGCCCAAACAATGCCGCCTTTTATTTCTTTTTGGTGTAACATAGAAACAGAAGCATGAGCTGATCTGACACTGTTATAAAGTACAGATGAAGCATCCATTTTGCATCCATCTTGCACAAGACCTGAAAAACCACCACATATGGTGAAGACAAATTTACTTTTAAATGAGTGCACACGACAACTTTTGTCTGTCTAGTAACATTGAAGTTTCAAATTCCAATTAGGAAAGCATGTAATCAACTACAACAGCCAAACTAAAAGTATCAAGTGTTTCCCTAGAGTAGTTTGTTGCAACTATCATGTGAGTATTGATTATGTAAATTTAAATCGAGTCATCCGAATTGCAAATTATACTTAATGATGGATACTTAAAACGTTAGTTTATCAAGAGAGCCAATCCATTTTGTAATTTAAATGTCATATACAAAGGAGAGTGTGAGACAGAAAAGTCAGACATAGACTGAAAACAAAGGAGGACAATTGTGGTACTCTTTAAAACTTATATTATGTTGAGGCTTTTATAAAAGATGAAGAAATAAAAAGGATTCAAAGGCAAAGACAAATGAAAAGGGAATCTAGGACATTGATGAATAGCATGTTTAAGAGAAGCATGACAGAGGGAGTGAGAGAAGCATGACAGAGGGAGCGGGGACAAGATCAACGCCTCAAATGCATCATTTTCCATATGAATATAAGCATGTCTTCATATTCCCAATAATCCCTTTATTTTAAGGTTTTTATCGCATATGGTCCCTTATGTTTTGGCAACTCATCACTTTGGTCCTTTATGTTTCAAACTCATCAGTCTAGTCCTTCATCTATTGCTTTGATCATCAAAATTGTCCCTGCCAAGTACTTCCATTAAAAGGTCTGTTAGCGTGCTGATGTGGCATTGGCATGGGACCCACAAAATCAATCATGTGATGCCACATGTATTCAATATAAAAAATAAAATAAAAATCAATTTTCAAAAATAGTATAGAATTTAAAAAATACCTTAAAATTTTGAAAACTGAAAAAGATTTAAATGAAGAGGAAGGAGTGGGTTGGGGACGGGGAAATCTGACTGGGTGGGAGGGGGCGACGGCAAGAGAGCCAGAGAGGGATAGGGAGAGCGGGTCAATCTGGGCGATTCTAATGTCCTAATAAATGAAGGCTTTCTCAATACATGGGGTATATTGGTTGGGGAAGGGGCGAAATCTGGGTTAGGAATGGTGTGGTTGGTGGTTTGCAGAGAGGGAGAGTGAGGTGGCTTCCTTTTTCTATTTTTCCTTAATTCAGAAAAAGCCAAACAAAGCATTATAATTTCTGCTTACGGACAAGCGTTTCTCCAGCAAAAGCAAAATCATGGACACCTAACCAATTAACAGAAAACTATAGATGGTCTCTTTCTCGCATGCTAGATTGCTAGTATGACCCAGTGTTAATATACAAAAGGTCAAAAAAACATGCAGTCTTTTATCAACAGAAGAATGAATCAATAGACCATGGAATTGTGATGAATGAGGGATGGATGTCTCCATCAGGTTCTTCCCCTCAGAAGCACAACGTTTTAATTTTTTTTTAATTTTTACCATAGTTTTTATTAAAAAAAAATATTATTTTGGTTTTATCTGTCTTAATTTGTTTTGTGGGCCCCAGACAAATGCCATATCAGCACCCAGCAGACTTTTTAATGGTAGTAGACGGAAGGGTCAATTTTGATGACTAAAGCAATAGATGAAGGACCAAACTGATGAGTCTGAAACATAAAGGACCAAACTGATGAGTTGCCAAAACATAAAGGACCATTTGTGATAAAAACCCTTTATTTTATCATCCTAGAATTCCGTTATGCTTGTTGACCATCTTTCCTTTTGGTTCAAAACAATCATATTTTATTCTTCAGTCTGCATGAGTTTTCCTATGTTTCTCGTGTTCTACATTAACTGGGAAATCCTAGTGTTTAGCCTCCATATGGATATGAAGAAATTCATTGAGTATGTCACACAAATTACACATGCAGCATATATATATTGCAACTTTCCATGTGCTTGTCCATGCTTCATGCATTCCAATGAATTAAAAGAGAGACAGTAAAAAGAATCTTGTCTCAGAGGTTTGTGTGTGACGTACATACGGTTGTAGAACTACCAACAATTGTTTACATGAATGCAATGCCAATAAATTGGGAACAGCATAATATACGAAGTCAAAAATTTACAGGAATGGCTAGTAATATTCTCCATAACAACAACTTCCAGCAACAATAGCCAAAGAAAACACTGACAAAATCAAACAGTTTGCACCTCATAATATTAAACCAACTAACCCACCAGCGACAATGGCTAATAAAAAAAATGACAAAGGAAAAGAATTTTCATGTTTCAACTCAAAATATTAAACCAACTAACCCCATTTAATTTGAAAATTAAAAGAAACTTGCAGGTGGTAGTGGCAGGGGAAGAAACAAAACGAAAGAAAATTCCCTTACCATGTTGTTCAAGCTCTTCTTTGGGAAGAGGATAAGTGATGGAACATACGTCCCCAATCTCCCTAGCTCTGCGATGAACATCTTCTGCCATACCAGCATTAAGAAGACCACCAAATATGACAGTTCTAGCAACCCTACACAACAACAAGAGATTAAGTACATCAGAACACATTTCTGGAAACTGATGCTATCAATTGACTTTCTTATCTCAAAATTACCTACCTCTGCTTTTCTGAACCACCCACTTTTGCCACTTGATCATTACTCAGTGCTGCTGTTTTTCTAGTCTTCACGGGTTTCTTTGTATTTTTTTCCAAAGTAACAACTACAAATAGCTAAGCAAAATGAGTGAAATCTACAATAGCTAATTTTTTTTTTTTTTTGGTGATTACAATAGCAGGATTCAAATGTTAAGATTATTTACCTCTTTCCTGAGATTTTGAAGCATCCTTTTCCCCTTGGGGATTTTCACTATCCTTGTCATTTTCTGTTTTCACGGTCTCATCCACGTCAATTCCTAAGACCAAAAGGTAGTAAGAAAACAAACCAAATTTGCAGAAGAAGTAGCTAAGACTATTAAGAACCTGTTGGAAACAGAGGAAAGATGCAAAAGAAATGAGAAATGAAGGGGAGATGTGAGCAGTGAAGAAGAGAGGAAGGAGAACACACAAGGAAATTAATTTAAAGGTGTTTTCAGTTTTTGTTTACTAAAGAAGTCTCTGTATTTTAGTCCCCTCTTCGTCAACTCTATCATCTTTCTTTCTTATCACTTTCTTCTACCTTTTCCTTCTGTATTTTTAATTACAAACAAAAACATTACCAAGCAGACCATAAGATATTTTCAATTCATGTGCCCTTCAGTTTAATTGTACATACGAACCTTGATTAGTCTTTGGCCTTCGTTGTTCAAGCGGAGCACGATGCATGGCATGTTTAGCTGCAATTTTTCGACCTCCAATGGACAAACCATTCTTTAGCTCAACAGCACGATTAGCATCTTCTATGACAGCACTACAAATCGATGCAAAATACAAACAAAAATGTTCAAAAGTTGCAACCACAAACCCAATTTTATAGGCTCATATTGCTGCAATATCTCCTGCAATATCTCCTAAGTAAAACTCCTGAATAAACCCTTTAGTCCCCAAAAACATGTCAAGAAATTTCAAAACAAAAAATTTTATCTTGTTCTTCATGATTTTTTTCAAACAACAACATTTTATACTAAGGGGTAGGGGGATTTGTGCTAGGCCACACAATGCGCACGTCATCATATCATGGTATTGTTGACAACAGAAAAAAATAATAATGTGGTATTGAACTCACCATCTACGGTAATCAGACCTAAGACCTACCACTTATAGGTGAATAGGAATAATACCAGTGGCCATCATGATTTTCTAATTCAAAGTAAAAAAACTAGCCTAACTTGGGAAACATAACAATAAAAAAAATGATCCATAATATGGGAAAAACAATGAACTTGACTTACAATTGAACAAAACCAAAACCACGGTGCTCAGTTGACCCTGTAAACAATGTAATGAGATGAATTAGAAACATTTTGACTTAACTGTTAAAAACCAGGTTAAATCCACGAAATAAATAATAAAAAATCTGTTGATAACCAATATAAGGAAATGAAAATCATATGACACATGAAATCTCATTTTGAAACAAGTTATTGATCAACCTTCTTCTTGTTGTGTTCAATCATTTCCACAATCCCTCATAGCAAATAATTTATAAGACACACACTTTACTAATAATTTTTCGATCACTTCTTTCACTTGTTTCATGTTGTTTTTGTTTAAAGCATGCTTGTACCTCATACCCAAAGTGATTTTACTTTACCTGATAATTGCGGTTGAAGAGAGGTTTCCATTTTTTTTTTTGTCGAGGTAATTTACTGTTATGTTGTTTAGTTCAATATGAGGGAGGAATTGCTCTTTGTGCTCATGGAGGTTCCTATATTATTGTTGGCCACTCACTGTGATCCTTACGTATAGGCAAGGGTCAAAGCTGCTTAGGAGGAAGCTCCCCATACAACTGATCGGCTAAGACTCTTCTTTCCTAAAGAGCATTTGAATATAATGCCCTTCTTAAAGTAAGTAAAGTTCCAGTGCTAGGGCATACCTATAAAGTTAACACTCAAATATCACCTCAAGCTAAGGAAAATTTCTAGCTGCAATTAATTCTAGGACAAAAACCTCCCGGCATAACATCTACACGAAGGGTGTATGTGAAGAGATGTTAATAGGTGGCAGACCCTCTAATCTCCCTCTCCAACTTGAATAAGGCTCAATTTACACTGTTCTGAGCACGGAGATGGGGTCCGCTATGAATATAGTGAGAGTGATCTCCAATGAGTACGAGAATCTCCTTTCCATTTTTGGGTAACTTTTCCTTTGAAGTGCTAACAAACACTACACGTGGTTATATAGGGTGGACATGTTGTCAGTTCTAAAACCTTGTTTTAGCAAGGGAGGATTGCTTTCTGAAAATGGTGTTGTGGTGATTCAACACGGCAAAATCTAATCATACTTTGGGGTGTGCTACTACATTGGGGGTTTGTCAAGTAATCAAACTTAAGCTCTGAGCCCTATTCATTGCCTTGAAGTATATTCTGCAGATGGTGTGGCTTTGATACAACACGGGCAGATAATTACCATTCCAACAAGGCCACACAAATCTAATCATGGGATGCAGAAAACTTATCCAAAAGCATTAGAAGCACACCACCCCGCCCCCCCCCCCCCCCGGGGGGTACATATGCTGTTAGTTAATTTGGTTTCTTTTAGGGCTCTGGCTCGCCCTTTACAAAAATTAGATATTAACAAGACAACAGGAAACAAGCAAAAGTTCTCCGAAAAACACCAGTGTCAGAACTAAAAATCAAATAGTAAAGTTCCATTTTTTGCAACATTTTCGGCTTACCCTTCTTCATAACCAAAAAGCACCGCCTAATCGGTCCAATGTCGCTGAACGTCTCTTCCAGCTGAAATTCAAAAGAAAAACAAACAAATTAAAGAAATTTGCATTACGAAACAAAGCAGAAAATTAAAATTTAACACCAGTTAGAACAGAAATCGTATGAACAGATTGTAATTCAACAATTTAGCTAATTCGAGTGATTCGATTTCAGTAAAGGAAGAAAGAAAAATGCAAAACTGGGGGTGTGGGGGTACAAGAAAGAGCACCTGAGATTTGGTGAAAGAAAAGGGGAGATTGGAGACGAAGATGGTGGAGGGGGAGTGCTCGCTTTCGGTTCTCGGTCGGCCGCCATCGCCATCTTTGCTTTTCTTCTTCCCCATCTCTGTTTTGTTTTGCAGCTATGAACTTTTGGACCTAAAACCTCAGGAGGGAAACAAAGGAGGGTTTCTTCGTTGTTTGTTTTTTTTTTTGGTCAATGAGAGAGAGGGTTGAGGTTGAATTTTGGGCCTGGCCCATGAACAATATGGTGTTGGACGGGTGGATATTAAAGTGGGCCTAAAACAAGTGCACGACTTGTACTTTTGGTTATGGTATGTGAAAGGATACTACCACGCTTCTTCTCTTAGGAACTTGGAAGTAAGAAGTTTTACATCCTAAAAATTTGTGTGAAGTAATTTGTCTTTTGTGTGTTTTTGATGAGTTATTTCTGCATACATGTCAGATTGTAGTTTGCAAGAAGTAGAACATAAGAGTTCTTGCTTCCAAGAAAGGAGCCGTAATGTCTTTTCTAAAACGAGTGGTGTTATACACGTCTTAACACAATTACTCCACTCATATTCCATTATGAAAATCATTAGTCTTTTGTAATACTCTTTAGATGACATATTTAAAGTCCGTTTGGAAATGACTCTGGCACTTCTAAAATCACTTGTGGGAGTGATGTTTAAGTGATTTTATGAATCATATGGAAAGTTGCTTCTTCTCATAAGTGATCATATCACTCTCATACTAACCACTCTAAACGATTCTTAAACAAGAGAGACCACATTAACAAATATAAAACCGATTAACTATTTTTCATCCGTAAATAATATTGTACATTGAATTCATCTATATTTGGAGATGGAGATTTGAACTTACATGCAGAGAAAATAACACACCGTTCTAACCAATTTGGCTCGGTCCAAATATGTTAAAACCAATTAACTATTGAATTCTAGAAAAGTGGTTGATGACCATGATTTTTGTAGTCAAATGATGATAAGGATTTGGGAAGGGTAGTGTGCTATCCACACACCAATTTTCACTTCTCACACACCTATCTCAATTTTTTACTATCAGATCGATTAAATTGAAGAATATCAATGATAAAACATTAACAAGGACATGTGGGAGGTAACAATGAGGGTATATAGCACTATCCTCTGTGGAAAACGATCACATGATCTTTGAAGTACTTCTGATTGATGGACACCATTTTATCCGAGAGAAAGAGTTACAAAAATGGAGTTCTTCCCCTTTAAGTATGAGGTTTAAATTAGGTGGTGTCACGTGCTCTACCTTATATAGACACTTTGAAACATGTGGTATAAATAAGTAAATAACACAACATTGTCGTGTACAAAAATTTCAGCTTACAAGCTAATAACCAAAACATTGTGACGGTCAAGTCCTTTGTCTACCTATTTTCACGTACATGGTGAGTCGTGATTAAATAACCATGAGACCATGGTCCATGGCTCCAAATATTTTCATGTAATTCTATTATCTGAGGATCATATGCAGTTATTATTTTTTACCTTAAATACATAAAATTACGAGATTGAAAATACACTTAAAATTAGTACACATTGACTTTTTTAATGTGCCAATAACAATGCCCTCGGCGTTAGTATTGAAAGAGCTTGTGTATTGCATAATGCTAAGTTTACATCCGACTAACTTAATGTTTTCCAAAAAATTTATTCTCTTACAAGTAAAGCATAGAAGAATACAAAATGAGTGTTAAAATCACTAGTTAAAATCAATAATTAATTAGGCCAATATGCTTGATAAACAAACTTTTGATCGAAAACAACATCATATTGCAACTTATTTATTTATTCTTTTTTTTAACAAACGATATCTTCTACACTAAAGGGGAATGGGTAGGCTGAGCCTCATAATGGGCTAGCAATAATATGGTTTAAATTCGCCTTTGACGAGTATCGAACCTAAGACCTCCCACTAACAGGTGAAGAAGAATACCACTAAATGGTAGTACTAAGTAACTTTTAATAGACCCTATTTACTTGATCAGATATATTATCGACTATCGAGTTAATAGATGAATGCTCTTATTCACTTGATCTCCAAGGCATTTACGCTTTACTATTTTATTAATGTGTGACAGTTTAATCGTCCTAAAAGAAGGAATTGTTACTTGTAGAGTGAAAAGGTGAATCCTAGGGAATTAGAAAATTAATAAATAAAAGGATGGCCCAAGCTGAAGATTAGGTAGGAAATTTGCAAATGTCCAAATGGGCCGAATGCATCGAACGAAAAAAGTGGAGACACGAAACCTGAGACAAAGAAAGCCTAATGGACTTTTGCGTCCAATATGGGACCCACAAAACTTTGTATGGTGGGGACTCTTATTCACGTCATAGATCACGTCATAAGCATCCAGTGTGCACTATGAAGCCGTTCTCCCCTTTACATACGCAACACTTTTTCCTATTATTTTCTTGGGTTTTTTTCGTGAGCCACACAACACAGACACCATTTTTTTTAATAAGGTGTCGTTGTTTTAAACCGTATTATTTTAGTTTATTATGAGGTTTACTTTATTTATTTATTTTTAATTTAGATAATATTGTTTGTTTTTTTTTTTTAAATAAAAAAAGTATCAGTTGTTGACTTTCTAAAAATAATTTATTTCTATAAAATTGGTATTTTTCACATTTTTATATATTTAAAAATAAATTTTTTAGAGTTTTTTTTTCTTATCAATAGAGATGCTATAATTTGAACATAAGAATTCTTTTAATAGTTAGTTTTTCTTGTAGGGTAAGCTGATATTAAAAGCTAAGATGCATCCCCCATTTAATACCATTCAAGTTAAGTGAGAGCGATAGGTTGAACTCGAGAGCTCTATCTAATAGTTCAATCCACTATTTGCATGTTGTTTTTATTAGGCCTGACAATTTATTGCACAACTTGTTAATCTAACAAGAAAATAATATGTTCTAGGTCAACCTTTTAACTAGTCAGGTCATTATTTAGTCACCCATTAAAACCCCAATAAGATACCGTTTGTCAGTTCTATACATTAGACATAACAATTTCTTGCATGACCCGTTAACCCAACATGAAACGGCAAGACCCATTAAAAAATTGGGTCGTTATCGTGCCATATGTTGAAAACCCATTAGCTTAACGGGTTGACACAACACAGCCTGTTAAACGACACTAATACGACAAACACAACTCGTTTTCCATGTCTAATTTTGATTATAAAAACAAATCTATCTTGATAACAACTTGTAATAAAATTAAAATTCCCCTCAAATAAATTATTTTAAAACTCTGTTTCATACGCTAAACACATAAATATACGACAATAATTTTTTTTTTTAAATTTAAGTCACGAATTAAACTCCAAACCTATCATATTCATCCAACATTTCTGATGACCCTAAAACCTAAAAGAGTAACAAACCAAAATATTTAAATGCCCTACTTTATTACTTCTAAATCCATACCAATCCATACAGCTACTACTTTATTACCACAAATCTTATTTGTGGTATTCCATCATAATTACACGTGTCACCTAGTTTAGAAATATCCAAACGGTTGTTGTCAACTGACTAAGGGCTGGTTTGGTATTGCTGTGCTTTGAAAAAAAGCTGCTGTGAGAATAAGCGGCTGTGCTGTGAGAATAAACGGCTGTGAAATAAAGCCAGTAGAGTGTTTGGTAAATTTTTTTGTGAAAGTGCTTTTGGAAAAAAAAGCAGGATGATAGTGTGTCTTTTCATTAAAGGAGCACTGTAGCTCCGTGTGCTTTGAAAAAACTGGCTTTTTTTCAAAGCAGCAAATAGCAGCTTCAGCTTTTCCTTTGATTTTCAGCTTATTCTCACAGCAGCTTCCAAAATAAGCCATTTTTTTTCAGTTTACCAAACACAAAAATGACCCTCAGCTTTTTTTCACAGTAGCTTTTTTTAAAATCACCTCAATCCCAAACGGGGCCTAAGCCAAATTCCACTGGCTTTTGATTATTATATTCTTTTTCTAGACTAAGTTATTCTACAATTAGCAACTGAGCTCCACAAACAAGGGATTTGGGTTCTGTTCGGATTCTCATATTCTATTCGTTTATCGTGATAAAAAATTATTTTAAATTATTTTATTTAAAATTAAATACAAATAATACCTAATAAAAATTGATCGCACAATACACAATGAACAAATAAAATGTAAAGATCTTTAGGATCCTCGTAAAGATGATTGGGAGAAGATCATCATCCACAAACTGGATAACAGTTGGCACCTTTTTATTCTTAAATCTCCTAATTTTTAATTAATATGTTGTATAATAAAGGATAAGGTGGCTAATCACAAGTTAAACAATCAATAATTACATATAAAACCAGCTTAGTTTTGTGGATTTCATTTGGTTTATTTATGCTGGAGACCTGCGTGCCGGCTAGAGTGTTGTCAATTGGGGTGGGGTCCCATGGGGTTTAATAATTAGAGTTTGGTGTAATGACTCAACCAACATACATACAAAATTGCATGAATAACATCCACACGAAATGTTATTAAAACTTTATAAATAGAAATATAATAAATTAATAACATTATTGATTGATATATGCACACCATCACCATGCCTTAAAAACAAAATTTCATGTCAAGATACCGATGGAAATTAAGTAGGCACTCAAAACAAGTACACATGTTCGAGTATCATTGACCACCTCTTTATCAATTTCAATTCATTTCAAACGCTTCTCTCACCCAAAGGCGAGCGAGTGCATTACGTTAATTAGGAATTTGGAGAATATAATGAATACCACCGCTTTTGACTCCTTCAGACAACCCTCGCTGCTTCGCCATAGAGTTAGGTTGCTTAGCTCACTCCCTACCCCTTAGTATAAATACTATTGTTTGTTAAAAATAAATAAAAAATCATGTTTACTTTGGGCATCATGATATTTTTCTGTAGTAGATTAAGGAGAAAAATGATGTAGGAGGACACTTGTACCACTTTTTTTTTAGTTTTTTTTTTAATTATTAAAAATGATGACAACTTGTGACAAACCACTGTTATTCATCCATTTTTGTCTAAAGAAGGCTAGTTGGGAATTACACCTTACCCAATCACGATCAAACATATTCACAGTTTACAAAATAATGATCAAGCTTGAAAAATATTACCCACGATTACTCCCTAATTTATTTTGTAAGGATTTAGAATTAAGCATCTTGTTTTACTTTTAATTTCATAATGAGTATTTATTAGGATATTATTTCTGATATGATTATTATTTTTTAAAATTTTTAATTTCATTAATCTACACTAAATGGTAAGGATAGAATTGGAACCTGGACGTAATGGGTTGACTAGGAAGGCCCTTTCCACTTGTGCAATTCACCATCCTATTAGGTTTATAATTTTGTTGTTTAGGTTTAGTTAAATTCAATGGTGTCTTCTCCTTTCTTATTAAAAAAAATAAAAAATCAATGGTGCCCTACAAATTAGGGTTTATTATTTCTATTCAAATAACTTTAAGATTTGTAGTCATAATCTCATCTTATTCATATTATCAAATAAAATTTTAGGTTTCTTCATATTCTTGTTGATTTCGGCATTAGTTGGTATCCGAGTTGGGATCACCTTGTTTGATGGCGTACAACAAAGGGAGAGTTAACCATCGCTACCCTCAGCTAACATAGATCGCAAGATCATAAAGCAAATATGCGTGCTTCCATGTATGAACTACTTGTGAGCGATAAGATCTCTAATTCTGATCGAATCATATAATTCTACAAATGTCATGATTGTCGAAGGCAAAGTAAATTTTGATACGTCGCAATCAACCAAAGTGGGAATAAAGTATATGAATTATACCGAAGCAAAGTGAGGGTATCATGATGGTAGGCTAAACTCATCTATGACATTGGATTTCATGATCATTCAGTCTAAGTACGGTGAAGCGTTGGCCAATAACCCACAAGATAAGGTTTATGACTTTTCAGCCTCTGTTCAAGATCAACTTCAATTCAAGATGAACTCGAGGTCGAATTCTTTACAAACATGAGAGATCGACCATGGACGAGTTATTTTGGTTGTGGTGAATTTAAAAGAAGAAATGATGTTTAATTATGAAAAGTAATTAGAGATAACCAAAATTTGTCCTGTGTTGGGAAGTAGTCATTATTCTTAAAATAGTCTTTCTAAACTACAGGCAAGGAAAATATGATCATACTATTAAGGTGTTGTTATTAACAGTAAAAAAATGCTATCTTGCATATTCGTCTCGATCTATACAGGTGTCTCTTTGTGTTCTTGTAAATTTGGAATGCATAAAGACATTTTTTAGTGTGAACAACAACTCTCTCTTTTTTCCTCAGGCGAGAGCATCATAAGTGAACACTGAAAGTTTATGAATTAAAATGTGTAATGAATCTCTATAACTCATGCGCATGTATTGAATTATTTTGCATGCAATATATCAAAATTAAATAGAAATATGTAAGAGAACAAAAAAATTACTTTTTTTTTTTTTTAATTTCTTTAAAACATGCAGTATCATAACTTAACTTGAGAAAACACAAAAGCATGTAACTAATTGAACTTTTTGAGCATATGTAACTAATTGAACTTAACTAAAAGCTTTTTCTAGGTGAAAAATATCTGATCTAATAATTCATCACGAAGGAGAGAACCCAATGCACAAAGGAGAGAAGCCAAAGCACTACAAACTATAAAACACGGGGAGCTGTTTTCACACACAACTTTTAGTCTTTTAACACAATTATCTTTAAGAAAAATTAATAAAAAATGTTTCAAATCTTTACATTTTAATGAAAAAATATACATTAACTTTATTTAATGATTAAGACAAAAAAAGAAAAAAACATAAAAAAAAATCCAAATCGCGCTCAGCGCACGTCCCTCACCCCCAACCAAAATCCCCCAAAACTCCCATCACACAACACGTCCCCCAAACAACCCCCCCCCCTCCCCCCAAACCTCAACTCTCTCTCTCTCTCTTTAGGAAAAAATAAAATAAAATAAAATCTGAGAAACAAAGATGTCGAGTCGCTGTGAGATCTGTTTTGAGATTTTGATTGCAATTTGCTCCCTCCGCTGGGCGTTTGTCTCCGGCACGGCTGCTGCACCATAAGTCCCCCTTCTTTCTCCTCCGTCTTCTTCATCTTCTGGTGGCAGATTTGATATTATTAATGGTGAAAATTTGATATTTTGGATTGGTGGTGGGCCCAACTATTCCTAACCAACTACCAGCAAATTGCCTCTGTTTTTTCTTATATGGCAGACAAATTTTTGTTTGTTTTTCATTTCGGTGCTTCGATTCTTGGCTATGATTTTTTATGCATTGGACATGGACATGTGAAGAGGAGAAATTTGTGTACACAGCACGAATACATCATCACGCTTATGTTTGTGACAAAACGATAAATATATGTGTATAATTTTATAAACAATGTCGTTAAATTTCATAAACAGGTTTCATAAACAGTGTCGTAATTTTTCATAAACAATGTAGTAAGTTCATAAACAGTGTCTTAAGTTTCATAAATAGTGGAGAAAGTTTCATAAACAGTTTGTGTGAGGATTTGCATGGGTCTGCTCATCAGCTTTTTTTTTTAATTTTTTTTAGTATTATAATTATGTCATTTTCATTAAAATTTAAGTTCTTTTGTCATTTTATTAAAATTTAAGGATTTTTTTATTAAAATTTAAGTCTTTTAATTAAATAAAATTATAGCATGGTTTTTTTTATTAAAATGAACTTAGTTCACGCCATTTTCATGAAAGTTCCCTTATCTTTATTCATCGCAATTAGATTAAATAAATTTACCGAAAACAACAAAAATGATTAAACAATAGTATGTAAGAGAACAAAATGATACATTTTTATCATTTAACAATAAGACATGTCAAAGTGATTTTCGTACACATAATTTTTAGTCTTGTACGTACACATCCCTCTATATCTTAGACAATAATAATTAAAAAATAATAATTAAACAAAGGGTGTGTAGGAGAACAAAAAGATTACATTTTTATTATTTCCTTAAAACATGCAGTCACATAACTTAACTTGAGAAACACAAAATCGTGTAACTAATTCAACTTAACTAAAAGCTTTTTTCTAGGTGAAGTCCATATGATCTAATAATTGACACATTTGATTGAGACTGTGAAGGAAGACACGAAGGATGCCGGACTTGGTTGATGATTATGCCACTTTTAGAATATTAATGCATATCATACATTTCATGACTTATGTAAAAAAGATGGACAAATATGAATAATAAGATGATCGTGACACATTTATTTAGGACTTTTTCCAAAATATTATTTATGCTTCTCACATTTTTTTTTTCAAACAATAAATTTTGTTAGATTAAATGTTAGATTAGTCAATGACAAGGTTCAAACCCACGCCATCATGCCTGATTCACACATTTCCACCACTGTGGTAAATGACCATTTGCTTTTTTTTTTTGTCACATTTCAGATTTTGGAGATTGCTATTAGTATTACACATATGCGTTCATAGGTTGATAATTATATCATTTTCATTTTTTAACTTCTTCTAAAAATAAAGATAAAATGCACACGAGAAAGGAGAAGCGTAGAAAAGTAGAGAAAAGATGCTGAAGCAAATTTCAGTTGTTCTACTTTCAAGTTTTTGTTTCATACTTTTCTTCGACTTTTTCCCTCGTAAACTCGCCTTAATGTCGAGCAAAAAAAACGCACATTAAAACCTAAAATTGCAATAGTTAAGACGGGACTTAAAATCTAGAATTTAGTTAATATTATCTTAATTTCTAGAAATTAATATTAAACTAGTTAGATTTGAGGGTTACATTTTTTTATGAATTTTCTTTGTCATAGTATGGGCAAGAACTAGAACGATAGAATATCATGAAACTGTTGCAGTCCTATTTAGAATAGGAATGTGATTGTGTAAATCCTAGGAAATATGAGAATGTATCTTATATTCCTATTAGGATTAGATTACCTATTAAATGTTGTAATCCTAAAGGGAAAGGTTTTACCCTTCCTACTACTATAAATAAAGGCACAATGGAGTGAGATAACACACACCCACAATTACACATCTCTCTATTCTTCTCTCTATTGCCGTACCCCCTCTCTCTCTCAGGCCTCCATAATTGTTCAGTAAATTATGCCTACAACACGTTATCAGCACGTTCTTAACGCTATACTAACAAGAGAGTTTGATCTTCAATTTGGGGAGTATTACGTTTTAATCATTCTTTTCACGATTAATTTAATTATTTTATTGAATTGATCTACATGCTATTGATTCAATTTAATTTTTCTATGTTGAACGTGATACAACGAATTGGAGATGCAATTTCGGCTTTCGGAGAAGGATCTTCTACAAATTCAAAGGCTTATTCGTTTTCTGCTACTCAGGTACGCTTAAAATAAAGGAAGATATTTGACACGACCCATGAAGCATGAAAACATTCCCATGATGCATGAACCCCCTACATTTATATTTACCTTCCGATATATATATATATATATATATATATATATATATATATTGTATATGTTTCATATATTTGTTTCATACATTACGCAATAATTGCTATGTGGAATTTGTGAGTCAAAGAATCGAAAGAAATTAGAAGCATATTAGGGTTTTCCTAAACCCTAAAAGATTTGAAAAAAAAAATGGGGGAATCAGGACATGGTGCAGCACACCACCGCACCATCATTGTGCAAATAATCACCAATCCTAGGCCTGAATTTTACCTCGGTAGGGCATGTAGCCCTGAGCCTATGCACACTGGCCTTGGCCCGCAGCCATCCAACCTGCCCAATTATCTGGGCTACCCTCCCATACACACACTGCAACCTTTTTGGTTGCTGGGTTTTGTTGCTCTGGCCCGCATACATATAACCAGCATATGTTGGGCTTGTCCCTGCGCCACCCATACCCAAGCACGTGATCTGCAGTCACTATGGGGCTGCTTTCACGCAACTAGCCTTCGTTGGGATCCCAGTGACAACCCACAGGCCAACTTGCGCTAGACCTGTCTGTGCACTCCCTTATGGCCCAAAACACGACCCAGCTGCGGCTATGGTCTCCCATTCCTCACCCGTGCCCTGCAGCCACCACCAAAGGAACATTTGGGCCTCGCCTTATGCTTAAGGCACCCAACCCGTGCCTCTTAACCCCCGGCATTAAGCCCAATTATTTTTGGGGCTCTATTTTCGATCCAATAATATTATTTTAATATTATTTTGCTTCTACGATCGACCCCGAATGGTCCCGATCTATTGAATTAATTAAAAGTGACTTGCAGTCCATTAATCTGATAATGAATCCAAAATTATTGACCTGAAGATCACTTTTGGACATTAACGATTCAATAATTTATTTCTCTTCTTTGAATCGTCATATACTTTCGTAGTAACGAAGCTCTCACACTTGAGTTCCCGAAGATAACTAAAATCCACTACACTAAGTTAGTATATTGCATTCTGAGTTTCTTGCAGGAAGGAACCTCTCCTTTATGAACTAAACGTTCATAAACTAAATTGAACCTGTAGTTTCAAATTTAGTGTCTTTGAAACCCGAAGAATTCATAAAACAATACACCCATGAAAACCTGACGTTTTTCATGAAAACCATGTCTTAGAACTCGAATGTTCTAACTTTGATGCTTATGGATGATTCATTCCCATAGCACCAATCACAATCTTGTTCCCTCAAATTCAGTGAATTGTCGAACCGTCACAAGTTTGATTTTCCTGATTTGGACGTTTATAATAGAAACCACTTTATGTGGGGTACAAGATGTGAATTTCCACTTGACTATCAAGAAGCTGAGAAACCATTGATGCCAACAATGGCAAGGAATAGCTAAATAAGCCTCCGCCATGATCTTCATTCGAAGACTTATGCTCAAAATATTACAAATGGAAGTACCTCTTGAACGAGGATTCCATGGCTCTTTGGCTCGCTTCTACGGACCGTCTAATCATAAAAGATATTGCCCAAAGCAAACCATGATTACATCTGTGAATGAGTACAATTATGAAGTTTATAAATCCGATCAAATTTTGACTGGAGAATACTTTTCTCATCCTTCCTTGTTTCTAACTCGCCCCTGAAGCAGCAGTGTAGATATCGGAAGTTTATCAAATTCTCGAATCTAATTACTACCACAAACGTGAGAGAAAGGTATGGACCCAGTTTGGTCAAAGCCTACCAAATGGTGATGCACTGCTTCGGCAAGGATACACTGAATGTCATACTCTCTCACAATCCAATTTTGAGTTTGTTTTGACAAACATATGGTAGAATCAGGGCCTGCCAAGGTGTGGCATCATGCCCGACGCGTGATCCTTGGCACCCAAGACCTAAAACTTCAAGAATACGGGATAATATTCCCAAACCTTAACCCTGCAGAATCTACTTCCGTCTTGATGGAATATACCATTGGTTATGCACCTGTTCGTGCCCCTACCAATGTTGTTGAGGAGTACCATTCTAGTAGTCAATATGTGAGATTGATTTTGCTCCACCGAATATCGTTGGAATAGAAAAATTGTGACATGAATGGCCTTGTTGGCCGAATCCACCAAAGTAACTTTGGTTTACTTTGTGAACATTTTTCCATGTTCTTGGATTCAAGTTTGGTGTATGTTTTACTTATGAATAATCTTATTGATATTGTCCTCGAATATGAGTTAATTGAATCATGTTTCTTAATACATGTGACCGATTCAATTAAACACGTGATTAGGTAGGAATGTGGGAAAGTTAGTTGTCTGGATGAATGCGTACTACGCACACTAACTTTACACCTAAATCACATCTCTAACAACGACTTCAGGTCTATCCAACCTGATTAAGAGCATTGGAACACTCCTCGTTGTATGAATGATACTGAATTATCATTTAAATGACCTTAAATTCTTCATGACGTTGAGTTTTTAAGGATATTCGAGATGACAATGATCATAAATGAAACCATTGAAGAAAATAGAGTGAAATATCTTTGCACCACTTCCAAAAATGAGCCTGAAGCTTTGATTTGGGGCTAATGGGTTGTTTCCCAATTGGGAATACACCATATGTGGTCGGCCTATAGCCTGGTGATTGAGCAGTTTACTTGCTTTGGCACGACCTTTTGGGACACTTAGGTCGAACAATGATGCTTATTTGAAGTAAGGATTTTGTGCCTACAAGCACATTTTGCCAATCCTGCTCATTAGGGAAATTGATTTTCTATATCATTTCTTGCAAAGATACGACACGACTCCATTTTCATAGTGGATTCAAAGGAATATATGTGGACTAATCCAACCAAAATGCGGACCATATAAATATTTATGGTTTTGGTTGATGAATCGACAAACTGGTCACATGTTTGTCCACACACATTACTGCTAAACCTCTTGGCCGATTAAGGGTTCACCACCCTACTTATCCCTTAAGGTCTGGAAGACTGGATAATGCTAGAGAGTTTATATCGATGGTTTTCGATAAAGTATTGCATGTCATTTTGAGTTTTTAATTGAACAACGCATTCCCATGTTCACCCCAAATAGCCTAACCTAGCGATCATAAAGCGCAATTTAAATAATCGCCCGAATTTTGGTAAATTTACCAAGTTTTCTGTCTTTGCTTAGGGCTATGCAATCTTGCACGCAGCTATGTTGGTCCGCCTTGAGGCCCATTGCCACCCAACCTATATGACGTTACAGTTGGTTACTGGGTACGAACCTGACGACTTTCGTATTTACGCATTTGGGTGCGCATTCCATGTGCCAAGTTGCGCCGCCGCAACGTACCACCATGGGTCCTCAAAGAAGGATGTGTATCTTTTGTCGATCATGATTCTCCTTCACACTAACTCTCTTCGAGCCCTTGCATGCGATCTCTTTATCGTTCATTTGCGGGTTGTCACTTTAATGAGATAGTCTTCCCGCCGTTAGGGGGAGATAAGAATGTCAACGTTCCTGTAGAACGGCGCGAATTTGCATGGACGTTGCCCATTATGTCTCATATCGATCCCCATACCGCACAAGTGTGATAAGCAAGTGCGACGAATTCTAGATTTCAGAATGTTGCTCCAGACGCATTCCTTTAATCTAGCTAAAGTGACGAGATCATATACCAGCTGCAAACATGCCTGTAAGGATATACGTACTTAACGGACGTCGAGTCAACATCCCTGAAGGGTGTGTCGCCCATGTTGGACGGTTTGGACGCCCCTGTTAGACGGTCCGGTACACCGGCAGATAGCCAATCAATATGTCTTAGCCTGGAGCACGACATATCATTCTGTTTGTAGGATTCACTTCCTTGGAAGAGGAAGACACGGCACAACAATGAATCTAAACTCGATCGCTTTCTCAAATCATTTCCATCTCATGAGATTAATCCGGATTACTCCCGAGACTTGAAGTTCTTGGTCTAGGATACTAGTTTGGATGAGAAAATGGAATTGAAATGAGATTATCATCGATGATGTTTTCACTTATATGGTAGCTACCGACATAAATGAAAAGCGACGATATCGAACCGTGTTCCGTTGATTAAGTGACAACGTAGAACTGATTGGACAACTAAAGTTACAATCTAGGTCAAATTCCTTACCAAAGTGTGTATTAGACCTGTCGTTCCTACACTGCCCAAGGTAACCCTGTTGAGTTACAAGTGGGAAAGGAAACGTTATGAGATGAATGAAATAGTGCGATATGATGTACACCTTACGGTGCAAGGTTTCTCTCAAAACGTCTTGTGATTGATAGCAGCATTATGAAATGTGGTTAGTATTTCTCCATAGGGATATAAATACGGAGATTTACGTGTAAGTTCCCGAAGAATTACATGGACTGGTTCAAATAGTTCCAAACCACGGAACACCCTCTTAACTCGTTTTGAGGCGTTCATTTATGGATTGAAAAATCCGACGAATATGGTATACCCGTCTAAGTGATTATTTGATCAGTCAAGGATATGAATTATGCCTTTGCGTGTTAAACTATGAAGTCTTATTCTAAATTGCTAGAGTTACAGTTTATGTCGTTAACACGAATCTCACTAAGACTCTGGAAGAGCTTGAGAAAAATTCCTCGTACCTGAAGATGGAATTTGAGATGAAGGATCTTGGGAAAACTCGTTTTTGCCTTGACCTGAAGTTGAAGCATTGTTCTGACGGTATTTTGGTCTACCAGTCAAACTACACCAGGAATGTGTCACCTTTGAGTATACCCATGATCGTCCATACGTTATATGCAAATGAGACTCTTGAAGAGTTTATGGAATCCGAAATTCCATATCTAAAAGTTCAACTTTGGGCTTCGTTGTACTTAACTCATTGTATTTAGACAGGACATTTCCTTTGCTGTTGATCTTGGTAAAGATGCAGCACCGCGCCTACACGCAACCACTTAATTAGTATTAAAAGACGCACCTTGAAGGTACTACGAATTTGGGCAAATCAAATCCCAACGTATCTCAGCGGATCTAACCCCCCTGATCCTCAAAATGATGATTGCCTTGTTTGTTATGCTGACACTGGTTACTTATCAAACCCGCACAAGGCAAAATCCCCGAATGGTTATGTCTTTACCGTTAGGGATATCGCAATATCTTGGAGGTCCACGATATGACCCTAGTTGCGAAATCTTTGAATTGTTCCAAGACTCACCTTACTTCACTATGCCACAAGTGAAACATGGTTAGGAGTTTTTGTTGAGCATATTCGAAGTACTTGCTATATTTTCATCCATCGTTGAGTCCCAATGACGATCCATGAAGATTATGCCACATGTATCAACCCGACCAAGCCATGATATATCAACGAAGTCAATGCCAAGACATATTGCGTCTACATCTACATCAGCAAAGCATCAGGAGATTGAAGTCATGCAAACCGATCCCAAACAACCTTGCCGACCTCTACACGATGTCACTGCCGAAGTCAACCTTCTAGAAGCTTGTCCAAGGAATTGGTATGCCTAACTACTCATATGAAATGCTTGTAGTTCTCATTTGGAAGTTATGTCAAACTCAGGGGGAGTATCCAGAAGTATACTCATTTGATCTTAATGTACTCTTTTTCCCTACGATTAGGAGCATTTTTCCCACTGGGTTTTTGCTACCTAACTAGGTTTTAACGAGGCACCCATCATGGGCTGATCATACCCTTGAGAGCTCTTCTAGTTGCGTCCAAAAGACGTATAGTTTTGACTTAATGCAACTTCTCACTTTTCTCCTTAGACTATGGTTTTTTCTCCCACCTTGGGTTTTACCATAGCGAGGTTTTGTGAGTTTTACTTTTTATGCATTCTTCCGTTGATTTGAGACTCGCATTTGCCCATTGTGCCGACGACTTCATCAATGAAGACTTGATGCGCCATTTACTTAAGTATTTACACACTCAAGGGGGAGTGTTGCAGTCCTATTTAGAATAGGAATGTGATTGTGTAAATCCTAGGAAATATGGGAATGTATCTTATATTCCTATTAGGATTAGATTACCTATTAAATGTTGTAATCCTAAAGGGAAATATTTTACCCTTCCTACTACTATAAATAAAGGCACAATGGGTGAGATAATACACACCCACAATTACACATCTCTCTATTCTTCTCTCTATTGCCGCACCCCCTTTCTCTTTAAGACCTCCATAATTGTTCGGTAAATTATGCTTACAACAGAAACTAAAAAGAATAAAAAATTGGCATTGTCCAACAAATTTTCTTCATCATTAACCTTTTCTAGTTTTCTTAAAGAAAAGCAAATAGTAAATATAACACCGCAAATAGTATAAAAAAATAATTAAAGACATACATGCATAATCTCTGTTGCAACTTGCATGTGAAAGTAAATTTAATTTTACTTTTGATAAGTGACATAAAAATTCAAAAACAAAATGGGTCAAAACAGAAAATGGAAAGGTTTAGGAAATGACCTACAACTACAACAAAAATGATTACGCATTTGGTTTTTTTGTTTGTTTTTTTTTTTTTTTTTTTTGAGATTCTGTTATTTGCCCATTTGGTTTCTGTTTCTGTATTCGGAGCTCGCGGACCGAAAATTGACTGTTCAAGAGAGAAAGAAAAAAGGGTAAATTACATAAAACTACCTCAACTATTAGGTCAGTCACAGTTTCATACCCCATCTTTAAAAAATTTCAATGTCATACCTCATCTACGAATTTTTTTACAATTTCATACTTTCCGTTAGTTTTCTGTTAATTTTTCCGTTAAATAGTGACTTGGCTTAAAAAAATTAATAAAATTTTAAAAAATTAATTAAATATTTAAAAACTTAAAAAAAAATCATTTTTATTTTTATTTTTTGCATGGGGACCCATCCCGTACTCTTTCTTCCCCCTCATTTTCCTCCCCCACTTCTCTCTCTCACCGTGCCCAGAACCCCCTAACCCACCTAGGTTTTTTCATCCGCCATCCTCTTTCCTCCCGTATTCTTTCTCCCTTTCTCCATTTCACGCTACAACAGTAGCCTCGTTGGCCCCGACCTTGACCTTGGATCCCTTCACCATCTCATCACCTTCACCCCCTAACCCGACCTTGTCGACCCCTTCTCCACCCTCTTTCACCATATCCCACCCATCTCGTATCCTCTACACCGATCACTACCTCCCTCCCTTCCCCTCGTGCTGATCACCCACCTCATCCGCACCACGCCATCGCTCAACTCCCTCTCGCCTTCACTCTGTCCACACTGCCATCGACCGACTCTCTCTTTGATTCTGACTTCGCCTTCACCAAATCGGGTCAACCCACCCTCTCTCTGCTCTAGTACCATTTTTGCCCTCTTCCCCTGCCCTTCCAAACCCTCAAATCTCTTTGCTCCAGTATGACGCGAAGGACGCCATGACGATGATTGCGCAGGTGGCCGGGTACAAGGAGAGCAAGGAAGAGTTTCAGAGGGTTTCTAGGGTAAAGGTTTTGGCAGATTTGCTGGATGTGGCGGAGAGTGGCTGCAGATGAGGGCGTTGAAGAAGGTGATAGAGGAATGGGTGCGTTGAGGGAGGTGAAGGAGGAATGGGTGCGCTGAGGGATGTGCCGGAGAACGGCAGCGGGAAGTGGGATCTTGGTTTGGGATGGTATGGTAGCGGGGAGTGGGATTTGGGTTTGGGATGGTATCTGGTTGATTTTGGGTTTGGGGAAGACGGGTGGGGGAAGAAAGAGGGGGAAGAAAGTGGGTTCTGGGCACGGCGAGAGAGAGAAGTAGGGGAGAAAAGGGAAGGGGAAGAAAGGGTACGAAATGGGTCCCCATGCAAAAAAAAAAAATTAATTTTTTTTTTAGTTTTTTAATATTGAGTTAATTTTTTAATATTTTTATTAATTTTTAAGCCACATCACTATTTTAACGGAAAAATTGACACAAAACTGATGGAAGATATGAAATTGTAAAAAATTCGTAGTTGAGGTATGATATTTAAATTTTTTAAAGATGAGGTATGAAACTGTAACTGACCCAATAGTTGAGGTAATTTTATGTAATTTACACAAGAAAAAAAATTCAGACTATTCAAAATTTTATTTTGTTGAAATGAGCCAATGAAATGTGATTCATAGAAGCTATAAAATTAAATTGAGTAATCAAAATTGTCACAGCCCGTCCCGAAATTTCTTTTATCGTGGATGTGAAATGACATAATTGCCCTTAACGGTTGCTAAGGTACGTGTGACATGTTATTTGAATATCGCATACTCTCCTAAATTCTTGGAAAATTTTAAGTGGATTAAAAGTTGTTTAGAATTTGTGTGGTTAGGGACTTAAAGAATTTTGGGATTATGGTTTATTTTGGGTGGACCACACACACACACACGGGACATACCTCACCCCGTGCTCTCTCTCTCTCCTCCTTCTCAGTTCACTTTCTCTCTCTCTCCCTTCAAACTGTACGGACACACTCACCCGCAAACATCCAGGCACGGATCGAAGGTTTCGAGGGCATCATTGTGTTCGTGAGGACCCTACGAACACATCCATACCTATTTCAAGTAAGAAACCTTTCGATTTCACGTTGAAAACTCAAGGTCCAAATTGAGCACTGTTCACGAACTTTGTAATGGTTGGTTTTTAGGACAATCCAAACTCACAGTGAGCTTAAAGAGGTTCCCACGAAGCTCGGGGACGTTTGTTTGGAGGTTTTGAACGTCGGGATCATAGGGTTTGAAGTTGGCCGGTTTTCTTGGATTTTCTCCGGTGAGATTTCGTGTGTTTTTTAGCCTTAAATTAGTACATCGTGATTCTACATGCTTAGGGCTTCATTTTGGTGTAAATTGCGTAAAAAATGGTTGAGAATTGACAGAGAATAAGAAGTTTGAAAATTTTCTAGAAACCGGCGACTTTTCCGTCGCCGGTGAAACCAATCCGGCGACTGGAGGTAGGGGACGACGCGCGTGGGGGCGCGTAGGTCCATGCCATTCCTGGCGCGTGAAGGCGCGTGACTGATCCAAATTTTTTTCTAAAAATACCTCGACGTCCGTGACGTCGAGTAGGTCACTGTGGTATATTCATATACCCAAATTGAACATCGTATGAGAAGTTGTTACGTATTGTTGGTTATGTGCTTTAAATAACGTTTTATAGTTGTTTCGCATATAGGTGAGACCTATCCTGAGGACGAGCGCGTTCAAGGGCGTCACGGGGGTTACGACCCTTCGACATACCAGTGAGTGGGCAGTTATTTTCTGTTTATACCTATATACTACTGATTTTTCCCAGAAATTGAACTTAAATGAAAGTATGTTTTAAAATGCCGTGCATGCATATTATATGAAATATATGAGTTAGTATTTGATGCATATATGTGAAATGGTGTTGTGGACACACATGTGAGTATCAGGTGAGTTTTATGTTGTTCATATGGTTTATTGATGATGTGAATTGTATTGAGAGCTTATAACCTGCACCCCTAGTGTTAGTGCTTATATTATTCACCCCGCACCACACGCTCACCTTGGATCCAAGTAGGTGAATGTCGAACAGACCATTAAAGGTGGTTCCGACTTGTAGGTGACTTTAGATTATTATACAGCTATTGATGAGAGAAGCACTAGAGCGTATTCTTACACCATTCTTATCGTACAGACTACTTCAGGTAGTTCCGATTTATGTGCAGAGTAGTGCCGTACAGGTCACAGTGGTGACTCCGGTTGGGTTGGATATTAAGCTATAGAATTAATTGTACAGGACATCTGCAGGGTCTCCGGTTGATTTATTATTTCACCTGTTATATTGATGCATTCTTATCATGTTTGAAGCATAGCATGGCATATTTCTTGAAAAGTATTAAAGACTTGTAATTTGAGTTAATTGATGTTATATGGTTATATATATATACTATTTTCTGGGAAAGTATACAGGTTTTACAGTGAAGGGTTAAAAGTGTTGTTAAATGAAATATTTTCGAAAAGCTTTGTTTTACTGACCCACTCAATCTTGTTTTGCGCCCCTCAAGGTTCTAGTTAGCAGTGTTGGAGGCTCACGAGGATTCCCACGGCATTCTGACAGACTACTTAAATGTAGGACTCACCTTCGGGTGTTGTAACTTAGTAATGGTCCTACTTGACTGCACTTAGTACTTATGCTCTGAATATGTGTGTTTCACACTTAAACTCACTCTAGCATGTTAGTTGGATATTATTGCTAGTAGTTGGTTTTTATTCCTTCGTATTTCTTTTATCTTTTGCTTCCGCATCGCACTTTCGGTTACGTCACGCCCACGTGACGGCCAGCACGCCTTGATTCTAGGATCGGGGTGTGTCAAAAATTCTAGTCTGCGCACTCCTAACTCAGAAATTTGTATTGGATCTCAACCATATAATACAACCCTACGTACGTATAACTGTATGAGTCTATTCTTAACGACACAGATTCTCGGCATTTTCTTGACACCTCTCATCCAATCATGCCCGTCGTTAATTGAGCCTTAGATCCTGCCTAGCTTCCCCAATCCTGAGGCTGCCCAGTGCCATGTCCTGCGCTGCCTGCCTACCCTTCACCACAAGGGCTCCCTTACCTTTGCTGCTAAAAGACAGTGGCTACTGAAATTGACACCCACTGTTTGGGAAGAGATCCACCAAAGCCAACAAATCAAGTGATCTGGACTCTTGAAATTTGATCCAACGGCCAAACTTATTATAACTTTTAAATGGGCCTCTGTTTTTAGCCGTTGAATCAAACTTCAAGGGCCCAAATCACTTGAGTTGATGGATTTGGTAAAAGAGATCCAAAGTGCTTAACCTCACCTCACCTTAGAAACTTTTCGTAATTTCCAAACTACCCTTTTATTTTTAAATTGAGAAGAGGAAAATTTTATCATGCTTATGCTTCGAGTGTATGACATCTCAAGAAATAATGAAGAATCGAACATGCAATGAATGATATAATAAGCAAGAGTCTTCGTGTATATCATGTTCGGGTGCATAACAGAAAAACTCACTAGATGAAGTTGTTGGATGAACTATGCAAGTTAAGTTGTTGGATGAACTATGCAAGTTAAGTTACAATTATTGCATTTCGTTGGGTTTATTTATCTTGTAAGCCCAGCAATGTGGGTTATACTCACCTTGTTTAATTTAGTTTAAACAACTTGAAAGTTCAGTTTGATAGAAAAATATTAAAAAATTAAAAGAGTGTAGATGAAGTAATTTAAGATGTATGAATATAACAATGGAGCTTTCATGAAAAGGGCTTGAGCTAAGTTTATTTTAACAAAAAAACCATGCTATAACTTTATTTAATGAAAAAGGCTTAAATTTTAATGAAAAACCTTAAAATTTAATAAAAATGACAAAAGAACTTAAATTTTAATAAAAAAGACATAATTTTAATATTAAAAAAATTAAAAATAGACTGATGCGTAGGATTCGCACATCCTCACACATACTGTTTATGAAACTTACTACACTGTTTATAAAATTTACTACATTGTTTCTGAAACTTAACGGTAATACACTGTTTATGAAATTTAACTGTACTAAATTGTTTATGAAATTTACTACACAGTTTATGAAATTTACTACATTGTTTATGAAATTTAACGGTACTACACTGTTTATGAAATTTACTACATTGTTTATGAAACTTAATGGTACAACACTGTTTATGAAACTTAACGGTACTAAATTGTTTATGAAATTTACTATACTGTTTATGAAACTTACTACATTGTTTATGAAATTTAACAATACTACACTATTTATAAAAGTTAATGGTACTACATTATTTATGAAACTTAACGGTACTACACTGTTTATGAAACTTAATGCGCACTGGGCACACATGTTTATATATATATATTTTTTTTTCTTTTTGTCTTTATTATTAAATAAAGTTATTAGATGATTTTTTTTCGTTAAAATGTAAAGTCATTTTCATTAATTTTTCTTATAATTCAATTGTATATAGGGTCTAATTTGTAATTTTGCCTTATTTGTGTTTTTTTTTTTGGGAAACTGTGACATTTTATTAAGTACATGTTGAAGTGATTTATATAGTAAACATGCCTTGCAAGCCAAATTAAATTGGAACTTGTAATAGAATGGAACAGTATGATGGTTGATTTTGCTTTGCATAGGTCACATTTACAATTTGCCATAATGTCTATTCGTGCTGCTAAGGCCAATTGCTCGTACACATGCATGGGTGATTGTCAATTATTAATATAATGTGAGATTCACATACATCAATAGCCGACAATCACTCATACACACGTAAACGACTGTTCCTAACATTCTACAACGCTTTCTCATAAATCGTATTTAATTCCACCCTCCTTTGATTAAAACACAAGCTAATGTGGTGTTCACAACATGTCTATAGACAAATGAGCCTTAATTTTAAACCCTAAACCATGATAGGCATGCAGAATAAATAATAGAACCATTTTCAAAGGCTTTTCCTTGATAACCAAAGCCTCTGATGAGTGGTGATCAAACTCTTGTGCTGCGTAGGGCATCATGTATTTTGTAATGCTTGTTTTCTCAACAAAAACAACGAAATAAAAAGAACCTCATGAGCCACTTAGTACTATGGTTTAGTAGTATTCTTTTTCACTTGTAAGTGAGAGATTTTAGCTTCGATTCTCGTCACAAACAAATTTGAACCATATTATTACTAGCTCATTATGAGGCTAAGCCCACCCTCTCCCCTTAGTGTAAATAATATCGTTTGTTCAAAAAAAAAAAAAAAAAACTCTTGAGCCTAAGGGCGAGCATCGGCTGTTGGTTGGGGTTAGACTCCAAATTGTTGGCCAACCCAATAGGCTCAGGTTTACATTGTTGTAACCCATTGCCTGTCAATAAAATGGGCAAACCAACCCACCAAAATCATTATTAGGCGGGTTTCACGGGTTAGAATTAATTGATTTCTTTATTATTCTTAATGTGCATATGAGTGACAAATAATTAAAAAGGGTTAATCATATTTAAGACCAATTTTTTTGTAGTCAATCATTAGGTTTAATCTTGAATATTTGCTTATAAATTTAGGTTAGCTGACTTTCAATCCAACTAAGCAACTTTTCTGTTTTGTTAAAAAAAAAAAATTAATTTCAAAATCTTGTAATAAATGGTTGCATCTATTTAATGAACCATGTTTTTTTTTTTTTTAATAAACGATATTATCTAAACTAAAAGAGAGGGAGTGGGCTTAGCTTCATAATGAGTTAGCAACAATGTGGTTTAAATTCGCCTTTGACAATAATCGAACCTAATACCTCTCACTTACAAGTAAAGAGGAATACCACTAAACCGTAATATTAAGTGGCTAATTTACCATGGTTTTAGGTAACTTGGTTGCATTTTGATTGTTACCTTTGCATCTGGTAATCCTTGTGTATATGAAAAGTTGAAAACTGAGTACAAGTTTACTACCATTCAAAGCAAGTTTATTGACATTATCATTCATAAATCATTGGCTCAGTGGTTAGGATGAATTACAGGCTTGTATTTCATATGGATCGTATTGGATTCAATTCCTGAGACTGGTGAATCACACGATGGTAGCTAGAAGGAGGTTGAAATACTTCTGTAAGTCTTTAAACATGTTCGATTAACATATGCATAATTCTTTAGAACAAACAGGACCTCTGTATCTACCAGTTCACAACATTATCTTTCATATATATTATATATATCGACAACAGTCTCTTTCTATTTTCATTTTTCATATTGTGTTGCAGTTTAAGGATTCTGGGGCTACAGGTGTTGCCTTCGAGCTAGTTCGGCCAAAAGTTTTGCACCAAGTTTTACAGCTAATCAAATACAAAGAAACAACCTTAGATGTCCTTCAACATAGGTATACTTAACATTGAAAGCATATGAATTCCCATCTAATTACCATTTTTTTGGTTGATTTTTTTTCTTCTAAAAGGTGGACAACTGGTGGCAAGTCACGGTTATTCATTCCTTCTGGGCCCGAAGAGGCTATGGGTAGTTTTACCCTGCCTATAGCCACAGTTAAGCAGACTCATTAGCTCGGAACATCGAACTCGACCTATCACGTTTGTTTTATACATTGCTGATGTTGAAAGTCTATAAGAAATTTCTTTTTTTACTGATATTATTATTATTATTATTTTAATTAGCAAATAAGGCAAAATATGCTAATGGCCCATCAAAATGGGTTAAAGATATAGTTGAAAATAGCACCATGAGACTGAAAACTTAACTATGAAGCCGCATGAAGGCATCATTCACAAATAAAGAAAAACAAACTAATTTACGTATCACTTCTCTAAAGAAATGGTAAATAATAGCACTAAAAAATTCAGAGAATAGAACTCGTAATCTACCTATGACTCTAAAGTACGAAGTATCATTAAAAGAAGCACTTCAATTATACTGAGCACTAGAATAATTATTTGTTCTCAAATAGTAAAAAATAAAAAATAAAAAATAAAAAATAAGGTTTTTATTTTTATTTTTTAAGAAACGATATTATTTATACTAAAAACACTTCCATCCCTCTCAAATCCCCTAAGGGATAGTGAATTAAATCCCCTCCCTTCCCCCTCCCTCCTCCACCCCTATTCCAATCCATTGGGCTTTGGGGGAGCCTAACTGCTCACCCATGCTAAAACTGACTAGCCTAGCCCCTAGGCTATGTAACGTAAGGCTGACATCAGCTATAATTAAAAATACAAAAAATCATAAAAATTAATTAAAAATTACAAAAATTATAAAAAATAATAATTGTTTTCTATAAATATCTAACCATGTTCTTCCACCTTACACAACATTTCAATATTTTCAACCAATCTTTTATTATCATCCGAAATTAAAAATAAATAATAAAATATAAAAAAATACAAAAATGTTTTAATACGAATTGCCTAAGCTATTCAGTTTAGCGGTAGAGATGCACTGTGGCAGTTACTGTTCACTAAAGACATTTATTATTCACTTGGGAGGATTGAATTGCCTATTTGCCCGATGGGCTTTTTAGGGTTGGAAATGTTGTAAGGAGGTGGAGGAGTGGGGTAAGTTTCACAATGGATTAGCAATAACATGATTCAAATTCGCCTTTGGCGAGAATTGAATATAAAACCTCTCACTTATAAGTAAAGAGAAATACCACTAGACTGTAGTATTAAGTGGCTTTTATTATCCGAATTATTTTCTTTGGTAACATAAGTAAATTATTGGCAAAAAAAAAAAAAAAAAACATAAGTTCATCTTTATTTATCGGAATCATTTTCCTTAGTGACAGTTAAGTAAAAAATCCCACTTAGTTTTCAAAAGTTTGTATTTTTCATTCTAATGATCTCAAATGTCCACTCACTTCACTCTCTCCTCCTAATAAAAGATAAAAGAGATGCCTTGTTGATTGTTACCATCTAAAAGATCCAAAAATAAAGCTAAAGGTGTAGTGTGACATATATTAGTGGGTTTGGCAAGTACCATACATATGTCTACATACATTATCATATCAAATGCTCATGTGCCCTAATTTTTCACTTTTTGAGTAAAAATGAAGCATATGCTTTTGCAACATGCAAATTACTTTTACTTATTATCTTAACATTCAATATATTTATCCTTTATGTTTTTTTATAATAAATTTTTAGATCAAATGAAATTTTATTAAAAACAATCAAGAACGTACATAGGAACAAATATGTCACATCTAACAAGTAGGTCAAACACACCATTTAAAAGAAACACTAAATCTTCGCAATTACAAACTCATTAGAACACGACACAATTGCTTAGCCATGGAAAATCCATAATTGCTTAGGTTTAAACCTTGTAAATTGTAGGATTACAATAAAGGCACCATGAGGAAAGAATGCATCACTCTCAGATGATCTTGTAATCATCGACAAAGATAGCACTACTATGAGTAAACTTCAAAAAAATGTCTTGACTTCCTCATTATAATCCTTTGCCATGTCTGCAAATCAAGGATTCGAGTTTGAGTAGTAATCCATACCTGCTACAAAGTCTCTCCTCAACAAAGCCAGAGAGAGTCCAAACAATAAAGACTAGTGTCATAAGAATGAAAGGGTGACCACAACTAAGAGAGGAAGATAGTTAGAAGATAGGATTTGAAGAGGAGAGAGGCAAGAGATTAAAAAGAATTGCCACCGACTCTAAGGCCCGACCCTATTTTTATCTCTAGCAGCTACAATAAAATGTGGTCATTTTTGTCTAAATGATTAGATTTATTTTCTTTTTTAATTAGAAGGAAAGACGACAATCTTACTCGTATTGTAAATGTAAGAGTGTTTAAGTTAAAATCCTTCCCACCCAATAATTGATTAGATTTATATTTACACATTTAAAAAATTAATAATCATCAATATTAAAAAAATAATAGATTTTTATATTTAGTACTATAATTTAGTGATATTTCTTATTATTTTTAAGTGAAAAGTTTAATTTCATAAATGACGAGTTTCATACCAATTTAATTTTTGTCTGAAAATATTTAATGCAAATTTGATCAATAAATCAGACATTTGTCCTTGGATATTTATATACATACATACATACATATATATATATATATATATACACACACATACATACATATATGCATGTTCAGAGATCTTTGAAAAAAATTAAGGATGAAGTACCGATTTAGTCCATGAATTATCACCTCAATGAAAATTAGGTCGTTAAATTATTTTTTCGGTAAAATAAGTCTCTAAATTCATTAAAAATTGCTAATTTCATCCCTACTATTATATTCAAAGCTATTTTATCCAATTTTTCTTCAACTTAAGTCACTTCACACACTTTAGAATGTAATACCGTCATTTTCTCGCCTATAAGCCCTTCACATTTTATATAGGTTGCGAATCTAACAACTAATTTACCCTCCAAAGTTAACTTACACTATTTTTTATGAAAAACTACCAATTTACTCTCCAAAATTAACTTCATATACTACTTCTTTATGAAAAAACAACCAATCTACCCTCTAATGTGCATCACATGCAAGTAACGTGACTTAAATTGACGGAAAATTGAATATAGTAGCTTTGAATATAATACTAGGGATGTAATTGGCAAATTTTTATAATTTAAGGTCTGATTTTTCTGAAAAAATAGTTTAAGGACCTAATTTTCACTAAGGTGATAACTCAAGGACTAAATTGGCCGTTCACCCAAAAATTAAATATTATCCCCACCAATTGAACAAAATAATAGCTAAAATTATGCAAAAGAGAATATGGAGGGTAGTGACAAATGTGCAATACCAACACAATATGGGAAACAACTATAAATACATAAAGATGGCAGGACCACCAGTGCAAAAATCACACATTAGTTGGCATAAAACGTCAAATACAGAGATATTGGCACCTAATGCTTACTGGTGCACCTCATAAATTTAAAAAGAAAAAAATATATAATATTTTGTTAAAAGAGATTAGAATAAAAGGTACGGACAAAATTAGAAATAAAAAAATTAAGAGGAAAAGAAAAGAATATGATTATATGGTGGATATTGCAGCAAACCCAGACCTTCCATGCTCAAAGGGATGAGAGAGACAGCCAACACAGGTTGAAGTTAGATAGAATTATCATAAACTTTTTTGAGAGAGAGAGAGAGAGATTAGATGGTGGGAGACGAGGAGATGGGGAGAGGGTTTAAGAGAGGGTTTTAGGTCCACCAACTGGTGGTTAGAGATTGAGCTCCTTAACCAAACACTTGATCTTCACCATCCAAACCAGTTAAGCAGAAGCAATTAGCCATTGAGTTCAATTGTTGAATTGAAGCTGAAGCTGAAGCAGAAGCAGCAAGTAGTAAAGGCAACAACTTTTCCCAACTGGGTCTCAAGCAAAAGCACTTATTAGAAAAGCAGTGTTGCCCACCAAAGCCTAAACACCACCCCCCAAGAAAAAAAAAGATAACCCCATTTATGGAAAAAGAGAGAAAGGTCATCATTTTTCTTGAGTGGCTCAGTAGATACTGAAAAACTAACCTCTCTCTGTGGGTGTGTGTATGTGGCCGTGCGAGTCTCACGTGGGGTTTGAATTTGACTCAGTGATGGATGGAGAATATCTATGATTGCAAAAAAGCAGAAATTTGAAGCTCTCAATTATTTTCGAACACACTAAATATCTTTTTTTTTTCTGGGTTATTTTTTGTTGTTAAATAAATAATATACTTGTTGTTGGGATCGGAAAGTTTGGCTCTGAGACGATCGGGTGATGTTCTCTAAGACTTTTCTGTTCCCCACACAACCCACAACTCTTGAGGGTTTCCAGGTATTTTTTATTCTTCCATTATATATATATATATATATTTTTTTTTTTTCTGGCTTTAATCATCTTTTAGCTGCTCGTCTCACTCATGAATTTCTCCTTTTCTTCGGTTCTGTTGTTCTCTTTCTCTTTCTGTTTGTTAAGATGATGATCCAGTAATTTCTTTTTTTGAAAATACAGAGTTATCAGATTTATTATTATTGTTATTATCAGCAATTTATCTATATATATTGTTCTTAATTTATATTTATATGTTTAATTTTTCCTTCTGTTGGGTTGATATCTGAATTCTGTTTGCATGTATCTACTACATGTGTGTGTGTGTGTAGAGAGAGAGAGAGAGAGAGAGAGAGAGAGAGAGAGAGAGAAGAGGTTCTGTGTAATTAATAATCATGATATAATTGGCAGCTTTCAAACTGAAAAAGTTGTATAAATCCTTTGATTGCCAGAAACCCAAAAAGTTCATATGTCAGCATTATATATGTAAATGTTCAGTTCTTGCATACGAAGATTGCTTTTGGGATGATTAATTCAGCTGTTTGTTGGGCATTAATTATAAGCTTCTGTGTGTTTGTACTTGGTAGTAAATGCTTTGGTGAATTGATATTCTTCTGTGAGGATTGCCTGGAATCTCAACTAGTACATTTTTCTGTATATGTCATTTGAGACTTGAGCACTTTGCTTTAATGCGTTGGCTTATACTGGTGTGAGTGAGTAATAATACAGTGACAATTAAATTCCTGCAAACTTGCTAGTTTTTCGAGTATGGTACGGTTTTGCCAATGATGGAAGTTCTACTCCTTTTTTCAGTCTTCGGGATGAGTATGTAATTGGGCTCATATAACTGTTAAGGGGTTGAGAGAGCTATGTCAAGTTACTATACTGGTTCGAATAATCAAAAAGATGCGACGCCAATGCTCTATTTAAGGGAACCTTTGCCTAGTTCTTATCCAGAAGCACCTTTTGTCTCTGGTAACATGATGATGTATATGAACCCTGGGTCATACTCGGACGCATTGGCTGGGAGTTCTCAGCAGCAAAACAACTGCATTGAAGGAGGCTCCTCGGTGGGGGGTTCAGATTCCAACCAGCAGCAGCATGATGTCCTATCGCATCTTGGTGGCACGCATATTGGAGAGCAGGGATTCAGTCCATGGAGGGA
The DNA here is from genome assembly GCF_916048215.2 of Malus sylvestris. Classification (NCBI taxonomy): domain Eukaryota; kingdom Viridiplantae; phylum Streptophyta; class Magnoliopsida; order Rosales; family Rosaceae; genus Malus; species Malus sylvestris. The sequence continues at coordinate 8,834,291 of NC_062269.1, forward strand.
GGGTAGAAATGAGATGCTAGTTACGCATCCCATGGGTAGTTCTTCAGGTATTCTTCATGGTGGACAGAACTTGCAAGGTCAGGGGTTGTCCCTCAGCCTGAGTACACAAATCCCATCAGGAATGCAAATGCCTTCTATCTCATACCGGAATACCAATATGGGTTTTGCTTCATTCTTAAGTCCTAATGCATCCGTTTCAAGTGAGGGTGACGGTAGGAATGGTTCTTTTAGAGATGAGCAGCCAAGAAATGTTGAATATTTGCAATCTGGTTTTCCGGGAGGCAATCCAGATTCAAGTAAAGGGGATTTGTCTCCATATGGGATGTCGAGTATGGCAAGAACCATTTCCCATAACAAATACCTCAAAGCAGCACAACAGCTGCTTGATGAAGTCGTCAATGTCCAGAAAGCACTGAAGCAGCATGATAGAGAGAAGAACCAAAGCACACATGATCATCAGAAGAGTTTCAAGGAAGGAGATGATGGATCAAAGAATGATCTTGAGAGTGGAGTATCTACAAACCCTCAAGAGTTGGCCAGTAACTCAACGTGTGAGCTTTCACATGCCGAGAAACAAGAGTTGCAAAGCAAGTTGACGAAGCTTCTGTCTATGCTAGATGAGGTATGAGCAATGCATATAGTTTAATGTCTCTTTATGAGTTAATTATATGATCAATCTTGCTTGTCTGGTCAGTTTATCATAATGGTAAGAGCTTAAATCAATTTTAGTTGCAAATTTGATTGGCATTATCCTTTTGTCTTCGCTCTTTCTACTCTGTGATGATTGCTTTGATTGCTGTTTAGATGACTACATCACCTGTCTTTATCACTTCTTATGTGTGTGATGTGTTGCATGTTTAGGCAGGTGATATTATGTGGCATGTTTATTGTCAGTGATCGCCTGATCACTATGCTTTTATGTCGATGATATTGTTCTGTTCTCTTAGGCTCTTACTTACTGGTTTCACGATAATGACAGAAAGGATCAGTGATATATTTCTTTAATTTTGAAAAATAGGAAATACAAAAGGATCAAGACATGCAGTAACAGTCTACTTAAGCAAAACCAAACAAAATGCATAATGGTTTCGTTTTTGAGCTTATGTCAATTGTTGATTGTTCCAACTGAAACTGATCAATTAATGATGTAGTCATACAGTGATGCATTGATAGATAAACCAACATCTGGTAACGATTCCATTACAGTTTTGTTCTTCGATTCAGACATATTTTAATGAAGAAAAAGTTTCAAGAATTTCCTAAAGTTTTGAGTATATCCTTTCATGTTTAAGTGATGTTTACACTGGTAATTGATTGATCCTCCATCTTTCCAGTTGAAGCACCTGGAGCCTTGCATTGTGTTTGACATGTGAAAAAGTTGGGGCTCTCAATTTTTCTCCCAACGGAATATCTCCAACTGGAATATATTCCAACTATTCTTTAGGTTTCCTAGGTGTTAATAAATTGAACGAGATGCTATGGAATGAAGCATAGCATCCTTATGTGCGATTTCTAAATAAGTTTAGGCTATTGATTTATCTCAAGCTTATCATTAAAAGGTGTTTTGGATATAGGTTTTGGCTGTTTAGTTGACACGTTGATAAGCATTTTATGAAACAATTACTCTACCATTGATTGAAGGTATTTGCATATACTAGTCATTCTGCTAAGAACATGGGGAGATGCGAAGTAAAATTGACCTCAATGAAATATTGGGGTAATTGTTCTCCTTATTTTCTTACCCCGTATGTTTACGGACTCTGATGGAACATCAAGGTGATCCTTCTATGTTGACAGTTGGCGCAAGTACCCTGTTCTGCTAAGAACCAGAAACAATATAAGATGTAGAATTGACCGAAGGTCCCATTGTTAATTGTTGATGTGGGTGGAGAAGGACAACGCCATTATTTGAGGCCAGAATTTCCGTGGTTCCTGAGTTGCTAATGATTATATTTCTGGTTTTCGTGTCTGTTAATTTAGGCAATTTACTTCAGGAGCAGCTAATGATTACGGAAAGTATTTCTACGATCATTGTTTCCTTGAGGATGTTGTAGAAATTTGTGGTTGTGGTTGGTTGTTTCTCGTAGGCCTTTGTCTGATATAATGGAGCTCCTATTTTTCCCATGAGGTGTAATGGTGTTTATATCACAATCACAGGTTGACAGAAGGTACAAGCAGTATTATCATCAGATGCAGATTGTTGTATCGTCATTTGATGTGATAGCGGGAATTGGGTCAGCTAAACCGTACACAGCTGTTGCCCTGCAGACTATTTCACGTCACTTTCGGTGCTTACGTGATGCAATCACAGGACAGATACGAGCAACCCGTAAAAGCCTTGGGGAGCAAGGTGCCTCTGGAAGCATGAAAGGAGTTGGAATATCTCGCCTCCGTTATGTGGACCAGCATCTCAGGCAGCAGAGAGCCCTTCAGCAGCTTGGCATGATGCAACAACATGCATGGAGACCACAAAGAGGTTTGCCGGAAAGCTCTGTCTCAATTCTGCGAGCATGGCTGTTTGAGCATTTCCTTCATCCGTAAGTCCCGACTTCAACCCTTTTCTCAATTTCTTTTCTGAAAACTTTATTGATTATCAGTTCTTGATGTAATTGAATGTTAATATTGATAATTTCCAGCTATCCGAAGGATTCTGATAAGATCCTGCTAGCAAGGCAGACAGGCTTGACTAGAAGTCAGGTAATGACCAAGTAATCATGTTTTACATAGCATTTTTCCTTAGGCACCACATACATACATAACAGAGAATAAGATCCTTTATCCTTATCGACTTCAACACGTATAACATTTTGATCCTCGCTAAATCTGCTGAATTAGGATATGGAATGTACAGCTTGAAAGAAATTGCAAACTAATGTGGGAAAAGGAATAACTGTTTCATTCTGCAGGTTCTTGCAGCTACAAGAATGCTGCATAAATAAACAAATCACATTCATAACAAAAATTGATTATTGAGTACAAATGTTTACATTTTTAATTTGAATTAACGAGCGCGCCTTTATTGCGGCACAGGTCTCAAACTGGTTTATCAATGCACGAGTGCGCCTTTGGAAGCCCATGGTTGAGGAGATGTACAAAGAAGAGGCTGGTGATGCTGAGATGGACTCCAACTCTTCATCTGAGAATACACCTCAAACAAAAAAAGGTGACAACACGGGGACCATGGAAGACGGAGTAGAAGATATGCAACCTAGCCCAAGTTCGGCAGCCACTGAGAAATGCGGCACGGGACAATTTATGGACTCCAAATCTGACCATTTCCATGACGTGGAAATGGCTGGATCCACTGGATATGCCAATTTCCAGAATGTGACTCGTCATGAAGCTGAAGCTGAAGCTGAGTACGGGCTCGTCAAGCTTAGAGAGGGGCAAAGGCCTGGTATGGATGACTCGAGTCTCTTTTCTGATGCAAATGTTCAGACTGATAGGAACAGTGAGAGGTTTACGGCAGCTGCTGCTGCATACCACATGCCGGAGCTGGGGAGATTTGGAAGTGGAAGCGGGGTTTCTCTGACATTGGGATTGCAGCATTGTGACGGTGGCAGTAGCCTACCCATCTCTAGTGGGACTCATCACGGGTTTGTTTCCGTGAGAGGGGACGATTTGTACAACCCTGCAGCTTCTTCTGTAGGATCTGAGACAGCAGATTTTGAATGCCTTGACTCCGGGAACCAGCAGCAACACAGATTTAGTTCCTCCCATCTGTTACATGATTTCGTAGTGTGAAAGATGCTTCATTGCACATCCACATTACTTGTATCCAAACTATTTTTGGGGCGGGGGAGAAAAAAACACACAGCGATAGGCTTTCGACTGCTCGACTTTGCGTTGCGTTGCGTTGCAAATGGTGAAAAGGAATATTGCATTCCGCCAGACATTGGAAACATACTACTAGCTAGTACAGTTGTAATATATGAAGAAATTGATTGAAGCTCAGCATATTTGTAAAGATGAGATAAATATTCTTTGTTTCGTAAGTTGGAAGGGGAAAATGTACAATCAGTGCCAAACTCTGTTGATGGTATTGAAGAAAATAGACTAGTTTGTAATAAAGCTTGCTGTTATTTCGATGTTGCCAAGTCAATTTCATCAGAGGCAAGAACAGGGGTTTCGTTCCCTTCGGAACAAGGACTTGTGTTACTTGGGATATGTCGCCGTGAATCACACGAGAATATATCTCCGGTGACATGCAAGAATCCGCCCTTCTTTTGTCCCCGCATCTCGTGCCTGATATTGTTGTTCATATTCCCTTTTCTAATCATAGGTTGGCTAAACCCCTGAATTCTTGGAAAAAAATCACTAGACCATCATCTAAGGCCCCCAACCTCGGATTAGATCACATAGATGGAGGAGGAACTGTTGTGAGAGAGATGGGAAAGAAGATGATCAGAGAGATAAGGGAGTTGAAAGGGAGAGATGGAGATGGAGAAAGAGATGGGCAAGTTGGAAACAAGAAAAATGTTTTTGGAGATAGAAAGGGTGATGAGGAAATGTGGGTTCCTCCTAGCTTAGCCTTTTATTGTTATGTTTTTTGATATGTGATTGACAAGTCGTCGATATTTCATTTCAGCAACCAAATATCAAAAATGAATCATTATAGCAATTAGGAACACAGAGATAAAAGTAGCCCACGTGCTACAAGAGCATCCAACCAAGCGGAAATTCTCTCCCGCACGTTTATTTGCTTTACTTACAGCCCACATAAGAATTCATCATGTGATGCATGCATCCAATACCATTGTTCTTCAGCCTCTATGGTCATCTGGCAACGGTCGCATTAGATATGTGGGTTCGCGGGTTGGTGGTGTGAGAGGAAGCAATTCTAAGTGACACGAACCAAGTCATTGTTCGACAGTGACAAAGTTGTTGAGCGAAAGTAACATCTTTCCGGTTGATTGGCGCAACGTCTAACGATGATTAAGTACGAGCAACTAAAAATAAATAAAGCTTGTCTGGTTTTCTTGAACTCAAAGCAAGATGCCCAGAACTAGCATAACCATATATACTAACTGTAATTGCTCTATTTCCTTGAAGGTCAGTTAAATTAAAAGCAGAATGCTTAGCCCACAAAATGAAGCAGCGGTACAAACCAGACTCGAACAAGAGAAATCACACCGAACATCATAGGTCATGTATCCTAGAAGACGAAAAGCACCCTCCTTCAAACAGCGTTGTCAAAATTTCCGTTCTTCACAACTTTTACATGTCAGAATCCATTGCCCGGTGGACATAGAGGGACTAGTCTGATTCTAGGAGCAGAAAACAGAAACTGCCTGTACTAACGAATAAACGCTAAGCAACCTGCCTGAAATTCTTCCAGAAATCAAAAATCTAATGTGAACAGACAAAGGACGGAATGTCAACCAAAGTATAGTGAGAAAATTTTCCCTACTCTGTACGTCAGTTGTCAGCCCAATGACGATGGCAGTACCTACCTGAAATTATAGAAATAAGTAGTTAGGATATACCAACAGAAACATTTAGGTGTTGGAACTCAATAATGACAATTAGATGTACAAGAGTACAAACCTTCTGTACAGAAGCTTCACATCCTCCCTCAACACTGGACTTTCGAGGAAGGGATCATCACTCTCATTCACATCAATGGTCTCCACTTCAAAATCCCGGAAACCACAATATTCATTCCATTCAAACCACATTTTTGCAATTGTTTCTTTTTGGAAGCAAGTGCTATGATCTTCCTCTTCAGGAGAATTAGCAGCTACCAATCTATACACGAAAACTTTCTTCTTCTGACCTGGTCTAAATGCACGACCGATGGCCTGCCTGCTCACTGAGGGGTTAAGATGTACATCCAGAAGTATTAGTCGAGAAGCCCCTACCAACGATATACCCTCCCCACAAGCCTTAATTGAGCCGAAGAAAACCTTTGCGGTGGGGGAATTGTTAAATCTATCCATAGACCATTCCCGTTGCTCAGAGCTTGACTCACCTGAGATCACAAACATTTCTCTCCCAGCGCTCCACCCCTTCATTCTGACTACTAATCTCTCCAAAAATTTCAGTGGTAGGAGGTACTGACTGAAAACTAAAAGTTTCTCACCCGCTGACTCACATAAGTTCAGTATATTAAGAAAGAATCTTGCCTTGACTCCATCTTTCACATCTATTTTGTCCAAGAGCTCATCCACTCTGTCATCTGGATCAGTAGGCTTCCAAGCCAAGTTGGACAGTTTTGGGTGAAGATAAACAGCACTTCCAACAGCATTTTGCTTGAACTTTCTTGCAAACTTCTTTAATTTCTCAGTCTCGTGCTTCTGCTTGGGGGTGAGATTTAGTACCACAGTGAAATCAACTAGCCCAGGAAGTTCATCGAGGGTATCTCCTTTGTAATAATGAAGCACCTTGCTAGTCATCTCACGCAATTCGTGTATGACAGTGACTTTCCTTCGAAAATCATTATCCTTCTGTAGAGTATGCTCGACTAGTTCATAGAAGGCTGATTCACTGCCAGCTTTGAACTGCTTCCTTACACCTGGTATATGCACTCTACTCATGATCCGCTTGATGATGGGCCGGGATGTTTCTGCTCTTAAAAACTTAGGACGAACAAGATTCAAAAGGTTGAATACTTCGTTGACATGATTTTGGAAAATGGTTCCAGAAAGTACAACTTTCCTAGGTGTCTGCAGCTTTGCAAGGGATTGGAACACGTCAGTGTTATCATTTCTTGGAGTATGCCCTTCATCCAGAATAAGAATTGAAGGTGCCTTCAGCAATATTTCTTGGCACGCAGTTGATACCTTGCTAGTTTCTCGATCACAAACAATAGAGGAGAATTGCTTGTACCCTAAGAAAAGGATACTCTTGTGCTCCACCCATTGTTTCAACACCTCCAGCTGCTGTGATCGATTGTCTGCTTTATTTTCATAGAAATCAATTAATGGAATATCCTCCACTTGCCAAATTTTAAACTCCTTTTTCCACGTATCCAGGATTCCTTTAGGAAGAACAATCAGGGGTCTTGCATTTGGATACTTAGCTAGAAAACTTTGCATGAAACTTATTATCATAAATGTTTTACCAGAACCTGGAGCATGGGCCAAGATGCAACCACCAGGATTATCGCCAACCAAGTTGCTAACAAGAAAATTGAAACCCTCCACTTGATGAGGTTTCATTTGTTTCATATGTCTTGGGTGAGCAGATATCTCAGTTAGTATCAAACCATCCTCTGACAATTTAAATCCATCTATCTCGGCTGAATCTCTTTCTTTGCCATTCCGAGAATCAGGCATGTAAGTTCTTGTACTCCTTTTGACCTGAGGTAAATAGAAAAAAAATGATACTATGAAACTTGCTTCCAGAAGAGGGCATTTAGCTGTTGAGATATCAAATAACTTCCAGTGAGTTTACACAGATCCGTGATCCATTTATTGATGACTTTGATTCCACAGCAATGAGGCAAATACAAAAACAAGAATTCAAGGCAAAAATAAAAAGTTCAACCAGGCAGTAACACAAATATATCACTTCCAATATGTTATAAATTCATCAAACTTCTAACAATTTATTTATCTACTACTTTTGGGTTGCTATTCTCAGAATATTATCTCCTTGTCTGAAAAAACCCTGGTTATCTCATTTAAATTCAGCTGCTCCTGAGCCTGGTTAAGAGAGAGTAATGTGGTGGGTTCACAATCAACTATGAACATTGTCAAACACTATGAGTACATCCTTCAGAGATACATGCTGGGTTTTTCTACCAGACAGACTTTATTGGACTTCATAATAAGCAGAGAGAAGTCAACCTTTGGTTTGCTTTCTTGTTGCAAAATGTTTAGGGAGTTGTCTAGTGCCAAAAATCATGGGGAGAATTAACAAAGAAAAAAGACAAGAAACCTATAGGGATACCCAGTTAACTAATTTTTTTGACATCTCCTTTGGAGATGCTCTAATGTGATTCAAATTCGCCTTTGGTGAGAATCAAACCTAAGACCCTTCACTTACAATTGAAGAGGAATACCACTTACACTGTAGTACCAAGTGGCTACCCAGTTAAAAATTGACATGGTGAGTTTACTATATTGGCTGGCTCATTGAGAATCTGGGATATCCAGTGCACCAATTGATAGATAGGGGTATCTACATGTTACATCGGATTAGGTTGGGGTATTTCTCATCTAATTCAACCCTGTCACGTTGAATTTTTCTTCATGCACAACTACCTAATATTGGTCCTAACCTCCTAGAACCAAAAGAATTGAATTGACTGAATGATCGGATTAGATTGATTAGGGCTAAAAACACACACCAATTTTGTTCAGAAACTAGGAAAAAAATTGGACAAACAATTATGAAACCCCAATCGAAGCATGATGGTCAGTCATTCCTGCTCAGTCCATCTTGTTTAGAAAACTTTATATATATGGTCTGGTTTGGGTTTTTTCAGGTTAAAATATACGAAAACAAAAAGATGCATATCAGGTTTAAAACAATGAAGCGGACCTGACCTATATAAACTAATGAAACCAACAAGAACTGATCAGATGAAACCAACCCTATTGATAGGTTCACTGCTAACTACAGGGACATTTTACGCATTCCCTAGCCCTGTTCACATTTTTTTATACAGGCAGATAGTCAACCAGAGAGATCGTTCATAAAGGACCAGAAGAGAAGGATTAACCTTCGTGTTTCCCAAGATGGATTAAAACTATCACAAACTCTTCAAACTCATGGTTGTAGACCACAGATTCACATGATCATGCTCCTACCATTCATAATGAATAACTAGAAAAGAACCAATGTGTTGTATGAGTTAGATCAACATCTTAGTTCTTCAGGTTACCATGAACACCTCTTGTGGAATGTGGAAACAATAGATCTTCAACTCACAAAAAAAAAAAAAAAAGTCATCATTTGAGAATTTTATTACTAAAGTCTCCTATTCCACTCTAGATAACAGGAGCTGAATGCTTCCTTTTCCTATATGAATTGGTACATCAATCTAGCAACTTTTTGGTCGAGAAACTGAATTTCAAATTGAGCTAATACAAGGATGGTCAAATCAGCTGCTGAATCAGGTAGCCATAGGGACCTGCTCTATTAGGGGCGAGTTTGGGTAAGAACAATCAGGTTTGGGGCCGGCATGGAGACTTTTATTAAACCAGGATGAGGCAGGGCATGAATGGGTAATAACAATGGGAAACATGAAACCAAATTATTAATTTATTTAATTATTACTATTTTTTTAAAGAAAGCATTCTGCTGCTGTGCCCTTCGTTATTAAAAAACTTATACAAATAAAAAGAAAAGAGGGAAATGCCTTAGAATCAAGGTTCTAAAAGACGCTAGGCGCTAGTCGGGCAGCAAGCTAGGGCCTAGCGCCTAGGCGGCTACGCGGATTATGCGGATTTAAGTAGGGAACTGTTATTAACACTCCAAAAATCTCAATCTACACTCCTCACAAGTGTAACTTTCTTTCTAATTATAGAAAGTTTGGAGTGCCAATAACAATTCCCTTTAAGTAAATCTATTATATTTCGTGTAAATAAGTGTCTACATATACTTTAAATATATATAATTTCATCATAAACTACAAAATAGAATGACATATATATGTTATGAAGTGTTGGAACATAATGGACACATGTGGAACAAGGATATAATGTGTGTTCATTTAAGTATGCAAAAAGTCTCTTACAATTTATTGAAGAAAAAAAAAATGCAAAATGAAAGTTAGCTATTTAATAGTTTAAGTGAGTCGCGACCTAGGCGGGTGCCTAGGCAGTCTAGGCGGGCGCCTTAGCAGGTCTAGGAGCCCTTTCTTAATTTTTAAATGCCTAGGCATTAATCGGGGCGGTGGTCAGCCGCCAAGTGCCTAGGCGGCACTAGGCGGAGATTTTTAGAACAATGCTTAGAATGCCATGAACTTCATCTGTCTTCTTCTCTATTTCCAGCAACCAAAAGTGGATGCCAAAAGTTGAAAAAGACAAAAGAAAAGGGAGGGGCTGGTCATGCCTTCACAAAATAAGGGGATTGAGAACATGAGAGTAATAGATGACTTGATTTCGTCATTGCTCCATTCATTTCGAGGAATCAAAGGAGAGTTCACAGAAAAAGAAAGCTTGAATTGATAAGGCAAAGAAGTTGGAAAACGAAAAACTTTATATATGCTTATACAGTAGATAATTAATATGATTGCATCTTTGGATTCAACTGACAAATTGGAGGACATGAAGTGCTTAGATGCTTCGGTTCTTGCATGTACGTCTTCCCTTTTTATTTCATTTTGTGCAGAAAGGAATTTTGATAATACTTAGGCTTATGTATCAATGTGGAGGAATTATGGGTCAGGTTCTTCATTTATAGAAACCAGTGAACAAAAATGATTTATTAATGTGGAGGGATTATGGGTCAGGTTTGGGTAAATCCATAAGGGTAAAACCCATTGCAAGATAAACGGGTATGGATTTGTGGGTGTCCACAGCCCACCCACAGGTAATTTCGCCAATCCTACTTAAACTCGTATAAAGGGCCAACCTATCCTACTTGTACGCTGCATAAGCGACTAACAGTTTCAGAAATCGTCATAAGAGAAAGCTGATTCAACGGCTGTTAAACTTTTGTTTTCCTGTTGGTTCTAGTGTTATCACTGATACCTAGAGAGAATTGGTACATGAGTCTATAAGCCCTGTTGAAGTCGGTCTTCCAAAACAATATAAAGAAATTCAAATTCTAACCGTGTGCTTACATTAAGACAAAAATTCAAATGTGCTTTCATATTTAATCTAATCAAGTTTACAAAAGGAACTCTAACCATGCACATACCTTGTTATACTGAAACTCAAATATCGTCTCAATTGCTCTGTCAATAACCCCACAAATGCGGCAAACATATCCAATATCATCCTTCAAGACAAAAGAATGATCACAGTCACCTTCCTCTTCCCCGCCACTCATTCCTTCTACAGCAGCATCCTATCAGAAACAGCATATTGTCAACATAAGATAATAATGACAACTGTGAAACTGGAAAGTTATCGAAGATTTTTGGACAAAATATTCTTAACTCTGATGTTTATACTAGTAATTTGACATTTAGACACTTTCCCTGTGAAATTGAATAGGGACGACAAACTTGCAAAAACGTACTATTTACTGGGAGATATATTTTTTTCTATCCTGTTTACTCAATATTTAAGGGTTTTTTCCTCCCTAAACATTAATCTCTGTTCAGGTGAGCAATCTCTTTAAATGGGAAAAAAAAGTTGAGTTTTATTAAGCATCGGTGGCTCTATTTGTTCAGAAACAATTATTATATCAAAGACGGAAGTTGTTACTTTGAGCTCGAGCAAAGCAGAGAGAGCTGAGACAATCTGCACCAAACGTGTGACAAGCCAACATGTTTTTCCAATTTGGAACAACATAAAATACATGCACACATAGCAAAGAAACATGTTATTATAGTAAAGAATGTACATAAATGATACCTTGTTAGTTTCTAAACCCATTGACATTTCATTCCAAATATCTCCCAGACCATCATCTTCTTCAACATCTGTCTGGTAATCACCATCATCTTCTACACCAACATAAATTCCTGGGTGATTCTTGATTCCTGTTTCACTGGACAGACTTGGTTTTTCACCTGGAAGTCTGTTCTCCAAAAAGTCTCTTTCCTGAACATACGTTGACCAATCATTTGACAGATAGGATTAAATTGAGCAGGAAAGTAGAGATATTATATATAGGGCACACATACCACTGCGTTATTCATGGAATTCTGTTCTGACGATTGTCCCAAGAAAACCTCCTGGAAAGAATATGATGGTTGTGGCAAGACAACCTCTTTGAAAGGATAAGATCTTGGATCTTCACTTTGTTCCTCATCTGAATCAATGATTACCACAGGCCTCCGTGATGCTGGAGCATTATTTTCAACGCAGTCATCCTCCAAATCAATGACTTTATCACTAGCTAATGGATTTTCAGATTTGGGAGCCTTTTTACTCTGCCTTTTGTCTTCCTCCAAGAATGCATTTGCCAGTGCAGGATACTTTGCAAAATAAGGGACCATAGTTTGGGTCTTTTTAGCAAGAACTGCCTCTATCTCCTTTGTAACACTTCCATATTCACCACAGTCTAACCTCTCCAGCAAGTTCCGTATGGCAAATGGATCAGTGTAGTCAACAACTTCTGAAGTAGACTTAGGTTTCTTCTCTACAACTTCATCATGCTTACTTACAGAGATGTCCAAGCCATCATAATTCTTTCCGTCCAAACAGAGTTTCATCCTCTTATGCCCCTTGGAATATAAACCTGAGCTCAAATGGAAGGTAACATACAAATAGATATAAAAATGAGGATCTTGCAAAAAATAAGAAGAAAAAGAAAGTAGGCAAATTACAGAAACTCATAAGTTCAGAAAACCATCTAGCCAAGTATATCAAATCAGCATCAGCACAGGAAAGAGGAGGAAGTTATATGTGAAAAACTTGGATTTTTTTCCCTTTCGTATGAGTATAAGTGGAAGATATTGTGTGCTTTCTTAATAGAAATTGCATCCTAAAGCAATGCAAGATGCATGAACATAAAATATGAATTATATATTAACTTCAAAAGTTTACAATAAAAACCTTGTATACGTACTGTTTAACACTTCCCAATGCAATGCATGCACGAAAATTCTAGGCGATCATATAAGTAGCACAACCACAAGGGTAATAGAGGTCCAAGTTAAAAGTATTACTCGTTATATTTTGAAGGTAGGACATAATAGCAGCTCTGACAATGCTTAAGTAACAAAAGAAAATCAATCTGCTGAGATTCAGTTTCAGCTGGACTGATGGAGACAGCTAAAAGGCAGAGGACACATTGTTGGACCTAAGGTTCAATATTTTGGTCATGACAAGAACAATTTGATGAAGAAAAGAGTTGTGTAATATTAATTAACTACAAGTTGAAAAATATGTTGACTAATATTACACTTGTTCAGCATCAATCTATTTATGTTTCTTTGTTTGCCGAGTCAGATAGCTGATTTATAAGACAGTAAAAAACATACATTGAGCCTCAAAGCTAGAAAACTTCTGATGAAAATCCAGATTATATCCATACAGCCTAACTCTCATGGAACATGAAATATTCACAAATCACAAGATATTTTTTTAGGTTGGTGATGTCAACTATGAAGAACGGAATTCACAATGTTTGCCCAAAACCTTAACTATTAAATTACAAGACTGCATTAGTGGGGCTTTTCAGGGCATGCTACTACTTGTTCACAGTAGCAGACCCAACACCGTTTGGTAATTTGCAACAAACAACTTTGGCAAGAAGACCAAGTTCTCTTTTTTGGATAGCACAGAATCTGCACAAGGTGTTGCGCTTCCGAAGGCTGTGTGTCTTTCATACCCCACTTCTTGTGCCCTCAACCCAAATAAAATAAAAACTTATTTCTCAGTTTCTCAACAATAGCTACACAAAAGCCACAGACTGCTGAATTAGCCCTAATACAAACCACAAACTACAGAACCCTAACAGCCCACAATACCCAAACAATCCCTAGAATTTTTCTTTGTAATCAAATTTCTAATCTTCAAGTCCCCATTTTAATGCATAAAAATTTCAATTTTTTTCAACCAAAACGTTAATTTCACAAAATGTAATTCCATTCAATGGGTTTGTCACAAGCTCAACCTGCATTTCTCTCACATGCCACAACAATCCAAATTTCCAGATAATACACACACACACACATGTATAGAAAGAGAGAGAGAGAGAGAGAAGCTTACTGTCATATGTAGTTTTAATGGGGGATACATCAATTGGTGACTCCATGGCTCAAACACTGAGAACACAAGAAACCCAAAACAAAAAGTCAATCACTTCCATTAACCAAAAGACAAACCGAGATGACAAAATCGCCATTTTTGTACAATGGAAACACTTCCGAGCTATAAAAAAAAAAAATCAAATTAAAAGAAGCAAAAATCAGAAAAAAAGAAAAAGAAAAAGAAAACCTTAAATTTGGGAATTTAGAGAGGAAAAAGCAATCGCATTTGGCTTCCGAGTACGAAACGGCCACTCCCCTCTTGCCCTCGCAAAAGACTCTCGGAGCGAGAGCGTCGGTACGAGCGTGACGAGTGTCCGTACACAAACCCTTTTGCAGAAGCAGCTGCTTCTCCTTCAGGCGTCAGCGAGGAATGCAGAAATGAAAGCTTCAGAGAGAGAGAGAGAGAGAGGGAGAGAGAGAGAGGAGCTTTGTGTGTTGGAGACGGACCGTGTGAAAGTGTGAGGGAGTGACGTGGCGGTATTTGATTTGTTGGTGGGGTGCGGTTCGCTTGCAGTCGTCATTGTCACGCGAGGAATCGGAAAGCGACTTGCGGTCCCGCAAAGGGATATGGGGGATGTTTGGATACATGAAAATACAGCCCCCGGTACGGTACAGATTGAAGCCAGTGTTTGGCATGCGTTGAAAATGAAGCGACATCCGTGTCCATATTTTGCCAATTTTGGTAAAAAGTTAAAGCTGGGGTGACCTCATTTGTTAATACTCTTTTTTGCTTGTCTACTCAAAAATGCAATGAATATTTTAATGATACAGTAACATGCGACTTTTCGAATTTACTCAAATTATGACATCATGTACAATTATTAATATTTAAACTTGGTTATAGATTTTCAGTTCAATACGTGTAATTAAGAATAATACTTAATTATTCTTAATTAATATTTAATGGACTACGTTTTAAAATAATGTAATTAAGAATAATACTACCACTTAGTACTACGATTTAGAGGTGTTCCTCTTCATTAGTATCTAAAAGGTTTTAGGTTCGATTCTCACATAAAGTCGAATTTGAATCACATTATTGTTAGTCCATTATAAGGCTAGGCTAAGCTTGCCTCCTTTCCTTAATGTAAATAATATCGATTGTTAAACTATATATATATTTGCATTCCCATATGAGCTGATGTCACGCCTTAATTCTAAGTTACACTATGGGTCAACAGGTAAAAGAAAGATATAGCGGTAAAATGTGGGCTAGTCTAGTTAGTGGAAGTAGAGGTGTCTAGTACTAAGCCAATATTATGTGTGGGCTAGTTAGTGGTGCTAGTGGCTTACCATTATTAACTAGCCCACATTCATACATATTATACATTAAATATTCATGTGAAAACATAATTCATAACAACAACTAATTCAAACTTCAAAGATGTAAAGAGTTACTGAAACCCTACTCTTCAAGCGCTTTGCCCTGATACAGTTACTAGGAGGATCCTCGCGAGATCCTCCAATTATATCCGTTCATCGTACATTGTGCGGTAAAAAAACATTGTAAATTTTTTTATTTAAAATTGAATATAAACAGTACCTGACAAAAACTGATTGCACGATGTACAATGAACGGATGTGATTGGAGGATTCCTATAATCCTCATAAAGAAAATGATCGCACGATGTACAATGAACAAATGTGATTGAAAGATTCCCGAGATCTTCACAAAAAAGATCCAGTGAGGATCCTCTCTTGTATAGTTATACTCGTAGACCTCTTAACCAAAATTACTTGATAACTTGCAAAACCAAATCCCTACAACGAGGTTTGATGCCAACAATTGATCAACAATACGCTTTTGTGCTTTGAAGTGTTAAAACACAAGCATACTTTTGCCTTTTGTAGTATTTTTTATCACATTTTTTTATAAAAATTATTGTTTCGGGAACCAGAATTACTATTTATAACTTATCGTTAAGGTTGGATTAATCTTAGTTACCAACTTTTTGTAGATTTGAAACTTTTAGCACCTCGTTTCTCACTTTAAAACTTTCTTAACAAATCGAAACTCATTGTTTGTATCTAAAACTATCATATTTGTAGCATTAGTAATCAAATACAAGACCTGACCCAAACAAGACATAAACGGATACATCTAGTTGTTAGATTTCCAAATTCAAATGGAAAATCAATGTTGTGATGACCAAATGCCTTTACCATTTTCCCCTAGACGTAGCAAAGTAGGCCAAAAAAAAGAGTCAAACAAAACCCTCATGCCCAAATGGGGAGCAGAGGAAGAAGAGATGGGAGACTCAAAAGTCTCAAACTTTATTAACTCCGCCCACGGGCACCACCCTCCCTCTCTCTCTCTCGTCGCTCCTCCATTACTCTCACACAAAAGACAGAACCTAGAGAGAGAAAGAGAGGGAGGGGTTTTTTGGCTGTGAAGTTTTCACCTTTTTGCTGTGTTTTTGGCGCTCTCAACCTCGACAGCCCTCCTTCCTCGAACCTCCCCACCTGGGTCTCCACGACCACAACCCACCATTCCAAGATTCCCCCCACGTCCCCTGTTCGATTTCCACAAACCCATCTAAAAGCTAAGCCCACCCACCTCTCTCCCCCTCTGTGCTATTAAGTCCAATCCACTGTTGCAGTCTTCCCCTTTCTCTCTCTAGCTGCTTCTTCTGCAACTCTCATGGCTTCCCGGAAACACTTGGCCGCTGTAAAGGTACTGCTGCAGCACCCAACTGTCAAAATTTCTGTTGAAACCCTAACCCCAACTGTGAAAGTCTCTCCCTGCTCGAATTCTGAGTGGGTTTTGGGTTTAAATTTTTGAAAAATGTTTCTGGGTTTTTTTTTGGCAGGGCGCGAAAGTGCTCATGGTTGGGGCAGGTGGTATCGGCTGCGAGCTTCTCAAGACTCTCGCTCTCTCTGGCTTCCAAGACATTCATATTGTGCGCTTCTCTCTCTCTCCCCCTCTTCTGCTGTTGAATCTTAAGGGATGAGTTTCTGTTATTTTTTTAATTCTTTGTTAGTTTGCTAGGGTTTTCATTATGTGTTATACCCATATCATGTTCTTTTATTGAAGTTTAGGTGTTGTTTTTTTAGGGTTTTAATTAGGGAAAATAGTTCTGTTAGTACCAAATTTACTTCAATTTTCTTCTGAATTTTTCTTTTTTAAAAATGACTTCTCTGTACAGTTAATCATGTGTCAATTAGAATGAAAAGTGATGAAATGTTGAATTAGTATTTGTTCTTCTTTCATTATCATCGTCATTGTTGATTATTCTAATGTTTTGTTAAGAATTATGACATTCTTAGAAGAATCTAGGATCTGGCTAATCAAAGAATTGGAAGAGAATGATCCAAATGTTTTACAGGAATCAAAGTGGTGGCAACTTCTTACCTAAGGCTTTAGACCTTGGAGTGTGTCTGGGGATTTTTGCTCATTTTAGTAACAAGTGAAATATTTTTAACCGAACCTCTAACTTGAACTTATAATAACACACAGTAGCTGACTAGTGCCAGTCAGGGCGATTCCTGAAGTGGTTCTACTCATAAGTATTCATTTTTCTTCAGTGTTTGTTAATTTTTCAGTTTGTACCTTCATTGCTGTCCTGTCCATTGATTGCTTCATACGCTTGTGGTGGAAATCCTATAATTTGTGTAAAGGGTTAATAAGCGAAAAGAAAGAAAAACTATATATTTAAACAAATTGATGGGGTATATGATATCCAATCTTGAAAAAGATGAATTATAAGCCACATTTTTATGGTATAGTGGGTTTGGATGTGGAGGTTTGAGTTATATTTACCACTACTTGGATAGATCCCTATATTAATTTTTCAATTCATGACCTGAGGATTGATATTAAATTATAATCCAAATTCTTTTTCCAGATTCTGTGTATATGCAAGAATGAGCAAGTTTACTTTGTTTCTTTCGGTTATTATTCACTTGTGCAGTTGGTTATCTCAAATTGCAGATTGACATGGACACTATAGAAGTGAGTAACCTCAACAGACAATTCCTCTTCCGACAATCACATGTTGGGCAATCCAAAGCCAAAGTAAGTATGTTTAATCTATCTTATGCTTTCTATTTGAAAAGGTGTGCAGTGTATGATATTTTCATGGATATTTTTAACAGGTTGCTCGGGAAGCTGTCTTAAAATTTAGACCTGAGATAAGCATAACTTCATACCATGCCAATGTAAGGGATTCTGACTTCAATGTGGACTTCTTTAAGAACTTTAATGTGGTCTTGAATGGACTTGACAACTTAGATGCTAGACGACATGTGAATCGCCTGTGTTTGGCAGCTGATGTTCCCTTGATTGAAAGTGGGACAACTGGGTTCCTTGGACAGGTGAGTTATTGCTTTAGAGTTGGTTGGCAAGAAACTAATTTTTTTCATTGGAACTAGGTGTGTCAATTGATTGCATCTAATAAATTATTGTCTGTCCATTATGTTTCTGGTTCCTTGTATGGTGTGTGTATGTGTATATTTTTTATCTTAGATCACTTGAGCTTTGTAGAATTGTAACTGGTTTCATTATTAGCGATGCCAATCTTCATATGTCAAAGATGTCTAGGTCGGGAAAGGTAATTTCTTTGCTTCATGCGTAGTTGGCATGTTGGTTTTTGATCTGGACAGTGCTTTATAGCAGTTGCAGAAGGGGTTTCATAACGGAATGTCTTTAGCTGAGTTCATGCAGTGAACTATCTTTTCCCTGTCTTAAGAATTCATGTGCTTCATTGAATAACTACATCAGCTAAGGATCCTATAGTATTCTTTATTATGTGTTTGTCTGTGATCGTTTATCATAAAAATGTTACATTGATCATCATCTATGTCATCATTATCATCTTTACCCTTGTTCCAATCGTACAGGGTTAGCTATATGAATTTTCTGTCTTACATTATGTGATGCTGCATGATGTTAAATAGTTTCAAGTCCTTTTTTGAGTGTGGCTAGATGTAGTTTTGGAGAGATATATTATGTACTATGTAAAACTTATAGTTTTTTTAGAAACACATGGTGGAAAAAACCATCAGTGCATTTGACCGGCATATTCAAACTTCTGCATCATTTTTATTATTTCATTTGTCCTTTTATTTGTTTTGCAAAATGCTTCAGTGCAGTTGGTTTTGTTTGAAGATTCTTTCCTCCCCTTTTCACTTATTTGTTGACTCTTTAAAATCAGGTGACTGTACATGTGAAGGGAAAAACAGAGTGCTATGAATGTCAGCCAAAACCTGCTCCTAAAACTTATCCTGTCTGTACCATTACCAGTACTCCATCAAAGGTATTGTTGATGGATAGTTATTTTTGTTGTTGTTGTCTTTGAATAACTGTGTGCGGCTTGTATTGGGAAATCAGTTTTCTTGATAGTTGGTTACTTATATCCTGTGAATTAAACATCTCTAATTCTACCATGGAGACTTGAATAATCTGGAAGAGAAAACAACACGAGTAATAAAAGACAAAGGAATCCATTTGGGGGGGGGGGGGGGGGGGACCAAGAAACTGTGGAAACCATTTATAGTTAATAGATTTAAGCTGGGCTTAGTTTTTTCCTCAGAAATTACTACTACCGCTGCTGCTGCAATTCGATTGTTGTGAAATTGGTGGTAAGCACTATGGATTGTGAATGATGTTTTGGGCCATAAAAATGATATTGAAAGATATACAATAGAAAACTAAATTATATAGTTTGCCAGTTTGCATGGAACAAAGTTTTAGTTGGATTGGACGATGATCATTTTCCTCCAACAAATTAAAATGGTATATTCATCATTGTTCAAGATAACCCCTTGCTCCATGGGTCTAGACTTTGATTGTATAATCTGTATTTTGCAGTTTGTTCACTGTATCGTATGGGCAAAGGAACTTCTCTTTGCAAAGTTGTTTGGGGATAAGAATCAGGCAAATGATTTGAATGTACGTTCTAGTGATGGTGCTAGCTCATCAGAACAGGCTGAAGATGTATTTGAACATAGAAATGATGAAGACATTGAGCAGTATGGAAGGAGAATATATGATCATGTATTTGGTTATAACATTGAGCAAGCTTTGTCTAATGAGGAGACATGGAAGAACCGCAATAGACCAAGGCCTATATATAGTAGGGATGTCATGCCTAATGGGCTCGGTCAACAGAATGGAAGTATGGAAAAGAATGGTGCATCCAATGATGTATATTCAGTATCTGCCATGGCATCTCTAGGAATGAAGAATCCACAGGATATATGGAGCCTTATGGAAAATTCCAGAGTCTTTCTTGAGGCTTTGAAACTATTTTTCTTGAAAAGGCAGAAGGTTAGTTTAAACTCTTGTAGTAAGGAAAGTCATTGCACAACCATTTATTTTCCATATGTCAAGCTGGACTCATAACTTTTATTTTGTTCTCAGAACTCTTTTAACTTTTTTTTGCGTTTTTGTTTCTCGTTATCTTTGCGGGGCGTGGGGGCACTGGTGGCAGGAGATTGGAAATATGACTTTTGATAAAGATGATCAGCTAGCTGTAGAATTTGTTACTTCTGCTGCAAATATACGGGCTGCTTCTTTTGGAATCCCATTGCATAGCCTTTTTGAAGCTAAAGGCATTGCTGGTAATATTGTTCATGCTGTTGCAACAACGAATGCTATTATTGCTGGGTTGATTGTCATTGAGGCAATAAAGGTGCTGCAAAATGATACAAAGAATTATAGGTGCGTGCGATTGCCCTTGTAATAAAAAAAAAGTGCTCTTTTTTTTTCTCCTTCTTTCTCTTTCGATACCGTTTTAAAAAAATGTGTTCTATTTCAAGATAATTTGCTATTCTGAATTTTTGTATTTCAAATTGGTGACGAGAAAATATTTCTTTTCTTGGTTTTCACTATTATCTTTTACTGAATTCTGGTATCTGCACACAAATACACTTGTGCATTGACACACATACCCACACAGAAAGGCACTTATAATTGGTTGATGTACATCGATGAGTCTAGAGCCATGATCATATATTGGTTTAGGGAAGAAAAGAATTCTTTGACTGCTTCTGATGTGAATAATTCAGGAACATGAGATGGTAGTACATTTCTGGCATTGCTTTATTTGCACTGGTTGGCTTGCATATAGGTGTAATCGGAAGGGTGGGTCCTACTTTTAAGTCATTTTCAATTTCCATTTGTTTGATTGAAGTCATACCAGTTTAACAATTAGGGAATTGAAATTTGAACAGTATGTCATTGATGATGGTCATTCAGCCAGCCTGTAGTGCAATGGAGCGGCTTTACTTTTATTTTTTTCTTCCCAGTGGTTTGTTCTACGCTGTATTTTTTTTTTCCTTGTGGTCTGATTCTACCCTGATCTGAATGGCTATGTAGGATGACATATTGTCTGGAACATCCAGCAAGAAAAATGCTGCTCATGCCAGTGGATCCATTTGAGCCTAACAAGTCCTGCTATGTCTGTTCAGAGGTATACTGATTGTTCTTTTCTAAATTCCATCTTTGTGGGATCTTTGTGCTGACAGTTAAAGTGGAATTGCGATATGCACTAATGCAATATGATTGTAAGCAGACACCACTATCACTTGAGATCAATACTCACTGCACAAAGTTGCGGGATGTAGTTGAAAAGATTGTTAGAGCCAAGCTTGGGATGAGCTTGCCACTCATTATGCATGGGTCAGCCCTTCTTTATGAAGTTGGTGATGACCTGGACGAAGACATGGTTGCAAATTATGCAGCAAACCTTGATAAGGTATGAATTCTTTTCCTCTGTTTCTGGAAGACTTGCTCATGTAAGTTCACCTGATACATGTGTCTTGTTTGTGTGATTTAAAAAAAATGTTTTTACCTAAAATTGCAGGTGCTGTCTGAGCTTCCTACGCCAGTTACCAGTGGGACCATGCTGACAATTGAGGATCTTCAGCAAGAACTATCATGCAAGATCAATATTAAGCACAGGTGGTTCTTTATCCAGTTGATCTGCAAGCTCCTATGCATCATTAAAATTGCTTCTTAACATCACATACAAAATGATGGATGACTTTAAGACATGAGCATTCGCAATAACTAATTTTCCTGTTATGGTTTATAAAAATAAAGCTTCACGCAGCTGTATAAGCTGAAATATTTTTGTGAGATAGTAAGCAATCAGAAGCTGTGTTAGTTGAAGTTAATGTCCTTCATCCTACAATTTATCTTCTCTTCCATTATTGGCTCCCCCACCCCCTGAAGCCTAACCAAGTATGCCATTGTGGTTGCATGAAGCATTTTCTGATCTAGTAGCCGTTTTTTATTTTATTTTATTTATTTATTTATTTATTTTTTTAATAGGGGTTGGGTGATGATGCTATTTTATTCTTTACTGTCATGTAATCTACATGATTATTAATGCAAGTTTGATTTCATGCAGAGAGGAGTTTGATGAAGAGAAGGAACCCGATGGAATGGTTCTATCTGGTTGGACTCAATCTCCTGCGCTGGCACAGGATGACAAGAAGTCTACTGCAAATGCTGGAAGCACGTCAAATGCATCATCATCTATGGAGGCTGAAAGGACTGATGATGTTGAAACTACTCCTGGAAGGAAGAGAAAACTGTCTGAGGTTTCTGAGGCAGTCAATCCAGATATACCAGGTGTTGCTGGCAGTAGTACAAGAAATCCCGAGAAATTGGAACTTGTTGACGACGACGATGAGCTTGTCATATTTGATAATTGGGATTCAGTCACCAGCAAGAAGATAAAGTTGCAATAGTTCATCCTTGGATCTCTAATGTGGAGGCGTCAGTTCAGTTCTAATTTTGTACCATTAGTGAGAAGCACTGATTCTTTTTGGGAGGTTGGCTCAATTGCTGTTTATTAGGTGGAGCCGGTACAAATTAAGCAGTCTTTTCGCTTCCCTTTTTCTGTGGTTATAAGTGTAATGTGTCTTCTTCTTCCTAACTTAGTTGACAGATTTTTAGCCGTGTAACTTGAAAACCATAACTTAGAAAATGCCCCTGAAATGACTAAACTAGTGAATCATGAATTTCGGAGCTCCTTTTTATGTCATCATGAATTAAGTTTCCACCATGGATTTGGAAAATATTTAGGTTTGAGTTGCGAAAAGCGAAAACATGTGAGGTGTTTTTTTTCGTAAAATCGCTTGGAAGTAATTTTCCAAGTGAGTTTACGGGGAATTGCTCCTCATGTGCTTCTCCCCAGAAGTGATTTTGCCCCCTTTTACAATGGCGTCTGAAGTGGCAGGGGTTTGTTACTTTAAGTGGCAAGGGTTTGTTACTCGAGGTGGTGCAGAGCGTTCACCCTCGTTGCATGTGAGGTTACATGTTCGAGTTCCTTTTGCAATATTGCTCATATGTGTGGATGTACATGAAAGTGAGTGAAACCTAATAATATTAGCAATTTGAGGGGGGATTATACAACTTAGATGTTAAAGCAACAGCATCTTCTACATGAGGATTTCATGGAACTAACTTGGCCATGTGATGCTACTGATGTTCTCGTTATAACATGGCTAGACACGACAAGTTTATATTTTATTAAAACACGGTTAGACACCACAAGCTACTATTTTATTAAAACATACACACATGTTGTACGATAAAGAGGAAAACAAAAGGGGAAGGTAGCTAGCATTCTCCTTTGTCCATTCGTTTAAGCGGGGGAAAAGAGAGATTCATTTGTGGATTTCTGGCATGCCACTCAAAGCTCATGTGATGTGAAGCTGAATTGTTTACAACATTTTGGACCTCTCAAATTGTTTACAGCAATTACATAGAGAGCTCGTATGAATTTAGTATTTTGAATGTTGAATGAGCTTTCTTTTGAGTTATCAGTTTTGCGGAGATTAAGCCTAATACTGCTGCTGCTCATCTCATTGAATTTGCACCAACTGTATATGCTCCAATTTACATATAGGTTTGTAAGTTTGTGTTACATTTGCCTCGAATCTTAGGTATAACCGGTTGTACAACACTATAAAAGGGAAGATTTCTCACCACAAAAAACAACAGATTTTGAAACACAAAAGCAAATTTATTAATAATAAAGTCTCACAGCATTCATCATCTGAAATCCCCATCAACTACCAAAAAGCATCAAACAGAAACAAACATCAAAATATAACTCCTACAAGGAGAGAGAAGTCTATCGAAGAAACAATAACAGCACACTACTAGTAACTCCAAGCGCCCTCAAAAACCATGAATCTTGATCCGCTCCTTGTCGGCAATATTAGCATCAACAAGAAACTGAAGCACCTTGTTGCGCTGATCGCCTTGGAGCTGAATTATCTTGCCGAGCTTTTTGTCCTCAACCACATTGCCATTGCAGCAGAACTCCCTTTCCAGATCCTTAAGCTTCTTCTTGAAGTCCAGGTCCTCCTTCAGCCCTTCAACTATTGTCAGGCACTTCTTTCCATTCCTCTGCTGCACTCGAACATGCACATACTCCTTGGCTCCAAGCGCATCTGGCTCTTCGGTGTCTCTAAAAGGGTCATTAAAAGGGTCGAAAGGAGCTAGGGGCGTGCCGTATAGAGGGTCAACAGTAGTTGCGATCTGAACGTCTGGGTCAATCATGTAATTTGCTTTGATTGAGAACCTAAACAAATTAATCTGCAAACTGCAACACAGAACAATAACTGTTTGTTAGCCTTCCTCACATCGCAATCTTCAACTGACAATCCACGTAAACCACGTAAGAAATCAACGCCTCCGATCCAACAGATTAAGAACATGAATACACAGAAGTCAAGAATGTCTTGCATAGAAGAATGCATACATCATGCCTCACGAAATAAATTCAAATAATTCATCTCATGACAGACTCGTAACTCGTAACTGGGTTTTTTTTGGTTTTTTTCCAATCTTCCAACGAAAAACCCTAACTCTAATGACCAGGAACATCAAAACACTACAAACATAATTCAAATTATTCATGCATGCTTTAGATTTGTCACGAAAATAAAAATTCACAAGCGTAATCCTAATTAAATATTTCAGTCAAACATATTATAGATAATTTCACTACCAAAATCCAGAAAAAGTATGCAAAACCCTAGAAAGTAGAAACTCTAATTCCTAGCATCAATCTCAGAGAATGCACAATGCAATTCACATCCCAAAAAACAAATAAAAAAATAAGAGACGAAAACAAACATACCTGAAGAATAAAACTCGAAAAGGTAAAAGGGGTTTAGGGTTTCTGACTTTCTTGGGAACTAAGGAATGTTCGATGATTAAGCTTCGGTGATTTGCGTATGAGATAATTATAGAGGCAGCGGTGTCTATATATAGGCATGGAAGCCGGCAGCATATTGCACGTGGATGGACGAGATGGAATGTTAGGGGAAGAGACTTGAACGGTGGGATTATGTTGGTGTTTTGTTTCCTTTTCGTTGGAGGACAAACTCAATAGCATTTTTTCAAAAGTAAAAAAATAATTTATCATAGTTGTGGAAAATAATCATGTTTATGCATTTTTGTGTGCCTGGGATTTTCACTGATCCTCTTGCCTAACAAAAAAAACTTTATTATTTATAGTGCAATAACAAATCCGATACTATAACAGAATAAATCAAAATGAGGCTTTGAGTTGAGTATAAAATTTAATTTTAAGTACTACTAGTGAAAGAACCCTAAATCTTTAATGTAAAATATTAAGGGTAGTGCTACCCACACATCCGTTTTTACATCTTACGCACTTTTCTCAAATTTCAACCATCAGATAAAAAAAATTGAAGAAAATCACCAAAAATTAATAAAAATATGTGAGAGGTAAAAATATATATGTGAATAGCAATATCCAATTTGAATGGTAAATTCCATCTATGATTAAAGTATTATGTGAGACAATATAAAGGACTTTGAATGCAGCATGGTCACCCAGGATATAGTGGACCATCTCATCAAATGAACTAAACTTGGAGTTGGAGGAAACTCATTGGCTTTTTATGCGTCGAAAGGAACTTTCTTTGAAGCTGCGGGTAAGTCTTTGCCTTTGGATCTTTTTATCATTGGTCTACAAATCCAATTAATTAGATTTATATTTAATCAAGGTTCTAAAAGATATTAGGCGTTAGTAGGGTGCTTGGTTGGAGCCTAGTGCCTAGGCGATTAGGCGGGGTCTAGGCGGGAGCCTAGGGGATTTAAGTAATTTTATTATATATCATATAAATAAGCATCTATTTATACTTAAAAAAATACATAATTGTGTTGGAATACCTAATTTGCAAAATAAAATGACATATATATTACAAAGTATTAGAACATATTGATAATATAGGGAACAATCATATAATGAGTATTCATCCAAGTATTCAACAAGTCTTTTACATTTTATTAAAAAAATAAAATGCAAAATGAAAGGTATCAATTTTATGTCTAAGTGAGAGTCGCGACCTAAGTTAGTGCATAGGCAGTCTAGGCGGACACATAAGCAGGTCTAGGCGCCCTTTCTTAATTTTCAAAGGTCTAGGAATTAATCGGGACGGGACGGCTCTAGGTGGAAATTTTTAGAACAATATGACAAAAAAGGCCAAATTTTCCACAAGATTGTGGCATGAGCTGTCTTTGGCTTGGTCTCCACGTTATTCTAATTAATTAGTTCTATGAATTTTTTCGGTTTCTCTTTAATTTATTTAACCTATTAATATTATCGTTCTCCTCAAGGTAAATCACATTTGCACCCTTTTATTTTAAATATTGACCCTTTATTATTCCGAAGTTGCGAATTGTTACACTATTTACCATTTCATAAAGTTAATTGATTAATTTACGCAAGACTCGAAAGCTTTTTGCACCATATTGGTGTCATGTAGGTCATATTATGTTTTTTAAACAAAGTGGCAAAAAGCCCGAGAAAAGAAAGAAAACTACAATAAGTCACGAGACCAAGCGACCTCTGGCTATTTAGCAATTAGAAGACGTGGACAGGATGAAGGAGCTTGCTAAAAAATACAAAATGTAGGGCATATTATTTCACTCTATCTAATATAGAGGGTTAAACTTTTTATTAAAAAACTTTCTTAGTTGTTGTGTAGATGCAAATGGTGCTTTACCGCAATGGTAGAAAACAATCATGTCTATCACTAATGCGGGTTCGATCCCCACTGATCTCTCGTCCCCCCCCCCTCCCCAACCACGTACAACAATAATTTTACTCACTAACACTATTGTTTGTTAAAAAAAAAAAAATTGTTCTGGCCACCATTTCCAATCCTACTCCTTGCAAAAACATACTGGCTGGCTTGCTAATACTGACTGATGCCACGAATCATGTTACTCCTAATCTTAGTGTACAGAATCAGATCATCAAACTAGAAAGCTCTTGCTATTACTTCATTGAGAATATTTGGATTTGTAGTGTGTGTAAGGATTACAATTCTTCCTCTTTGTTTCACTTCTATGTTTTGTGATATAATATTTGAGCTCTGGCTCTTTCTGCAAATCTTGTTTATCACTCTAGTACAAAGCATATTGAGGTCGGCTTTCCCCTTGTACGCAAGTTACTTTGTGGTAAGACTATTCAGGCTATCATGTTTTATGATTCGACTGGCTGATGTCTTCACCAAACCTTCCTCCCATTGATCGATTTAAATTTCTCAAATCCAACATGAAGTTGCGTGCCACACCTTTCAGCTTGTGGTAGGTGTTGATAGTGTTTGATGTTTAAATACTCAGCCACATTCTAATAGGAAATCAATTGCCACACAAGAATGCTTGGATAGTGCCATTATCTTATATATAAAAGAATATCAATCTAATTATCATTGATTGATTAAAATAAACTATAACAGATTTCTCAAGATTTTTTCTCTCTACTTAATTAGAATTTTCTCGACTACCAAACTATCCTATATTTTGTTGACCCGTGGGTACGAATAACTACTTCCAAGAGGGACTCCCTTCATTTGTAGGAGTCTCCTTTTCCACATTTAAGGTCCTTAATCCCCATTTAGATTCCACTAATGACTATTATGAGTTAAACCGACATTATATTATGTAAACACTACAGCCTTCTTAATGATCACTACCATAACTCTATGAATGTAGCCCAACCACGTACGTGTTGTGCTCCGCATCTATCACTGTCTATATCATCTCCACATGACCACTTTATCTCTAAGTTTTTTTGGCATCAACAATTGAAAACAAAATGTGACATTAGATTTTTGAAATTGTTTAATTTCATCACAAAGATATTACACCAAACCAAGTTCTAGCACAGATACAATTACACAAGTCTGTTTTCTGTATCGAAAACAAAAACAAAAACCAAAATTAAATAAGAAATAAGATCTAATACATGCATATGTTTAAATTAGTACTTTGATATTTACACAATATGGGAGAAAGGAAAAACTAGCTCTTCCTTCCTGGTTCTTCCGCAGCTAGATCCTCCAAAAACCACTCCTTAGAACGATATTCGAAATCGGCACCTCTTGAGATTTTGGAAAGCAGCAAAGTATTGCAGAAAAGAATGTTATTGTGCTTTTCCTGTTCGTCAGTTGATTTATATTATTCATACACCAACGCAGGGTGCAGTACATTGCGTGGTGCTAGAAACTCTTCGACATGGATAAGGAGGGTATGCTGGAATGGGGAAGTTCTTCCTCTCAGAATGTTTCTTCCTCTTTTTCGCATCGGGATTTTCTGGTTTCTTCAGATCATCGAGGCTTCGTACATCGGCCATGCACGTAAATGATCTTGATTTCCCTGAGTAGTACCTTGACAACCCTCTCCTGCTGAGAAACAAACATGTGCAATAAACCAAGTTTGAAATATAAAAAATATTTTCTATTAACCCATGCACGTATTAGAACAAATTTGTGTACATCTGGTGCGTTGCATTCGACACATACATAATCTGTGCACGCAATGTACCACATAAAATGTAACCGTTAAAAATGTTCCCTCGAGAAACCGAAACATTAAAAATGCGAAAATCAAAATGGAAAATCTAGAGAAAACAATGCGTTCTTTGAGAAACCAAAACATTAAAAATGCGAACTCAAAATGGAAAATTTAGAGAAAACAATGTGTTCTTACTTTTGTGGGAGACTTGTTCTTAGCGCCCCCATGTCGAATGCTCTCATATTGTCATCTTCCATGATTTCCAGTACTAGAAAGCGAAATGAGGTTGAAGAAGAAGTTCAGATTATAATGAGTTTTTACGTATGTACTGCAATTTGTGTTTGAAGTATATATATGTGTGTGTGTGTAGGGAAACAGTTAATTGTGGGATATGTATATAAAGGTCACATATGGATAAATGGCAGTGGGGATATATAGGAGCTCACACGTCATGGGGATTGGGGTTGCAAACTTGTGTTGAGGGTTCGATAAAAGTGGGTTGTTTTGGAGCCTCTCAAAACTGCTCACACCGTGTTTGGTGTAGGTTATTCATGCCAACCTCACCACATCCTTATCTACTTTCACTCTTGTTCGCTGGCCTTGCCCACCATACGCACCCTTATTTTCTCTCTTCCTACTATTTTGTTGGAAGAAGGAATCCTATTCATATACACTCTTTGACTCTCTTACGTATGTAATACATGTAGGAGGATGAACCTTGGGGAACCCTCAGAAATTGGGGCCATGTTGGTGCACCTTTTGCAAACCCCCCCCCCCCCAACGCCGTCTTTGTTTTTTGTCATCTCCTTTTTTGAATATTCACCTCATACAGATAAAGGTCGTACCCAGTGCACAAGGCTCCCGCTTTACGCAGGGTCTGGGAGAGGTGAATGTCGGCTAGCCTTACCCCCATTTATGGAGAGGCTGCTCTATAAATTTAGCCACTGTTAAAATCAAATTTAATATAAAGGATCGTACACACACACACACACATACTTTCTCTCTATCTCTAGGGCAATAAAAATTAAAAACTAGAATCACAAACGGGCCTTTAAACTGAAGGTATGGAATGTGGAAAACCTATTTAACCATATTTTTTTAGCGTAAGCTAGTATACTCGTTCTTTCAATGAAAACGCATGGAAATGCAAGATTGTTAATGCTCAACATTCGACCAGCCAACATTTAAGTTCAAAGTTGGTTCAACTCTAAATGGGTGACTTGAAAGTGGAAAGAGGCTTCTAACTCTAAGTAGAAGTAAGTATATTGGAAAGCATGAAATACATCAGAACCTTTTACATGTTCATAGGTTATTTCCTTTTACTACTCTTCGATGTGGCATATGTTGAGCATTAATGCACAATCTTTAGAGTGGTTTGTTCCTAACCACTCATGGCGTCGATTCTTTGGGACTCACGAGAGTTGTAAGTCACATTGCCATGGTTCCGAATGAATTGTGTATGAGGGACCTTGAAAGATTTATGTAACTCGAAGCTGGAGTACCTTTGTGACGACTTGTCCCGAATAATTATATATTTTTATTCTCGAATGTGTGGAAATGACAATTATGCAATCGAGGCTTAGTGACATGGATGTATGTATATAGTTTTACATTATTTTTTCCGCTAATGTGATCAAATTGTACTCGACGTCATGAGAGTGTCGACTTGAGTTAGGGCCGAATTGGGTTCGTGGTGGAAATGTTATGAAGGAATAAGGAAATTAGGTTGGTTTCTTTTGATTGGACCCAATTGCATGAACCTTAATCATGCAGCCCAATTAGGGCTTGAGGCCATTTAAACTGGCCAATCCACACACACACACACACACACACACACACGTGTACAACCTCACCATCCCTCTCCCTATTTCTCAAACTCTCCCTCTCATCCGTACAATCAAACCCCCTAACCTTCAAACACCATCACACACACACACACACACACACACACACACACACACACACACACACAGATCGAGCTTAAGGACAACACCATCATACTTCCCTCGACCTCACGAGTTTAGCCGTACCATTTGTTTGACGGGAAGACATGTAGAACTCGAGATACCCGAGCTCTGGCGAGGGGTTTAATTTTTTCCGGCGTGATCGCAAAGGATTTACCTAGTTTTGAGACTTAAGAAGGTACTTTTCTAGCTTCCCTAGCACTTTGGAACAATTTTGGAGTATTTTGGACATCGAAATAAGCTCGGCTATGGGTTTACAAGTTTAGCGGGAATTATGAAGGATTTTCTGACAACTTATCGTCGGTTTTAGGACCCCAAATAGGTATGGTTGCATTCTACTCTTTGAGAGCTTTGAATCCATATAAAATTCATGGAGTTTGGTTGAGTTTTGAAGAAGATATTGAAGTTTGAAGTTTTTCTAGTTTCCGACGTAACAGACGACGGCCAACGGCTGCTCCGGCGAGGACCACCGGAGAAGAAAAAGGAAGAACTGGCACGTGTAGTGGTGCTTGTTGATTCTTATGATGATTGTTGATCCAAGGGTCACTATGACTTGATCTTGGATGAACGAGGGCCTCAAAGATTTGATTTGTGGTGAAGGAAGAACTGGCACGTGTAGGGGTGCTTATTGATTCTTCAAAGGTTTTGGCGAAGAACGTTTTTGTTTGTAAATTTGGGAGGTTGGATGCTTAAGAGCTTTAGAGTTTCAAAGCTTCAAGGATTTTGATTTGATTTCTCGATTCTTCGGAATTCTTGGGAATTTGGGAGGTTGGATGCTTAAGAGCTTTAGAGTTTCAAAGCTTCAAGGATTTTGGATGTGTGGTGTGCGAATGTGTTGGTTTGTAAATTGGTGAGTGAAATGAAGTGAAATGGCCTCCTATTTATAGAGTTTTTCAAGTCTTAGTCTTGAATAGAAAATTAGAACTAAATAACTCGTTTCTGCCAAGTGTTGACATGTGTCATTCTTGATGACTCGTTCGTTTTTGTTGAGTTACACGCTATGTGTACAATTTGTGTGACACGTGGCACATGCCATGTATGCCTCGGCACGTTGAAACTTTAATATGTTCGTCAACATTTATTTCACCGAAATTTCGATGTCTACAGTTATAAACACACTCTCATGTGGCAGAGCCACATTTCTTACAATCTCCAACCGAGGGGCCAAAGGGCCATAGGCCAAATATAGCCCTGTAACAAAAAAACTATCTCTAGCCGAGGGGGCCAAAGAGCCATAGGGCCAAGCATAATTTATTATTTAAATTTAAACACTACAACAACTTAAATTTTAGGGTAAAAGACTATTTACTACCCTCATGTTTCGTGGTTTTCAACATTTAGTACATCAAGTTTTTTTTGTCTCAGAGTCGTACCGAAAGTGTAAATTTTGGGACAGTCTCATACATCCGTTAGTCAAACTGTTAAGTCTGCCGTTAACTGATGACATGACGTCTATGTGGACAATGATTGGGCGCCACGTGTCATTAAGGGTCCACGTGGAATTTTTTTTTGAGAAGGGGTTCAAAAAAAAAAAAAAAAGGGAAACCCGTCTTCTACCCCCGCACCCTCTCTCCCTCCATTCTCCCTCCCTTTCTCTCTACCTCTCTCTCCTATCTCTCTACCTTTCTCTATACCTCCCTCCATTCTCCAATCTAGCAAAGATTCAATCTTTTCCCAATTTCGAATACGGAGGAGAGAAAGCATTTTCCCTCTTTCTCTGCAATTTCTAGGGTTTATTGAAGAGATCCCGACCCGATCTTCTCCGCTACACCACCCATTTCCCACCGCCGTGATGTTCCTCGACAGCTCCCCGGTTTCTCAGAGCCCGAGCCCGCCTACTTCACCGGAATCAGAGCCCAAGCCCGCCTACTTCGCCAGAATCAGACCCCAAGCCCTCCTTGGACAAACCCTGCAAGAAGATATTTCTACCACTGATTTCTTTATCTCAGCTAGTCTAATTACGGTTCCTGTTGCTCGAATTCAATTGCTTTTTCAGTGCTTGAATTTGGTTGAATTAACTGTATACAATTGCCATTGGAGCTTCGTGTTTAGGGTTCTAAGTTCGTTTGTGGGTTTTGATTGTTCTTTCTTTGAGGAAATGCTTACACAATTTGAGACTAGTTGTTTTGGTCAATGGGGTTTTGGAATTTAGAAGCTTTTTGTAATGAGTCACTTGGTTTGGTTTGGTTGACTTCAAATCTCGAGCTTTTACTTGGAAATTTCGGAGCTTTCGCATTGGGGTTTTCGATTTTGTGCCTATTTAGGTAATCAGTATGTTATCTTTAGTGTGCGTGTGTGTTTGTGGTTATTTTTCAGTTTTTAATTCATGAATTTTTTTTCGCGAAATATGGTTTTTGAAGAAGAAATTATGCATTTTTAGTAGATTTTGGAATCGTCATTTGAGCTTACTTAGATTTCGATGAGATGGTATTGTAAATTTTGAAGTCAAAGGCCATTTTGGATGGATTTTTCTGTTCTTTGATTCGGATATATCATGTTTGGATCATTTCGTAGAATGCATAAATCTGTTTTCTGGGTCTGAGAGTTGCTTTGTTTCTGGGATTTTACAAGGAATAAGAAGTGAGAAGGGAGGAAGGAATGAGGAGAGAAGGGAGGTTGCTTTGTTTCAATTTTTTTTTTTTTGGAACCCCTCCTCAAAATGTACCGTAGAAATTGCAGAGAAAGAGGAGGGATGTCGGGGGAAAAAAGGAGAAGATGAAGAGGTGATGGTCTGGGGGAAAAATTGGGGGGATGGGGTTGGTGACTCGGGTGGAGGGGATGTCGGGATGTCGGGTGGGGGTGGGGAATACGAAGGGGTTCTGGGTTTTTTTTTTTTTAATATATATTTTTTAAATTAATTTTTTTAATATTAATTTTTTTTTGAATTTTTAATTTCCACGTGGACCTCTTAATGACACGTGGCGTTCAGTCATTGTCCACATATGTGCCACATCATCAGTTAACGGCAGACTTAACAGTTTGACTAACGGATGTATGAAACTGTCCCAAAATTTACACTTTAGGTATGACTCTGGGACGAAAAAAACTTGATGTACTAAATGTTGAAAACCACAAAACATGAGGGTAGTAAACAGAGTTTAACCCTAAATTTTAAAACTACAACAACTTAAATTTAAAAACTACAACAACTTAAAAATTTAGAAACTACAACAACTTAAATTTAAAGTCTATAATCATCATCATCTTCATCATCCGCCATTGTAGGAGTATAATCAGAGGTAAACAACTGCCGTCGGGCAATAATTTCCTTCTTTTTCCTATCAAAATAGGCCTTACTCATTCGAGCGTAATCCAAAATGTTCCTTAGCCTATTCCTATCGTCCATCTCTTCTTGTATTTGTTTGGCTTGTTCTTCATGCCTACGGTTCCTTTCTTTCACGGCAATGACATTTTGCTCCGCCATGAATCACAAAGAGGCCACCATTTCTTGTTGAAAGGCGATATCATTATTTGCCTTGCCCTTTTCCTTTAATTTTCAGGCTTTGTTTCGTCCCATAGCCCTAGGTATGGAACCTTCACCCGAAGACGGATTTTCTACCCTTTTTTCTTGAATGGTAGGAGATCCATTTTCATCCCCATATACAACTGAGGATGCATTTCCATAATACCGGCGTAGGACCTACTCTATGTTGAGGTGGATCTTCAAATAACACCCACCATTTACAAATTTCCCAACAATCGTGATGCTGAAAGGGTTTCGAGTTGTCCTCCATATACAATTTCTCCGCTTGGCGTACCTAGAAAATATAATTGCAAAAATTAAAGGAAATTAATTTATGAAATTAAATGTAATATAATTAAATATTTAAAATAAATTGTGAAAATACTTACTTCGTTATAGTAATTGGCGTCGATTTCATGTCTACTTGCAACTGTTAACAGTGCTTGATGCCATTTATTCAAACTTGGATGAAGATGTTTCTTCCATCTTGAAGAATAACTCTCGTGGTTTCGGGTATTCGGTGGAGTGGTGCATTTGTAGAACTAATAGTATTTTGGACACATGAGTCCAAACACCTTCACTTGTTTGCGAAGTCCCCCTCACATTATATTCTGAGATCCATCTATAAGCCCTGCAAAGAGCTGCATCTTCTTTTTGGGTCCAAGCTTTACCTTTCCTTGCAGATGTGGCCATTTGAAAATTATTGAAAAAATTGAAGGAAAGATTATTGAAAGAGGTAAGAAAATAGAATGTGAAGAATTGAAATAGAATGATGTGAGATAATATGGAATGGTGAAAATTATTTGAGAAATTGTGTAGGAATGACTTAGGTATTTATAGGAAAAAAAAGGGATTTTTTTTTTAATTTTTTTCAAAAAAATTTGGTAAAAAAAAAAAAAAAATTCAAATCCAACGAAAACTGATGTCAGCTATTGTTGGATTCAAAATTTTGGACAGCCTCGGGCCGGCTGGCTAGGTTGGGCTAGTCGGTTGGCCCTTTTCTCCTTTTTTGGCTCAGTGGGGCCCACAAGCCCTTTGACTTGGCCCTATATTGGAGATGATTTTCGTGTCATTTCGAACTATTTTCGGCCCTCTAGCTCTCTGATCGGATCGGTTGGAGATGGCCTTACAACAAAAATGTAGTCTCGATGGCAATATTTGGCTAATAAATGTGGGAACTTTAACGAAAAGCTCCCAGTACTGTTCACTTTAACAAAAAATCATATTTTTACATTAAAAAGTCAATCATAATACTATTCACCTTATCAATTATTTTATTCTTATAGTTAACTCAAAATTTTCGAATCATTTTTATTAATTTTCCTAATAGATGATTGTTACGTGTATGGTTCAATTTGTCACGTAATGTAATTGAAAAATGGAAAATGATAAACACACACCTTTTATAGCTTCATACACACTCCTGGCTAATCATGTCCGTTGTTTTCGTTTGATTTATTCAATCCGATGGCCTGGAACAAAGAGAGGTGTGGGAAAAGCTATAAAAGGTG
Organism: Malus sylvestris; assembly: GCF_916048215.2. Taxonomy (NCBI): domain Eukaryota; kingdom Viridiplantae; phylum Streptophyta; class Magnoliopsida; order Rosales; family Rosaceae; genus Malus; species Malus sylvestris. Next base: position 8,869,842 of record NC_062269.1, read on the forward strand.
TGTGAAAATCAGGTCTCTTGTAAAATATCTATGCTAACCTGAGGAACCTCCCCAACCCATCAATCAACATCGTATTAATGTAGCTGAGGACTCACCGTCTTTTCAATTTTGCTTTGCGTGATCGAATCATTTCCATATCTTCTATGGGTCCAATTCAATACTCAATCTCCATCTTCCAAAGACTATCGCCATTTGATAATTCAACCATACTACCAATCTTCTATGTTCCAATTCAATACTCAATCTTCCAATGTCAGCTTCACAGTGAAGAGTCATTTAATACTACAATTTAGTAATATTCTATTTTATTTGTAAATGAAATATTTTAAATTTGATTCTCGTTAAAAATGAATTTGAACTAAATTATTGTTAGTCTATTATGAAACTAAACCCATCCCGTCCCATTACGGTGTGGACATACGATCTAACTATAGTGAAAACGGCACTATAACTGTGGGCCCCGCTTTATTTATTTATTTACTTTAAAAAAAGACAACTAGTTTATCCATCATTTTCAAAAATTGAAGACTTACAAAGACAGATCAACTTCCCTCGACCATAACTCTAACCCCGCTTTATTAGGTAGTAGTTAGTTGGCCTGTTCGCTGCACTCTCGAGTCTTCGTCTATATTTTCTGTTGAAAAACCGCCGCACCGACAGAGTTTCGTTCCACTTTCTATCGGCGATTCGATTCCCCACCATGACGACGTCGTTGGACTCCAGTACTCAAAAGACCGCACCGTCATGGACTTCTCTGCCGTGGAGGACGCGGGTGTCGTTGTCCGTTCTGTCCAAAATAACGGACGCTGCCCGCCGCGCCGACGGCACCGTCAATCGTCGTCTCATGAACATCCTCGACTTCAAGTCCTCCGCCACCCCTGCCGCTCCCGTCAGAGGCGTCACCTCATCCGACGTCACTGTGGATCCCGCTCGCAAACTCTGGTTCCGCCTCTTCGTCCCCCAGTCCACGTTGTCGACTCCATCTGATCTACCCGTCATCGTATTCTTCCACGGCGGAGGATTCACCTTCCTCAGCCCTGCCTCATTCGCATACGACGCCGTTTGCCGCAAGTTTGCTCGGAAATTCCCCGCTGTTGTCGTCTCTGTCAATTACCGCCTCTGCCCCGAACACCGGTACCCTTCCCCATACGACGACGGGTTCGACGTCCTTACCTTCCTCGACCAAAATGATGACGTCCTCCCCAAAAACGCAGACAGATCCAGAATCTTCTTGGCCGGGGACAGCGCGGGAGCCAACGTGGCCCACCACGTGGCGGTTCGGGCCGCCCGCGAGAAGGATCGAATGCGGGTAGTGAAACCTGTGGGGTTGATATCGATACAGCCGTTTTTCGGGGGAGAGGAGCGGGTTGAGTCTGAAATCCGGCTACGCGGAGCTCCTCTGGTATCGGTGGGCCGAACGGACTGGCTGTGGAAGGTGTTTTTGCCTGACGGGTCGAACCGGGACCACGAGGCGGCGAACGTGAGTGGGCCGAACGCGGTGGACATATCGGGTCTGGAGTATCCGAATACGATTGTATTCACTGGGGGATTGGATCCGCTACTAGACAGGCAGAGGAGGTACTACCAGTGGTTGAAGAAATCGGGGAAGGAGGCGAAGCTAATCGAGTATCCAAACATGGTGCATGCATTTTATGTGTTTCCAGAATTACCAGAGTCTAACCAGCTGATTAACCAAGTCAAAGATTTCATTGCTTCCGTGTGAATTTGACTTGACTTGGTATTCTACTTTGGGAAATGGTTTCGTTGTTATCTAGTACCCCTATGTCTTTTGCTGTATGATCGTCATGTTGAAACTATGATAATTAATACTAAGATTTTAGTTTAATTAGACATTTGGTTTTCAACTATGTATTTTGATTTTTAAACTGCGCCATGGACTCTCCGGATCCCTTTCCATTACTCAAAGCCGCGACGTGGACTCTCGACAGGTTGCAATGATGCTGAATTATCTCATTGATTGAGCAAAAGAAGTTAATGTAAAAGTGTTATAGTTGTGTATAATAAGAGCTAAACAATGTGACACTAAAATGGGTTTTCACCCAACAGTTTGTTTAAATAAAGAATAGGATCGGTTTTGTTTATGCAATTCTATTTGTTTTATATGATATGATTTGTTAAAAAGAAAAAAATCATTACCAAATAAAGGGATGTGATATTCACACATCCCATTTTACTTCTCACACACCTTTTAAATTTTCAGTCGTCGGATTAGATGAATTGAAGAAGATCAGCGAACATAAATTATCAAGGAGTGTGTGAGAAGTAAAATGAGGTGTGTGAATAGTACATTCTCCAAATAAAAACAACATCCACAATGCACATGTGGAAACATAAATTAACCATATCCAATAGGAAAATGACACGTGGACAATGCTGAGAATAACAGTTTTACCCTTGCATCATGAGTAGACCACAAAACTAAGGCTTTCTACTGTCAATGTTCAATTAGCCCTAAATCAGATGTAATCCACAATAAGTCCAAGTGTTCATAAGGTTTTCTACTCTCTCTTCCTCTCTCGTACGTAAGGCTTTCTACGCTCTCTCGCTCTCTTTTTCTTCTAATTGTTCTAATTATGGTCTAGGGTTCCACCAAATTCAATGAGACAATTCAACTCAATTTTGGTCAAATATGCTCCTGACGTATATAGTCTTTATTGCTTAAGTACAGTCGGTAATAGATGGAGAGATTGAAAGTGTCGAGTAAAGCAAAGATGCTATGACAAGTATGAGACTGATGAACAACGTTTAGCCATCACTCCTCCTTGGGTCACTGCAGAGCAATGGAATACTAATAAAGTATCAGGGTCTTCCGAAAGTAAAGGTGAAAAAATATGAGTACAAAGTTTTAATAGGAATTTATCTTAACTGAATCAAACAGAATGTTTTGAGGCAAATAAGGCTAATCGTTCCCAATGAGGTGCCCCTCATAGACACGTCCCTTCATAGAACATGTCGTATTTCATATGCTCAATTGAGACACAAGGTAAATGCATCAGGTATATTTAGTTTTTGGTTCTTCTCATAGGCACGCAGACAGGTACAAGTATAGCATGTATTTATGTAATTTTCTTTTTTCTATTTATCGAATAATAATTTAGTCTAAAAAGTTAGTTCATTTTGATTTCCATCTAACTGTGTAATATTCATACTTGGGTGTTCAATAGATTCCAGATTACTCACAACTAAAGACTTAGCGTGAGTAATGAGTCACGACCTCAACTACATCCACATGCATAGAAGCAAGTGTTATTGTCAAAAGTTTGTAACAAATACTTACTAGAGGCAGAACGTTAAACTAATTTTAGCATTCTATTAATGGTTTTGTAATTTGTATTTTTCAGGTTTGATTGAAGGGCTAGAGATCAAATAAAGATGATAACTTTTTTATTTTTTTTTATTTTTTTAAGTATAATCTTTTAAATTTTCTTTTGAACAAAATTGTTCATACTTGGCTAGACTATTGAGACACTAAAGACAATTATTTCTTATTTAAGTACAAATCTATGAAATCGTCCATTGTAAACATATTATGGGTTTTGTATCACTTAGGAACTGATCACATTACCAAAAGGCAAACGTAAGATTGTCTGTAGGTGGGTACTTTCAACTTCTCTATATGAAAGCCATGAAAGTTCGTTACTGAGAAACTCATCCCCAATGTCTTTTATGTCTGAGAGGTCCGTTACAATTACAATAACAGTTTTTCAAATGGTAAATTATGTATGATATTATGTTATCGAGTTGGTTGGGTGTATAAGTGTCATTTGGAATAATTAAGATTTTATAATTAAGCCTAGATTGAAGTCATTACACCAATGATGTCATGTCCCAAAAAAATATTTCACACAGCACACTGGTAGTCCTTTTGCCAAGGCAAATTCCTTCGCATACGATTTTTTAGTTGTATTGTATTTGTATTTACGACACTAAGAACCAGTTTAAATCCAACACTCAAGTTGTTGCTGTAAGATTAACCATAGGCTTTATGTTAATATACTTAGCCAAGAACACAAGAATTTACCAACTAAATCACAACCAACACATCAAATATGTTCTACATATGCAAATATTGAAGTGATATGTGCAACACATACCTCCAGACTGCTTCACGAAGTCTTTCCCATGTGTGTTGTTAAAAGACAGCAGATGGTGCTATTCCATTAAGCCAAAGGACGAGTGGATTCCGAGATGACTGTCATCGTTGAAAAGCAAATGACCAATGTTGTGATGATTGGTGACAGTCCAACCATGACCAGGATCAGCTGAAGCAAGAGCCACACGGATGGTGTCATAACCATGAACACCGCAACCTTTGCTGCAGTTGAAAACTACTTTGTTGCCAAAAGGAACTGGGTTCAAGAATACAACAGGACACGTAAAGCACCAAGCCGTGACACTGTGTGTACAATCCGACTTCTTCATCTTCTTTAACTGTCACATGGACGCATACCAAGACACCCTCTACACACAACCTTCTCCTCTCTGCAAAACTCAATGCTCTCCAAGTTATAGGTAATTGGAACAATAAGAGCGTATTTTTATGAGAGCAGGGGCTTGTGGGTTTTATAATACAAAATCTGGATTACCCTATAATAATCCTACAAGGAATATAAAACCAAATCCTTGTACAAGTATGAGTTCTATTCTCAAGCCAACAGTAGAGTTTCAATCCAAACCAAAATTGAATTAACTCTTATAAACACATTAAGACCTCTTTATACCAATCTGAAATAACAATGATTATTACTAAACTGTGAGAATCACACTCATACTCTAACATTCTCCCACTTGAGTATGATTCACAACAGTAAATAATCATCTTAAATTCAATATAAAGGTGATCACATAAGTCATTCATCAACACACTAGTACATAGACACAACCAGCTTACATAAACCAAAACAATGAATTTATAATTGCCTCTGCAACACAAAATACAGATTTAACTTACAAATCACAATGTCCAGTTCATGTTCATAGCAATGTATCTAAGCTCAAGAGTAAACCAAGACGTCTACTCCCACTCACATTGCCCAAAATAAAAAATATCAAACATTCTTGACAGTAAGCTCTTAAAATTATTCATAATTGTATGAATAGCACAATTATATCAATCAACAACTTTATCATATTACCAAATCTTTTGGATAACAAAAGCTTAACCTCACATACAACTTACCTAAGCATTTTAAAGTATTGAACTTAAGAATCTTTTCTGTTACATCGCAGAATTAACTCAAAAGTTACAACATACTTAATTTGCACTTTGTAATTATGTAAACCATTATAGCAAAACCAAACCAATTTGCTCCCACTTATTTAGGCCATACTCAACACAACCAAGTTAAGTACAAGTTAATAGCAACTATATTAACTAAAAATCATTCCAATACAATGAATGACTAATCAGAATCCATATGGAAACCAAATTCGTCTCCTTTTGAATGCTAACATAATAGGATCCTTCTCATTACTTAAAAAAATTAAGTAACACAAATAATTCAAACAATTGCTTCAATAAAACCATAAACTGGTTTTTAAGCAGAATATACTGCACAACTGATAAAGAAACCGGAGATATGAACCAATTGGTTCCCGATTCCTTACTTATTGCATAATCTTAGTTTAGTCATGTACACCTAAACCATTATGCAACACAGTCTATGTATCAAAAGATAGTCACAATCCATTCAGAAAAACTTATCTCACATAAACCCAAAATCACCAGTTTCAACAATGATCAAAATCAGAATAGCAAGCACAATATTTTTGCATTCAATTTGATCTTAACTAGTTCAATATCTAGTTCAATATCCATCGAGCAAGATCAACCAAAATTTGATAATGTCTGGATATATATCACAACAATATGTCTTGATTAAAACGAGATAATTAAGACCACTATTTCTTCTGGAGAACTCGAAGTTCATCTTCCTCCCTATTTGTGATTTCAACCAAAATATAATAGTGGAAGCATACATCATGAAATCACAAATATACATATACAATAAGCATGCATCGATATATACATGATAGGATTAGTCAACAATAATCCAAATTAAAAATATTCATGCCTTTAATTCATTGTCAACACCATCATCAATTATATATAGATTCGTAAGCAAGTCCTTGGAGAAAATAATGATAGCCGCATATCATTAATCTTATGAATTTCCAATAAGATGACAAAATAATTATTTGCTTTCCGATTCATAATAGAATATATATTTTGTAAATGGCTAAAAGTTTATTGTCACAAGACTCATTATAGGTGGTCAATAAAACATCTACCTTATATATTCATCTGTTCATATATTTTCTTGTATGCATGCATGCATCAATATGCAGAGAAACTTATGCAAGTTCTATTTGATATAGATAAAACCGCATGCCCATAATTACAACGTCTATGCACGAATGCTATCTCCATATATATACAGATTTCATTCAAAAATGCTATTATGTATAAATCACAAAGCAATTGGCATCCACTTTATATATGCATTTATTTTTGTCGCTTTATAATACCTCCTTACTTGCATATAATATGCAATCAAATCCATTCCAACCCAAACTTGATATAAATCAAACCAATTGAAAATCAGGAATTGACACTAAGATATGCATGTGTAGCTCCCCGCAATTTAAATGTATCGAGATTCATACATGAAACAATGCATACGCATGGACTCTTTAATGAAAAATAGAAGAGTATATCTAGACATACACTAATTTATTTATGTAGCAAAGGATGATTCCAGACATCTCACATAAATCACAAGTTGGCATCTATAGGTATTTCGAGTTTAATCATGCCTTCACAATATATATATATATATATATATATATATATATATATATATATATATATATATATATAAACAAGCATACTCAAAATAGCAAAAGCCCTAATTCATTATGCTCCAACTCATCGTACTATAATCACGCATATAGGAGAACGATTAATCATGCATGAAACAGTGAATTGAGTTACCTGAATGCATCATTGGACCCGTGTTCGTCAACCTGATTGCAATTCCTCGGTTCCAAATCAACAAAACAAATTATCTATCAATGCTCGAGATCCATCCATCCAGATTGCCATCACTCCCAATTCCCATGGACCTCATACCATTGCAGATTATCGAAGTAAATCGCCATTGTTACAGATGCGCCGAACCAAAATCATCGCCAAAGCGATGGCCAGAATCCCATCAACACAAATTCATAGAAAAAAGACAAACCATGAACAATAATATCTCTTAGACAAACAAAAACTTTTAATGTCGTCAAACCAAAATTTCATCTTTCTTTTATCTTACTAATATTTGGTCTGTACAAGGCATATTTTATGCACATCTTTATAATCAGATTCATTAATTCAAAACGATAAGACCCACAAAAAGCCACGGATTATTGATAACAAAATTAATAGCATATGTACTCACATTCCATAACCACCCAATGAATCCTTGATTAATTCTTATAAAAATTTATCATCATGGAATCAAACGCACAGAAGAAAAATTAATAACTGTACAAGCTTTAATAGATCAATTCTATCAAATTGAGTTCAACATGTAGCCATCATTCGTTTGGCATCTACCGCAAATATGACAAAACCTGTATTGTGGCAAACATGATATGCATAACAAACTCAATTCAAACCCTACATATTTTCTCACAAACTAAGCTCGACCGCTGCTAATTTACCATTACATCTTGCTGCTCCTTTTTATTATTTATTTATTTATTTTTTATTTTTGATCGAATTTAGATGTTAAATTCAATGGCTCTGATACCACATGTAAGATTAACCATAGGCTTTATGTTAATATACTTAACCAAGAACACAAGAATTTACCAACTAAATCACAACCAACACATCAAATATTTTCTACATATGCAAATATTGAAGTGATATGTGCAACACATACCTCCAGACTACTTCACGAAGTCTTTCCCATGTGTGATGTTAAAAGACAACAGATGGTTCTATTCCATTAAGCCAAATCACGAGTGGATTCTGAAATGACTGTCATCGTTGAAAAGCAAATGACCAATGTTGTGATGATTGGTGACAGTCCAACCATGACTAGGATCAACTGAGGCAAGAGCCACGCGGATGGTGTCATAACCATGAACATCACAACCTTTGCTGCAGTTGAAAACTATTTTGTTGCCAAAAGGAACTGGGTTCAAGAATACAGCAGGACACGTAAAGCACCAAGCCGTGGCATTGCATGTACAATCCGACTTCTCCATCCTTTTTAACTGTCACATGGACTCATACCAAGACACCCTCTACACACAACCTTCTCCTCTCTGCAAAACTCAATGCTCTCCAAGTTATAGGTAATTGGAACAATAAGAGCGTATTTTTGTGAGAGCAGGGGCTTGTGGTTTTTATACTACAAAATCTGGATTACCCTATAATAATCCTACAAGGAATATAAGACCAAATCCTTGTACAAGTATGAGTTCTATTCTCAAGCCAACAGTAGAGTTTCAATCTAAACCAAAATTGAATGAACTCTTATAAACACATTAAGACCTCTTTATACCAATCTGAAATAACAATGATTATTACTAAACTGTGAGAATCACACTCATACTCTAACAGTTGCGACACAAATCCTATTGACACAATCCAACCTTGTCGCAATTAGAGGTGGCATTTTGGACCCGACTCGTTAACACGATCTGATCCAACCTGTTAAAATCAACATTTGGGTGGAAGCTTAACAGGTCGGGTTGTTAACGGATGAACCTATTAATCACTCGTTATTTCAGGTTCACCCGCGAACCCATTAACACCTGTTAAGACCCGTTAGTGTGGTTGTTTATATAATTTCATTAAAAGAAAAACTAATCCCTATTTCCTTCTCAAAACCATACTCCTCCTGCCGTCACTCCTCCCCTCCTCCTCCAAGCTAACTGCTACCTCCGTGCGGTTGTACAAAAACCTAGCTTAGGACCCGAAACACCATTCTCATCCTTTGTGGCTCTGTACCACACGGTTCCACCGTCGTGTTCTCCTAACAGCTGAAGTGCCACCGCTCAACCGGTAGCAGGAAGCACATGCGGAACACCGTAAGAAAGCATCCAGGCCATTCTCAAGTCTGTAGGACTCCCATTTTCATTATATTTCTTGTTCAATTAGATAAAAATTGAAATTTATGAGTTATTTGATGTTTGGCTCTGCAGCAGGTCGAGGCTCAAACATGATGGGTGGAAACTGCAATCAACAGTATGGTTGGCAACAGTAAACGTTTGATCTGATCATTATAATTCATCATGATATGCACCTCCTTGGTCCAAGGGATATGATCATATGAGATCGATGGTTTAGCAAGTGTGAGCCCAAGGGTTCGAAGAGAAGCATCATTGAACCCTCATGCTAAATAATTTCTAAAGGATGTAATTGATTCATACACAAAATATTATCAAACTAGTGTTATGTTCTAGTTTCTAACTTCTACCCGTTAATCTATTACTTAGAAAAAAATATGCAATTGTGTTTAAGTTACTTCTACAAAATTTAAAAAAAAAAAAAAAAGAAAAAATTGTTAACAACTTAAACAGGTGACCCATTAGCATAACATGTTGGATTTGAGTAGAAGAAATGCATCAAAATACTTTGTTATTTTATTCATCATCTAGGGTTTACAAATATATAGGCACACATACCTTACCTTATCCTACAAGGAAAGTAATTACAAATAAATAAGGAAACTAAATCCTAAAGATTACATATCCTAATCCTACCTAAAATAGGACTCCAATAACATTTACAATTAAGACTCAAATCAACACTCCCCCTCAGGTTGGTGCATACATATCATACATGCCCAACTTGATAATTGAGTTTTGGAAAACCTTACTAGATACTGCATGAGTAAGAACATCGACCAACTGATCTCCTGAACTCACAATCTATATAGACACAATCTTCCTTTCAAGATTTTCCTTGATAAAGTGTCGATCAACCTCCACATGCTTTGTTCGATCATGTTGTACCGGATTATCAGCTATTTCCCTTGCAGATTTATTGTCACAATATAACTTCATAACATCATTTGGTTCAAAACCAAGACATCTCAAAAGTTTACGCAACCAAAGAAGTTCACATATTCCGTGGGCCATACCTCTATACTCAGCTTCTGCAGATGACCTTGACACCACTTTCTGCTTCTTACTACGCCATGTAACCAAATTACCTCTAACAAATGTAAAATACCCAGATGTAGATCGCCTGTTAGTAACATTGCTAGCCCAATCTGCATCTGTAAACCCCTCAACCTTTAGATGTCCACGTTTTCCATAAAGTATTCATTTACTAGGTGCAGACTTGAGATATGCCAAAATTCGCATTACCGTAGCCATGTGATCTTTACTGGGTGAGTGCATAACAACCCACATGACAATCAAGGTTTGTATTTCATCCATCATATAAATCATTATGTTTCAACATAAAATCGCAATTCATATCATGTAATATATCAAAGAATCAACAAAGCACAATAGTATCCTCTAGTTGCCTTGATCACTGATCTAATTATATTAATAACAATCATATTCAACATCATTCCACAATCACCTCAAGTAACCCATTCCATGAATCAAGGAGGCATGATATTAACATTTAATTATGTTAATCAGTCAACCAAATCACACATCAGTGCACAAAATTTAATAAAGGAATTCTACATAATTCCCTGCCTGGATTCCAAGTAATAACTTGATAATTCTAATTTATATTCACAAGGTCTATTGTGGGTAATTCCTATTCACTCGAATCCAGGGTTCTAGTCTAACTTATGGAAATGAGCAAGAGTAGGGATTCCAGACCACTCAACGGATTCTAAACCAGGATATGATTCCGAACCACTCAACGAAATCTAAACTAAATTATGATCGCCTATCGAAATGTACCAAGTACAACTAATTATCATTACCTCTAAAATGCGTATGGTCCCCCATCGCGGATATACTAAGCAGAACCATAGGCATAATCTTTTTGTGCAGGCAGTGATCACCCATCGCGGATATACCAAGCATGATCACCCCAACAGTCCCCCATCATAGATGTACCAAGCAGGACTGTATTCTATAACTCTAGGTAGTGATCACCCATCACAGATATACCAAGCATGATCACTCCTAGAATGCGTATGGTCCCCCATCGCAGATATACCAAGCAGGACCATAAGCATAGTCTAATCATGCAAGCGGTGATCACCCATCACGGATATACCAAGCACGATCACCCTTAAAGTACGTATGGTCCCTCATCGTGAATATACCAAGCAAGACCATCTAAGTACCACTGCTACCTGGTGCAATCAGTTCAGCACACTATCTACCTATACCTCAACCCCTATGAGTTACAACGTAGTTACCTACACCATCAACTTCTCATGGCCACCAACAAATATGTCACACCAGCCTATAAGTTCTACATCATACTTCTAATAAGATTCTTGGCTCACATTGTCATAAAAATAGTTATACACATCATTCACATTACTAAAAAGATAATTAAACCCACATATATCACAACCATCATCAGTACACAAGCCAAATCATGTTTAATAAACATAGGTCTATGGCTAAATATATAAAAATCATATTTCAATAGAAATCATATTTATAAAACCAATTCATATTCACAACGGATACTAATATAAGAAATTAAGGTAGTAACCCTATCCCCTATATTCAAGTCACTCTCTAACCAATGTGGGTCCACTAGACTTCACTTAGTCTTTGGTGGTACCAATTATAGTATCTAGAACGTTTCGAGATATGTTGACCAAAAGTCAACTCTCGGTCAACGGTAGAGTCCACAACTCTACATAATTCGATCCAAAAGATACGCCCATCGGATTTCGGATTTGTAACTTCCTAAGGTCCTCATTATACTCATAGAATATCATACTAAAGTCTCACCACGATCCAATGGTCGGATCTTCGCCAATCACAATTTTTGGTGGTGGCTAACGTTTTATTTTACAAACTTACAAATCCAATTCGGGAAGATCCGTATGTCGGATTCCCAATCCGTAAGTTCCTATGGCCCTCAAATATTTCGTACTATAATGTATTAAAGTTTGGTGAGGATCCAACAGTCTGATCATCGATTCATATAATGTCTAAGTGGCGGTCTCCATCAAATCTATAGCCATACAACGAGATTTCATCAATCAGACTTCACATATGGGGTATCAAATTTAGCCTAGGAAGGTTAGGGGTTACTTCGGCCCACACACCGCCGCACACGGCGGTTGGCCGCCCCAACTCGCCTGAAAATTTAACTAATTCCAAAAATTACCAAATTTTACAAGCATGTAGATCTCAATGAGGGGAGGAATTTTCATACCTGTGGCTAAGGCCAACTCGGCCTGGAAACGCTTGAACCCTAGAATTGGGTGTGCTTCGATTCGAACTCCATACTTGCTCCGACATCTCCAAGGTCATTTGGGCTTTGTTCCTGGGTTCAATGAGAGTCTAATGGTGGTGGTAATTGGTTGAGTTACCTTCAAAATTGATGGATTGTCACCACGAACCCTGTCGCACCCACTGTGCGGGTTTCACAATTTCAAGTGCAAATTCTATCAATTTTGGAGTGGAATGGGTAGAGGGAAGGTCATGGAGTGATTCCCAGGTAGTGGCTCAGCTTAATTCATCGGAATTTAGCCGGAGGAACCCACGGTTCCATTACTTCCAATCCGGTCAGGTCACACAAGTTGAGTAGGGATCCTTGATCCCATGCTGCTCTCTCTCTCCCATCCCCTCATTCCCTTCTCTGATTCGTTCCCCTGCTTCCTCTTTCCTCCCCTGATTTGTCCCACCTCCCTCATCTCTCCAATTCCCCCTTCTTTTCCTTTCCCTCCCTGCCATCAGGCAACCTCTCCACTTTTTTTTTTGTTCTCTCTTCTTTAGCTGCCAGTTGGCAACTCTAGTTTTGATTTTTGATTTTTTTATTTTACAACAATACGCAATTGAGGGGCTTCTAAAAAAAACATACGTCGTACATATAAACGCGTTGAAATTAATAATACGAAAATATGTACCTTTAAATACTGAAATCCAGGGACGGGATTTCACATTCTTCCCCCCTTCAAAAAAATTTCGTCCTCGAAATTTTAGTACCAATTCATATCCACCAATGCCACATATCAAATAGATAACGATTCACAATTGGCATTGACACTTTAATTATACTCAAATTTAGCTAACATTAAGCTCGACAATATCAAACCATAGCTCGCAAATACAATTATCATCGTCTCAACACGACCTCAATACCAATCTTTGTACAAGCACAAGAAATGTCAATAATAACAAGAATTCACCAATATACTCATGATTCAATTCACAATAATCAATATTCAAGATTCGAATATAAATTCAATAACAATACATTCCATCTCCATGACACAATTTCTAACAACCAAAGGTAAAGGTGCTTGGACCTAATACCTAAGCTCTGATACCACTAAAAGTTGTCACGCCCCGATCCCGACATATGTCTAGAATCGACACATGGTGTCACCAAGAATCTGTATATTTGTCACGCCCCGATCTCGACATACGTCTAGAATCAACATATGGTGTCACCAAGCATCCGTACATCCAACAGACCCCGCCTCCGAGATATGTACAAAGTATAATTCAAGATCCAAATGCATAATAATTTTTCGTATACTTTATGGCTTCATCTAACCTCCTCGTTAGACTGCCTACGTACCCTCAATAGGGATCAAGCCATTCGTAGTTCACCTTCGCTACAACTCGACATATAACACAGTTCAGTCAAGCCAAAAGGCATAACATTCCTCAATCAAACATTTGGACTTGACAAGCATGAATTATTTGATTCAAGCTACATAACAACCCACATGACAATCAAGGTTTCTATTTCATCCATCATATAAATCATTATGTTTCAACATAAAATCGCAATTCATATCATGTAATAAATCAAAGAATCAATAAAGCACAATAGTATCCTCTAGCGCATTGATCACTGATCTAATTATATTAATAACAATCATATTTAACATCATTCCACAATCACCTCAAGTAACCCATTCCATGAATCAATGAGGCACGATATTAACATTTAATTATAAACGCGTTGAAATTATAAACCCATTCCACAAGTATTTACGACACTAATGGCTGGTTTAGTATTGCTGTGCTTTGAAAAAAAAACTGCTTCTGTTGTACTGTAAGAATAAGCAATTGTGAAATAAAGCAGCAGAGTGTTCGGTAAATTTTTTTGTAAAAATGCTTTTGGAAAAAAAAAAAAGCAGTATTATAGTGTTTGGTAAACTTTTATGTAAAAGAGCTGTGACTGTGTGAAATGACCAAAAAGGGTATAATACTAGATGTGCCATTAATTTAATTTTCTTAACAAATAAAGGTGAATTACTAAATATACTTTATGTTTAAAAGAAAAAATATTTATAAATTTGATCTCAAATATTATTTAGGGTAAATTACATTTTACCACCTCAACTTTAGGTCTCATAACAAACGTCCCGTCCCTAAAATTTCTGTTTTATAATTTTTTTTTTAAATATATGATTTATTATTATTATGTAATATATGTTACTATATTACTATTATGATATTTTTATTTAATATTACTATTTTTATGTGAGGATTTTGTGTGGCCGTGGGGCCCACACCCCATTTCCCTTCTCCTTGTGTCTTCCTTTCCCTCTACAGTCTACATTCCCAAACTCTCTTGAAAACTCTCAGCCCTCTCTCTCTCTGCACTCTTTCCTCCACTAAGACAACCCTACACACAAACCTTCGATCTCAAACAATCTCACCACCAGATTATCACCATCTCCACCCCTACGAATTTAACCCCAAGTTTAGGTTATGGGAATCGTGTGTTTGGGTTTGCGGATAAGAAAATGTGAGAACTTAAATCCCTGAGCACTTCGGCAAGAATCAATACAAAATTTGACTGGTATCAAACTTGGGCTTAACCCCTTCTAATCTCAGGTAGGATTTCCTTGCTCTGTCTATTGGATTTGAGTTAGAATTCGAGTAATAAACCTCTGTGACCTTCTGTTGCGTTTCCTAGTTTCTTGATGTGAGAGACCAGCGAGTTGCATGATTAAATTTGATGAATTCGAGGTTTTACGAACTCGGTTTGATTTCTATTTGAAAATTAAAAACTATAAGGAACCCCTGCATAATTTTGCAGCTTTTTCAGTGAAGAAGTTCCGTAATGTCTCGTTTAATGCGAGAGAGAGGTAGAATAGAAGGGCACGACTGATGATAGAGAGAAAGAAGGGTAGGATTGGAAATTTGAAAAGTTCATTTATTTTTTACTGTTCATCTGTGTTTTACCAAAATAAGTTGTTTTGTTGAAGCTGTTATTTCCAGCTTCTGGTTTTCATCTTTTTTTCACCCATAACTTTGAAAAAAAAAATTGATTTAAAGTGTTTACCAAACACTTAAAATGCTTCAACTTATTTTCATGCCAACTTTTTTTTTTAAACTTAAGCTAAAGCCAAACCAGGGCTAAATCCAACACTCAAGTTGTTGCGACACAAATCCTATTGACATAATCCAACCTTGTCGCAATATGTTATTGCGATGGTTAAATCCGTTGTAATAAATGAGAAATATTTGCAACATATACTAATTGTGAAGTGTCTGCAACTATAGGTGGAATTTTGGACCCAACTCGTTAACCCAATCCGACCCAACTCGTTAAAATCAACATTTAAGTGAAAGCTTAACAGGCTGGGTTGTTAACGGTTGTACCCATTAATCATCTGTTATTTTACGGTTTATTTCGGGTTCACCTGCGAACCCATTAACACCCGTTAGTGAGGATGTTTATATAATTTCATTAAAAGAAAAACTAATCTCTATTTCCTTCTCAAAACCATATTCCTCCTGCCGTCACTCCTTCCTTCTTCGAGCAAACTGCTACCTCCCAGCGGTTGTGCAAAAACCTAGCTTAGGACCCAAAACACCATTTTCATCCTTCGCGGATTTGTACCACACGGTTCCATCGTGGTGTTCTCCTAGCAGCTGAAGTGCCGCCGCTCAACCGGTGGCAGGAAGCACCTGCGGAACATAGTGAGAAAGCATCCAGGCCATTCTTAAGTCTGTAGGACTCCCATTTTCATTATATTTCTTGTTCAATTAGATAAAATTTGAAATTTATGAGTTATTTGATGTTTTGCTCTATAGCAAGTCGAGGCTAAAACATGATGGGTTGAAACCGCAATCAACAGTATGGTTGGCAACAGTAAACGTTTGAACTGATCATTATAATTCATCATGATATACACCTCCTTGGTCCAAGGGATATGATCATATGAGCTCGATGGTTTAGCAAGTGTGAGCCCAAGGGTTCGAAGAGAAGCATCATTGAACCCTCTTGCTAAATAATTTCTACATGATGTGATTAATTCATATGCAAAATATTATCAAACTAGTGTTACATTCTAGTTTCTAACTTCTAACTATTAATCTGTTAGAACAAATATGCAATTATGTTTGAGTTACTTCTACAAAATTAAAAAAAAAAACGGGTGACCCATTAGCATAATGGGTTGGGTTTGAGTGACCCGTTAGTTTAACGGGTTGAGTTTGAGTGACACGTTAGCTTAACGGGTCGGGTTCAAATTGACCCAAACCTAATAAAACCGATATGTTTACAGGTTCTGCAACTGTCACAAAAGCTTGCGACCTTTTTTCTACTTTACAGAACGGTTTGTAACTGTCGCCAATGATATCATTTTTAGTAGTGATCACCGCTAAATTGGAAAGCGGTGGAGTAGTAGGCAGGAGAACATCCCATCTAACTTGAAGAATACAACGGTTGCTCGATGACCGAATCAGAAACTTGAGGCTAGAAAGAAACTTGGAGGACACACTACACAGGCAGGCAACCATTGTGAATGCTTCACCATTCATAGACGAGTTCAAGCAGGCGTGACTTAGAGGTTTTCCACACCATCCTTCATGCCGTTCAAGGGAGATTTAGACCTAGACCGGTACCAGAAGCACTACCGAAGTGTTATGACACTTCACAAACAGAACGAAACTTCATGTGCAAAGTCTTTAATTGCCATGAATTTGCAGTGGATGAAGAATCCAGGAAGGAGGCTAAGCTAATTGAGTATCCAAACATGATCTATGCGTCTTATATGTTTCCAGAATTTCCAGATCCAACCAGCTCACTTCTTAGGTCAAAGATTTCAATGCTTCTGTTTGAACTCATTTGTACTTGTATTTGTTGAAAATTGGAGGATGAAAATTTAAAGAAATTAGGAAGTAAGGGGAACGTTAGCCAAAACAAGGACTTCTTGTAGATGGGGTTTCTGGTTAATAGCCCGTAAGGTGGGGTTGGGATGGGAATCCAATAAATAAATATAATTATTTTCTTTTCTTTGCAGTCTTTGCTTCTGTAATGCTTAGGTTTCTACTGTTATAGGACTCGTTTGAATGTGCTTTTAAAATAACTGAAAGCACTTTTAGAGAAAATATTTATGGGTTCCTAAAGCACTTGAAGTGCTTTCTGCAAGAAGCACCAATTATGTGCTACTTTTAGGAAGCACTTAAAGTGTTTTTTTAGAATTTACTTGCATTTTTACTAAGAATTTATTCCAAAAGAATTTTTACTAAAAACGCTTTTAGTCATTTGAAAAGCACATCCAAATGAGCTCATATTTTATTTCCTTATTCCTTTATGGTGAGTTATGCTATTGGATTGGATGCAAGTCATGTGGTGGGCATACTATGTAATAGAGCAACCTAATCAGCATGACGAATTCGTGTGGATTGGAACTTAATTTGTATGAGGCCGAATGGTTCTTAAATGCAGTGTAACCTATTATTTGAGAGAGTGTCGGTGAATAGAGTATTCAATAGGGTAACCTAATTAGCAGGTGAACTCAATTGAATTGGAAGTTATATCTGTGCGAAGTCGAGTGGTACTTAAATACAACGTGACTCGTTATTTGTGGAAGTGTTTGACTATCTAACTGGTCAAACTCCCTACCTAAATTTTATGAGTGTTTCGAATTTCTTGATCAATTTATGATATCATTTGTTTGTTTGCCAATAAGGGGCAATCCTAAAAACTTTGGGTCATACTTGCATCGTTGCAATGAGGTTTTTTTTGGTACATAAAACCAATGCTAAGCATCATACATTTTCACTTTGTTGTCTATCGCAATATGATTAAATCCCTAATCACACAAATATTCAGTCTAATATATGCTACAAATAAATTACAAAATATTACACTAAAATAATTATATAATTTCCTCATCCAGTACATCATCATATTGTATTAACTTAAAAAAGTTTTGTTATGATCTTGAAAACCCAATACCCCAAACAAAATTAGAGAGAGAAAAAAGGAGGGACCAACTTATTAGCAAGAGTAGATTAGGCCACCATGGCTACAAATACTACTAGATCATCATCTTTCATTTGGTGAACCAAATTTTCTGAATTTACCTACCATTTAGATTGGAAAATTGAGCCAATATATCAGTTCCCGATTGGTCATCAATGGGGTGAGCATTAGTTGAACCCTCGTCGCCTTCAGGGATAGTAGTTGGGTGGCTAGCCGAAGTTGGGGTATTAGGGGGAAGAACCGCAACAGCAGCAGGGGATGTCGCAGCGGCATTGACCTCAGTGGAAGGCAGCACAGCGCTGCTACTTTCATCCTCAGGCTTTCCTTGAGTGAATGCCTCTTGAAGTTGCAGAGCATACTCCAAGTTCCACAACACATCTCCCATTGTGGGCCTATCCACACCATGTTCTTCCAAACACTTCTCTGCAGCCTCGCCAAACTTCTTCATTGATTCAGGGTTAATGGATCCAACGAGGAAAGGATCAATGATCTTTTCAAGAAGTCCCTTCCTCTTCCACTGCATTCCCCAGTCAGCCAAGTTCACTTGCTCCCTCGGAAGTGCCGGGTCGATAGCAGGCCTTGCACACAGTGCTTCAAGTAGAACAACCCCAAACGAGTACACATCCGACTTGTCTGTCAACTGCTGCCTTCTGAAATATTCAGGGTCTAAGTACCCGAAGCTTCCTTTCACGGCAGTGCTTACATAGTTCTGTCCCATCGTCGCGTCTTTGGAAAGACCGAAATCAGCAACCTTGGCAGTGAATTGATCATCAAGCAAAATGTTAGTTGTCTTAACGTCGCGATGAATGATGCCTTGTGTTGTTCCAGTGTGAAGGTAATGAAGCCCGCGAGCTGCCCCGATACAGATTTCTAGTCTTTGCTTCCATGACAACGGAGGCAAGTCCTTGCCATATAGATGATCGCGGAAAGGTCCATTAGACATGTACTCATAAACCAAGATCATCTCTGAGTTTTCGTCACAGTAGCCAATCAGTGACACCAAATGTCTGTGCCTTAACTTGGACAACATCTGGATCTCTGTTTGAAACTCTGTAATGCCTTGTTCGGATTGGGGGTTGCCTCGCTTGACAGCCACGCTAGTCCCATCATCAATCATGCAAAGATACACATTGCCAAATCCACCAACACCAATGATCTTACTCGAGTCAAAGTTGTTGGTGGCTTCTTGTAACTCTTGAAAAGTGAAGTAGCGGCCAAGGCCTAATGTGGAGTTGTACATGTTGCTTGAGGTCTTGCTCGACATGAAGCTAGTGTCGGCGGCATGGACAGGAAGTAGCCAAGAAGAGAAACTGTTCCTCTTTTGCCAATCTTGAGGTCTCTTCCGCCATTTGTAAACCATTGCTCCGAGCCCTACGAAGGCCCCGAACATTAAACCAAACCCGACTGCAGCCACCGCACCTCTGTGAGGCCCGCCGCTGCCTGTTTCCACTTTCTTTCCATCAACCCCAAATTCGCCATCCAAACTGTCCACGGAATTGCTTAGTTTCATCACCTCCAAACCATTCAAAATGGCATTTGGTGCGCCATTGTCCATTCTTGAAGGACCAATCTGGACTGATAACCCGTCAGATACCAATGAAGCATTTACGACAATGTCCTTGTAGTATGGAATTGCCAAACCATTAACAGTGTGTGACAAATCCAAATCGCTTATCGCCATGTTCCCGTTAATGTACACATTGAAGTAGAGGTTACCAAGTGACTTGCTTACAATGTCACAAAAATGTAATCGAATTAAGTAGGCAAATGCATTTTCCGCCTGGAAATTCCATGTTATGTTGAAATTTTGATTGCTCACAACAGCATCAGCCATTTGGACAGCGGTTGCATAAATAGTTGGTGGTGCGATTTGGGGGGTTAGTCCATCGGGATACTTGATCGTACTAGTCCCAACCGACGTAGCCTTGGCCATGTTTTTGGACTTGATGTATGCGTCATCGGGCAACCAAGAGCGTCCTAATGTGTCATTTGTGGATGTGACAAGGGGTCCTCCCATGTTAAGCCTGTACATTGTTTCATACCCGAATTTAGACAACCCTTGAAATTGGCTTGCCGGCTGAAGGTTGTTAGCCGTGTCGGTGATCAAATTATCAGGAGCTGAAACCACCTCAATGGCATTGATGAACGCCGCAGAGTTTTTCATGGGAGAGAACTTGATGGAGAATTGCTGCTCGGTTATGTTCAAAAGGTACTCCTTCATAAAAATTTGGTTCTTTGTGTTGTTCTTGTTTTCGTTCACATTGAAGCTGTGTAGCAAAGTGTACTTCTGCGTCATGACATTGAATGTAGCCTTTTGAAGATCGAACACCGAGTTGCTTAGCGGGTAGAAATGAAGGCGAATCCAATGCCATCCCGGCCTTGCCATGTGGAACGTGTAAGTTGCATCGCTCTTGAAAATCCTAGCAGTCAAATAAAGAGGGGAAGGCACGTCTGCCTTGTCGACAGAGACCTTGTTGTCATCGTCTGCCTTCAACTGCTGCGTGGATTCTGATTCAGTTTTGAAGGCTCTCCCATCAGGGAGGGTGGCCTTGTTGGTGGCGGCGCCACAATCGATGAGGAAGTTGTCTTGGGGAGTAAACGGTGGGGAGGACGCTGAGAGGACGAAGGTGGGGGAGGCAAGGAGGGAGAAAAGAAGGACCAGGAGGAGAGCCATCGGTGTCGAAAGTGGTGATGGCAAGGAGGATAGAAAAAGATTGGGTTTTGTTTACTTGGTTATTTTTCTATCTCCATCCCTCCTGGGCGGGATGATGTTTGAGCACAAAAGGGTTGGCAAATGTACTTGAAAAAGGGATCTAAAACTAACTGTAGTTGGTAATTTTTTTTTTTTTACTTTTTACTTTATTTTTTGGGTTTTTATTTTTTCTTCAAAGACGTGGTTGGTGTTTTGTTTAGATTATAAGTGGAGGGAAGGAGGTGACAACCCAGATAGGCTGGGAGTTCCCAAGAAAGAGGCAACGTTTGTGGACGAAGATTTTGGCTTTTGGAAGCTTTTGTTTGTTTTGGTGCCTTTATTTAGAAGTAGAAAAATAATTAATGGTTGGACTAACACTAACATTGAATTAACGGTTGGACTCACTTTGAATTGGTCTAAGTTCTAACATTATTTCAACCTCTCTCTCTCTCTCTCCCTCTCCCTCTCCCTCTTCTGTTAATTTGCATCTAAAAAAAGGCCTTAGGTTTTGGGGAACTAGTTTGGCCTATACACCAACATTTCTTTCCATCTATGAGTGATCACGTAGGGTAAAAGGTCTCTAGCATGGCAAAGTAGGCAACCATAAAATTTTACGAAGTGATGTCTGCACAACCTTTTTCATTTTTTGCATGCATGCACGCCACTCTGCTTTATGCGGTGATGAGTTTTTCCAACCTAAAATCTGAATCTGCCACTTCAAACTAAACTTTGATGCTCAGCCACAGGTCAACAGGCCGCATCATGATTTATCCTCACACACAAGGAAAAGTTTCAGACAAGTTTGCATTGAAGGGGACCCCAAATAAATTATCGATGATCCTTTAAAATTACGTTATTTCATGAAGATTTTAGATGTAATATTTAAAATACAAACTGCTTGATGTTTTCACATATTTCTTAGAAACATGTGCTTCGAGAGAGGCTAACTTCTTAACGGATGTTATAACCGGTCGCGGCTATAATGCACATGAAGTTGAGTTGTGGGATAGATCTTTTGCCTCCCGCTACTAGAAATGTTTTCTTGTTTGACCTCGTAGACATGAGTTCTGTGAGCTAGATCATTGATTGATTGTTAGTTATAAAAATAATAATAGATTAATTAGTTAAAAGATACTTTTGGAATTACAATTCACTGTCATGCGGCTTTGATCACTGAGTACAAATCACAGTTCTAACGCCAAAAGTAAAATGTTAGCACTTAGCAGATTTTTGGTGTTGATTAAGCCTTATTAAAATGAACTAGGATAAAATTAGGGATTAAACGTAAAAAGTGCATTTATGCGTATATGTTATGTATGATTTAAATAAAAATCGTATATTATAGCGAATTCTTGTGAAGTATACAAAATAATCATATTTTTTTAAACAATATGTATGTCTGGTTGTAATATGCACATTATACGAGAATCTGTATAACAATATATTTAGGGTAGTGCTATACACCCATTTTTTTGGGTACTTTTCAAACATTCTTCTCAATTTACTGATGTTAAGTCGAATAAATTGAAGAAAATTAAAGTACATAATTTAACATAGTGTATATGATAAGTAAAAAGAAGTGTGTGAATAACAGCATCCTATATTTTAACTAAGAAATGAGGAAATAAATTAACAATTTAACATCGAACTAACTATTGACAAGATTCGAGGGTAATACATCATCTACTTAGAAGTTTTATTTTATACAAATTCTACTAACTAGTAATGTATTCACCTTGGATAAAAAAAAAATAATTAATCTAATTTACTTTCTAGGGTTTTTTTATTATAATTTTATTAATCCTATACAAAAAGAAGAGTTTGCTGCCACTTTGTAGTATGGTTTAGTGCTATTCCGTCTCACTCGTAAATAAGAAATTTTAGGTTTGATTTTCGTCAAAGACGAATGTAAACCATATTATATTACTAGCCGATTGTAAGATTGAGTCCGTCCTTTTTTCTTTAATGTAAATAATAGCGTTTGTTAAAAAATATCGATGGTTAAAAACTAAAAAATAAAAAGAAATGAAAAAGAAAAGAAGAGTTTGCTTGAGTGACAAAACAGCTGCAACATAAAAGAAGCCAAAGGCTTTGGCAGCTTAATTTCTTCTCCATCCTCAACGAAACGCCAAATCTCGTTTCTAAGTACCTTGCCCACCACAAAGCGCCTGCGATGTCGACTGAGACAGAGGACGCCGTACGACGTCGCACAGCGGTTGCCGACTACCGCAAAAGGTTACTCCAGCATAAGGAGCTCGATTCCCGAGTTCGCGCAGGTCAGATTCACTCCCAAACCCTAATCCCCCTTTGCAGTTAACAAACCAAATTGTCCCAATTAGTAAGCTTTATTGTGCTCGCCCTTTTAGGGTTTCGATTCGGATTTTCAATTGAGCGGTTCAGTTCCGATTTTGTTATCTAGATTTTCAAATGCATTCGATTTCGCTTTTTTGGGGCTTTCTGTTATGTTATGGTTATAGTAATTGAGATGCTTTGAAGAATTTGTTTGGGTCACGCAATTGATTTTTTTGCAATGGGATGGTATGCAGTGAGAGAGAACTTGCGGGCTGCAAAGAAAGAATTTGGGAAAACTGAAGATGATTTGAAGTCCCTTCAAAGTGTTGGACAGATTATCGGTGAAGTTCTCAGGCCTCTCGATAACGAACGCCGTAAGTAGTTTGTTTGCTTAATGCTTGTTTCATTGTCTAAAATTTGATTGTTGGAGGAAACCTGTGAGAGTAGTGCTTTTAGGTCTTTCTTTGTGTTTGAGAACTGCAAAAGTAATGATCTTTTATTTTATTGACTCAGTTATTGTGAAGGCAAGTAGTGGCCCAAGGTATGTGGTTGGGTGCCGCAGTAAAGTTGACAAAGAAAAACTAACAGCCGGCACGCGGGTTGTTTTGGATATGACTACTTTGACTATCATGCGGGCTCTTCCCAGAGAAGTAATTATCTTCCGATTATTTGTTATCAAGTTTGACACTTTATTCTGCCACTCATGAACATTCTTTTTGTAGGTTGATCCGGTTGTGTATAATATGCTTCATGAAGATCCTGGTAATGTTAGCTACTCAGCCGTCGGAGGACTATCGGATCAGATTCGAGAGCTTAGGGAATCCATTGAATTGCCTCTAATGAACCCTGAGCTCTTCCTTAGAGTGGGGATCAAACCTCCTAAGGTAATTTTATGTTGTTGGTGTTCTTCGTATTTTTAACCACATTTTCGGAAGCCTGATGCCTATTTTAGAAACCTAGAAACTTAGAATTTCCAAATACAGCTTTTCTTTTCTTATTTTATTTAAATTGTTCCAGGGTGTTCTTCTGTATGGACCTCCGGGAACTGGAAAGACATTACTTGCCAGAGCAATTGCTAGCAACATAGATGCTAACTTTCTTAAGGTTAGTTATTCTTTTCTGTAGAAGTTTGGAAATCACGTCATAACTTTTGTTGCTGCAAATTTCGGTACTCGTTCTTTGAATAAGAATAGAATCCTTTTTAGTTGTTTCAAGTTATCTTTGATAATCGATACTACATACCTGGTGCAGGTTGTATCAAGTGCCATTATTGACAAATATATCGGTGAAAGTGCAAGATTGATAAGGGAAATGTTTGGTTATGCCCGTGATCACCAGGTAGGTGCTGGAATATTACTTTCAGTTTAACAGTAGATGTTCTTATTTAAAAGCATACTTATTGTGTTGACTTTGTGTTTAGCCTTGTATCATTTTTATGGATGAGATCGATGCTATTGGTGGACGGCGTTTTAGTGAAGGGACTAGTGCAGACCGAGAAATTCAGCGAACACTCATGGAGTTGCTTAACCAGTTAGATGGATTTGATCAGCTCGGAAAGGTATGTATGTTTTGGTTGAAATCAAGCTTTATTTTTTTGGTTTGGTCATAACAAATAGGTGTAAACACATTTATCTGTTTATGCGTGTATAAACTGATAATGCTATAAAAGCAGATCATATTTTGGCATGGATGATGGATGTTGATTTGTTTCATTTCACAGGTGAAAATGATCATGGCAACCAATAGGCCTGATGTCCTGGATCCAGCACTTCTCCGCCCTGGGCGACTAGACCGCAAGATAGAGATCCCATTGCCTAATGAGCAATCAAGAATGGAAATTCTCAAAATCCATGCTGCTGGGATAGCCAAACATGGGGACATTGATTATGAGGCAGTTGTGAAACTTGCTGAGGTAAGCAGGATGATATTTATATCTATATCAAAAGATTTTATTTCATGCTTTACCTCAATGATTTGATTCATTGTCTTCTTTTTAGGGTTTTAATGGAGCTGATCTTCGTAATGTCTGCACCGAAGCTGGGATGTCTGCGATCCGTGCTGAGAGGGATTATGTCATCCATGAAGATTTCATGAAGGTACGTGTTAAATAAAGTACTGATGTTATACTCGACCAAAAATGATGATGATTAATAGATGGAAATGAGGCTTGAAACTACTTGGGTTATGGTCATGGTGATGTGGCGTGAAACCAATGATGGTCATCCTGAAAATTATGGAATCTAAGAATGTCTTTGGTGGTGTTTAGAGTTGTCTGATTCATTTTGTTCTAGGTCAAAATGTGTACTGTGTAGGAGGCGCTTAACCATGCACCTGAAGAAAGCATCTAGATACAAGTTATATGCTTTAACTTGTTTTCTAGTGAAAAGTAGTTAGTTTAGATTTTACAAAGGATTTACAAGTTAAGAAATTTCATTATTGCAATGGCTTGGCTGGGTTTGTCGCCTATGGAGTTTGACTACCTACTCTCATGAACATTGTTGAACCCAAAGACCTCTCAAGTGAGAGAACGATAGTGCGCTACTGAAGTCAAAGTGGTGTCATGCATTTGGTTCTGTAGCATACAGTTTGTTGCTTGGCGATGTTTGTCTTGCTCGTTTAGCACTGTGCATACAAATAATCATTTTTGGTGTCTCTATTCTAAGTGTTTTTGTATGTTTTATATTTCAGGCTGTACGAAAGCTGAATGAAGCCAAGAAACTCGAATCTAGCGCCCACTACAATGCAGATTTTGGGAAGGAATGAAAACTGAGTATGAATTTTGAACCTACCCGAAGAATTACTCAAGAGGAACTGCAATCATGTGCTGGCTGTTGTGCTGTATTTTCTTTATGAGATGTGGGAATGGTGGTACTGCAATATAGCTTCCAGGAATATGTTTACCACCAGACTCGCATTACGAATTGTATTCTGAAGACGCGACGCCGTTTACCCATTCGAGTCTTCAATTGGTATTATGATTCTCCAACGTTCAATTGTTTGTTGCTTACTGTGGTTCTATAATGTGTTTCTTACAGATGGTACGAGTGTTAAATCTGTGATTTATACCCTTATGCTACATAAACTCTCCGATTCTCTCTAATTAACAAATAATAACTGCATCATTTGTAACTTGTGGCTTCTTCGTGTGGGATCAACCGGGAACTTTAACGAAAAGCATTCGGTACTGTTTATTTTAACGAAAAACCACATTTTTACACTAAAAAGTCAATCATGGTACTATTCACTTTATCTTTTATTTTGTCCTTATCATTAAAACTCAAAGTTTTCAAGCTCTTTTCATTAGTTTTCCATAACTTAAATGTTGTGAGTCGTTGTATTCACAACCCTTTCAAAGTTTTATCCCCTATAAAGGAGAAATATTTATATAGAACGTGTCTACTGTCATGTTTATTATTGGATTAGGACGCCACAATGGCGGTGAATCTGTTCCATCTAAACTGTTTTCTTTATAAAAAACACAAACACACCTCCGTCCAGCCCTCCCTCCCCACATACGCCAACCTTCGCAGGCGACTTTCCTCCCCCTTCCTCAGATAGACGGAAGAATCCAATAGCACTTTGAGGGATGGGTTTATACAGGGAGAACGAATCGACAACTTCTTTACATTATTATGCTTAACAATCTAATATGTCCCACTAACTAACAACTCTCTAGCTAGTCAGAAAGAGAAAATTAGAGCACTGGTTCCAAAACTAGAACTCCTTGGGCGTTCGTCCTTGAATTTATTACAATGTGGGGCAATGGTCCGTTTGAATAACACCATTAAAACATTCATAAAAATAAAGGCTCTAAAGGAGCAAATAAGGTATAGAAGTTCTAATAGAATTACCCAAAAGGACCATTGTTTCACATTGTGATAAGTTCATGGACCAATACTCGTGAATTTTTAGTTCAGAGGCCAAAGCTCCAACTCGGCTAAAATTTAGGGATTAGTGCTCCAATTTTCTCAATTAGAAATTAAACTAGAATTAATAATGTCAATTGTCTTTCTATTTGACATTCTAAGACTCCTGTAGTCACTTTTCTTCTCTATGGACAGAGTTGGAGCACATATGAGCTTAGTAGCTCATCCACCATCAATTCCCTCACCCTCCATGGGCCATGGCGGAGACAACAATCGGAACAATTCGTAAACTAGAAGAAAATTGTAAAATTCAAATAAAGTGAGAGTCGAGCTGAGCGTTACAAGATCTGGCTGAATTAACTGGTCACCTGGATGTTCCAAAATTCCAACACCTCGTTACAAGATAGCATTCTGTTCTTATTGTGCATCTGGAATTCCGTTGTGGTCCACTTTTCAGGCAATATGCTCTGCCAAACTAAGAATCTTGACATGCTTTTTCTTCCTCAACTCATGCGGGACGGGTCCAAATACTCTTGTCCCAATCGGCTGCCCTTGCTTGTCGACGAGCACCACAGCATTGTCATCAAACTTGACCTCACTCCCATCACAACGGCCTCGCTGCATGGCAGCACGAACAACCACACCATAAACAACCTTTCCTTTCTTCACTTTTCCATTCGGATGGGCCTCCTTTACTGATGCAACAATGGTGTCTCCCAATCTTGCTCCCTTCTTATTTGCCTTCAAAGCTTGTATACACATAACCTTTTTTGCCCCTGAGTTGTCCACGACTTTGAGAACAGTCCTCATCTGTATGAAGGTCCTTTGCTGCTGTAAACGCGCAACAAACAAAAACCGACAACAACAACTACGAATCAGTCTCATCTCAACACCAAGTAATAAAGGAGGATAAACACAAGAAACAGTAAGCCAACTTGGAATTAATTAACTAGAAACTTTTTTGTTGACTCTTCTAAATGGCTCTGTAAATGTTACCAATTCAAGACTATAAGAAATTCTTAATTCTATGCAACCTAAAATATTCAAGATTTAAAACCAGTAAAAAAAAAATTTACATGAAACCATCCTAGTAAATATTCTACCTGAAAACGTCATAAATATTCATCGGATATACTTTTTAACATAGGTATAATCTTCAAAAAATTATCAGACCAACAAACTGACCTGAGATAAGAAAGTGCTGCTTGTCGTCTCATGTGATGTACTCAATAAGCCAGACAAGT
Organism: Malus sylvestris; assembly: GCF_916048215.2. NCBI lineage: Eukaryota > Viridiplantae > Streptophyta > Magnoliopsida > Rosales > Rosaceae > Malus > Malus sylvestris. Next base: position 8,898,366 of record NC_062269.1, read on the forward strand.
TGTTGCCGAGGCACCCCCACAACGAACGACCAACTAGGTTTGTTTCCAGCAGATTGAACAGATTGCAGTGAGTGATAAGCAAACAGTTGCAGAACATAGACCAAAAAACGCTTAAACTTAATCCACGAAAATCAGAAAATTGCGCCACTTCAATATAGCAATATCTACGATATCCCACACGAATAATGAAAGAACCACATCTTGAATCAGATCCACACTAACTACTTTACTTTAGTTATCATGCAAGGTGCAAGAAGTTAATGGCAGAAAAAATCTTGATTCTTGAAAAATAAAAGTTCTTACAGATTTTCCTAACACAATTCAATGGATTTAGAATCTAACATTTGAATAAGAAATCACACAAATAATACAAAACAGATTACATGACAAATGACGTACCCCGTGAACATTTCGAAGCCAAGCCTGTAGCCATTCCTTAATAGTAACTCTTACTTTCAGCCAAACTGAAAATCTTCTTCTATCCTCCGCTCAGCTGTGTATAAAATGTTGTCAGAAAATTCATAAAAGAAAAAGAAATCTCATCAAAGATTTAGAAATTTAATTTAATTCATTTTTATGGACCAGATTTTTAAAATAAAAAGTAACAAGAAACGACGATGAAGAAAATACACATACACACACACATACACAACTTTCTCCTGCACTAAATCATCTTAAAGTATAACATTACATTCAACAACGGGGGCAATGATAAGTAAACTATGAAAAATCAATGTGAAGTATCAACACTTAAAACAGCATGGTAATAACAACAGAATTCACAATTCACAAACTATTGTAGGGTAATCGCTGATGGACTCTCAAATCTTTAATTAAAATGTGAGGAAACAAAAAAAACACAATAATGTGTTGTAAGTTGTAACTTGTATATGTGTATAGTGTACATTGATCGCGCATACACTTGTCCATAAAATCCAAACACGTATATACATGAATATCCATCACAAACAGGCACACAAATATAAGTTAGAAGAACACAAACAGAAAGATATCTCCTTTAGGGGAAGAACAGTGCAACGTAATACCATATACCTGTTGTGTAAGAGTTCAGATTACACTCGCGGTAAGAAATCGGGTTTCAGTATTTTCACTTGTTTTTAGTCTGTTTGAAACCGACCTGTTTTGAAGGATCTTCCACCCATCCATTCAATTACAATCGGTATTGGTCGTACCTTATGACACCCAATCCCAGATGAGTTGTTTTACAATCAGTTTTCTTTTCATTTGATTATAAGGTTCTAAATTCTAATTCTAATACACACACATTTCGAAAATCCTTTATTTCGTTTTGAATGATTTCATTTTGCTCACTTAGACATCCAACCTGTTGTCATTGATAGAAAGCCATACAGATGAGATAAATTATAACAATTACCATTAGAAATTAGCAAAATTATGATTAATTATTATCCAAAAGCTGATGCAACAAAACAATATAATTTCTCGAAACCCCGCAAATCATTCAAAGGCAACGATGAGCAAATTGACATTTCTAACCACGACGGTGAAGGAACGAGAAAATTATAATAACAAGTAGAGCAGAATTAAATTATCAAGATTGAATTATGAATAACGGATTTACTGTAACTAACAAACAATTGGTGTAAAGTTAGAAACGAAACGGAAGGATGATACGCGTGAAGAAACTAAGAGGGGAGGGAGGGAGAGAGAGAGAGAGAGAGGTTGACCTGTGGTTAACTGGGAGCAGAGGAGTTGCAGAGAGTGGTGGTGTGCTCGGAGCTTCAAATGGCGCTAAAACCCTAAACTGCTAACCCCCGATATATTAATCTGGTACGGCTCCAGCTCAGTGCTTGGTGTCGGGTTATTTAGGTGGTGCTGGAAATATCGATACGAAATTTTATGGAAATGAAGATGAATATATAAATTGATATCTGTTGCTTTAATGGGGATTATGAAAATTTGTAATGGGTTGAGCATATAAACTATTTAGATTTAGTCGACGGTAGAGAAGTTTTTTTTTTTTTAAATTCAAACTGGTTCCAGAAAAATTTCTTTAATGAATTGATAAATATTTTGATATTGATTTTTTAATATCTCACCGATACGAGGGGTGAAGTTTGCATTTTAACCTCTCTTTCCCATATCAAGCTTGTTGTAAACATTCTTAGTTTAAGTGTGATTGTGTAAATTCTATATTAGATTTGATTCTAGTTATCCATTATTATTGTATCTTGTATTCCTTGGGAATGAAGGAATATCTTCTCTTCTTTACTACTATAAATAAAGGCACAATGTATGAGGGATAACAACACACACATTCCCCTACAATTCTACAAACATATATCTCTCTCTCTTCTCTTTGTCGCCGGCCACCCTTTAAACTTGTCAGATAAAAGACCACAACACGTTATCAGCACGCTCCTACCGCTGTGCTTAGGCATTTGACATTAAAGAAATTTTCTGCATCAAACCTGTTCATTTATATCATCATGTAATCAGGTTCTTTCACAACAATGGTTTTTATCTCGATATTTTTGCAACCCTGATAGCATGAACATTCACCATAATACATGACCCAACTTTACATTTTTCGAATTTTAGATTCTACATAAATTATGTATGCATTATATTCACAATTATTAAATTATGTGAATTTGATATTTGCCATGAATTGAATCAAATATATTTGTATATGCATCACATTGAATTAAATTAACATATTATTGTTTTGAGTATGCATATAATTGAAAGAAAAAAAATTTGCATTCGGGAAACCTGGGTTCTTTCGAACCCAAGCCCTACATTATCCCATCCATGGTGATGGGCCACACCGTGCAGACCCAGCCCAACCCAACATCGACCCCAGGCCGCGAGCCTTGAATCGAAACGGTGCGTCTGATGCACCACCGTCCCGACCCACGCCTTGAAGCCTAAGTCTCCCACGTTGATTTTTCCTACGAAACACGACCTGCAGTTGTGCAATTTGGACAACCCCCATCGTTCTTGCCAACGATTTCTCGAAATTACAGAAGAATTGCATGGGTTTTTTCGCTCGAATTCAATTGAATTCATTTGGTTCTTCTTCCCCTCGACGTTGAGATCTCTTCTCCGTTGACAAACACCTGGTTCTTCAACGAACCGTGGCTTGCCCGACCTTGGAACGCCGCCTGACGCGTCGCTGTCGACCAAACCTGGCGTTCTTCCCCAGCAACGTACACCCAGCACACGCTGGGCTGTTGCTTTCTTTTTTGGGTAAAAAAAAGCATAGCCCTTTGGGCTTTGATTGGTCTCGAACCACTCTCAAACCAAAAACCCCTTTTGAGCTTGCATGCTACAGCCCATAACAATTTCCAACCCAATTATTTTTTTCCTCCGGCCGTGAAAAAAAAAAAGGAAATTTGGGCTCGCCTGGAGCAGCCTGTGTGAAACCTTTTTTTTTTTTTTTTAGGGCTAGCCTGATGCGGCCTATTTTGTTCCCTTCTCCCCATGAGCCTGCAGCTCACCTGAGACACCCCAGCCTATACTTTTGGACCTGGGACGCACGGACCAATTTTTATATAGCCACTCGTGAGCTTATTTTGGGCCCCGAGCTTTATTTGTCTAATTATTTTAAGCCCAATGAGTTATATATTTTTTCACCCACACTTTAATTTGGCCCGAAGTCCAAATAATTAAAATTCAATTATAATTGTAGACCTAAAAGATTCTACTTTGCATATTCTTGTTGCATATTTTTTTGTATATATTTGTGTTTGCCTGCAGGAATATATAAACCTGAAGTTCATAATTATTTCGAAACTTGAAGTTTCTTACAAACATGTCTTGTTTGAAAACCTGAAGTTTTCATTTAAAAACATCACCAATTAAAACTCGAAGTTTTTTCATGCAAATTAAACCAATACATGTCTATTAGAACTTGTATGTTCTACTTGATTTTTCTCCATTACACTAACCACATCTTGTCCATCTATTTTGTGATAGGAACATGTCAAATTTGGACAAACTCGACTTCACCGCTTTAGAGGTCTTTGGAATGAACTACCTCAAGTGGGTTCAAGATGTGAAGCTCCACCTCACTGCAAAGAACTTGTGTCCTACCATTGAAGAAGCGATGGACGAGCCTATTAGCGAAGCTGAAAAAGCCAATGCTATGATCTTCATCCGAAGACATATCTATGACACTCTGCAAACTGAGTATTTTGCTGAGGAGGATCCATATGCACTATGGGTCACTTTGGCTGATCATTTTGATCACCAAAATGACATATTCTTGCTTGAAGCAAGACACAACTGGCAACACTTGCGCTTCAAAGACTTTAAGTCTATGAATGAATATAATTCTGAAGTTTGTTGAATCCGATCACTTCTCAAGTTTTGCAACGAAACTTTAACTAAAGAGTATCTTTTGGAGAAGACTTATTCGACCTTCTCTGCTTCTAATATTGTCCTGCAACAACAATATAGAGCTCATAAGTTCACTAAGTTCTCGGATTTGATCTCTGTTTTACTTCTCGCTGAAAAGCAGAACCAGCTGTTAATGAAGAATCATCAAGCTCGACCTATTGGGGCGACTGTTGTGCCTGAAGCACATTATAGCACCAACCAATGCCCAAAACGCCAAAAGAGGTGTGGTAGGGGCGGCCAGAAGCCATCCCACCAAGGTTAACAGAGTCAAGACCCATCTAAGGTAGGAAACAAGGCCCCGAAGTGCCCAAACCTCGCTCCCAAGGCCCCAAACTTCAAGAATAAGGGCAAAGCACGCCAATATTATCGTTTTTTTCATATCACGATATTTCGTGAGTATTCCTTTAATTTTCGTTAATATATCGCGATAATATCGATATTATCGCGATATTATGGATATTATCGCGAGATGAACCTAAAAATATTTGAAAAATTCTGAAAAGTCTCAAACATGCACATAAAGGGGTTCGAACCCCTCCCATCTAACTCCTTCAGCGACTTGACCACCATACCACTTACGTTTTTATGAAAACATGCTAAACTATTTATATATATGGTTTTGTTTTGAATTCTTTTTGCAAGAAACAAATTTGCACATATTCCAAATTTTTTGTGGTATTATATTTTAAATTGTGTCAATTAATTACTTAGTCAATGGCATGTGGTTTTTAATTTTTCTATTTTTTATTTGGTCACTTACATGTATGGTTGGAAAAAATTCCCGAAAATCCCAAACCAAACCAAAAAAGTCCCAAACCAAAACCATCCCGAAAATACCGAAATTTTCGATATGGGATTGGTTTCCAAATCCCATTTGTTTGGTAATCCTGAAATCCCAAAAAATACCGAAGTATTCGGTTTCCTATTGACTTTTGGGTTTCGGTTCTTGAAAGCCATTGCTATGGTTGCTGACTACTCTTCACAATACACTTACTCTACACATAGTGATGATGAAGATAGTGAAAATTTTGAACCTCATAGGAACTCTATGTGGTACTTAGTCACTCATGTATCTTACCATGCAATGTATAAAGTGTAAAATATTGTACTAATTCATTATATATAAACAATTATGGTGTGTTTAAACTTCTTTCATTAATTATTATATATTTTCTACACTCACAATGTTTGCCAGCTCGCTATATAATCAACTTAAATCAGTTAAATCCATCATGCAATGCATTTCCTTCCAATTTTTTATGATAAATTAATAGATAATTGACTAAATAAACATCCTGTAAAGTTTCAATAAAAATTTCCAAGTTTTTCTTACAATTTCCGTGGTTTCCATGTAATTTTTATCGATATTGATATTATCCCGATATTTCCATCGATATTTCTGTGTTTTCGGACACCGATATTTCCGATATTACCGATATTTTCTTCCTTGCCTGAAACCATGGATGCAGATATGTGATATCGTTGTGGTTCAAAGGACCATTGGTCCTGTGTTTGCCGAGCTCCCAAGAAAGTTGTAGATGAATATCATTCTCGTCGTAAGAAGTTTGAATCAAACTTCAAGCAAGTGGACAAAGGAGACTACAAAGATGGAGGGTTCTGACTTTCAAGAGGATACCACCCTTATGGAAGATTAGAAGCTTGGACATAGACTTACTTTTTAGTTGAAATAAGACAATTGGGGCAGAATTCCACCTAGTGGCTGAACCCCCCTTGTTTTTTGGTTGATTTTTGAACAATTTTCCTTTATGTTTGGATTATTTGTTGGTGATATGTTTTTTGGATATTAAGTTTTAATGAATTACTATTCTTGAATAAACGAAATTATTTTGAATTGATATTTGTTTTTGTGAACTTTTATGCATGTGACCGATTCAAAATTAATTTTCATTCTAGGTATGACTAGTGGGAAAGTTAGTTGTCTATCAGATAACGCAACCACGAACACAGTTTTGCGTGAACGCATATATTTCACTAACTTCATACCTAAGAATGCATCTCTGACAACCTTCTCAGGCCCATCCAACCTGATAGAAGGATACGGTAAAGCCCGTATAATGCTGTCTAATGGTACAATCTTGACCATTTCTGAGGCACTATCTTCTTCACATTTCGGAAGAACGTTGTTGGGTTTCAAGGACATTATAGATAACAATTACCATGCTAAAACCCACGTAGAAAACGGAGTTGAATTTCTGTGCATAACTTCCTACGAATATGGCCAAAAGCGTATTCTAGAGAAGATGGAGCGTACCTCGAGTGGTTTGTATACTACGACCATATGCCCCATTGAATGCCACTATGTGGCCGACCCTATTACTGGGACCGCGCACGAAATTACACTTTGGCATGATCGTTTGGGACATCATGGACAAATAGCGATGCGCCGTATCCTCAAATCTTCATACGGGCATCCACTAACCCGAAGTTTAGGTTCGATCCAAGGAATCGCATGCCAAACATGTTCCATGGGAAAGCTTATTACTAAGCCTTCTTATGACAAGATTCATTCGAATCTTCCCATTTTTCTACAACGGATTCAAGGGGACATTTGTGGACCGATTTACCCACCCTGCAGACCATTTAGATAATTTATGATTTTGGTTGGCGCTTCCACACATTGGTCACACGTGTGCTTTTTGTCCACAAGGAACGCTGCATTCTCCAAACTATTGGCTCAGGTTATCAAGCTTAGGGCTCACCACCCTGATTATCCGATCAAATATATTCAATCGGATAATGCTGGAGAATTCACATCTAAAACTTTTGATGACTATTGCATGTCGATTGGGGTTGAATTTTTTGAACATTTTGTACCCTATGTTCACACCCAGAACGGCCTGGCAGAGGCTTTCATTAAGTGCTTACAAATGATTGCTTGATCATTGGTCATACGTACCAAGCTCTTGATCGCTGCTTGGGGCTATGCAATATTGCACTCAACAAAGTTGGTCTTCCTGAGGCCTGTTGTGATACAACCATTTAGTGCTCTTTAGTTGGTTACCATATACGAACCCAACATATCGCATCTGTGCATTTTTGGTTGTGCGGTATATGTGCCAATCTCGCCCGCCCTTACGTACAAAAATGGGGCCTGAGCGATCAATGAGAATCTATGTCGAATATGATTCTCATTCGATTATTCGTTACTTAGAACCTTTGACAGAGGATCTGTTTACCACTTGTTTCGTGGATTGTCACTTCTATGAGATATTCCTCCCCTCGTTAGGGAGAGATAAGAACGTCAGCGTTCCTGAAAAACAACGCGAATTATCGTGGACGACTCCCACTTTGTCTCATTTAGATCCCCGCACCGCTCAATCTGAAACTGAATTGCATCGCATATTAGATCTCCAGAGTATAGCTCAGAGCATGCCAGATGCTTTCACCGATCCAGCGCGTGTGACAAGATCACATATTCCAGTTTCGAATACGCATGCAAAGATGGATGTACCAAATGTATGACGAACTGCCCTCCTGAAGGCCCGGGACGCCAATTCTGGTAATCCATGTACATTAATGGCTCACCAATCATCTGCCCCTACATAAAAGCGTGGTAGACCCCTTAGTTCAAAGGATTCACACCCCCGGAAAAGAAAAACCACAGCACAAGGTCCTAAAAAGTTTATCGTGAATCCGACTATCGCTTACTCATTTTATCTAACTCATAAGGAAAATCTAGATTATGGAAGCGTTCTTGAAGAGAAGAATCCTTCTCCCGAGAATCGTGAGATTTCAGTCTATTATGCTAGCTTAGATGATGTGTGGCATAGAAATGAGATGATTGTCGACGATGCATTAACATATACAGTAGTTACTGATATCATGTTTAGCGATGACATTGAACCGCGTTCCATTGCTGAATGTCGACGTAGAACTGATTGGTCAAACTGGAAACAAGCAATCCAAGTTGAACTTGATTCGCTTGCGAAACATAAGATGTTTGGACCTGTAGCTTTTACTCCTCCACATGTGAAGCTCGTTGGCTACAAGTGGGTTTTCGTTCGGAAGCGTAATAAGAAGAACGAAATTTTACGTTACAAAGCTCATCTTGTTGCACAAGGCTTCTCATAACACACCGGGATTGACTATGACGAAACTTACTCACCCGTTATTGATGTGATTACTTTCCACTACCTTATCAGTTTGGTAATTTTTGAAAAACTGGATATGCAGCTGATGGACGTAGTAACCGCGTATCTTTATGGGGATCTTGATATGGAAATTTATATGAAAGTTCCCGAAGGACTTACATTGACTGGTTCAAATATTTCCAAACCCCGGAACACGCTCTCAATTCAGCTGAGGCATTCACTTTACAGTTTGAAACAATCCAAAGAATGTGGTATAATGATAGGAGCATATTTATGCGACTTTGTTATCTTATTTCCTTGCATTTTCTTAGTTAATTTCCATTTATTTTGGTAATTTATGTTATTTTCGTATTATTGTATGTCTAATTGGTAAAGATGACAATAAATGGCTAAATGGAGCAATGTGGAGCAGTTTTGGACTTGGATTGGATAACATGCGTGTGGAGCAATAGGGTTGGACGCTTTTGGTGTTTAACATGTGCTAACTATGTGCTAAAATATGGAGGAATGAAATTTGGAAGCTTGGAAGACAAGGAAAGATATAATCTTATCCAACCTTATCCAAACTTATATTATCTTATCTAGACTTATCTTATCTTATCCAGTTTACCTTATCCAAACATTATCCTACTTTATCCAACATTATCTCATATTATCTCCAGCTGCAAAATGAGTCCTTATCCTATTCTAAATACTTCCCATATGATTATAGGAGTTCTAATGCATTCAAACACCCTAATCCTTTTTCTCCTTGGTTTCTGCCGAACCTTACCCTATATATATGTATTTCTACCGCAACAATTGGGGGGAGAAGACTTGTGCCGCATGCCTTATTCAAAGTTTGTGCCGCAACCTGCAAGGATTAGAGAAGAAGGAGTGTGCCGCATATTGCATTTAACCATTGGAGATTTTCAAAGTTCTTTCTATCCTTGTTTAGTTTCAATGTTTATTTTAGATTGCTTTTCAATTATGATGAACATGTGTAGCTAAGTTTCTTTTTAGCTAGAGGTGAATTCGAAGCCATGATCATATGTTTTATATAAATTGATTGCATCCAGTTATTGTTTCGTAAAACATGAATGCAATTTACTTGTCTGGTTTATAGAGAACTTATTCTTGTATGTTTATTAAGGATGCATAGTTAGTTTGCATGCAGGGATTTGATGCTAGAATATAAGGGAATTTCACCTAATCATTATGAACTTATATTTACAAGTAGTAAAAGTCACTAGTCATGACTGAGTTAAGTAAATCCATGGCAGGAGTATCATGCTTTTGATATTTACGAATGCTTTGTCAATGCTTATGATTTTCACAGAACTTAATGACCTTTGATATGTGTCTCTATCATGCTTTTCATAGTTAGGGAACTTGAGAAGGATAATTTGGTTGCGTCGATGAGTCCAATTCAATGAACTTAGGAAAATTTGAGAGTTAATTAATGCTGTTCACAATTAATTTGGGGCATTGTCATTCATGGTTTATATAACTGAAAATCGATTTATGTGCATATGTTTCATGTGTGGAGAAGAATCCTCTAGCTAGCTAGCTTTTCACCCACATTCTCTTTACAACTCAATTTGTTTGCTGCTATTTACTTTATTTTTGTTAAAATTCGTCCAAAAACCCCCTCAGTTTTTATTTTGTGTTAGTCTAGCATAGTTTTTAGTTTTAAGTTTAATTTTTGTTGATTAGTATCTATTCTAATCCTCGGAATAGAACGATCCCTACTTACTCATACTACGATTACATAATTTATAGGGTTTAATTTGTGTGTTATTTTCTACCACATCATATAACCGTCTGAGTGAGTATTTGACTAGTCGGGGATATGTGAACAACGAACTGTGCCCTTGTGTGTTCATTAAGAAGTCACATTCCGGATTTGCGATTGTTGCAATGTATGTAGATGACATGAATCTTATCGAAACTTCTGAAGAGCTTGCGAGAACTGCCGCGCACCTGAAGTCAGAATTTGAGATGAAAGATCTAGGTAAGACTCGATACTGTCTCGGTCTCAAGATAGAGCATTGTTCAGATGGAATCCTAGTACATCAATCGAAGATCCTTTCCGTCCGAAGGAGGATGATGAAGAGATTTTGGAGCTTGAAGTTCCTTTTCTAAGTGCAATAGGCGCTTAATTGTACTTAGCTTAATGCACTAGACCCCACATCTCTTTCGTTGTTAATCTTTTGGCAAGATACAGTAATGCACCTACATGCAGACACTAAACTGGCATGAAAAACATCTTCCGCTACCTTAAGGGTACTAGGGATTTTGGCTTGTTCTATCCTTACGAATCTTCGAGTGATGCCGCACCCTATGGTCCTCAAGTTGATTCTCGCCTTGTTGGTTATGCCGATGCAGGATACTTATCTGATTCGCATAAGGCGCATTCTCAAACGGGTTATGTCTTTACCGTTGGAGGCATCACAATCTCTTGGAGGTCAACTAAACAGACCTTAGTTGCCACTTCGTCTAACCATGCTGAAATTCTTACCTTACATGAAGCAACTTGGGAATGCTTTTGGTTGAGAGCAGTAGTAGGCCATATTCGAAGCTCCTGCAATCTTTATCCCGTCGTTAATGTCCCAACGACGATCTTTGAGGACAACGCAGCTTGCATTGAACATCTCAATAATGGTTACATCAAAGGAGACAACACCAAGCACATTGAGCCAAAGTTTTTCTTTTCACATCAACAACAAGAGCATCAGAAGATTGAAGTCACGCAAATCCATTCACAAGACAATCTGGCTGACCTCTTCACCAAATCATTGCCCGAAGACGACATTTCAGAAGCTTGTTCAAGGAATTGGTATGCGTAAACTTTGAGTTGTAACTTTGCTATTTCTCTTTGGAACTGTGTCAAACTTAGGGGGAGTATCTGAAGATACTTGCTTGATCTTAATGTACTCTTTTTCCTTACGATTACGAGCATTTTTCCCATTGGATTTTTGCTACCTAACTAGGTTTTAACGAGGCATCCACGTTGGGCTAGTCATATGCCTGATGACGCCTCGTACATGTTTCTTTTGACTTTACAGTTCTCACGCATTTTTCCTTAGAATATGGATTTTGTCCCTACTCGGGTTTTCACCATAGTCTTAGGGTTTTTTTAGTGAGACTTACTACTTATTCAAGTTCCTACCTTATTGATAATAAGCGTTGTTCCTTAGAATCAGTGCCGATGAGTCGACTTCCTCAACTTCTGCATGATGCTAAATCTACCTTGAGAATTTACACACTCAAGGAGGAGTGTTGTAAACATTCCTAGTTTAAGTGTGATTGTGTAAATCCTAGATTAGATTTTATTCTAGTTATCCTTTTCCATTGTGTCTTGTATTCCTTAGGGATGAAGGAATATCTTCTCTCCCTTACTACTATAAATAAAGGCACAATGTAGGAGAGATAACAACACACACATTCCCCTACAATTCTACAAACACATCTCACTCTCTATTCTCCTTACGGCCGACCACCCTTTAATCTGGTCAGATAAAATAGACCACAACAAAACCTTAATTTTTCAAATATTTCAATGAAAATTTTGATAATTTCGTAGATATTTTGAACACTGGGTATTAAAAGTAATTTTTGATTTTCGAAATTCGAATACTTTGATATGGTACACTAAAGATAGGAAATTTAGATTAAACTACACAATAAACCAATTATAAAAATTTCATATTGAACTCAACATCAACAACAACAACAACAAAGCATTTTCCCACTAAGTGGGGTCGGCTATATGAATCCTAGAACGCCATTGCGCTCGGTTTTTTGTCATGTCCTCCGTTAGATCCAAGTACTCTAAGTCTTTTTTTAGGGTCTCTTCCAAAGTTTTCCTATGTCTTCCTCTACCCCTTCGACCCTGAACCTCTATCTCGTAGTTACATCTTCGAACCGGAGCGTCAGTAGGCCTTCTTTGCACATGTTTAAACCCATTTTGTGTACGTGTTGATGCTTCACCGCCCAACATTCTGTGCCATACAACATCGCCGACCTTATTTCCGTCCTATAAAATTTTCCCTTGAGCTTTAGTGGCCTACGACGGTCACACAACACGCCGGATTCACTCTTCCACTTCATCCATCGAGCTTGTATTCTATGGTTGAGATCTCTATCTAATTCTCCGTTCTTTTGCAAGATAGATCATAGGTAGCGAAAACGGTTGCTCTTTGGTATTTCCTGATCTTCGATCCTCACCCCTAACTCATTTTGGCCTCCATTTGCACTGAACTTGCACTCCATATATTCTGTCTTTGATCGGCTTAGGCGAAGACCTTTAGATTCCAATACTTCTCTCCAAAGGTTAAGCTTCGCATTTACCCCTCATGAGTTTCATCTATCAACACTATATCGTTTGCGAAAAGCATACACCAAGGAATATCATATTGAATATGTTTTGTAAACTCATCCATTACCAACGCAAAAAAGGTAAGGACTTAAGGATTGTTGATGCACAAAATCCGTGAGGACTTTGGTACAACATAAAGTATTACGTTTGTGATCTTCGCTAGATTGCTCCGGTCATTAGTGTGGATAAGTATGTAAATGGATAAAGATAGGAAAGCAAACACAAGATGTACGTGGTTCATCCAGATTGGCTACGTCCACGGAGTAGAGGAGTTCTCATTAATTGTGAAGGGTTTACACAAGTACATAGGTTCAAGCTCTCCTTTAGTGAGTACAAGTGAATGATTTAGTACAAATGACATTAGGAAATATTGTGGGAGAATGATCTCGTAATCACGAAACTTCTAAGTACCAAAGTGTGGTATCGTCTTCACTTGCCTTATTTGTCTCATAGGTAGATGTGGCATCCTCTTTGGAAGTACTCTTCCTCCATCCAGGGGTGGTATCTTTAACTGGTGGAGATGCACAAGGTAATGTATCAATTTCACTTGAAGCTTACTTGTAGTTTCAAGCTTGGTCAAGCGTGATACAAACCCTGTAGTAGGAGTCCCCCAAGTCGCCGAGCTAGGGGATCTGCTGAAAGAGGTGACATACAAGGTAAGTAATCAGAGCTCTAAGCAATCAGTCCCAGATCAGAAGTTTGATTTTGAGTTCCGGCTGATTGTTCTCATTCTCCCTATCTTGCAGGCAGCATGAAGGATAAAGAGAAGAAAAAGGAGAATGAATGATATGAGATACTTTTTCTTTTGAAGAAGTAACTTTCCACATGCTTATTCTTGAACTGGGCTGGAGGGTTTTCTGGTTTCCTCCAGAGTATAAGGCCGACTGAAGAATTTGAGGGTCAAAACAAGTCCATCAAATCTAGAGTATGTTCGACCCTGCTGATATGGGATACTTTTGCTGTTGACAAAGTAGTGGATGTATCGGCACGTGTTCTATTACGCTTGTCTCCACATGCTTCCTTGTATCCTTCTCATTTTCCCTATCTGTTCCTCAGGCAGATGTGATATCTTCTCTGGAAGCATTAGATGTTGAAGATGAGTACTCGAGAGCAATGCCAGGTAAGTAATTAGGTAAGGGGTTCCAGGCAGTCAGTTCCTGACTAGAAGCTTGATTCCAAGTGCTGACTGATTGCTCTCTTTCTCCTTGTCTTGCAGGTAAGAACAAGGCCAAAGGAAAAGACAGGGAAAAAGCATGATATGGGATACTCTTGCTTTTAACCCCGATGATATGAGATATTCATGCTCTGGTGTAGCTTGTTTGTAGAGGTATTATCGGGGGGGGGGAAAGAAAGCTGAGTATTTGAGAGGCTTCGTTGGGAATGTCCTCTCAGATATGAGGAAGGGTTGAGCATTTTTGTAGATCTGCCTGTCTGTTGAGGATGGAGGTCGACATATATAGGAGTCTCCCTAACAACAAGTAGTAATGCTATTCTTTTACCCTGCTTGGTCATAGCATAGTAGTGGGAGCTGCCAGCTTCACGTGTGTCAGAGTACTTTGAAAAAGTGGTCTGTGGTATTTGGAAAGCTGATGTTGCGTGTGAAGATTACAGACAAGTTTTATCCAAGGAGATCTGGCTCTCGAAGTTGAGAAAGCGGTGCCTCTTCGGTTTTTGAACAAGCAATCCTGTCGATGATCTGACTCTCGAGATTCGGAGAACGGTGCCTCTTCAATTTTTGAGAAAGCAATCCTACTGGGAGTTTGGCTCTCGAGATTCGGAGAGTGGTGTCTCTTCGATTTTTGAGAAAGTAATCATGTTGGGAGTCTGGCTCTCGAGATTTGGAGGGCGGTGCCTCTTCGATTTTGGAGCAAGCAATCTTGTTGGGAGTGTTTTCTCGAATGTGAGTAAAGGTTGGGCATGTTTGCTAGTCTACCTTGCCACGGAGCACAGAGGTTGACACACAAGGACTTTCCAATTATCCAACAGTGGTGCTGTTCCTTTACCCTTGTGGGTAATAATATGGTAACTAGACCTTCAAAATTTATGTGTTTAAACTTTGTTAGTGCTGTTTCTTTGCTATTCTTTTACCCTTCCTGGTCATAGCGATGTAGTGGGAACTGCAAGCTTCACGTGTTTAAACTTTGTCAGAGATCTTTGGCAGAGTTATCTGTGGTACCCATGAGCTGATGGTGCGTGTGGAAAGTGGATGATTAAACAGTAAGATTCACGTGCTTTCTACTTCACCAGAAATCTTCAACAACATGCCTATAATTTCAGCAAAGCTGAGTGTGCGTGACAGGTGCTGACAAGGCTGAAAAAGCAGGTGCCTCTTTGATTTCTGAGATCGGCCCTCGTGGTCTCTGAGCAGCCCAACTTTTGAGAAAGCAAGCGCCTCTTCGATTTCTGAGATCGGCCTTCGTGGTCTTTGAGCAACCCAGCTTTTGAGAAAGCAAACGTCTCTTCGATTTCTGAGATCGGCCCTCGTGGTCTCTGAGCATCCCAACTTTTGAGAAAGCAAATGCCTCTTCGATTTCTGGGCAGGCGCCTCTTCGATTTCTGAAGCTCCGTTGAGTGCAGATTTTTATAGAGGCTGGCATTAAGTTCCAAAGCACACTTGGATCTCCACCAGTAGAAGCTCCATTCTTGCACTTCTAAGATCTTGATTTGTCCGACCTCTTCTTTCTTCAACACCTTTGAAAATGTTCGGCCCCTCCGACCGTCATTTTGACTTGAACCTTTTTGAAGAGGCAGCCACGCCTTCTCCAGACAACATATGGCGCCCATCCTTCTTATCCCTTACTGGTTCTCTTACCGTTGGGGATTTCGTGATGAAGAATGATATGATCGCTGCGGTGGTGGCCAAGAACCTTCTCACTCCCAAAGATAACAGACTACTTTCCAAACGGTTTGATGAGTTGGCGGTTAAGGATTCTCTGGCTCTGAGTGTTCAATGTGCAGGTTCTGTGTTGAATATGGCCTAACGCTTATTTGCTCGAACCCGCCATGTTGAGTCATTGGCGGCTGAAGTGATGAGTCTCAAACAGGAGATTAGAGGGCTCAAACATGAAAATAAACAGTTGCACCGGCTCGCACATGACTATGCTACAAACATGAAGAGGAAGCTTGACCAGATGAAGGAATCTGATGGTCAGGTTTTACTTGATCATCAGCGGTTTGTGGGTTTGTTCCAAAGGCATTTATTACCTTCGTCTTCTAGGGCTGTATCGCGTAATGAAGCTCCAAATGATCAACCTCCGATGCCTCCTCCTTCTAGGGTTCTGTCCAGTACTGAGGCTCCGAATGATCCCACTCCGGTGCCTTCTCTTACTAGGGCTCTACTGACTGCTGAGACTTCTCCTAAGCAACCTTTGTGAAGGCTCCCTCTTGTTTGTTTATTTTGACTCATGTATATGTACATATTTGTAACTTATCGGAGATATCAATAAATAAGCTTTGCTTCTTTCCAACGTATTGTGCTAAATACATCAAAACCTTCTTCACTAAGTTCTTTGATTTTTTTCTTTTGTTGAATCTTGTATGTTGAAGCTTTGTGAATGGAACATGTAGGTTGAGGTAGTGTTCCCTTAATTTCCCGAGTGAGGAAGACTTCTCGGTTGGAGACTTGAAAAATCCAAGTCATTGAGTGGGGTCGGCTATATGAATCTTAGAACGCCATTGTGCTCGATCCTGTGTCATGTCCTCCGTTAGATCCAAGTACTCTAAGTCTTTTCTTAGAGTCTCTTCCAAAGTTTTCCTAGGTCTTCCTCTACCCCTTCGGCCCTGAACCTCTGTCCCGTAGTCGCATCTTCTAACCGAAGCGTCAGTAAGCCTTCTTTGCACATGTCCAAACCACCGTAATCGATTTTCTCTCAGCTTTCCTACAATTTCGGCTACTCCTACTTTATCTCGTATATCCTCATTCCTAATCTTATCATTTCTCGTGTGCCCACACATCCAACGAAGCATCCTCATCTCCGCTATACCCATTTTGTGTATGTGTTGATGTTTCACCGCCCAACATTATGTGCCATATAGCATCGTCGGCCTTATTGCCGTCCTATAAAATTTTCCCTTGAGCTTCAGTGGCATACAGCGATCACACAACACGCCGGATGCGCTCTTCCACTTCATCAATCCAACTTGTATTCTATGGTTGAGATCTCCATCTAATTCTCCGTTCTTTTGCAAGATAGATCCTAAGTAGCGAAAACGATCGTTCTTTGGTATTTCCTGATCTCCGATCCTCACCCCTAACTCATTTTGGCCTCCATTTGCACTGAACTTGCACTCCATATATTCTGTCTTTGATCTGCTTAGGCGAAGACCTTTAGATTCCAACACTTCTCTCCAAAGGTTAAGCTTCGCATTTACCCCTTCCTGGGTTTCATCTATCAACACTATATTGTTTGCGAAAAGCATACACCAAGGAATATCATCTTGAATATGTCCTGTTAACTCATCCATTACCAACGTAAAAAGGTAAGGACTTAAGGATGAGCCTTGATTTAATCCTACAGTTATGGGGAAGCTTTCGGTTTGTCCTTCATGAGTTCTTACGGCAGTCTTTGCTCCTTCATACATATCCTTTATAGCTTGGATATATGCTACTCGTACTCCTTTCTTCTCTAAAATCCTCCAAAGAATGTCTCTTGGGACCTTATCATACGCTTTTTCCAAATCTATAAAGACCATGTGTAAATCCTTTTTCCCATCTCTATATCTTTCGATCAATCTTCGTAAGAGATAGATTGCCTGCATGGTTGAGCGCCCTGGCATGAACCCGAATTGGTTGTCCGAAACCCGTGTCTCTTGCCTCAATCTATGCTCAATGACTCTCTCCCAGAGCTTCATTGTATGACTCATTAGCTTAATACCCCTATAGTTCATGCAATTTTGTACGTCGCCCTTATTCTTGTAGATAGGCACCAAAGTGCTCTTTCGCCACTCATTTGGCATCTTCTTCGTTTTCAAAATCCTATTGAAAATGTCAGTGAGCCATGCTATACCTGTCTCTCCCAAGACTTTCCACACTTCGATCGGTATATCGTCTGGGCCCACTAATTTTCTATGCTTCATCTTCTTCAAAGCTACAACCACTTCTTCCTTCCTGATTCGACGATAAAAGGAGTAGTTTCTACATTCTTCTGAGTTACTCAAGTCCCCTAAAGAAGTACTCATTTCATGTCCTTCATTGAAAATATTATGAAAATAACCTCTCCATCTGTCTTTGACCGCGTTCTCTGTAGCAAGAACCTTTCCATTCTCATCCTTGATGCACCTCACTGGGTTTAGGTCCCTTGTCTTCTTTGCCCTTGCTCTAGCTAGTTTATAGATATCCAACTCTCATTCTTTGGTATCTAGTCATTTATACATATTGTCATAAGCCGCTAACTTAGCTTCTCTCACAGCCTTCTTCGCCTCTTGCTTCGTTCTTCTATACCTTTCACCATTTTCATCGGTCCTATCCTTGTATAAGGCTTTACAACATTTCTTCTTAGCCTTCACCTTTGTTTGTACCTCCTCATTCCACCACCAAGATTCCTTTTGGTGTGGAGCAAAGCCCTTGGACTCTCCTAATACCTCTTTTGCTACTTTTCGGATACAACTAGCCATGGAATCCCACCTTTGGCTAGCTTCCCCCTCTCTATCCCACACACACTGAATGATTACTTTCTCTTTGAAAATGACTTGTTTTTCTCCTTTTAGATTCCACCATCTAGTCCTTGGGCATTTCCAAGTCTTGTTCTTTTTTCTCACTCTTTTGATATGTACATCCATCACCAACAAGCGATGTTGATTAACCAAGCTCTCTCCCGGTATAACTTTGCAATCCTTACAAGTTATACGATCCCCTTTCCTCATTAGAAAAAAATCTATTTGTGTTTTTGACGACCCACTCTTGTAGGTGATCACATGTTCTTCTCTCTTCTTAAAGAAGATGTTGGCTAAGAAGAGATCATATGCCATTGCAAAATCCAAGATAGCTTCCCCATCCTCGTTTCTCTCCCCAAAACCATGGCCACCATGAAAACCTCCATAGTTGCCTGTCTCCCTGCCCACGTGTCCATTTAAATCTCCTCCTATAAATAACTTCTCCGTTTGGGCAATTCCTTGCACCAAGTCTCCAAGGTCTTCCCAAAATTTCTCCTTCAAACTCGTATCCAACCCTACTTGAGGTGCGTACGCACTAATCACATTGATGAGTTCTTGTCCTATTACAATCTTGATTGCCATGATTCTATCTCCTACCCTCTTGACATCTACAACATCTTGTGTCAAGGTCTTGTCCACGATGATGCCAACACCGTTTCTCGTTCTATTTGTGCCTGAATACCAAAGTTTAAACCCTGAGTTTTCTAGATCCTTTGCCTTAAGACCAACCCACTTAGTTTCTTGTAGGCACATAATATTTATCCTTCTCCTCACCATAACTTCCACTACTTCCATAGATTTTCCAATTAAGGTTCCTATATTCCACGTTCCTAAACGCATTCTACTCTCTTGAACTCTACCCTTCTGTCCTAGCTTCTTCACCCTCCCCCGTCCAATAGGATCAAAGTACTTCTTTTGTGTGTCCTGTGTAAAGTTGATAGGAGCATATGCTCCCAAACAACTTTGAGTGAAGTCGTTCGAAAAGAAGTTTCTATGGCCCCCTTGCTCATTTAACACTGCATCCGGGTGCCGATGGAGATACAGCGACCCTTACTCACTTATCACTGTGCTCGGGCCACACAGCGCGCCACTTACGGGTGACGCCCTAGCTTTAGCGCGATTTCGTTCTGGATTCATTTTCATAAGGATTCGACGTAACCGAGGTGTGCCGGCTGTCGACTACCTGACGCCCTCCCCCTCCTCCTTATTTGAGTTTATACTAAGATCTCCCATTTACATCCCACTTAGCGCTAGGATCAAGTGGTAATTTTATCCAAGTGAAAGGTTTAGTGTCAATATATCATTAACAAAAGGATAATGCTATCGACACTCCAACAATCTCATTGTGCATTCCAAATTTTATAATAGTACCCCAACAAAAATGGTTTAAGCTTTTGTTTTTTTGTTTGGGGAAATGATAACACACATCTTTTTTTAGTCTCCTACACACCCTTGTTTACTATTATTCGTTATTTTCGTTTGATTTATTCAATTCAGTGACCAGAAATAGTGGGAGGCTTAACAAATGGAAATATTGAAAAATCCAAAAAAATGAGGTCCGTCTTTGGCTCCTTTATTTTACAACAGTTTAATTGTGACCAAAATTCCAGCAAATCTTAAATCTATGGGGGAAAAATCCCCTTGCTAAATGTTTTATATCGCAAGGTGAACGCAAACGCATAATGCAGCTTCTCCAGATTACGCTTTGTATTTCACTTCTTCCCCGTCGATCAATCCACCCAGCTCCTTGATGTCGTATCAGCAGAATGTAAAGATTCACTGCCATTGTAATGAATCTAGAGCTTGCTGGTGAATCTGCTTATCTCCAGCTGCCACTACATCAAAACCTGGGGAACGTACCAAATTACCGTTATCCGTTAACTTCAAGAATAAACAAATAAAATAAAACGAAGAAACAGGAATAACCCCAATTAGGCGCGATGACATATAAATAGTCAGCTAAAGCATTGTTAGATGTTAGCATACTTGTTGCCTTTGAATTTGGAGAAGCATCCCAATAAAGCTGATGTCCCTTCCATTCTGTTATGACACCGCCAGCACCTTCTATCACAGGGTAAAAGAAAATCGTATGGCTGATAAAACAGTTGAGATTCTTGTTAGGTACTAACACTAACATCTTTCATGGATGACGAGAAATGTAACGAGATTCATGCATGGTTGCAGATTTAAAACAGCTCAATGCAAGAAAAAAGGCGTTAAAAGTGCAGAAAAGATAGATGCAGATATCACAAAGGTTATCTAACACATCATCAGAAACTACCAAGTCCCTTCTGCTTTAAATTCTCTCTCTAGTTCAACCAGAGATTTAGAATAGCTACCACTCATATCATACACCAGGCATTGCCCTCTTTAGCGGCCCAGACATTCCGAAGAGAAAAGCATATCACTTGATAAATTAGTCATATAAACAATTTAACAACGAAGAGTTCAGCTTACCTTGAGACCAGACTCAACAACAAGATCCACAAAACCAGAAGCCAGCAGGGCATAAGCATAGCAGTCACAGCCGTACAATGGCACTTTTACCTGTAGACCAGGTATGAAATACATGAGTCATTTTATTATTCGTTTTTATAAGAATTTAGATTTAGAATATTTAAGATGAAAACGTCAACCGACAAAAATGTAAAGATGTATGAGACACTTGGGAGTTATATTTTCACATTAGGTTTCCTGATGTTTCACATACTAGGATATTCAGCTTAATATCAACTTCAGCGTAATTATGTGTTCCCAAAGTTGCTCAGGATTGAGTGAGAATGAGAAATTCACACAGATTATCCCAAACGCATAGGAACTTCACAAAAAGTAAAAGATAAGGATAAAGCAAGCCTAGCACTGCCCAATTTGCTCTCCCTTTTATTCCCTTTGAGGTAATTCTTATTAACTGAGTCTGATTCTTAATATAGCTCATATAACTAAAAGTGAATCCACTAATATGGCGGTACTTTTCTGTCACCTAATTTCAAAATTCTATATTTTATGAACGGACCTTATTTCTAACACGAATAAATGCTTCTTCTGCCTTTGCACTGAATAGGTGTGGGCTTGTAGTGTACCTAATCACGGGAACATGTAAAGTTATATAAGAGAAATCCTAAAACAAAAATGATAGAGAAAAGGAAAATTATAAATCCCTGGGTCACACGAATTGGATGCCATAAAGGTCTAGATACATTTTGGACATGGTTACTTTTTAAGCAACAATCATTTCGGCTATACAATAGATACTCAAAGGAAAAAAAAGAACCTACAAATAAGCCTGTGCCAGATTTGCACAAGCGCGTGTGGACACTACTTGGCCATTCAATGTAGTTTTCCTTCCACTAATCCCAACCCATCTTTCTCTTAAAACAGGCTGATCAATTATCCCAAGAATCTGGAGGAAAACAAGTATCAGTTCATGAAGTACGTACACGTAATCTTTAAGTCTGAAATAATTTATTGTGCAATTATTCAAACTCAGTGTGAAACTATTCAGTCCAGGAAACTGGGAATGAGCACTAATTTTCGATGTGCACAATATTTTAATTCCAAGTAACATCTATTGCATGCACAAAATGAAACGAATTACTTTCACTTGGCAAGTGGCAAGTGTTAAAGTGATGAAACTACGTAGATTTTTCCTGCCTGTAACACATTTTTTAAATAAATTTTTCTTTCAGAAAAGCTATCTTCCATTCGCAAGAGATGAATACCAAAGGAAAAAAAAATGTCTTTCTAGAAACGCAATCCTGCAATTACATACTAAATTTTTAAGAAAAATAACAACAAAGAAGCCAGCTCCTATTTTATGCATGCTGTAGCAGATGATTCTTACTGGTTTGCCCCGATGTAGCAGAGCAATGAGAGTACCAAACACAGGTTTTCCTGGAAAAAAAATACAGATTTTACTAGAGAAAACATTTAAGGTCATAAGACCCATAAATATGATCTTCCTTTAAAAGAAACATACCAGTGATAAAGCTCTTTGTCCCGTCTATTGGATCTAAAACCCAAACATAATCTGCAAACTTCTCATTGCATCTCCACCCATTCTCTTCTCCATAACTGCAATGAAAACTCTATCATATCTTCACCGACAGCACAAAATATAAATATTCATGATTGTACATACAAATTTAACATTGAGATAAACCAAATCTTCTTTTACGTTCCATTGGGTTTGAAGAAAATAGTCAAGAGTCATACAAAACAACAACAACAACAACCACCAAGCCTTATCCCACTCAGTGGGTCGGCTTTATGAATCCTAGAACGCCACTGTGCTTAGTTTTGCTCCAAGTACTCCATAGATTTTCTAAGAGTCATGCGAGAGTGGTAGAGAATAAAAAAGCTAAATGATGCCTAAACTTGTCAATCGAATTAAACTACTTATCATAGCTTAAGTGAAACTTGTCATGTTCAATTCTATAAATGGAAACACCAAGCCAAAAAATTCAGAAACCAAAACAGTTAGAGATATAACACTCTAACAATATTTCCTTTCAGCTTTTTCTAGGTAAAATAACATACATTTATAATGTAAACCTAGAGACACAGAATTTAAGGTCCAGTTCAACTTAAGCAGTCCAGTTTCCTTGTGACCAATTGAAATTCTAGGAAAATGATCAATTCACATAGAAAACTTACATGGCATGAGAAGGAAGATTCTCTGATATAGTTGAGGCCATTGCTCCCTCTGCTGTTTGATCTGCAATTGTCACAGGGCCTGCAGCAAAACAATCAAGCCGGACATCAATGACTAATAAAGTTTCCCATACTCCACACTGCACACCAATCACTTACTCTCGAAAGGACTTTCGCGGATGAACTCACTCAGCTTCATCAATTCAATTATTTTACAAACCAAACAGCTCAGAGCTAAAAACTCAGCGCTCCAATCGAAATTTTCTTTTCCTACATTTTCTCGGCAACCAAACAGACAACAACAATTGAATCCAGCATTCCTAATGTTCACTAAATTCCTCACAAATCCTCGTAGTCTCAAGTTTAGTCGTCTTACCACTTAGTACTACAGTTTCGCTTGAACCCTGAGTGTAAATATATATCGTTTTCTCTTCACTAGAAAAATATTTACCAAAATGATTCTGGCCATTTTCCGAGTCTCACAGTTAGCTTTCCGGGAAACCAAACAGAGCAGGTATGACAATACTCACTTATAGAAACTTACTGGAATCCTCTTTATCGAGAATGTCAAACTTGTGCCGGAAATATTTCCGATTAACTTCCCCGGAGGTGTCGGCAACCTTGTTGGCGACCTCAGCGAAGCGGTCGAGCTCGAAATCGTTGGGCGGGAGCGAAACGACGGGGTCTGGGAGGTCGGGGAGGGAGGCCATGGCGAGTGGGAGTCGATGACGAGAGACAGGGAGGCTGAGGAGCGAGAGCGAGTACTTGGGAGTGGAGAAACGGATGGTGAGAGTGTTGAGGATGGGAATGGGGATCGGAGGGGTTTGGGAGAAGGAGAGGGGTTTGAAAATCTGGGAGAGCATTTGGGAAGACTGATGAGGCGGGAAAGGGAGAGAAGAGACACCGATGGAGCGGTGGAGACTGAAGAAACGAGGGACTTGTGAGCGAACTCGGACAACTCCACTTCGGTTGGGGAGGAGAGAGGTGGCCCGCGGGTGGTTTTGGAGGTTTAGGGAGCGGAGGTTGACGTGTTTTGTGCACCGTTGGATTGTGAAAGGGCGGCTGGATTGCACCGGTCAATGTGGACCCACCACCACAGAATTTATGTGACATTTGTACAATAATAATGCTAGGAGGCTAATTTATTGAAAAAAAATTACAAAACTAAAAGACATGAAAGTTGAATAGTTGATTGGATTATTATTTAAGCGTTGATAAACGTGTTCATTCTTATTGATGACACATTATTTAGTTTATAAATTTTATCTACAAATTTAGTCTCCTTAGCATTACTCCTTCCACAAGGAGCTTGAGACTATATCTAAATTTTTTCTTCTCGATTCGGTTAGTCATTGATCTTCTTGACCACTTATTGGTATGTTGTATGAGAAGAAAAATTATAATTGAGTAAGGAACTTTTTAGGGTCGGTTGAGTAATGTTTTACAAAACAATTATTGTAAACAGATAACAAATAGAATTTTGTATTCTTATGATTTGCAAATGTATCTAGTAGTTTAAACCGGAATTCTTTTTGAGAATGAAAACGTCTCTAATACTAATATTTGAAATGTCATTAAAAATTAATAAAGTCGTGTTTGGTAGTAATATTTTTGTACCATCACTACAAGAAAAGTGATTATTAAGTGCGGCCAACTAGGGGCAAATGGTAGAATTCGTCTCTATTAATAAGATACTAGTATATGGGCACACATGAAGTGTGTGAGAAATTTTTTTTATTTTTGTTTTTGAAATAGAAAGAGAGAGGAAGAGAGTGATAGAGAATGTGGGAGTAGGAAGTTTATACATATATATATATATATATATATTTTAATTTTTAAATTAGAGATATGTAGGTGAAGTTTTGAAAAAGAAAAAAATAGCAAAATTTGGTTGTGTGAAATTACATTTTTGCCCCATATTTCTTATTCATGTTCTTTTTTTAATTAGAGGGTTAAACTGGTAATTTCATAGAATTTTAGTTGACAATGAGTGTTTTATTAATAAGTAGAGATTAGATTTAGAAATATTATTTGCCCCTATTAGTTCTATTAGGGGCGTTTAAAGCAGCCGTTAATATGGGAACAATTTCCAACTGTTAATTTTAATAACTAGTAGGGGAAACAACCGCCCCTATAGTCAATAAGATTTAATTATTTGATACCCTAATCCTAATCCCATTATTACTTTATCAATCTCCACTCTCTCTAGCTGTTTATTTTTTGTTTTATTTTAATTTCTATTGTTTAAATGTATCAACACCTAACCTATATCAAGTATCAATAACATTCTCTCTTCTCCTTCTCTTTGTTCTTTCCCTTCATTTTTCGTTCTCCCTTTTTCCTTATTTCTTAATGCTTGTCATTGGTGGATTGAAATCAAGATAAAGAGATCATTAGGGGTTGAGAAAGTTTAAATCTTTGATTGATCTCTAAAGTTTATTATTCTTTCTTTTGTCTTGTTTTGCAACGTTCATACAGGTAATAATTTTCATTGTTTTTCTTTACCCAGTTATTTTGATTTTGAGTTTTGTATATATTTTGTGCGATTACGTTAAGAACCCAACTTGTCCCTGTTTGAATTTGAGCTTTCTCTTTTGTTTTTATATGTTTTGTAGGTTTTGTTTGGTATTCGATTTGGAATGGGAGGAAGTATTCGAGTGTGTATATTTTATTTTTGGAAAAATTTGTAACAATTATTAAGATCTTGTGTTTTGTGTTTACAAGGAAGATGGAACACATACTTTTCATATGCATCAAGGGGAGATTGAAGATAGACTTTTAATCCTGTTATGTGTTTGAATCAAGGGATTAAGGTCTGGTTTGGTATTGATGTGCTTTAAAAAAAAAAAAACTGCTTCTGCTGTGCTGTGAGAAGCTGTGAAATAAAGCAGCAGAGTGTTTGGAAAACTTTTTTGTAAAAGTGCTTTTGAAAAAAAAAGTAGTATTATAATGTTTGATAAACTTTTATGTAAAACAGATGTGAAAAAAAAAACTGGTTTTCAAAGCTGGGTTTTGCAGCTTTGTGTTTTTGGCTTTTTTTCACCCAAAACTGTGAAAAAAAAAGCTGAAGCTGAATGTTTACCAAACATAAAAAAGCTCTCAGTTTTTTTTTATAGCCACATTTTTTTTTCAGAATCACCTCAGTACCAAACCAGGGCTAAATCTTTGATTAGATTTAGATTTGGAGAAAACTTTTAGAACCTTATGTAATGGGGTGGATTTGTTTGTATCCATTGTACTCCTATCATGTAACATTTGTACCTAA
The DNA here is from genome assembly GCF_916048215.2 of Malus sylvestris. Taxonomy (NCBI): domain Eukaryota; kingdom Viridiplantae; phylum Streptophyta; class Magnoliopsida; order Rosales; family Rosaceae; genus Malus; species Malus sylvestris. The sequence continues at coordinate 8,924,791 of NC_062269.1, forward strand.
TCAATTGAAGAATGTAACTTTAATATTAATTTGTTGGCAATAGTTGGGTAGGTGATGATATTAGTTTTGAATAATAATTTTCGAAGAACTGAAAAGAATTTATAAATATACTTGATTTTGAAAATGTGAGAATACGTATCAAATAATTAATGGTGAAATGGAAATCATTTCTCAATTAAAACAATTTCCAAAATGCAATACGACAAATAAAAGCTCAATTATATACAAATATTAAAGTAGGGGCCTTAATAATCGCCCCTAAAGCTTTTAACATCCGCACCTAATGTTTTTTTCTACGTCACACTTGCCTATATAGCATAATAACTATTAGGGGATGGAAATATGTACCCTTTCGTATCTATTTATCAATAGCAACGCCATTTTAGATGCAAATTTGAAATCTGCCCCTCCTTACTACTAGGTGCGGAAATCTTTATTTTTTGCCCCTATTTTTAACTAATAGATGCAAATGTTTTAGCCTCTACTTGTTCTAAGTTTTGTAGTGTATACTTAAGATGATGGTCATGGTAAAAATATTGGTTACAAATGTTGGTTACAATGAGAGTGGTGGTAATAGTAGTGGTGGCCATTGTGGAGGGAGGGTGATGATTATGGTAGTGGTGTGGTAAAAGTGTTAATGGCAATGAGAGTGGTGTTGGTCGGAATGGTGGTAATAGTGGTGTGGTGGTGCCCATGGTTAGAGGCGGGTGGGCAGGGGAGGGGGATTGGGGATTTATCACATGGTAAAGTGCAAAAGGTAGCGGTGGTGATGATGGTAGCGATGGTGATACGGTGAAAGTGGTGGTCGTCCATGGCAATGGAAGATGTGGTGACAATATAGTGTGTCGAAAGATGGTGATGATAGTGAGATGATGGAAGTGCATTTGAGTGCATGGATCTCAGTACATACATTTCGATACTAACATTTAAATACATTAGTTCAATATAATATATTATACATTTAGGTACATTAATTGAGTCTTTCAAGTTTGAATAGTGAAATAAAATTAATCAAGACTTTTTTTATTAGCACCCCACAAATTGCTGTTTACATCCCACAAACTGAAAGAACCCCACACTTATTTTTTTAACTAAGCATTATCTTAATACACCCCATTTACTTACTCAAATTACCCTCACACCCCATTTGCTATTGTACTAGGGGTATATCCGAGGAGAAACCAATTTCGAAACGAGAAATGCAACTCTTAAATTATGACTCTCAGGAGGCAATGTGAAGCTGCTCATCTCAAGGCCTTATGAAATCCCTTTCTCTGAGAGAAGCAGATTCTAGGAAGAAAAATTGAGGCTTGTCTTTCTTGTATGCATGAATACTCCATTAACATGGTCTAATACATAGTGCTTGCAACAACCCTAAATTTTCTGTCACCATTTTTTACAGCACCTGTCACAGCCCGTCCCGGAGTATTATTTTTCAATGGCATGAAATTTCAATTATACCCATGCACTCTCTCTCTCCTCCCTCACGGATTTTTCTGAAAATTCGTACAATTGTACGGACGAACTTTGGAACCAACCATACACGCACGGATCGATGTCAAGAATGTAAGATTCGAACTCCTTGCAAGTCTCTGAGTTCATATATGCCATTTTTAGATCGTGAGACCCTAAAAAACCTGAGAAACCATCACCCCCGATTTAAGTACTGTTCACATGGTCGTAATTATGGATGTTTCAGGGGATTTTAAGCTCGTAGGAAGCTTTAGGACGTTCTTACGAAGCTCGGAGAAGAAAAACCAAGCAAATTGGACGTCGGGAGACCTAGTTTTGACGAGTTGCAATTTTGCAGAATTATCGAGGAATTTTCCGACGTGATTCTGTAATTCTTGGAGCTTGAAATTGCTAAGAATGTGTTCTACTCATTGTAAGCTTCAATATGGTATAAGTTTCATGAGTTTTGGTGCAAAAATGAAGAAGTTATAAGGATTTTAAGATTTTCCAGTTTCTGGCAACTAGGGGGCTATGACCCTTCGTCATACTAGTGAGTGGGCTTTTGGTTTTCAATATATATTTATATACTTGAGATTTTCCCAGAAAAATGTGTTTAAATGAAAGCATGCTTTGAAATGCCATGCATATAATTTTATATTCAGCATATGAATTAGTATATGATGCATAATATGAATTGGTGCTGTGGACACTCAAGTAAGTACCAGGTGAGTATTGTTTTGTTATATGAGATATTGATAATGTGAGACGTGATTGAGAGCTCATAAATCTGCATCTCGGGTGATTGTGATTTAGCCAGAGATATGGCATATGCCTGTATATAATGTCACATCCCGCACCATATGCTCGCATTGGATCCAATTTAGGTGCACAGTCTTGTTGTACAGACCATCATAGGTGGTTCCAACTCGTAGGTGACTAGCGATTTATCGCACAGCTATCATGAGAACGTATCATTGAGCATAACTATATTACACCCAGTCTTGTCGTACAAACCTTTACAATGGTTCTGACTCGTGTGCAGTGTAGTGCCGTATAGGTCACTTGCGGTGACTTTGGCTAGATTGACTAATGAGCTATGAATTTAGCCATATTGACCTCTGCAGGGGTTCTGGCTAATATGTTATTTTCCATGAATTTATTTTCACCTGAGTTACTTATTCTTTTATATTTTTGGCATGGCATACTTATGAATATGGATATGTGAAGCATGAATTGAAATATATATATATATATATATATATATATATATATATATATATTCCATTTCTGGGAAAATTATACATTTTTTACGGCGAGGGGTTAGAGCATTTGATAAATGAAATGGTTTTGAAAAGCTTTGTTTTTGCCCACTCACACTTTCTGTTTTGCGCCTCTCCAGGTTTTAGATAAGCTTGTTCGTTGGTGGCTCACGAAGATTGATTGGAGGTTCTCACAAATGTAGGGCATCTTTGGGTGTCGTTTAATTAGTACTTGTATTCTAGACTGAACTTAGGCTACTTATGCTCTGATTTGTGAATTCACACATATTCTAACACTCATCTTAACTAGTACTCTTATGAATTGGTTTTTATTTATTCATATTCTCTATTATCATTATTGCTTCCGCACTGTGCACATAGTTACGTTACTCTCACATGACGGCCTACATGCCCTGATTCGGATCAGAATGTGTCAGCACCCCTCATCATATTCAAACACCAAAATTTCCCAAAAATTAAACAGGTTTTTTAATCAACTTGAACAAAACCCGCTTGAAATTGTTGGCAAATTTTCAGAACTGGATGATTAGAATAACCCAAAAATCACAGTGGTGAGTGAAATAAGAATTAGGGCATGTAATTCATGAAGCATACAAAGCATTTGATATTTAAATTTTATATGGGATGTATTCATCAATATATAAGATGCTAATAAAACAACCCTTAATAAATTAAAAAACAAAAGAGTTTTTTTTTATCAAAAAATAAATTAATATCGTGAGAGATTAAATAAAATGCACATTAATGATTTTAAATTAAGAACACATCAAAAGATTATAATCAATGTTCAAATGTTCTTGAAGGATTAGAGTTAAAAAAACCCTGAAAATAATTAGACAAGAAAAATCAAATTTTCTCTCGTCAACCTTTTGTTAGGGTATCACGTCGCATGCAGAACAAAATAATAATGGGTTCTTTAGAAAAATGGCCCTTGAAACTCTTATTTTCCAAACAAAAACCCACCTAATATTAAATATCCAAATAAAACCCAAATTTCAAATAGAGTACCATGTAGACAAATATGTAACCAATTATTATCACATATTTACAACTTATGCCACAAAACTCTAATTATGTCAATAAATATTATTACTTACCCTAATTATGATTAGTAATTAACCCCATATGGAAAATTTCACCTTTCTTGTATGGTAAATATTAGGAATATATATATATATATATATATATATATTAATTTAACCATGTTCATAAACAATTATGGGCACATTTTTCATATGAAAAAAAAAATCCTTGTACAATCAGTTATTTTGCATCAAATAATATTGTTGGATAAAAAACAATAAAGAACCAATTAATATTCTTTTATGTTGTAGGTAAATTATTTTACCTAGATTATTACATACGTTAGGCATTTTTTGTTTGTTATCATATATGCTTGTTAAAAATAATTTATCTATATTTGTATGTAAAATATAAGTAAATTAATTTTGAATCAAATAACATTTATTTTGTAGGTAAATTAAAATAGTAGTTCCATTATTTTGGTAAAGTTAAACAGTGCCTAAATTATTTCGTAAGAATTAAACCAAGACAAATTATCTCTACTAAAATAAAACAGTAGATATTCGACAAAAAATAAATAAAAAATAAAACTGTAGATACATTATTTTTTTATAAGATTAAACAATAGGTAAATTATATTGTAGGTACATTATGTTTGTAATATAAAAAAAAGAAATTGAAATTTATAAACAAAAAGTAGTAGATATATTATTTTTTAATCAAATTTCCTTTATTTGTAGGTGAATTATATTGTAGGTACATTATGTTTGTAATATAAAAAAAAGAAATTGAAATTTATAAACAAAAAGTAGTAGATATATTATTTTTTAATCAAATTTGCTTTATTTGTAGGTGAATTATTTTCATGCATTATTATATATATTGGCCACATTTTACTACTAATATATATGTGTGCAATAATTTACCTATATTATTATATAAAATATAGATAAATTTATTTTGAAATCAAATAACATTTTTTATTTTATAAGTAAATTATTTTACATGTATCATTACATATACAGGGCAAATTTATTACTAATACACATGTCCAAATAATTTACCTATATTTTTTAAATATAGTTAAATTGTTTTATAGTGCTCTTTCATATTTTCATTTGGTAAGAAAATGACATGATTAAATTAAAATTGTCTAATTTTATGCAAATTTGAAAAACAATTACGAAATCTTAAGGAAAGTATAACATTATTAGTTCTTTTTTTCCTTAACATACAATTTGTTATGAAATATTATTATTTTAAACATTAATGCATTTTTTCCATTAATCTCTCCTTTCAAATTTGTAGAATTAAATGTTTACATTAAAACGGTAATTAAGGGTATTTTAGGCATCTGCAAAATGTAAAATGTGAAAGGCAAACAAAATTAATGAATTTGCTTATGTGGAGCCTAGTCATTGGGTTTTATTCAGATAAAAAGACTATGTCGGGTTTTATGTAAAGAAACTTGAGTTTCAGGGCTAAAGTCATATTTTCAGAATAATAAATCATTGTTCTGAACCACAATTTGTCAGATAAATTATTATTTTCTGATAAACTAACGAAAATAAGCACATCAACAGCTAGAACAGTTACAACAACTTCTTTATTATTACACTGATCAAGCTCACAAACTGCAAGCCCACAAACTGCACACAATTAATTCAAACGTAACCAGCAACCCTCACACAGCACATCAATTCCAGAATACACTAATTAAAGCTTAATTAATTCACTGGTGGCTATGATGACCAGGCAACTTGTCCCTGATCTTCTCCATCATGCTTTTCTTCTCAGGCTCGGTTGTGACTCTGGTGGTTTGAACAACTTCGGTTTCATGTCCATGGCCCTGTGTCTTTGCTTGCTGCTGATCGTCCTTCTGCTTCCCACCACCGAGTTTGTCCTTTATTTTCTCCTTCAGTCCCTTCTTCCTCCTCCCACCTTGCCCATCATCCTCAGACTACAACCAACAAATTATAAGACATCAACCAAAAAGTCAACAAAAACCCTTAACTATACCGTTCAATTTTTCTTTCAGTTACGCTCGAAAGAAACAAGGGTGTGCAAAACGACAAACTGAAAGCGTAGGGAACTAGCATAGCAGAATAAAATTAAGACAATTTTTAATATGTATATATAGAAGAGACGTGTCTTACGCTGGAGCTTGAGCTAGAGCTGCCGGAACGGCGGAGTTCACTACCAAGACTGCCATGGGGCTGCTGTTGCCGATGCTCAACGACACCAACACCAATACCGTACCCAGGAGATTGATCACTTGTTTGTTTGCCACCAAACATGCCATGCCCTCCCGTAACTCCAGCAGCGCCACCATGCTCTCCATACCCTCCGGTGGTTCCAGAGCCGGGAACATGCGGAGCTGCACCAGTGTGTGCTTCAGTGCCAGTTCCGCCCGTGGTGGCCACGCCTGTGAGGTGAATAGGGTTTCCAAGCTCGTCTGTCAGTTTGACAGGGTTTCCATGTTCGTCTGTGAGCTGCACCGGGTTTCCGTACTCGTCTCTAATTTGAGCCATTTGGATAATTTCCAAAAATGATCCTTTCAATCTATTGATGTTCGAACATGAACAAGATCGAGGAGGGTTGGTCTTTTTTTAAAGGGGAAATGAATGACGGTGGATAAAGTGTTATGTCGGTTTGCATGTCACTGCATGTTGACACGTGTTATGACAATGTGCAGACAATGTCACTAGCAGCACGGCCACGTTTGATGAAGCTTCCACGTGTTAACTTGTGGGGGTGACACATGCTTACGATGGCTCTGGGTTTTGGGTTGGGATGGGATATGAATCAATCTCTTCTAGGGAACAAAAGATTATCGCCAGGATCTTTTCTTCCTTGGCCGCTAGTGTGTAGTGTGTAATCATGATTCATGTCTAGTTCACAAAGTGCAGTCGAATTATCAGATAGACAAACAAAGTGTCATTTTTAAACACACCGATATTATTTTCAACTTAAAAACTACTACTTGTACAGTCCATCAGGTATGATGTTTTATCACAAAATAAAAAACCATCGAGTATGGGATTTTATCACAAAACAAAAGGTTTCGGTATTAGTCGAAGTGAGTTAGGATATTTAAACTTTTCTTTTTAGATAGTGCCAATTTGTGATATTTCAACACGCCTCCTCATGTAAGACTCAATTAGTGAGTCATATGTAGGAGATCCACACATCGGCAAACAATTGGATCACACATAGAGATCCTCACATCAACAACCACATGAAGCCAATGTGACTCGCCTTACACGCGGGGCCACATGACCTACCATCATTGCGTGGGGCTAAGGGGACCCACCCATCACGTGGCAGTACGGGCTCGTTCTATGGTTCTGATACCAAATCGAATTATCAGATAGACGAAGCAAAGACCCACTTCCAACAATATCGATATTGTCCCCAACTTGGTAATTACCAAGTGTACAGTTTGTCAAGTGTGAGGTTTTATCACAAAAGGCCACAGTATTAGTTGGAGTGGGGTTAATGATATTTAAACTGTTCTTTTCTTAGAGATACGGCCGATGTGGGATATTTCAACATAATTATAGTTTGTATTCATGATTTAAGTCTTCTTTATTCAATATTCATATGAGTTATTCTATTAAAATCAAATCCTAAACAGCCAATCAGGCATTACTAATGTCTTTAAAGACGAAATCACTTTTAGGGTTTAGTTTTCTATTGTTGTATTTTTTTCAATTACATCTTAAAAGCAATTTTTTTATCCTAAATCTAAGTCAAAATTGGTGTTGTGGATGCAAATTTCAACCATCTCCTCCTTTGACAAAAATGCACCTGCAAAATAATAATAGCTAAGATTAAGGCCAAAAGCCTCACACGCCCACGTTGAATGGGCCGATTAATCTCTAATGCCAAAATTAGAATTTGAGAGATAAAGTGTTTAGGAATTTGTGGGGAGAGAATGACTTGGCATTTTAGTTGGTAAACATGGCTATTTATAAGGAAGTGACCAGCCCTATTTGGATAATAGGGGTCAGCCACATATGGTCAAATTGTGAGTGTAATTGCAAGATATTATGTGAAATAATGTCTTGCATTTAACTTGGCAATTAATCCCAAATTGAATAGGAAAATTGGGAGTTACCTTCTGAGTGAGGATTTGATGATGAGTGATGAGAGGGTTTTGTATAAATACCATTTTGATCACCTTTGACTCTTTCTTGATTGAGCCATTATTGTGCGTTGTATACGCATGGGAATCTCGGTGTGCCCCGAAGGTAATTTTGTTCTTTTCACCCAAAAGTTCACGTGTCACCTCCATAATTTTCTTGATTATTTTTTACTCCACAAATGCCCCCTCGCAGGAAAGGGTAGCAAGTGTAGATATCTTCCCTTACTTTAAGAAACATAGGATTGTTTCCTATTTTGATGTAGATTCCGACATTACTTGGAAATTAGATCATTCTAGGAAAGGGAAATAAATTACTTCCAAAGTCTATTTAAGTGTACCTTAAGTAGATGATTCAATCAACTTCAGAAAGCAATTTATTCTACCCTACAAGAGAGAGAGAGAACTAAAGGATATTTGTTCCCCCTCCTCTAGCAATCTTCCACACTTGCTCGTGCAAATGACTGTGTTTCGTTACTTTCTTCGTCTTCTCACCACACCAAGGTAAGAAAAAATTAATTTTCATTGTCTTCTAATTTTTTTTGGGAGCCTCGAGGCTTCAAATTTGGCTCTCTAAGGGTCGAGGATGTGTCAAAAATGGTTGGGGAACCACAACATGGCTGCTACCGTGGGTGACTAGGTACGGTGACAGCTAGCTAGGCCAGATACTCCTCGGTTTGGGCCGAGCTGATGGGGGTGCTGGGGTACTAAACCAGTCCAAGGAGGGAGGTGCAGAGAGAGGGAGGTGCGGGGGTGCCAGCCTTCTTCCTTTTGTATTGCGTCGAGAGAGTGCGTGGCATGCTGGGCCGCCTAGTGTGTTAGGCCAAGAATGAGAGATGAGAGCCAACGCGGACTGGGCTCCCTTAGCTGCTGTCTTTGGGCCATGAAGCTTGATGCATTCTTCCGCTAATGATTCTTCCTTGCGTCTTTGTAGAATTTCTTCGAGCATGTCTTTTTCAAGCGACAAAAGTGATGATGATGTGTTGTCGTTGTATCATGAAGACAGGTCTTTGAGTAAAGTGGGCTACTTCAAGACTGCTTACTCCAAAATTAGCTCCGATGACTTGTTTAGAGATTTTCTTGAAGCATATAGGCACGTCATTCCATCGGGAGTGCATGTGAAGCATGTTAAGAAGGGTAGCAGCCGTGAGCCATGTACTAGGGCCCTGAGAGCCATCAAGTTTCACCCCTACTACTTCTTGTTGGGATTTACTTTTCTCATGCCACGTTTCTTCCAAGAAGTACTTTGCTCCATGAAGTGTGCTTCCACTTAATGTTCTCCAAATGCGGTCCGTGTGATGGTGAGATTCCTCAATCTTAGCCAAATCTTTGACTTGGATCTAATTATCAACGAATTATGGCACTTCTTGGACATAGGCCATATTAAGGGAGTTGGGCAGCTGCGATCCCTCCATAGGCTTTTTGATCATTCGAGCAAGGGAGATCATGATTGTGCCAAGAAGACTTTGGAGATAAGTGGAGAGTGGGAGTCTGATTCTTCCCCTAAGTTACGTGTTCTGACATTTTCATCATCGGTAAGTAGACTGCTTTGTGCTTTTGTTGAGCTGCTCTCTGATTGTTAATTGTCCTTCTCTACTTATGTAGATTCGGAATTCAGCTCAACTCCCAAGACTTCTATAGATATGAAGAAAGTGCATGTTGCTTTAGGTGTCCCCGTAGAGTATGGCGTTGGCTGCTTAGTCCTCTTCGCCAGGAGAAATGTGGGCTGCCCCTGAGATTAGACCTGGCATTCGTGTTGTGTTTCTTGTGTTCGTGTTATACCCAATAGCTTAACGGGTCATGTCGTGTAATATCCGTTAAAGTAAACGGGTAATATAACCCGACCCAAAATCAACTCGTTAATATTATCAGGTAATATGACCCGACCTGACCCGTTACCCATTAAGAAAAATATATTTTAAATCAATAAAAATGAAAATAAAAAACATAATTTGACCCAAAAAAATGTAAAACATAATATTAAATTAGTATACACATACTAAATTTTGGAGTTGACCACTTCATGAAAGTTGTAAAGCTTTTCATTACGAGTGATTACATTTTTCACACTTCTACAATAATTGTTATTAATTTTATTAATTATTGCACTCAAATAAAAATTAGTATACACATACTAAATTTTGGAGTTGACCACTTCATGAAAGTTGTAAAGCTTTTCATTACGAGTGATTACATTTTTCACACTTCTACAATAATTGTTATTAATTTTATTAATTATTGCACTCAAATAAAAAATATTGTTAATGAGATTTGGAGGGTTTTAAAAATCTAAACGACCATGTAACTATTGTCTAAGCATTGAGGATGCAATTATGAAGGTTTATTATGCTTTCACATCTTTCAGACTTATACATTAATGATTATGAATTTTGTTTATTTTGAACTCCCTTAAAAATACTATTCATGAGAGTTTGTATGGTTTTAAAAATTCAAACGATCATATACCAATCTTCAAAGCGTAGAGGATGCAACTACGAGCGTTTGCATATTTTTTCATATTTTTCGCACATGTAAATTAATTATTATAATTTTTTAATGTGTTTGGTATTTTAAAATTAATTGATATTTTTTTTAATTTGTTTTATGATTTTTGATCTCAATCTTTGCCTATAATATACTATAAAAATAAATAAACAAATAAAACTAAAATTTTAAAATTTATATAGAATAATAATTAATAAACAATATATACAGATTCATTATATCTATTGTATTTTATAGTAAGTTTTTTTAGTAGTTTAAAAAATTAAAATCATCAAAATAACATTTTTCTTATCATGTCGAAACAGGTTACCTACGTGTCACTCTGGTGTAAACCTGTTAAGGACCCGTTATTAACGGGTTATTATCGTGTGACCCAATAATAACTTGATTAGTTATCGTGTTGGCCTGAAACCTGTTATTTTCGTGTCATTTACGTTTCATGTTAACGGGCCATGTAAGAAATTGCCAGGTCTACCCGAGATAGAAGATAAAGTAGATCAAGGCGGAGGCATTAGCTTGTCCGATCACTGTCATGGAACTTGTTGTGAATGAAGGTGGAAAGAAGAGATCTTCCCCGCCTGCTCAAGAGATGCTAGTTGAGAAAAAACTAAAGACTTCCTCTGTTGCTCGTAAGGGTTTGCCTGTTGCCGATAGGCTTGTGATTGACTTGACTTTTTCCAAGGGGAAGAAAGATGTGGCTGCTAGATTTGAGTCGATGACGTCTGCCATGCCAAAGGTGACTAGTACGATTGTTGATAGGATTGCTCAGCGTAGAGGTTTAGTCATACCCTCAGTGCCAAAATCTGCGCCAAGAAGTCCGTTGGGAGCTAAGTCTGGTTCACCTTTGGAAAGGCTTGCTACTATAAAGAGCGATAAGGTGGACTCTGCTACTAAAGTGGCACTAAGGCCTATTCTTCTTGCTGTTGAGACTGATTCGCCTGCTGAGAAAGAGAAGAGTGCTTACGTGGGCAGTTGTGAGAAATCCACTAAGCCTGCTTCTGGGGTGGCTGCTAAGATTTGTGCGTTCTTGAAACCAGATCTGGTTGAAGACATAGACGTGTGTGCCAAGCTTGTCAATGACTTTAGAAGGGTTGTTTACCCAAGTTCCTTTGCGAAGCATATGACCAAATATAGAAGGGTTGTTCTATTTGCTATGATGCAAAAAACGACGATTCTGGTAGTCGAGTCTATGTTCCTTAACCAAGAGGTTACCAAGGCTCCCAAAGAGGTGGTAAAGACTATGGCAGTTGAAGCTTATTCCTCTTTCGATAAGATCAAGAGGTTAGAGTTTGAGTTCGTCGCTTTGAAGAGGTCTAATATCTCTGCCCTCACTTTTCTGTAGCTTGAGACCGCTTGCTAAGAGATTGTTGACTTGAAGACTAGGCTTGACATAATCTAAATAAAGCATGAACGTGCAGAGAATGAGATTGGATATTACCTACCTCAGGTTCAAGATCTTGAGCGTGCCATTTTTTAGCTTCATTCTACTGCATACACAAAGGATGAAAAGTTGATTGCTGCTTATAATCAAGTAGTCCACTTCAAGAAGATCGTCGATAGGCTTGAATCCCAAGTGTTGGAACTCCAAGGTGTAATGAAGATCAACAAAAATCTGAAGAGGGAAGTGGATGAGTTGCAACGTGTCTGTGTTGGTCTGCTTGAGGAAAACGAGTAGCTGAAGGGTGAGAAAGTTGGGCTCGAAGCTTCGCTTATTCATAGTCAGACCGATTTCTTCAAGCTGAATTATGTAGATCATTTCTTTGGTAGGTCGTCTGACTTTGAGTTTGCTGGGAAAGACTTCGAGACCTTCTTTATTTCTCTAAAAGACTTGCTTGCCTTTACTTTTGAAGCTTCCATTGGTGAAGTAGTCAAAGAAGTTGGTGCCCAGGCTGAGGCAGTTGGGGGTGAAGCATTGGATGATGCCGCTGTTAAAGGTGTGCGACCGAGTAGTTGTGGGATGTCCAAGCTGCTGAAGAGTTGTCTTCTAGGTAGCTTTTAGGATTTTCTTTGTTTTCCTTGTTACTTTTTGCTTTGCTTGAACTCATTTGGCCTTTGCTATTTGTTTATCAATTTTGCTAGAAAATTTGATAAACTTGCTTCATTTGCTTTTATTGATCTTCGTTTCTTTTGTTTACGCCCAACCTTTGACCTTTAGACCAGGGACATATGTGTTGTTTTTCTTTTGTAACTACCCTTATTGCATACTCTGTTGATCTTGTATGGGCTTTCCCAAATAGGATCCATCTTTTTGGAGCCTTCTTTCCAAGTAGTGATGAAGGCTTTTCTTAGGACTAATCTCCGGCTAGAACTGCCGGATCTTGGCCTTTTAATTTGTTGTAGGTGGAGAAGAGCTGCTACTGGTAGGCTGCAATGTGGGTGATGACCTTCTCGCATTTCTCCTCTGCTAGATCTATGTTTATGGCCATCTCATTTCCATTCTTCTCTATGGTTGGTAGTAGAGTGCTGATACTTGGCACGATGACATGGGAGGAATGATCGCTTCTGAACCAAATGCCAAAGAGAAATGAATCTCACTGGTTGCTCGTCGTTTGGTTGTACGATACGTTCATAGATATCCGAGAAGTTCATCTAGCCATTTTCTCTTCTTGTCATAGAAAGATTTTTTGAGGCAATTGAGAATCGTCTTGTTGGGTGATTCGGCCTATCTGTTACCTTGGGGATACATTAGCGTGGACATGTGCTGCTTGATGCCATATTTGTTGTAGAACTTTGCCAAATATTTGCCTACGAATCGCTGGACGTTGTTTGTGACGATGGATTGAAGAATGCCAAATCGGCAAGTGATGTTCCTTCATATGAAGCGCTTTATGTCCATTTGAGTTATGGTTGTCATAGGCTTTGCCTCCATCTATTTAGTGTAGTCAGTTGCCACGATCATCATGCATCTGCCCCTAGTAGCGGGTGACATTGGCCCTACCAAGTTGCCTACTATATGAAAGGCCAATGACCCGTCTGCGGGTGTAGTTTCCTGACAGGCAGTGTTGGTAATGGTTTGTAGCGTTGGCAGTGGTAGTACTTTTATACAACTCATTGGTGTCTTGATGCATAGTAGGTTAGTAGTAACCTGCGTTAATAGCCTTTTGTGAGAATGATTAGCCTCCGAAGTGATTTCCATAAATGTCTTTGTGGATTGAGCTTAAAACCTTTAGGTCGTCGGAATGCGCTAGGCAATAGAGATGTGATCCAGTGTAGAATCTTCGGACGAGAATTCCGTTCCACATGTAGTAGCGTGTTGCCTTTATTTGGAGCTTTCGAAACTCTAATCTTTACATAGGGAGTGTGTCATTGACCAGGTAGTCAGTCTATAATAGAATCTTGCCAATTTGGAGTTGTACTAACTTGTGACGCCTCGGCGACTGGCTCATCCTCTATGCTCAGCTTGTTTAAATATTTCACTGAAATAGAGCGTTTGAGTTGATGGTCGAGGGCAAAGCCTAGGCCAACTAGCGCGTCCGTGTAGACGTTGTATGCTCACAGAACTTGAGTGAGGGTGTAAGTCTGAAACACCTCAAATAACTTTTGTACCTTTTCTAAGTATTACGCCATCTTCGGATGTTTTGCCATGTACTCCCTAGTAGTCTGGCTTTTGCCATTTAGAGGCCTGCCAGTAAGGCTTCGTACTCTGCTTCGTTGTTGGATGCTTTAAAGCCTGGAGTGATTGCTTGCTCGAGCATCAAATCGTCTAGGATGACAAGGACCAAACCTGCTCCCGAGCCTTTGTAGTTGGATGTGCCGTTGATGTGTAAATGCCAGAAGTCTCCATCGGTTACCTCCAAGGCCTCGTTGGGCCGTTTTGTTGTATCACCTAAGCTAGGTGTGAATTCTGCTATGAAATCCGCCAAGTTCCAACGCCTTTATTGGCCAAGTTCCAACGCCCATTTCATTACTCGTTGAGAAATATCTAGACCATGTAGGATTGATCGTAGAGAATACTGATTCACGACGATGACTTTATGAGCTTGAAAATATGGTATGAGCTTCTGAGCCGCAACAACTATCGCCAATATTAGTTTCTGGATCTTTGGATATCTGGTTTCCGCATCGAGAATAGCTTTAGAAGTGTAGAATATTGGCAGTTAGGCCCCTAACTTTTCTCATATAAGGGCAGAGCTCACTGCTACTTCCTAGACTACCAAGTAGATGTATAAGTCCTCTGTTACTTCCGGCTTGGATAATAAAAGAGGTGAGGTGAGATACTTTTTCAGGTATTGGAAAGTTCTTTCGCACTTATCATCCTATTTGTCCTATTGTGCCCTCTTGATTGCTTTAAAAAAAGGCTTGTATCGATTGGTGGACCGTGAGAAGAAGCAGTTGAGTGCAGCTACTCGTCCGGTCAAGCTTTGGATCTCCTTTAAGGAAGTTGGAGACTTCATTTTTAGGATTGCTCGGATTTTCTTGGGATGTGCTTCGATTCCTCTTTGGGTTACTAGGTACCCTAAGAATCTGCCTGAAGATACTCTAAATGTGCATTTGGCAGAATTGAGCTTTATCTTGTACTTTTTAAGGATGTCGAAAGTTTCTGCCAAGTTACCGATGTGGTCTGATCTCTGTTTGCCCTTTATCATGATGCCATTGACGTAAACCTTGATGGTTACTTCAATTTACTTCTTGAACATCATGTTTAATAGTCATTGGTAAATGGCTCCCGAGTTCTTGAAGCCAAAAGGCATGACCTTGTAGTAGTAGGTGCCTCGCTCGATCACGAACATGATTTTCTCCTTGTCAGGCTTGTGCATGGCTATTTGGTTGTAGCCGGAGTATGCATCCAAGAAACTAAGCAGCTGGTTCCCGAAAATTGAATTTACTAGTAGGTTGATTCGGGGATCTGGATAAGGATCTTTTGGACATGCTTTGTTGAGGTCGGTGTAGTCTACATAAACCTTTTATTTTCCCTTTTCTTTCTTCATTGGACATTCATGTGCTACATATTCTATGAATTCGGCCTTTAATAGCTTATCGATTTCCACTTCTATGATCGCCACTCGTTCGGGTGCGAAATGTCTTCTCTTTTGGATTATCGGTTAAGCAATAGGGTAGATGTTCAGCTTGTGGCAAGCTATCTTAGGGTCGATGTCGGGCATGTCGGAAGGTGACCACATGAAGACGTCATGATTTTCCTTAAGGAAAGCCGTACGTTCTTCATTTTCTTTTGGGCTTAGACGTGAATCGATTCTAATAGTCTTTTCCTGCTGCTAGGGATCAAGAATGATGTGTTCAGCGTCCTCTTTAGATTTCCATCCCGTCTCGTCTGCTAGCGCATTGATTTGGACACCATATTCTTGATCCGTCTGTTGTAATTGCTATTTGGTAGCTTCGTCGTCTATTTGGACCTCAGTAGCCTCTATAAGGGGTAAATGTCTTCTTTTTTTACTCCTTCAGTACTTGCACAGTGTATCATTGAGATATGGCCTGGTCAGACTTGATTTCTCCAACTCCTCCTGGGATGCAGAATCAGATTTTTTGATACTTGAATAAGGTTATGGCGTCCAGCTTTATCAGCCAAGTTCGCCATAGAATCCCAATGTAGAGAGACATATCGCTTATTATCGTGAACATCTACTTTGAGACAACTAGTGGTGTTCTTATGTCAAGTGTAATGTTACCGATGGCAGTCCAGGTATGTTCATTGAATCCGATGAGTACCTTTGCTTGACGTATGATTGTGTTTTCCAGGCCCATCTTTTAAATTACTGAGAGCTGAAGTAGGTTAATCGCATTTCCATTGTCAACCATCATTCTATCGACTATAACGTGGGCTAGTTGGACAAATATCACTAGTGCGTCATCGTGTCGAAAATTGACGTCTTCGGCATCCTGCTTGGTGAAACCAACGATAGGTCCAGGTTGGGTGTTGACTCCCTAGACTTGTGAGACTAGTATAACCTCCTGGATCTTTCTATTCTTGGAGTTAGTGGTGGCCCCCAAGTGCTCGGTTTCGGCGAAGATGTCATTGATCCGGATTGTCTTGGTTGGTGGCTCTTCATCGGTGTTTGCATTTCTCTTAGGATATGCAACTAGCTTGTCTAAGTATCTGTGGACCTTGCCATCTTTCACCAGCTTCTCTAGGTAGTTCCTCCAAATGTAACAGTAGTCAATTATGTGACCGAGACCTCGATGGAATACGCAGTACTTGGTGTTATCCAACTCGGAAGTATCTCTGTTTGATTGTTTTGGCAGCTTGAACCATGGTTTGTTCTTGATGTCGCGGGGGATTTGGTGGATCGAGATCGAGAACTTAGAGTAGTTTTTAGGTATCAGGCCTTCTTTAAAAGGGGATCGGTCCTTGCGTTTAGCCTCATACCTGTTTTTGTTGTTGTACTGCTTCTCGTCCTCCTTCTTTTGAGCTACTACCGATTCTTTTTAAGGTTGCTTGGGTTCCTTGTCTATTCATCGAGCTTCGTCCCAAAGTACATGCTTCTCTGCCAGAGTAAAAAAGTTTGCTAGAGTTAGATCTTCTTTCATGATCAATTCTCTGAACAACGGGTGATTTGCAATGAGTGATTTTTGGAAGGCTACACTAGCTATCAAGTCGTTGCATCCAACTATCTTTGCCTTATCTGCTTTGAACCTTTTTATATAATCGTGGTGCGACTCCTTTGGGTTTTTCTTCACGTTGAACAAGTGGTCGAACCTCTTCTTGATCGAGCGATAGGATGAATACTCCTTGGTGAAGACCAAAGAAAACTCATCAAAACTCTGGATGGATTGTGGCGGTAAGGTGTGGAACTAATTTTACACCTCGTCTTGTAGAGTAATGATGAATATCTTACACATAATAGCGTTATTTTTTCGATAAAGGATCATTACGCTTCGGTAGTGCTTTGGGTGTATCTCCGGGTCTCTATCCTCTTTGAAGGATGTGAAATGCAGCATGTAGAACTTCAGTGGAGGCTCTGCCTACTCGATCTCATCCGTGAAGGGTGACCTGCTTATGTTGGTCATGTCTCATCGTAGCACCTTATCAGTGACCTCATTGTGTTGGAAATCGCGCAATCGCTTAGTCAAGAGGCTCTCTACTTCTTCCTGAATTTTCTTTTGTTAAGGGTAGCGGAGCTCTAGGCTGCCTTCGGTAGTTACCTACTGGTTTAGGTTGCTCTTCTATATGCCCGGTTGGTCTATGTCGTGGATGCGGTGTGTGTGGTACGTTTCTAGCAAGGGAGCGAATTACTCGTAGGCTACTGGTTGAACTTGAGCTAGATTTAGTGATTACTTCTCTTCGTCCGTCGTGCTGCCTACTCTGATGTATGGTGGATGATGCTCTTTATGAGCCTAGCCGCGAATGAACATTTCACCTAGAAGATTGCTCATGTTGATTGTCAGAATGTGGCACCAACCATGAATGTCTGCAGGCCTAACCGATAGTGCACGCTCCTCCGCGCACTAAGATGAGAGTATACGCTATCTCGGGGGCCCAGTTGGGAGTGTACACTGCCTTAACGCTCGATTCGTGAATGGTCTAGTGTTTGCTTGTCGGGACGCTGCTAGAGAAGTTCGTTGTCTACCCTTGTCCTACTTTGGGACACGTCATCTAGGGAACACTATATCTCGGTACGTTGCAATAGTTGATTCACCAAGACCGTCTGCTGCGCGAGGGGGCTTGTTAACTCTATGACTTGTCGAGACAAGTGTTGTTCGCCATTTGGGTTAGAAGAGCTTAGATGGTATGTGTTTCCTTGAGTAATAGAAGTGTAATGGACTCCGGGCACGAGATTTGAGTTGGGATATGTCAAATCTACGAAGAATAGGGTGAAAATAGACCTGGTTTAATTGTCGGTTCAGAAATATGAAACCGAGATGGTTGAACCGGTCATTGACCAATTTGGGCTTTTAGGAAGGCCACAGAAGTAGGCTGGGCCACGTGTGTAGGTTGCCCCGTGTATGGCGAGTGTAGACGCTGGGCCTAGGCTTGGCTCCGAAGCAAGATAGGCTCGCGCTTGCCTTGGGCTCTCTAGTGTTAGGCTTGGACAGCTTGGGCCGTGCGTTGAGTAGAAGCAAGCAGGGTTTGGGCCTGCGCTGCTGGGGTAGCAGCTTAGGCTACCTTTGGCACCTGGGTTTGGTGCTGCACATTGGCGTGGGCTTGGGCTTGTAGTTGTCTTACTACTCCCTGCTCCCTGCTCATTATGGGTCGTGGTGGCTGCCACAATGGTGCCCTGTGGGGGTGGTGCCGCTCTACTTGCCATCGCATTGAGCCTCATGGATCGTCGTGGTAAGGCTACATCACGATCTCCATCACTTGGTCTGAATCCTTGAACGTAGAAAGTTCCATTCGTTGTGATTTCTGAATTTCTAGTCATTGTACTTTTCTTTTACATTGATTCAAAGAACTTATAAAAAAATTCTAGGAATAAGGACGTACGAAAAATCTACAAATGAACGAGAAATGAGAAACTTTGAATGCGAAAGTCTTCTTCAAGCGTGTGAATCAAGACTCTCAATGAAAGCACCAATTTGTGGATGCAAATTTCAGTCGTCTTCTTTTTTGACAATGCACCTGCAACCTAAGATTAAGGCCAAAAAACTCACACGCCCAGAATGATTTTGAGAGGGTCGCTTTGGCCTAAGAATCTCTGATGCCAAAATTAGAATTTGAGAGAGAAAGTGTTTAGGAATTTGTGGAGGGAAAATGACTTAGCATTTTAGTGGGAAAACATGGCTATAAGGGAGTGGCCGGCCTTATTTGGAGAATAGGAGCCGGCCACATATGATCAAATTGTAAGTGGAATTGCAAGATATTATGTGAAATAATATCTTGCAATTAACTTGGCAATTAATCCCAAATTGAATAGGAAAATTGGGAGTTACCTTTTGAGTGAGGATTTGATGAGGAGTGATGAAAGGGTTTTGAATAAATACCATTTTGGTCACATTTGACTCTTCCTTGATTGAGCCGTTATTGTCCGTTGTATGCGTGTGGGAATCTCGGTGTGCCTCAAGGGTAATTTTGTCATTTTCAACCAAAAGTCTACGTGTCACCTTCATAATTTTCTTGATTATTTTTGGCTCCACAAGTACAACTTACTAAGTTAAAAATTGGTGTACTCCACCTTAAGAACTTCTTAAACAAAGTAAGTTACTTGTGAACGAAAATAAAATCAGCCTGCGCAGTAAAGTTTATGACTCTGCCCTTGAAAGAAATGTTTGACAATGCCTGTGATCTCACTAAAAGAGACAACACTCAGCATACATGCATCCTTCTGATGGTCATTGGCAATAATCATGGAAGATTAGGCTGATTAGCAATGTCTTGCACATACTAAATTTTGGTTAATATTATGTGATGGATGCTATAATCAAAATATTATGGTATAATCATAAAGCCCAATCCACACAAAATGGTGGCCCAAGCCTCAATTCCCATTCCAAGTGGTCCAACACATAACTAATATTGTAGAGAACAAAACATATATAAAGGTCATTGGGAATCTTGTTTTCTCCAATGTGGGACAAAAGTCTCAAAACTCTAACACTTATCCTTATCCTCTACATGGCCTAGGTTTTGTTGAATTTGTTTGAAGGGTTTACTGATGAGCTAACAAAATCTATGGCAAGAAACATCATTTAAGTAATGATTGAATTAATCAAACCGTTAAACTACATTCGTAGTAAACCCTGGTTTATCAAACCCTAGCAATCCTGATAACAGTAAAACTTGATTGCAGTTGAAGAAATCTCATCGATACCTTGTTATTTATCTTGATCAAGGTATAAAACATCGATGATATCGGAAATATCGGTAGTCCAAAAACACGGAAATATCGATGGAAATATCGAGATATTATCGATATCGATAAAAATTGAATAAAAACCACGGAAATTGTAAGAAAAACTTGGAAATTTTTATTGAAACTTTGCAAGATGTTTATTTAGTCAATTATCTATTACTTTATCATAAAAAATTGGAAGGAAATGCATTGCATAATGGATTTAACTGATTTAAGTTGATTATATAGTGAGTTGACAAACATTGTGAGTGTAGAAAATATGTAGTAATTAATGAAACAAGTTTAAACACACCATAATCATTTATATATAATGAATTAGTACAATATTTTACATTTTATACATTGCATGGTAAGATACATGAGTTAGTACCACATAGAGTTCCTATGAGGTTCAAAATTTTCACTATCTTCATCATCTCTATGTGTAGAGTAAGTGTACAACAACAACAACAAAGCCTTTTCCCACTAAGTGGGGTCGGCTATATGAATCCTAGAACGCCATTGCGCTCGGTTTTGTGTCATGTCCTCCGTTAGATCCAAGTACTCTAAGTCTTTTCTTAGGGTCTCTTCCAAAGTTTTCCTAGGTCTTCCTCTACCCCTTCGGCTCTGAACCTCTGTCTCGTAGTCACATCTTCAAACCGGAGCGTCAGTAGGCCTTCTTTGCACATGTCCAAACCATCGTAACCGAGTTTCTCTCCTCTTTCCTTTAATTTCGGCTACTCCTACTTTACCTCGGATATCCTCATTCCTAATCTTATCCTTTCTCGTGTGCCCACTCATCTAACAAAGCATCCTCATCTCCACTACACCTACGTGTTGATGCTTCACCGACCAACATTCTGTGCCATACAGCCTCGCCGGCCTTATTGTCGTCCTATAAAATTTTCCCTTGAGCTTCAGTGGCCTACGACGGTCACACAACACGCCGGATGCACTCTTCCACTTCATCCATCCAGCTTGTATTCTATGGGTGAGATCTCCATCAAATTCTCCTTTCTTTTGCAAGATAGATCCTAGGTAGCGAAAACGGTCGCTCTTTGGTATTTCTGATCTCCGATCATCACCCCTATTTGGCCTCCGTTTGCACTGAACTTGCACTCCATATATTCTGTCTTTGATCGGCTTAGGCGAAGACCTTTAGATTCCAACACTTCTCTCCAAAGGTTAAGCTTTGCGTTTACCCCTTCCTGCGTTTCATCTATCAACACTATATCGTTTGCGAAAAGCATACACCAAAGAATATCATCTTAAATATTAAGTTTGTGATCTTCGCTAGATTGCTCCGGTCATTAGTGTGGATACGTATGTAAATGGATAGAGACAGGAAGCAAATACAAGATGTACGTGGTTCACCCAGATTGGCTACATCCACGGAGTAAATGAGTTCTCATTAATTGTGAAGGGTTTACACAGTACATAGGTTCAAGCTCTCCTTTAATGAGTACAAGTGAATGATTTAGTACAAATGACATTAGAAAATATTGTGGGAGAATGATCTCGTAATCACGAAACTTTTAAGTACCGAAGTGTGGTATCGTCTTCACTTGCCTTATCTGTCTCATAGGTAGATGTGGCATCTTCTTTGGAAGTACTCTTCCTCCTTCCAGGGGTGATATCTTTAACTGGTGGAGATGCACAAGGTAATGTATCAATTTCACTTGACGCTTACTTGTAGTTTCAGGCTTGGTCAAGCGCGATACAAACCATGTAGTAGGAGTCCCCCAAGTCGCCGAGCTAGGGGATCTGCTGAAAGAGGTGACAGACAAGGTAAGCAATCAGGGCTCCAAGCAATCAATCCCAGATCAGAAGTTTGATTTCGAGTTCCGGCTGATTGTTATCCTTCTCCTTATCTTGCAGGCAGCATGAAGGATAAAGAGAAGAAAAGGAGAAAATGTGATATGCGATACTTTTGCTTTTGAAGAAGTAACTTTCCACAGGCTTATTCTTGAACTGGGCTGGAGGGTTTTCTAGTTTTCGCCAGAGTATAAGGCCGACTGAAGAATTTGAGGGTCAAAACAAGTCCATCAAATATAGAGTACGTTCGACCCTGCTGATATGGGATACTTTTACTGTTGACAAAGTAGTGGATGTATCGGCACGTGTGCTGTTGCGCTTGTCTCCACATGCTTCCTTGTATCCTTCTCACTTGCCCTATTTGTTCCTCAAGCAGATGTGGTATCTTCTCGGGAAGCATAAGATGTTGAAGATGAGTACTCGAGAGCAATGTCAGGTAAGTAATCAGGTAAGGGGTTCCAGGCAGTCAGTTCCGAACTGGAAGCTTGATTCCAAGTGCTGACTGATTGCTCTCTTTCTCCTTGTCTTGCAGGTAAGAACAAGGCCAAAGGAAAAGACAGGGAAAAAGCATGATATGAGATACTCTTGCTTTTAACCCTGATGATATGAGATATTCTTGCTCTGGTGTAGCTTGTTTGCAGAGGTATTCTCGGGGGGAAAGAAAGCTGAGTATTTCGAGAGGCTTCGTTGGAAGTGCCCTCTCAGATATGAGGAAGGGTTGAGCATTTTTGCAGGTCTGCCTGTCCGTTGAGGATGAAGGTCAACATATATAGGAGTCTCCCTAACAACAAGGAGTAATGTTATTCCTTTACCCTGCTTGGTCATAGCACGGTAGTGGGAGCTGCCAGCTTCACGTGTTTTAACTCTGTCAGAGCACTTTGAAAAAGTGGTATGTGGTATCTGGAAAGCTGATGTTACGTGTGAAGATTACAGACAAGCTTTATCCAAGGAGATCTGGCTCTCGAAGTTGAGAAAGCGGTGTGAGGATTACAGACCAGCTTTATCTAAGGGGCTCTCGAAGTTGAGAAAGCGGTGCCTCTTCGGTTTTCGAACAAGCAATCCTGTCGGGGATCTGTCTCTCGAGATTCGGAGAACGGTGCCTCTTCGATTTTTGAGAAAGCAATCATGCTAGGAGTCTGTCTCTCGAAATTCGAAGAGCGGTGTCTCGTCGCTTTTTGAGAAAGTAATCATGTTGAGAGTCTGGCTCTCGAGATTCGGAGGACGGTGCCTCTTCGATCTTGAAGCAAGCAATCTTGTTGGGAGTGTTTTCTCGAATGTGAGTAAAGGTTAGGCCTGTTTGCTAGTCTACCTTGCCACGGAGCACAGAGGTTGACACACAGGAACTTTCCAATTATCCAGTAGTGGCCCTGTTCCTTTACCCTTATGGGTAATAATATGGTAGCTAGACCTTCAAAATTTATGTGTCTAAACTTTGTTAGTGCTGTTTCTTTGCTATTCTTTTAACTTTCTTAGTCATAGCAATGTAATGTGAGCTGCAAGCTTCACGTGTCTAAACTTTATCAGAGATTTTGGCAAAGTTATCTGTGGTACCCGTGAGCTGATGTTGCGTGTGGAAAGTGGATGATTGAACAGTAACATTCACGTGCTTTCTACTTCACCAGAAATCTTCGATAGAATGTCTGTAATTTCCGTAAAGTTGAGTATGCATGTGACAGGTGCCTTTTCGATTTCTGAGATCGGCCCTCGTGGTCTCTGAGTAGCCCAGCTTTTGAGAAAGCAAGCGCCTCTTCGATTTCTACGATCGACCTTCGTGGCCTTTGAGCAGCCCAGCTTTTGAGAAAGCAAACGCCTATTCGATTCCTGAGATCGACCCTCGTGGTCTCTGAGCAGCCCAGCTTTTGAGAAAGCAAATGCCTTTTCGATTTCTGAGCAGGCGCCTCTTCGACTTCTGAAGCTCCATCGAGTGTAAGTTTTTATAGAGGCTGGTATTAAGTTCCAAAGCACACTTGAATCTCCACCAGTAGAAGCTCCTTTCTTGAATTTCTAAGATATTGATTTATCCGACCTCTTCTCTCTTCAACACCTTTGAAAATGTCTGGCCCCACCGACCGTCGTTTTGACTTGAACCTTGTTGAAGAGGCAGCCACGCCTTCTCCAAACAATATATGGCGCTCATCCTTCTTATCTCCTACTGGTCCTCTTACCGTTGGGGATTCTATGATGAAGAATGATATGACCGCTGCGGTGGTGGCCAGGAACCTTCTCACTCCTAAAGATAACAGACTACTTTCCAAACGGTCTGATGAGTTGGCTGTTAAGGATTTTCTGGCTCTCGGTGTTCAGTGTGCAGGTTCTGTGTCTAATATGGCCCAACGTCTATTTGCTCGAACCTGCCAAGTTGAATCATTGGCAGCTGAAGTGATGAGTCTCAAACAGGAGATTAGAGGGCTCAAGCATGAGAATAAACAGTTGCACCGGCTCGCAAATGACTATGCTACAAATATGAAGAGGAAGTTTGACCAGATGAAGGAATCTGATGGTTAGATTTTACATGATCATCAGAAGTTTGTGGGTTTGTTCCAAAGGCATTTATTGCCTTCGTCTTCTGGGGCTGTACCGCGTAATAAAGCTCCAAATGATCAATCTCTGATGCCTCCTCCTTCTAGGGTGCTGTTCAGTACTGAGGCTCCGAATGATCCCCCTCCGGTGCCTTCTCTTTCTGGGGCTCTACCGACTGCTGAGACTTCTCCTAAGCAACCTTTGTGAAGGCTCCCTCTTGTTTGTTTAATTTGACTCATGTATATGTACATATTTGTAACTTATTGCAGATATCAATAAATAAGCTTTGTTTCATTTCAACGTATTGTGTTAAATACACCAAAGCCTTCTTCACTAAGTTCTTTAAATTTTTCTTTTGTTGAAGCTTGTATGTTGAAGCTTTGTGAGTGGAGCATGTAGGTTGAGGTAGTGTTCCCTTAATTTCCCGAGTGGGGAAAACTTCTCGATTGGAGACTTGAAAAATTCAAGTCACTGAGTGGGGTCGGCTATATGAATCTTAGAACGCCATTGTGCTCGATCCTGTGTCATGTCCTCCGTTAAATCCAAGTACTCTAAGTCTTTTCTTAGAGTCTCTTCCAAAGTTTTCCTAGGTCTTCCTCTACCCCTTCGGCCCTGAACCTCTGTCCTATAGTCGCATCTTCTAACCGGAGCGTCAGTAAGCCTTCTTTGCACATGTCCAAACCACCGTAACCGATTTTCTCTCACCTTTCCTTCAATTTCGTCTACTCCTACTTTACCTCGGATATCCTCATTCCTAATCTTATCCTTTCTCGTGTGCCCACATCCAACGAAGCATCCTCATCTCCGCTACACCCATTTTGTGTACATGTTGATGCTTTACCGCCCAACATTCTGTGCCATACAACATCGCCGGCCTTATTACCGTCCTATAAAATTTTCCCTTAAGCTTCAGTGGCATACGACGATCACACAACACGTCGGATGCACTCTTCCACTTCATCCATCCAGCTTGTATTCTATGGTTGAGATCTCCATTTAATTCTCCGTTCTTTTGCAAGATAGATCCTAGGTAGCGAAAACGGTCGCTCTTTGGTATTTCCTGATCTCCGATCCTCACCCATAACTCATTTTGGCCTCCATTTGCACTGAACTTGCACTCCATATATTCTGTCTTTGATCGGCGTAGGCGAAGACCTTTAGATTCCAACACTTCTCTCCAAAGGTTAAGCTTCACATTTACCCCTTCCTGAGTTTCATCTATCAACACTATATCGTCTGCGACAAGCATACACCAAGGAATATCATCTTGAATATGTCCTGTTAACTCATCCATTACCAACGCAAAAAGGTAAGGACTTAAGGATGAGCCTTGATGTAATCCTATAGTTATGGGGAAGCTTTCGGTTTGTCCTTCATGAGTTCTTACGGCAGTCTTTGCTCCTTCATACATATCCTTTATAGCTTGGATATATGCTACTCGTACTCCTTTCTTCTCTAAAATCCTCCAAAGAATGTCTCTTGGGACCCTATCATACGCTTTTTCCAAATCTATAAAGACCACGTGTAAATCCTTTTCCTATCTCTATATCTTTCCATCAATCTTCGTAAGAGATAGATTGCCTCCATGGTTGAGCACCCTGTCATGAACCCTAATTGGTTGTCCGAAACCTGTGTCTCTTGCCTCAATCTATGCTCAATGACTCTCTCCCAGAGCTTCATTGTATGACTCATTAGCTTAATACCCCTATAGTTCATGCAATTTTGTACGTCGCCCTTATTCTTGTAAATAGGCACCAAGGTGCTCTTTCGCCACTCGTTTGGCATCTTTTTCGTTTTCAAAATCCTATTGAAAAGGTCAGTGAGCCATGCTATACCTGTCTCTCCCAAGGCTTTCCACACTTCAATCGGTATATCATCTGGGCCCACTACTTTTCTATGCTTCATCTTCTTCAAAGCTACAACCACTTCTTCCTTCCTGATTCGACGATGAAATGAGTAGTTTCTACACTCTTCTGAGTTACTCAACTCCCCTAAAGAAGTACTCCTTTCACGTCCTTCATTGAAAAGATTATGAAAATAACCTCTCCATCTATCTTTGACCGCGTTCTCTGTAGCAAGAACCTTTCCATCCTCATCCTTGATGCACCTCACTTGGTTTAGGTCCCTTGTCTTCTTTTCCCTTGCTCTAGCTAGTTTATAGATATCTAACTCTCCTTCTTTGGTATCTAGTCGCTTATACATATCGTCATAAGCCGCTAACTTAGCTTCTCTCACAACTTTCTTCGCCTCTTGCTTCGCTCTTTTATACCTTTCACCATTTTCATAGGTCCTATCCTTGTATAAGGCTTTACAACATTCCTTCTTAGCCTTCACCTTTGTTTGTACCTCCTCATTCCACCACCAAGATTCCTTTTGCCGTGGAGCAAAGCCCTTGGACTCTCCTAATACCTCTTTTGCTACTTTTCGGATACAGCTAGCCAAATGTGGGATTCCATGGCTAGTTGTATCCGAAAAGTAGCAAAAGAGGTATTAAGAGAGTCCAAGGGCTTTGCTCCACACCAAAAGGAATCTTGGTGGTGGAATGAGGAGGTACAAACAAAGGTGAAGGCTAAGAAGGAATGTTGTAAAGCCTTATACAATGATAGGACCGATGAAAATGGTGAAAGGTATAGAGTAAGTGTATTTTAGCATATTTTCACAAAAAAATAAGTGATATGGTGGTCAAGGTGTTGAAGGAGTAAAATGGGAGGGGTTCGAATCCCCTTGGTGTTTTTTTTTAATATAGAAATTTATCCTAGATAATAAATATTAGCTTGCAAGCTTTGCAGACATCTTAACGACCATACAAAATATTACAGGCTGAATATGTAATTACAAACATATCTATAGCGAGTTGGATAAGGCCTAAGTGCGTGGTTGACAAAGGGAGAGGTTCGAATCCCAACCTGCATGCATAACATCATAAAATAAAATATTATTAAAAATATGGATAGAAAACACCTTGAATTGTCAAAAGCTCCAAAGTAGTGCCTCTCTCCAAATTGATACGTTCCCCCCCCCCAAAAAAAAAACTTAAATCATACATTGTCCCCAAGATGTGGAAAAAAAATAAAAATAAAAGACAATCGAAAAGGAAATTAAAAAGCTAAACAAAACCTAAAGAAAGATAACAATAAGTAAAAGACACCCAAAAAAATAAATTAAACAAAATAAATAAATAATGAGAGAAAAGAAAAGGAAAGAATGCACCTGGTGGAATATGGACCTAAGGTCTTAATGAACCATGCACTGGTTCATGAAAACCCAAGTAGAGTTTGGAAGAAAGGCCCACGGAAGGGCACCATGATGACGGGAGAAGCCAAGTCTTGGAAGGAAAGCCCACATAAGTGCACCATGAACCCTAGCAAAAAGGAGTATTAAACAAACAGCAATCATGCACTCTCACCTCGAGCCCAGAGCCAAACCACTAACATCTCTTTATTTCTCCAAACTCTTCCCATTGCTCCCAAGACTAACCCAAACCATTTCACCCATTTCTCTCTTGTCTTTGTAGCTCCATCGTGCAACTCTTTCTCTATTGGTCATCTCTACCTGCAACCCTAAACCAAAGCAACCTACACCACCATTATGCAAATCTCGTCCTCTCGCTTCGATTGGGCAAACAGCCCATAAACGGATCTAAGCCAATATAAGTGCACAAAGATAAAGAACCTCTTTTTTTTTTTAGTCATCACCGTTTCTAGTTTCCTTTTTTATAAGAAAAGGGAGGAAACCCTCATACATGTGTGCTTTCTGTGTAGAAATCCAAAAACCCACGGTGATAGCACAGATGAAAAGCACGAATATCGCGATATTATCGATAATATCGTGATATTTTGATGATAATTAAATGGATAAGTGTGAAAATATCGTCTTCTCACAAAAACGATATTATTGGCGAAATATCGCCGATAATATCGATATTTTAGACTGTGATCTTGATTGAGATTCTTTATTGTTCTTGCTTGCAATAGGACAAGCATATGTCGAACATCCGTTATATAAGAACAGGGATTCCTTTTCAATGTCACTAGTAAGTATACCCACACGTTGCTGCAGGATTGAAAATTATATTTAAGATTATGCAAATTCTTTCACTTCATAAGCAATGTTTGAGTCAAGAACAAAGGATTACAAATGACCAAAAAAAAAATGAAAATATAACTTGACAAAGAGACCTATGTTGCAGTCCTATTAGATTAGGAATGTGATTGTGTAAATCCTAGTTTATTTTGGAATGTCTCTTATATTCCTATTAGGAGTAGATTACCCATTAAATGTTGTAATCCTAAAGGGAAAGGTTTGTACCTGTCCTACTACTATAAATAAAGGCACAATGGGGTGGAATAACACACACCCACAATTACACATCTTTCGCATTCTCTCTATCTATGCCGCACCTCTCTCTCTCTAGCCTCCATAATTGTTCAGTAAATTATGCCTACAACACGTTATCAGCACGATATTGACGCTGCACTAAAAAGAGAGTTTATTCTTTAATCATGGGAGTATTACGTTTTAATCATTCTTATTAATTTAGTGTTTTGAATTGATCTATATGTTATTGATTCAATTTAATTTTTCTATGTTGAACGTGATACAACTCATTGGAGATGCAATTATGGATTTATGAGAAGGATCTTCTACAAATTTAAAGGCTCTTGTTGTTTTCTGCCAATCATGTACGCTTAAAATAAGGGAAGATATTTGAAAAGACCTTGAAGTATGAAAACATTCCCCATGATGCATGAACCCTCTATGTTTATATTTTCCTTCAGATATATATATATATATATATATATATATATATATTGTATATGTTTATATATTTGTCAATATATATATTTGTTTCATGCATTACGCATACATGCTATGTGGAATTATGAGTCAAAGAATTGAAATAAATTAGAAGCACTTAGGGTTTCAACCCTAAATTTTGAAAGAAAAAAAAATCGGGATTTCATCGCGGCTGAGCAGCTGCACTGCGCCGCGTTGCTGAGCAGGCTAGAACGACGTCGTTCCAACTCTTGGACCTTCTCACAGTAGCTCCACAGGCTTGATGTCTTTGAGCACTTAACCAAGCATCGACCTAGGTTCGGTTTTGAACATGGCCCGAAGCCATTAGTCCAAACAGGAAGGCCTATTAAGGCATTGACCTAGCACTCAGCCTACAATGCCAACAGCCATGTTGCTGGGCTCTACTTTATTCACTCGACCCGCCCTGCAGCAAGCTTTGCTTGTTGGGCCTTTGCCCCGCGCACACCCCGGCCCGCAGCCTGAGTGCCCAAACGCCAGCCCAGATGGTTGATCCTAGTTCCCCATGGCCCAAAATGACCCTAGCCTTTGGCTAGGTTTCCCGCACCACACCCAGGCTAGCCTCGTGCAGGGCCCGAGTTCCCCCGCATGTTTTAAGACCCAAACCAACAACTTGGACTACTGGGTTTTTGTTTCACACCCTGGCTTGTGGCCTGCAGCCCACACCCGAGGCCCAAATACCCTTAGGGCCTTGCTCTATTAACGGCAAACAATTTTGGGCTACATATTTTCGAACCCTAATGGTATTTTAAGCATTCCCAATAATTTTAACCTAAATGTTATTATTATTTTTGCTTCTACAATCGACCCCATTTGGTCTCGATTTATTGAATTAATTAAAAGTGACCTGCTGTCCATTAATCTAATAATGAATTCAAAATTATTGACCTGAAGATCACTTTTGGACATTAACGATTCAATAATTTATTTTATACTTTGAACCGTTGACATACTTTTGTATTCTCGAAGCACTCACACTTGAGTTCCTGAAGCAACCCAAATCCACTACACTTAGTTGTGTATTGCATTCTGTATTTTTGCAGGAACCTCTCTTTTATGAACTAAACGTTCATAAACTAAATTGAACCTGTAGTTTCAAATTTAATGTCTTTGAAACCCGAAGATTTCATAAAACAATACACCCATGATAACCCAACGTTTTTCATGAAAACCATGTCTTAGAACTTGAATGTTCTAACTTTGATGCTTATGGATGATTCCTTCCCATAGCAACAATCACAATCTTGTTCCTTCCAATTCAATGGATTATCGAACCATCACAAGTTTGATTTTCTGGATTTGGATGTTTCTATTAGAAACCACTTTCTGTGGGGTACAAGACGTGAATCTCCACTTGACTATCAAGAAGCTGAGAAACCATTGAAGCCAACAATGGCATGGAAGAGCTGAATAAGCCTCCGCCATGATCTTCATTCGAAGACTTAAGCTCAAAGCATTACAAATGGAAATACCTCCCGATCGTGGATTCCATGGCTCTTTGGCTCGCTCCTACGGACCATCTAATCATGAAAAACACTGCCTAAAGCACACCATGATTACGTCGATGTATAAACTATGCGTCCATCGTTATAGGTTTCAGTAGAAATACCATATTTTCAAAATCATTAATGATTCAATTTAACCGAAAACCTGAGACCATCTCCGGTTCTTGGCAAATTAAATTTCAATAAACAGCCACACATGTGAAATGAATGAAAAGAAATAGATATCTCAGGGATTAATAGTTTACTATCGAAGGAGATCTTGGTGAGCCAGGCCGACCTAGATGCTATAAATCACGCGACGCCTCCAAAATAACCACGGAGAGTATAGCACCAAGCACCCAATCCAATTTGAATCCGTAGTGTTGTGATAAAGAATGAAGAAAAAGTTAATTATTACAACCCCAGCTTTTATAAATGCCATATCCCAATCTTGTACTCGATCATATACCAAGGTATTGAGGCTAACATTTCTAATCTAAATGTGAATCATAAAGCAAAGAACAAATCTTTTGTCTTTTGAGCAACCATGCCTATATAATCGAACTTCGCTTACCAAAGTGGTCTTACTAATATTATTCACAAAAAAATAAAATAAGATAGACCAAAAAAACTTTCTTTGATTTGAGCTCACCCAATAAAAATTCCTTCAATTAAGAGAATATAATAAACCATACATTAATACAATATCTTAATTGAATTATCCTTTTGGATTGAATAAATTATAGGAGAATCAAGTGATTGAATAATATAGATGACGAGAGTGTAAAAATCATTACCTTTTGATCTCGTCATATATGTGATTCATAGTATCATCATATCATGCGAACCATATTTCTTAGACTGATACATAGCTTCAGTACTAATGTTTTCACATAATTAATTTGAGAGATTAGAGGTGCGTGAGATATGAAGTTTTAAGTTTTTATGTACATTTGAAATTTTGAAGAGAGATTTTTTATGTTTTCTAAGGGAAAAACTACAGAAAATGAAAATAAAAGGCTCTGTTTGGTGTTTTGAACAACTAAATCGATGCTTTCATGGGATTTATTTTCAATCTTGATTGCATTTCTTTGAAGTAATTATCCACTTCTCATATTTCCATCCCTTGATTCTCGGTTTATTTATTCAATTAAAAGCCTAGAAAAAATTGGATCAGTACAACAAAACAAAGGAGGAGTGCAATCATTTTTCTTTGCTAAATTTCTAAATTGTTGCAAAAAAAAAATTCAATGATATACCTTAGTTGCAACATGCCGTCAGTGATGTACTCACCTAAATTTCGAATGAAGATAGATGTAGGTATAGAGGTCAATGGAGGAAGCTACCGGACAAAGCTGCGAGAGGGAAGGCAAAGTTATGGTCGTTCATTTATGTGAGAGGGAAGCAAAAGGTATTTTACTTATGCGAAAACTTGCATATTTATTTCATACCCAACACTCATATCTTTAGTAGGAATACAAATTCACCAAAAAGTTGGTTGAACAAGAAACTAGATAAAAATCCAAACATTCCAAGGTCTAGTAAGCAGCACTGCGATAGGGAGTCCAAGTTCTTCAGCAGCTGTGATGGTAAAAGACATGAAACTGTAATCACCAATATTATTCAAAGAAAGATATAGACATTTGATAATAATCATACATGAGATTCATACAATCTTTTCATATATTGCAAATTAGAAAATAAAAAAAATAAAAACAGAAAAAATAAAAGTACCTCTTGCCCCATCTCTTGAAAATCCAAATATAAAAAAAATATCCTAAATACCAAGAAAACATAGAAGCAATTCAATAATTACCAAAGAGAAATCCACCACGCATGAAATAGAAAATAAACAAAAAAATACAAAAAAAAAAGAAGGGTACCTCATACTTCGCCTACAACTGCTCTTCAAAAACCAAAAATCTTAGAACCTAAATACCAACAAAACACAAAAGCAATTCTATAATTACCAAGAAAAATCAGAGGTATTGCTGTCGAAGAAAGGGAGAGTGACACGCCCCGATTCCGATATCTCCAAATATCAGGATAGGCACGTGCAAGCCGACACCCAAAGGTGATGAAGCCATTTTAAACATGCATACATATAAAATATGTAATTATAAAGAAATATACCAACGTAGAACCGTGTTCAGAGTATACAACTAATCAAGAATAATGTGAAAGAATTATTATAAAAATTTACAAACAAAGGAATCGATCCTACACAGAGAATACTCAAAGATACCTATGCGGAAGCGCCCTGACGCCGGGATCGTATACCTCAATTCTAACTCTTGAACATATTAACCCCCTGTTTTGAAAATGTATATATAGTACTACATAATAGATTTTCTGAAAACTCTAACATGCCATGAAAAACGTTCGTAGAACATGTACATGTAAAACAATGCTCAATAATGGCAATCTAGTGGCCCGAAGGCAAATCCGTAAACCATCCATAAATTACATCAATGATGTACTCAACTAGGGGTATCATAGTGGCCCGAAGGCATAACCATCACCCGAAGGTGAAGCTGTACGACACTGGGTTACGCCAATGAAGAAATCATGGTCCATCACCCGAAGGTGAAGCTATACGACTTTGGGTTACACCAAAGAAGAGAATATAACATATATATGTATATATAGTGCGTCCATCACCCGAAGGTGAAGCTGTATGACTCTGGGTTACGCCAGAGAAGAAATATAGGGTCCATCACCCAAAGGTGAAGTTGTACGACTCTAGGTTACGCTAGAGAAATATACATATATATAAATAACACACCGACACTATCCCCGGGCTAGTGAAGCTAGGAGTATGTCATAAATATCATCAACTGTGTCCTATGGCCATAGACGTCTACATACTCGGTTGTGTGTATGTGTTGTCTGATAACCCACCAGATAAGCACTGAAAACGTATCTCAAAAATCGCATATCAAATCCGGAGCTCAAAAGCTCAAAGCATCATCTCATAAATCCATAATAAATCATATTTGTAAATTCGTAGTATTTTATATACAAAAATATGATAATTCATAACCTTTCGTAAAACGTAAATTCGATAAGTCATAAATAATGCATAAAACATAAAATCATGAAATCATGCTTTTCGTAAATGCAAGCCTAATATTTTATAAAAACACGCAAGTTAAGAAGGGGTCCATTCACATATATTTTGTTGCCAAGAACCGCTCGAATGAGAGAGGACGGGTCACTTCCCACTGACGCACCTAAACACAAATAAAGACCATTTTATAAAACTCTACTAAAACGATAGAATTTGAGAAAACGAATAACGGATTCAGATTCGGCACGTCAAAAAACCGAATGAGAAACATCTAGTTCCCCCACGCGCCGCCATGAGCCACCACGGGGCGGCGATCCAGGAGGCCACGCGCCACCGTACGTGCCAAGATGGGTTGCCAGAAAAGTCACCAACGTCGTAGTGGACGGCGGCGGAGCACAGTACCTTCGGTTAAGGCGCGTGGAGGTGTGCTTCATGCGCCAGCCATGATAGCCCTCCACGCCCACCCACGTGCCGACCATGGAAGCTGGGTATTGGGACCAGGCTGAGTCCGATCTGGGATTTGGGTTGCTGGGTTAGGCCGAGTTATTGAATTGGGCCTAGTTATTGGGTTAGGCCTGGTTTTGGTTTTGAGTCCAGGTTGCTGGGTTGAGGTTAATTGATCATGGATTTAGGACAGATTTCAAATTAGGTTTGGACCTGGTTTTAGGTGAGGGTTAGGTCCACCTGATTTCAGATCATGGGTCGGCCGACTTTCCCGAAAAAGAAAGCTAGAGCTTGGATAGCTCCGTTCAAGCTCATTTCTCCACCAAAAATGATGTTCTACATATGGAAATAAAGCTAGGAATGAGAGGAATATATTCGTACTAAAGGAGGCCGAATGATGGCCGGAGTTGGCTGGAAAACGCATGTAAAAGTCGTGGCCCTCGCCGAAAAACTGGGGAAGGTTCCCCCGAGTTGTTTCCTGCGTCCAAAACTATCCTAATCGCCCTAAGAGATAATTGAGGAAGTTTGGGATAGTTTTCGAAGCTTACCGTCATTGGAAACGGCGATGATTTGCCACAGAAACTTGTACAGTGAGAAAGAGAGATGAGGATGAGATTCAGCCGGTATGGGTCGCAATGGGGAGGTCGCGAGGGTGGTGGGGTTGCCGGAATGTAACCCATGATGGTGGTGGTCCAATCGTTGTTGTGGTGTTTGTGCGTGCGTGTATGTCTGTGCTTGGTGAGGAGAGGAATACAAAGATGGGGAGAAGGAAACAAGGAGAAAGATGAATGAGAGATGAGAGGGAGTTAAAGGTTTGATAGAGTCCGAGAGATTAGGGGAGGGGATGACACAGGAAAGAAGGGAAAGAGGTGTGGCCCCACAACCACAAAATTATAAAGTAATAAAAATATATAACCCTAATATCTAGAATAGTGAATTGACTAATTTGCCCCTCGACTTCGTAGTTCCATAAAGCGTTCATTGTAACTCCAATTTCGATTCCGCTTGCATCCACGTGTTTGTAAGGTCGAGTACTACAAGGATACGCTAAGGAAACAAATCTTACATGACACGACAAGATGGTCAACAAAAGTTAACGTTTTTCCTCGAATGACATTTTCATAAATTCACACTATAAAATTATAAAAACTGAAACATTTAAGGACGGGTCATTACAGAGAGACACGTGATGAAGACAATACCAGATGATTTGAGGATGTCCTTAAAGTCCTGTGAAAAAAAAAATTAAAAATGAAAGCTCAAAATAACCACCAAAATTGATGATGACAGAGGACATAAGCACCAAAATTAAAGAATACAAAATTTCACAGCCCAGAAGCTAATTTAGCAGATAATTAGTAGTTGATGAGATAAACAATATATATATATATGATTAAACAATCCAAGAGTTAAATTATAACAAATTCATATACTTTGAAGCTAAAATACCCGTTGACCACAAAAAAAAAAATTCATGCAAAGATTTAACCTTTAAGAATGAATATTAAAAGCCAAAACC
Organism: Malus sylvestris; assembly: GCF_916048215.2. NCBI lineage: Eukaryota > Viridiplantae > Streptophyta > Magnoliopsida > Rosales > Rosaceae > Malus > Malus sylvestris. Next base: position 8,960,584 of record NC_062269.1, read on the forward strand.
CAAACTTAAAACCCGGGATTCATAAATCAGAGTCTTGATAGCCATAATCAAGGGCTTATTGAAATCAGAGCACTCATACTTCAATTCGTCTTCAGTGCTCCAAAGTCATTTTTTGGTTTTTTTTTAGAGAGAGTTGAATTGTTAAGATCTACTCTACGTCTTCCTTGTTAACACAGAGAGAATACTAACAATCTTCATATATTTCATAACATCCTCCTTCTGATACAAGCTGGCTATTTGTAGTCGGTTCTCTACTAACCTCCTAACTAACCAACTACTTACACAATTATCAATCACAAGATGCCACCTGTCCGAGCATCCTAACAATACCCCCCCCTTAAAACTGATCTTACAGATCACATACAAAATTCTGCATAAATGTACAACACAAGACTCAAACAATTTGCACACACAAAGAAAGACAACACAAATTCAAAGATCAACAATTTCGGGAAACTTGATCTTCAAATCATTGTAATTCTCCCAAGTAGCATCCTCTGTGGAGTGATTATGCCATTGCACAAGAACTTCGGTCACTGCAGAGTTGCCTTTCTTTACCATTCATCGAGCACAAATCCGAATGGGAACATCTTGCAATATACCAGCATCCGTAATCACTGGCAAGGGCACTGTGGTTTGCACATTATCTCCCAAATGTTTTTTTAAACAGGACACATGGAATACCGGATGCAACTTAGAGTGATCTGGGAGTTTGATCTTATAAGCTACATTACTGATTTGAGCTAACATTTGGAATGGTCCATAGAAACGAGGTTGAAGCTTGTGAAAAGGATGTGCTGCCAAGGTTTATGTTGGTAAGGCACTAGGCGGAGATAAACCCAATCCCCCACTGTGAAAACCCTCTCAGTCATTTTTTTATCTGCCTGAACCTTCATTCGACAACGAGCCGCCTCCAAATTACTTTTGAGTAGAGATAAAATGCTATTCCGCTCATTCAAGCATTGCTCCACTGAGTCAACTTTGGTAGTGCCAGTTTCATACACAGGGACAAGAGGAGGAACATAACCATATACTGCTTCAAAAGGTGTCATCTTAATGGCTGAATGGAAACTAGTATTGTAACTCCACTCTGCCCATGATAACCAAGGGACCCATCTTTTGGGCTGCAGGGTGCAAAAGCATCGCAAGTAAGTTTCTAAACACCGATTAAGAACCTCAGTTTGCCCATCAGTTTATAGGTGATAACCCGAGCTAAAACAAAGCTGATAACCTTTGAGGTGAAAAAAATCATTCCAGAACTTGCTCATAAACACTAGATCTCTATCACTGACTATGGACTGTGGCATACCATGTAATTTGAATATGTTATCCACAAAGAGTTGAGCTACCGAGGAAGCCGAGTAAGAGTGATTCAAAGCCGTGAAATGTGCATATTTAGATAGCCTATCGACAACTACCCAAATCACAGTTTTGCCTTTGCAGGAAGGAAGATTGGTGATAAAATCCATTGATATGTCAGACCAAACCTTAGATGGAATAGGCAATGGCTACAAGAGTCCAGCAGGCGACATGGTCTCATACTTATTTTGCTGACAAATAGTACAACACGCCACTTTCCTTTTAATGTCCTTCTTCATTCCCTCCCAATAGAATGCCCTGGAAATCCGCTTATATGTCTTCAAAAAAACCTTCATGGCCAGCTGCAGGACTAGCATGAAATTCAGTGAAAATCTTATCTCTCCAATGGCTTGATGGGCTTAATACAATTATGTGCTTGTATTTCAGGAATCCATTATCCAGATGAAAGCGTAAGAGACCAATGGGAACATCATCGCAGTGAGATTGGAGTAATTGTTGAGACTTAGCAATAATCCAAGAGTCATTCTCGATATGACGTCGTATATCATCCAACCAAGATGAGTATGGATAAGAAAGTGCATTGATAGAACCGACAGTCTGAGAACTAACAATGTCAGGGGACACCCGAGATAAAGCGTCGGTAGCTTGATTGTCACACCCTTTCTTATATTGTATCTCATAGTCGAAACCAAGAAGCTTGGTGACCCACTTTTGTTGAAAATGAGTATGAGCTCTTCCTTCCAAAAAATACTTCAAACTGTGGTGGTCCATTTGAATAACAAAATGATTCCCTACTAAGTAAGACTGCCACTTTTGTACAGCATGGACAATTGCCAACATTTCCCTCTCATAAGCTGATAAAGCCTAGTTTCTCGGGCAAAGAGCTTCACTGGTAAATGCAATTGGTCGCCCGTCCTGTTGTAACACAACTCTAATCCCATGCCCGGAAGCATCACTTTCAATGACAAAAGGTTTACTAAAATCTGGCAAGGCTAAAACTTGAGGTGAAAGCATGGCTTGTTTGAGAGTATTAAAGGCTACCGTAGCTTAAGGAGACCATTTGAACCCATATTTCCTCGTGAGAACTGTGAGAGGACTTACTATTTTTCCAAATTAAGGTATGAATTTCCGGTAATAACCTGTTAACCCCAGGAAGCCCCGCAATGCCTTGACAGATGTAGGCATAGGCCACTGGGTGATTGCTTCTAACTTGGCAGGATCAGCAGATACCCCCTGTTTAGATACTATATGACCCAAATATTCCACCTGATCCTTGCCAAATGCACATTTGGACATCTTAACAAATAAGGCATGTTGCTGTAGAGTTTCAAATACCACTTTCAAGTGTTGCAAGTGTGAAGACCAAGACGTACTATAAACCAAAATATCATCAAAGAATACGAGAATGAATTTCCTTAAGTAGGGTCGAAAGATTTCGTTCATGAGGCATTGGAATGTGGTCGGGGCATTCGTAAGTCCAAAGGGCATCACCAGAAACTCATAATGCCCATCATGTGTTCGAAAGGCTGTTTTCTCCACATCTTGAAGGTGCATCCTTATCTGGTGATAACCTGCCCGTAAATCTAACTTGGAAAAGAATTGTACACCAAATAACTCATCCAACAATTCATCAATAAGGGGAATAGCAAATTTGTTTTTAACTGTGATACTATTGAGCCTTCTATAATCCATGCACATTCTCCATGTACCATCATTTTTCCTAACCAAAATAACAGGAGACGAATAGGGACTGTTGCTTACCCTTATGAACCCTGATTCCAGAAGATCCTTCACACACTTTTTTATTTCTGTTTTCTGCATAGGTACATATCTGTAGGGTCTACTGTTTGGTGGAGAGCTGCATTCAATCAAGGGAATTCTGTGGTCTTGAGTTCTATGAGGAGGCAGTGTCTTAGGTGGAAGAAACACCTCTTCAAATATGGCTAATAGGTCCTTTAACTCCAACTGTTGTTGATCTGTGAGATTCACAGAATTGGAACTTGCCGTATTTGGTCTCATATCCTGCAAGACCAAGGGTTCTGTTTCTACTTGGTAGAGTACTGCACCCACTGTAGTCTCTTGCTGCAATAATTTATGCATTTGTAAAGCTGAAATATCCTAAAAAAAACTACTAACATTTGTAGGACTTGTGATGCAAAAGGTCTTAGAGTCCTTGGAAAACTGCATATACAATTTATCAAAGTCCCATAGAATAGAACCGAGTATTCTCAACCACTGAATTCCTAGTACAATATCACACCCCCCTAATGGAATAGCATACAAGTCCGTGACAAATTGGAAATCCTGAATCTTGACAGAAACTTGAGCTAAGGTACACTTGGTCACCACTTTTCCCCCATCAGCAATCTTGACATTAAACAAATGCTCAGTAACCAACTGTGCCCGTGACCGTTTCACCAATCCAACGTCTACAAAGTTATGAGAACTGCCAGAGTCAATCAATATAGTGGCTGGGAAATTTTTAATCGAACCCCCAACCTTTATAGTGTTAATGGAAGGTGGTGCAGGGGTACCAAACAATGCACAGGCAGTTATCTCAGGTTCCTCAGTGTCTAAACCGTCAACATCGTCACATACTGAATCCTAAACATCAATTAGCAACAGTTGTTTCTTCGCGCATGTATGACCCTGAAAATATTTCTCTCTACAATGAAAGCAAAGATGATTTCTTCGACAGTGATCTTCTTCTTCAGGTGTCAATCTCCGAACATTACTAGGTTTTGCCCGAGTCTCATAAGTTGTATTAGGATTAACAGTTTGCAAAGGAGATCTAAAAGTGGATTGAACCGAATGAGCTTTAGGAAAAGATTTCACCTTAAGATTGGTAATCTTAGCATCCAGTTGTTGAGCAAAGGCCGAAGCTTCAAGCACATCTCTGGGTCTCAAGATTTTGACATCATGTCGCAACTCCGGTTTGAGACCCCCCATAAAGCACGATTTGAGAAATGCCGAACTGATGTCCCGGGTTCGATTGGATAATCGTCTGAAGTCCCTGACATACTTACGCAAGGTTCCCGTCTACTTCAAATTGACCAAACTTTCTGCAGAATCATCCAACTCATAAGGACCAAATTCTTGGCATAGGACCTTTGTGAAATCACTCCAGTGCGGAAAGTTTTCTAAGCACCGCGCCCATTGAAACCATTGAAGTGCATCCCTTTCCAGAGGGAAAGACGCCATTTTTACCTTCTTGGACTCCTCAACATTAAAGAAATCGAAGTAGTGTTCTGCCTTATAAACCCACTCCATTGGATCGTCGATACCGTTGAATCTCGGAAAATCCAGCTTCAAGAATGGAGGACGATTAGGTTGAATGAAAGTGTTCCCCATTTCTTGATGATTAGGATTAAGATTCAGCCTTTCTTGAAATTGGGGATCGGTGCGAGTGGCCTCTGATGATTCCCCCACTGACCCACCATTCAATCGCGCCATAAGGGATTGCAACTGATGCAACATCAAATCCTGGGTCGATTTGAAATCTAGCAAATGTTTTAATCCGGGTCATCACTGTGGAAAAAGTGGCAAAAGCCGAAAGTTCCCTCCAACGTGTTTATTCCAGGATTAAAACATATTAATCCAACTTTAATACAATTTCATTTACTAGGTTTTGATAAATTAAAACAATGGTTCAGTGAAACTTACCATATAGAAGAAAAAAAAAAGATTTTTTCGGTGGATTTGACATCTCTAGTGGTTGTTTCTCCCGATGTCATGGGTCATTGCTATAATGAAAAAGGTAAAATGTTTAGTTTCCTTCAATATCTCACTATATTTCAATTCAATAGTTAAAGTATAGAGCATTGAATGCAATTTTTTGTAAAAAAAACTAATGAAAATAACTTGAAAACTTTGAGTTTTAAAGATAAGGACAAAATAAAGGGTAAAGTAAATAGTACCAAGTTTAACTTTTTAATGTAAAAATATGATTTTTCGTTAAAGTGAACAGTTCCATGGGTTTTTCTTTAAAACTTCATTTTTTGTACTTATTGCATGGTTAAATCAATTCTAGAAAGTACAACTTATTTTTAAAGTAAAAAGGTCCAGTCCCTGTAAAACTCATGCTCTTATCGTTGATGTTTGTTAAACAAGATATGTATGGTATGCCCCAAAGAAAATGTCAATTTCATGGATTAGACACGTTATGATTATGTTACGAAATAAATAGGTTCTTTGTGAATACTGCAAAAATAAACACATCAGCTTTACGTGTACATTCACTAGTTGGTAACATCGTGTATAATGTAATGTACATATTCGTCGGGAAATTTAGAAAAATAGCCAAATTTTGAATCATAAATTGAATTTTAACCAATTTTTATAAATATTTATAATTCTAACCAAAACTTGACATGAAAATATCATAATGCCTTTTACTGGAGTTCACGGTTCCTTGTTCTTTGCCTTACCCTTTTTCAAGTAAAAACTCTTCCCCATTTTTCTCATGTCCTTATTTGCCTTGCTTTTTATGCAATTGCTTTGGAAAATTATGAACAAAAGCGAGTTAAACACGGTTACAGAGAAAGAAAATGGCTTATCACTTGTGCTCTTCACCCTCATCTTTCTTCCACAACCCCCAAACTTCCTCCCACTCTCTCACTTCTTCTTCCCCAACTAATTTCCGACTCAGAATCTCTACAATTAACACCCCCAGACTCAGTTTTCCTTCACTGCAACTTCAGTCGAGAACCTCTAAGCAAATACACCATGTTTATTTTCAAAACCCATATTTTACTTCGAAAAGATCGGGCACGGTTGGCTGCTACTACTACTGCTGAATAAGTAATCACAGAAGAGCAAAGGATCATTAGAAAACATGACTGTAGTTGCATCACGTTGTATAAGAAAAGCATACAATTTGAAAATTTAAAGACTAAAAATATATTGGCGGGGGCAGGGGCTGGAGAGGAGGAAGGCAGTTCTTTGGCCCTGGGTAAGTTAAAACCATCGAAGCTGCGAGGGTGCCCAACAGACAATACCTATTCGTACAATAACTCCAATTAACACCCCCAAGACTTAGCTTCCTTCGTTGCAATTTCAGTCACAAACCTCTATGCAAATACACCATGTTTCTTTGCAAGACCCAGTCGCAGAAGTAGCACAGCACTCTAAAGCTCCAGAAATTGAAAATATTCAGAGCTCCGTTGGAAATTCCGGCTCTTTACGAAAAGCTACATTTGGGTCAGAAGCTTTAATGGTTGATAGCCTTACAAATGGTGCCAACTCTAGCAAAGCAAATGGGTGTGAACTACACAGCAGAGGGCATTATAGTATTTTCATGTCAATGTTTGGTTAAAACTATAAAAATTAATAATGGTTGGTTAAAATTCTATTCATAGTCAAAATTTTGGCTGTTTTTCCAAATATTCCATATTCGTCTATATATTTTTAAATTATGGGCCTAGCCTCATAATGGATTAGTAATAATTTCAAATTTATCTTTAGCGAGAATCAAACTTAAGACCTTTCACTTACAAGTGAAGAGGAATACCACTAGACCGTGGTACTAAATGGCGTAAGTATTTTCTACATTGAATATACATAAAATATCACACAATTTTCAATACTATTATTGACCCTAAAAATTACAAAGCCTACATGACACATAGGCCAAGAAACTATTTAGCTAATTACGTTCTTGTGAATGCAGGCGTGCCAACTCGCAACCAAGTTTAGTTGAGCAAATACATTGTTCGTTTCTGCACTTGAGTAACTACTATCGTGGAAGGAATGTATGTTGGCCTAGGGTTCTAGAACATAAATACAAGGTTGCTTAATTCACTATAAATTTAGGATCTTCTGCAACTGGTCTAATTGCTTCAACTATATTTGTGAGAATATAAGTGCGTTGAATTGGTATCAGGCTGTACGGACAAAGATACTAAAAGAAAATGAGTGTTTTTATAGTGAACATGGTTTGGTTGTCTGAATGTCGAACTATGAAGTGCACCTAAGAGTAACAGACCATAAAACACTACACTTCGCTAGAAAGCTAATGAATGACCTCTTTAGGTGAAATAATTAGAAACTTTTTCCCTGCCCAACTAGCCAAAAGCAATTGAAGGTGCTCCTAAATCGCCTGATTCTACGACTCCAATATTGTTTACTTATCCAAACTGAAGATGTGTTGACCAAAACTAAAGATGTATCAACAAGAGGGTTAGGATAGTACTTTTCTCAAGGTGTGAGAAGGAGTTGACGCACCCCCTAAAAGCTAGAGGCTTCACCTACCGACCTCACAGAGAATAAAATGAGTCGCCGGGGGGCCAAACTCATCCGGAGATGGAGAAAAAATAAAAACCTCTCTCAACATGAATGCATCAACAAAACTCGGTCGAGTTGAAGGGAATCTCCACTGCAAAACCACTTCTATTTATAGGAGTGAATTTCGTGATGACCGAGTTGAAGGGAATCTCCACTGCAAAACCACTTCTATTTATAGGAGTGAATTTCGTGATGACCGTGTGCTAAGTTGTAAAATCAAGTAATATTCCAATTCCTCAACATGTTCTCTAAATATACTGAGAATTATTCTCAACCGAAACTCTACCACCACAAAGTCTCGCTGTCTTCGACTAGGACCATGAACCCATATTGATTCAACCTTTATTCGGAATACTTTTCTAAGCATTCATCAACCAACTTTTTAAAGTTTTTATGATTCTTCATTGATAACAAGACAAATCCCCACAACGCCCTCCCTTGCCCGGTACAAAATCCTAAAACTACACCCACGACTACGTGCTATAACCCGAAACAGCACGGACAAGTTCAGACCAACAACACTCGATTATAAAGCTCACCCATGCCCGCCTCTTCCACCATTTTACCGTGTTCATGTTACTTCGCTCCACACCATTTCGCCCGTCACTATCCGAAACGGCGAAACTGACAGAAAGATCTGGTAACTAAAATGGGCAGCACCTGCAGAAAAATTACTGCACCAACATAACATAAAGTTTTGTAGGAAGGAACCATGTTGCCTTTTAAGCAAATCCAGGATCCAATTGACAAACATAAGTTCATTTCGATAAATTCAAGTATGAATTCACGCAAAGAAGAAAATCTGTACAACAGTAAGAATCAGACACAGGTCCTTTCAGCGTTTCAATTCTACTATCTTTTTCTTTCTATAAAGAACTGTTATATAAATTCGTTCTTCTCTTCTTTACAGTGCAACTTCACAAGCTAACCTTGTCAAACGTCAAGATGCTGTTGTGCAGATGTTTACAATGCCTTGATAAATGCACTCTTCCCAATCCTTTTGCCCAACTGAGATTGCAAAAGAAGAACCAAGACCGAAATCTGCATAAAATAACAATACCGAGTCTGTAAGAACCCTTAAGAAAATAAAAACAATAAACATCGCACCCTATTTGAAGGCTTTGAAGTTTATGGCTTTCAGTGGAAATAGAAGCTAATCCTGAACATACAAGGGGGATAAATCATGGTCCTAGTGTAAGAAAGGCGTAGGACTTGTCAAGGTATGCCAAAGAGTATGTTAGTTTATTTTTGCTGATTTAACGATGCATGCAACATTAGATGAGAAACGATTGTCCTCACCTCCCAAACATCTTAGTGTGAGCTCACATCTTGCTGGATTTGGCCCAGAAGAACCCTTTCTTTCTAGTAGAATGATTCTCTGATAGGGCTCGAGCGCTCTTGGAGCCAAATGAGAAGTGCCGTCTCAAAAAAGGCTTTCCCAAGGAGCTTTTCATGCTGGAACTGGATCCCAACTTAGGATCCTTTCCTTGATGTCCAGTGCTTTTCAAGCGATCAAACACAGCAGACTCACCATCAAGGTCTAACACCCGGTTCCTCGATCTCTTGTTTCTAGCTTTCAAATCCATTTCAGCTTTCAATGCTTTTTCGGACAACTTGTGGATCTGTTTCTCCCCAAAAGTACAAACCGGGCAAGCTGGGTCATACTTGTTAATTTCAGGTGTCATATTCTCCAAACACTCGGCATGATAAACATGTCCACAAATTAACACTGAAACCACAGAAAGCTCATTGGTTGCAATAATTTTTTGGCTGCTCCATGAAGATTTCTCAGCCAAAAGCTTTGAGCAAACCCCACACGTCTGCGAATCAACAGAGGGTGTAGCTGAAACTCTGCTACTGGATCTAGTTATCTTTTCACGATTAAAGCCAAAGGACTCGCTGTCAAAAGACCACCTTTCTCTATTAGATGTGGCCATGAGCTCGGAAAATGCATTCATAGACCAACTATCAGAAGAACCACCACGGGAGCCCCTAGCAGATTCATTGCTCCATGAGGGAGGCCTTGCCTTATCTTCAGAAATTGAGAAGCTGTTGGGTGACTTGTTTCCTGGGACTCGGCCATCAGATACTTGCCTTAATAACTGATGTCCTGGAGAACAGCGGGGCCACCTCAATAGAGTTGAGCTAGGAGGAGGCAGGTGACTCTGGGATGACAAAGGGGATGCCGACAAGGATGAAGTAGAAGGCAACGAAACTGATAATTTTGTCGGGGATGGATATGAAACAGTAGGGGACTCTTCTGACTCTTTTACCTACAGACATAATGAAAGATAAGGGAGTAAATGCCACAATCATGGGATTATACAAAGTAATGGTGCTTAAATCATAGCAGAAAGAGCCACCCTGGCATTAACATCTACCTGCTCAAGACTTGCATCCATGGAAATATTTCTTGAAATGGATTGATCTGCAATAGAAACATACATATATATCAGATAAAACATGTCAATGTCATGTTAAACAGCTTACATAGAAAAGAAAAATTAAACTAAAGAGAAATCTTAAGGAGATCATCAATTTAAAAAAGATTAACTACTTTACTATTCTATTTCCCTATAAACCATCAGGAAAAATGAAAAACATTTAACTCAATGTTAAGCAGGAAGTAACGCGATCTATTCATTTTCTATCACGATTGACAAATTAAGATGAATGTGCCCTTTTAAGCTCTCAAGCTAACATGAAATAAACTGAAACTGCCCAGTCCAAAGGGCTTCACAACATAGGCTTTATGATTCTATAGTCAGTTTCCCGGAAATTACAAGAAGATTTAAAAATAAAAAATAAAAAAAAAATAAAAACCTATAACATTTAAGTAATATATTGAATTAAAAGTATGTAATGAACCACAGGATTTGACACCACCCCTAGTTGCAATGTGGCCAAGGCAACAGGCATAAAGATTCTCACTTTGCCTACCCCAACCATAGGCCAGTTACAGGAATGAAAAAAGCCCACTAAGGAAAAGGAGATTGTCATGACATGGAAGCTAAGAAAAAAGACGGAGTGCACAGTTTTGACAAGAAATGTCACAGAGATTCCAGTATTGTATTTAAGCATGGGAAACACTATTGGCATTGAAATTTATAAGGAATGATGATATTATCATTAAAACTACAACTCTGGCAACGGAAAAAGTCTTTTGGAAAACATAACAGCACAACAGAAGAAACTCATCCTTCACCCTTATCTTCAGGCACTATACCCAACAGCCATTTACTGGAAAAGTAATAACATCTAAAGAAAACCAAACCATCAGTGCCTTTCTCAATCCATATTTACATACATGAGGTAGATAAAACTTATAATCCAAATCATCAATGCCTTTCTTTCAAATTACTATTCACCTTCCATCAGTGCATATGTGTAATGCATAGCCATCCAAGTCACCCTCAGTTCAGAGCGTGGCCCTTCATGGAATATGAGCTCGTAGAGACAAGGTAACTACATCAGCATTGTCTTTTGGATTACAGGCAACTAAAAACATTATGAAGTTGTATATTGTTTTTGTCATTCACCCACCTAAATACTTTAATTGGATGCAAAAGTCTTGTCTTCGTATTTGACAAAGTCTCATAATGCATGTGACACTAAAGCAAATATGGTACATGCAAAAAACATGGCCACCTTGCAAGAACAACCATAAGAATTAAGAATACAATTTAGCAAGACATAATCCCGTAAACAAGAAACAAGAGAGTAACCTCTCCAATCCAAACGCGTGAATTGTATATGAAAACCTTTCAGAAGAGAAGAAAATTCTTCAAACTTACGCTACAAAACTACTGAAATATGAATAGAATAGAAGAGTTTTCATACTAAAAACTACCTGAAGCAGGAGTCCGGACATGCCCAGCAGTTCCCTCAGATACTGAAGATTTTTGCGCCGTATGTCTTCGAAAATGTTCCAGTGGACTTCCCTCCTCAGATACACATGCCGACTCAAATTTAACTTCTGATCCATCATTTCTGCTAACACCATCAGAAAACCAACTTACAGAAGTCTCTTCAGCTGCCACCCCCACCCGGTTATCCCACCGAAAGCTCCAAGTTGGTGAGTACCGCATATTACGATGCAGAATTTCGCTATTAGCTCTGTTTGTTATAGTCTTGTCTCTAGCAGCAACACAACAAGCAGAACCCATCCTCAAAACACACAAAACTCTAACTTACAATTGTAACCCCTCAACCACAGCTCGCATCCTCAAACTTCAAGCTCAACTGACAGTCGCAGCAACCCTGACCCCATAAAAAGTTGCTCCTTCTGACATTTGCAATCGAAGAAACAAACCATCATCATTTCTATCGTAACAAGGCACGAGCATAAAAGGAAGTGATTGAGTTTAATAAACCCTAGTTCAGTTACACAAAAGCACGAAACATGAACGAATCCGAAACTACAAACCGCGAAAAATTAAGAAGAAAACCAATCTCGTCATAGACACCACAAAAATTCAAAACTAAGTTTACCCAAATGAAAACGGTTCACGAATCTCTCATCTATTCCTTTTTCCAGGTGGGATTCACAGTGAATGCAAAAATATGGCCAAACCCGACTCGAATTTATAGGCAGTCAAATAAATCTCTGGATTTCAGCACAGCTTCAAAAATTAGACAAACGCATATTCATTTTTCATATTTTTCCACTCACAAACGCCACCAAAACTGAGCCCACCCGCACACAAACAAGCACAGTGGCAGTGAGTGGCAAATATATAGAGCTCTAGATATCGATTCAATCTGCTACTCCTTAGGGAACTCAAGATTGAGTCTAAAATCCAAAAATTCAGGAAAATCAGATTACAAAAATGCCCTAAAATTAGTAAACATTGAGGAACTACAATAGTCAGAGGATCCGAATTTCATGCCCAAAAGATCGAATTCGTAGTCAAAATTCCAAATATTTCGAAAAAAATTAATCCCTAAATTATGAAACTGGATAACAAATAATCAGAATAATCAAAAATTAATTTTAATAAAAAATAAATAAAAGCACGCAGAAAGCAAGCTGTGCATTACGAGTTGCTCCCGGAGAGGTGAAGCTGGAGAGAGAGGAAAAAGAGACTTGCAGAGAGAGAAAATTCTAGAGAGAGAAAGGGAGAGAGTGAGAGGCTGCAGCCGCTGCTTGTTGTTCGTTGCAGAAGAAGAGAGAGAGAGGAATCGAGGTCGTTTTAGACGGTTTTGGTAACGTCGTTGGTGGCTGTTGAGCTCTACGACGTCGTAGCAGGACTAACGGCGTTTGGTGACGCAAAGTGCGTGGAAACGAGCGCTTTGTTTATTCACCGATCGATTTGTAGAAATTAAAAATTAAAAAATAATAAATTGTGTTTGCTTTTGGTGGGAATTTAGGGAAATTAAAGCGTGCTTTACGGGGTTGTACTACAATGACACAGTAGTAAACAGTTCCCGATGGATTACGCTGGAGAGTGTTGTACTTTAGAGTTTTTGGAAAGATTTTGGGCGGCGGTCGACTTATGGGGTACGCAGAGTGCGTAGTACGCATTCCGTGCTTTTCACGTTCCAGCAAAGTATCCTGTGAATTAATTTTATTAGCATTGATGACAAAATCAAATTGAATGACTGAGGTACAAAGTTACACCGTGTAATTTTAATTTCAGTTGTCCAACTTAGGGGCTTGAATCATACTTTAAACAAGCGATATTGGCTTACTGCTGCAATTGAAGGTTACACCTCCCTCTCGATGTTGCCGCCTTGAGTTGTAGAGTAAAGTTAGTGGTTGTGCATTGGGTTTGGAGATGATGGCTTGATGGAGGTTGTGTGTGGCCGTTAGTTGATGGAGGTTATGCTTCCATAACATTTGAATGATTTTGAGATAAAAATGGAATTTAACTGACATTTTCAATAACTTGAGTGCTTATTTAGAATGTTTAAAAAGATTGAAACTGGTTTGAAATAACACTAAAATATTAGAAAATTTCAGGTACTTAATCCTAAAATTTAAATGGCAACATTCAAAATTTATGGTAGATGGTTTCTCATTACTTATGTTATCTTTAAGTTTGTTTGTTGCACCACAATTGTAACCACTGCAGCCACCTTTTGTTTTTTTGGTCGACGTCTATATATAAAATATAAGGTAGGGTTTAACAAGTCCAACAATTTATTAGGTGATGAGAGCTGGACGGTGCAAGTGTAGACACGATGACTAATTTGGACACTTGAGTTTTGTACGTAAATTCGAGTAATAAATAAATGAAGTTTGCTACTTGCAGTTGGCCTTTTATTTCTTCTTTTCCTTTTGCTTTCCGTGGAGTCAAAGTGGATGCTGTATTCGTTAGGAAAGAAATTCTCTCCGGATTCCTTTCATCAAATCCATTAAATCTTTTAATTCGGATCTTTGAAATTTGATCAAATGGCTAAAGTTATTATAACTTTTAAACGGGTCATGTTTTTAGCCATTGAATCAAATTTCAAGGACCCAGATTTGTTGATTGGATGAATTTGGTGGAAGGGATCCGGTTATTGAAAACATCCTCGTCAATTGTGCTTAAACTAGCTACTTAGCGTTGCAGTTTAATAATATTTTTTTTATTTGTAAATGAAAAATTTTAAGTTCGATTTTCGTTTATAACGAGTTTGAGCCAAATTATTATGAATGATCAACTGTGTGGTTTAATTCAACTTCTGTTTTTACCACTTAATGTAATATTAACGTTGTATTTACCAAACACGTCGAATCTTGAGAGTTTATGGAGGAGGGTGGAGATGTCTTTTTCAGTTGTGGTGAGGTGGCCACTTTAAAGTGCAGAACGTGATTTTGTCAAGAAGAAGCGTGTGTGGTTAAGACTTGAGAGTCGTGCAATTAAGAAAAAAACATCCACATCAATGGGGGATTAGTGTCATTTTAATAGATGATTAATCACCAAATGGGAAAGCTACAAGCAAAAGTCATGAGCAACCTTTGCCACTTTGGTTTGGAATGTTAGGTAACACACGATTTTGACAGTGGGAATTGTATCAGATGTTTTTGCAAGGTGTGTGGGTGGGGTCATAGAATGAGTAATGTATTTTTGGTAAAACGTGTTATGCCTAAGGAAAAAGAATTTTTTTGAAATGTTATATGAACATGATTGATTAAGAAAATTTGGAGTTCCTAAGCGAGTATTCGAAGTAGGACTCTAGAGTTCTTTGATCCTAAGAGCCAATTTCTACATGAAATATGATTAAAAATTAATATCAAGAAGAAAGATACACATCGATTATTTTTTTCTTTTTTTGAGACTCAAAGAGATACTATCTGTTAGTAGGCTTACTGTTTCTAATAGGAGGCATGATACTAACTCGTTTTCAATCAAGAAATCACAATGCAATAATCAGAAGAGAATGCTTGAAATATATTTGTATTCTTCTCATTGAGAGGCATTTATAAGAATACAACCCTAACGTAAATAGAAAGAAAACTAATTACACAGGATTACATGAGATTACATGGGATTGATATCAATTAAGAATCCTACCTAAAACACAAAGTCAACGTTCCGCCTCAAGTTGGTGCTTATCTATTGCACATGCCCAACTTGTGTACGAAACTTGAAAACTTATGACTCGAAACAATCTTGGTAAGGATATCAACAACTGATCTTCTGTTCTTATTGTCAGTACCTCAATTATTTTTCCTTCCATTTTTTCTTTGATGAAGAATTGATCAACTTTAACATGTGTTGTTCTATAATGTTGTATCGGATTATGTGCAATGTCACCAGCAGCTTTTTTATCACAAAATAATTTCATGGGATGATCGTGCTTTTGTACCCAAATCACTTAACAGAAGCTTAAGCCACAAAATTTCACAAACCCCCAACGCCAAATATTCAACTTTTGCATTAGAA
Organism: Malus sylvestris; assembly: GCF_916048215.2. Taxonomy (NCBI): domain Eukaryota; kingdom Viridiplantae; phylum Streptophyta; class Magnoliopsida; order Rosales; family Rosaceae; genus Malus; species Malus sylvestris. The sequence continues at coordinate 8,976,057 of NC_062269.1, forward strand.
TGGGCAACGACATTCTATTTTTACTCCTCTATGTAACCAAGTTACCCCCAACGAATGTAAAGTAATTTGATGTTAAGCGCATATCGTCAACCAAACCTGCCCAATCTGCATTAGTATAACCTTCAACCCTAAGATGGTTATTCCTTTTAAACAAAATTCATTTGACTGGACTTCCCTTTAGGTATCGTAAAAATCCTCATTACTGCATTTATATGTTGTTCTCCAGGGTCATGGATGTATTGACTTACTACACTCAAGACAAAGCAAGGTCTAGTCTTATGTGTGCCAAGTACATTAAATGACCTACTAACCTTTGGTATCTCCCCTTGTCAACCAATACTTGATTAGGATCAACACTGCTTCAATCCTTCCTCTAATGGTGTAGCTACTAATTGACAAGATGACATGTTGGTTTCGTGCAATAAAACAATAATATACTTCCTCTTATACAAGAAAATTCAAGAACTACTTCTTGATACCTCAATCCCTATAAAATATTTCAAGGATCCAAGGTCCTTCGTCTCAAATTCTGTAAACAGGTATCTTTGCAAGCCACACGTTTTTCAGGATCATTCTTTGTCACCAACATATCATCTACACACACAATTAGTGCAGTCCCATTTTGTCTTTTCAAGAACTTTGTCTGTAACCAAAGATTTTGTGAATCTTCCAAACCATGCTTGAGGGGATTGTTACAAACCATACAAGGATTTCTTCAACATGCACACCTTTTTTGTATTTATCTAGAGCATTACACCACATAGGAAGATCCAGATAAATCTCTTCGGTCAAATCTCCATGCAAGAAGGCGTTCTTCACATCGAACTGTTGTAAGGGCCAATTAAGTTTACAGCCAAGGACAACAAAACACAGATTGTGTTGATCTTGGCCACAAAAGCAAATGTATATGCAAGGTTCTAAAAAAACGCTAGGCGCTAGTCGGGCGGATTTACATAAATTTACACTATATATTATAAATTATGAGTATTTGTGTATAATTTTAGGACTTTTTTTTTCTAATTTTATACAAAGAATATTGGGCCTAGTTTGTTTTTTCTTTGAACAAAATAGTGGGCTACAAAATGGACCCAACTTGAAAGAAAAGCCCTTCTTTTCAATTGAACTGATAACTTTTCTACAACCTTTTTTGGTTTCTCCAAAGCTAGTCCCAATCAACCATCACTTGTTTAGTGGCTCTAGGGTTGCATTTATTATCAACAGATCTCTTCTTTCTCTCTCTGCAGAGAAATCCCTTTCTCTATCTTTAGTTATGCCTTTCTTTTCCTCCCATTTTCAACTTTTCTTTCGACTCCCTCTCTCTCTCTTCTCTCTCTCTCTCTCTCTATCTCTCTCTCTCTCTCTCTCTCTCTCTCTCTCTCTCTTCTTTTCAACAAAACGGACGGATCTCCCATTTTCAACTTTTCTTTCGACTCTCTTTCTCTCTTATCTTTAACAAAACAGACATACCTTTTCAACAGATCATCTTCTCTCTCTATAGTAAAACCCAACGGACAGATCTCTTCAACAGATCCCCTTATCCCTCTGCAGAAAAACCCAACGGACGGATTATGTGTATTGTTGGGTGCAAGAGCGCAAGTTTGAAGATTTGGGTTGTGGGTGGTGGATTGTACAGATGCAAGGGGAGATTTGCATAGCATTGACCGTCGCCTAGACCGCCGCCTAGCACCGCCTAGGCCACCTTGAGCGCCTAGAGACGCCTAGGTAGCCGCCTAAATCCTTCCCGCCTTACCTGAACGCTTTAGCCCAAATCGGATCGGGACTCCACCGCCGAACGCTTAGGCGGCCGCCTAGGCCGATTTTTAGAACACTGTGTATATGTGTTTGTACCATACTTGACCAATCCCGAAACTACTGAGCACCGGTCAACGTTATACCGTCAAGGACCCAGAAGAGTTTCCCTCCAACCAGGAAGCCAATCACAGTGCGACACGTGTTGACATCAGAAACCAATCATAGCACGACACGTGTCAACATCAGAAGCCAATCACAACATGACACATGTCAATATCAGAATGAAACTAGAAACTCTCTTCTATAAATAAAGATCATTCTCTCACAATATTTCCTAATGTCATTTGTACTAAATCATTCACTAGTACTCACTAAAGGAGAGCTTGAACCTATGTACTTGTGTAAACCCTTTACAATTAATGAGAACTCCTCTACTCCGTGGATGTAGCCAATCTGGGTGAACCACGTACATCTTGTGTTTGCTTCCCTGTCTCTATCCATTTGCATACTTATCCACACTAGTGACTGGAGCAATCTAGCGAAGGTCACAAACTTAACACTTTCTGTTGTACCAAAGTCCTATCTGATTTTGTGCATCAACAATATGTATAGTCGATTCCAAATTTTTAAGTGTACCATTTCGCTACTTGTCTTGCCTTGAAGTGATCCATCATTCCATCAACTTTGTACGTCACAATGTGATCTCCTAGGTAGCATTCTTCTTCAAAAACTTCAATTCTTCATTCATTGCAGCTTGCCAACGTGGATCAGCTAAAGCCTCTTGCACACTATCAAGAATAGATACAATAGATAATTGAAGCACAAATGATTTATTTGATTCTGACAAATGACTAGTCGACCTCAGTTGACACAATCAAGGTTGGATTTATTCACTGGTATCTAATTTTGCATTTAGGGTCATCTTCGTAAGTAATTTAAGGAATACCTTTGTTGACACAATCAGGAAGACTACGTGGTGGTACATGCTTCATTCTTGCTGTTGGAATTGTGGATCTTGATGCCGCAATATTTCGATTAATTAGCATTAGAAGCTGGAATTGTTGATCAATTGATCGATCTTGTTAGTGTTTGCATGTTAATTTGTCTTCCTTAATTATTATTATTCTCAGAGCTACTTAATTAGCCAGCCTTTTATGTTTAAGTTAGCTTCTTTAATTTGCTTCAATTATCTTGTTCAGCAATTTGATATTCTTTTCCTACTAGGCCCCAAGGCACAAAGAGAGAAAGGTCGTAATTAATCACAAATCATGATCATACATATTTAGGACATGCGGGTACATGTTACAGAATTCTTTCTTATTTAAATTTCATTTTCCTAGTCTTCATTTTTTTTTTTCAATGATTCATTTTGTTGAGTGTTGACACATGCAGACTTCTGTGAAATGCGATCCCTCTTCCCTTGATCCCACCCCCAATCCATTGCCTTTTGTTAATTTAGAAAATGATCATGATTATGGACGTCCATCGATCATTTTCCGCGATTAAGATTTCTTCACGGTTACCACCGGACACTCTATGTGTTTCACACAATACTCACTCACACTTCCATTTTCAAGAATAATCCTGTAACAAAATATTAAAATTACAAGAAGATATCAAATTTAATTAATTTGATCCATCACAAACCATTAAAAATAAAACAAATTCAGATAGTTAATGTGAATGAATTAATAATATATACCTCTTAAAGAAACCGTAACCATGGCTTTATATGACCAGAGTGTCAGCTTTGAGTTTCTCAACATCAGAAACTAGAGAGATAACTACCTAAGTTAAGAGTATTTATATATAGATCTTAAGAGAGTAATCGTAATTAAATTGGAAGACTATTTAGGAGGAAATCTAGTATAAGATATCTAATCTTCTTAGGATTATTATTACTTGCCTAACCCCCATTTGAGTTGAATTACGTGTTCCTTAATTGGGAGACAAGTAATAAGGTATCGACAAAGTCCGATCATCTAACTAAGGCTAAGTCCAATCGTCTGAGAGTTATGGGCTATAGGTATTCCGGTCCTTCTTGCCACCTAGAGTGCCATTTCTCAGGAGCCTATAAATTATAGTCACACACTGAGATATTGTCGATGTCAGTGAAAGGATTAACCCGCGCCCATTGCGCGAGTACAAATAAAATAAAAAAAAGAAAAAAGAAACTTCTCTTGTAAAACTAATTCCAAAATCTTTACAGGGTGTACAAAGATAATAAAAACTCTTAAATTCTTCGTCTAACACAACCTCAGGTTGTCTAACCCTTGTCCTACCAAATAATTCATTTGTAAAATAAAAAAAGTGAGGGGTGAGCAACAACCACTGTCATCAATGTGTAATATGCAGTCAAACGTGTTGTTTTACCACCATAAAATATGATATATAACATCAAAGCTTTAGCCACATTACATCATCCCTTCATATATTGGTTATCCTTCATAATATACAGCTCACCATGTGCCATTTATATTGGCTATTCTATCCTAATGTCTCCGTGTGCTATACGCTTATCCCTCGGATGTAAAGTTCTCATGCTCCAAAAACAATGCCAACAATTCCACATTAATGTATATGTACTCATCTAAACATTTTTCAAATCAAACATTCTTGACTTGTAAATAGAGAGATACTTGTAAATAAATAAAAAAACACAATAGTTCGTACTTTTCACATTTATCAAAATATAAGAAGTTTTACAACACATAAAATAAACTACTCACCCAAAATCTGAGTTTTGACAAGACAACTCAACTAACATTTCCATATACACATATAAGACTATAGCACTTTGCATGCACTGCATGCAAAGTAGCTAATTTCTTTGCACAATATTAAACAGGAGCATTTCTAAATGGATGGTTTTGGCGTCACAAAGGCAAAAAGGTTGAATTGCCGTCCTACCTTCCACGTAGCCACTATTGGATGAAGAATAAGCACCCCATATGAAGAATAAGCACCCCACACTGCTTATTCATCAAAGCCATAATTTCACACACGTATGGAAATATAAGTGGCTAAGCACTTAAAACGTATCTACCCTTGCCACCTCCAGGTTCCATGCTTTAACAATCAACAAGCATGCACCACCTCAAGCCTCCACGTTGCACCATTAATCACTAATAAAATTGGCACCTAAAACCTTAAATAAATATTTCTATTTAAATTATGGAACATTCGGGTCTAATAGATATACCCATTTGTTAATGTCAATAAGAGCATTTATTTGGCATTCCACGAAATTTTATTTGGTCCACACACCACATTCCAGTTAGCAACCATCGTTTTACTAGTTATGAGAGTAATTATCATTGCGAGAGTAATTATCACTAGATTATTTTAAATTTTAAGATTTGTGTAGTTTTTTGTAACAGCACTTCTCTAAAAATGATGATTTTATAATTTTAATACGTGAGTTTATGAAGATGCCCTTCGAGACAAAGTGTTGACTTTGTTGACTACCGCGTCGTGTCATGTGAGACTTATCTTTTTGGCGTATTCTCGTTTTACTCGTCGCTACGGACGCATGGGTGCAAACGGGACGTGATTTGGAGCTATATCGAAAGAGTTATTAACATTTAAAGTTAAGAACATTTTAGTAAATTAATTAATTTCAGATTTTGTTGAGGGGAAAATCTGGAGTGCCACGTGGGTGGCCCAGATTAAAGGAAATGAGGAATGGATGGTGGAGATGTAAAGGAAAGAAGATAAAAGAAAAATGAGAGGAAGTGTGTGACTAATAGGGAGAGGAGAGAGTTAGGATGGCCCAATTAGAAACAAACGAAAGGAGGAAAAAGGAGAGAAGAGGGGAGCGGGGGATCCCTTCGACCCTGTTCCACTTTCCGACCCGACCCGGTCTTTTTCATCTTCTCCAGTGGTTTTTTATCGGTTTTTCCGGTGAATCACATTATCTAACCCCTTGGAAAATGTTCCACGACCTTCCCTCTACCTATTACAACCCAAAATTGTAGTAATTTAGCCATGAAAACAGCACCGGTGGGTGCGGGAAACCCTTGCCGTCGATTCTCCCATTATTGAAACGATTTTCACCAATCACCACCACCTATAGCATCATCTTGAGGTCTGGAATAAATCCCAGACAAGTTTTGGGGCGTCGGAGTTCGTTTAAGGTCGAATTGAGCACACCCAAATTCAAGGGTTCTGTACGGTTCATGGTGATTTGAGGCGTTTCTTGGCCAAATTGGCCTTAGTAACAGGTATGAAAGTTTCTCCACTCATTGAGATCTTCATTTCTGTGAAATTTGAGAATTTTTAGAAATAGTTGGATTTTCCGGTGAGTCGGGGCAACCGACCGCCACCGACGGCGGCGCGTGCGGTGGTGCGTGGCCAGTGGGCTGCCAATGTCATTTCATGTTAAATTGATATCTTGATTTTAGATTTGATGTCTATATGTTATGACTTGATTATGTGAACCTAGTTTGATTAAGGTGCGTTAATTGGTAAAAATATGAAACGACGATCCGACCGTGGCATTGTCACCAAACTTTAATATGTTATAGTGCATAATATTTGAGAATCATAGGGACCGACGGATCATAAATCCGATATACGGATCTTCTTGAAATGGAATTGTAAGTTCGAAAAATAACGTTAACCGCCACTTTGTTTTGACTATTGGCGGAGATCCAACCGTTGGATCATAATGAAGTTTTAGGATAATGTTTTAGAAGCATAATGTGGATCTTTGGAAGTTACTGATCGGAAATCCGAGGAGCGGATCTTCCGGATTGAATTATGTAGGGTTGTGAACCCTACCGTCGATCGTTGACCGATGGTCAATGGGGCTTAAATCACTCTAAAACGTTTTTAGGGTTGTGTTTTACGTGAATTACTTGATCTATTGATAAGAATTCTAAGATGTGGTTTGACAATTGTCCTAGGCATTGATCGTTTGGGATGCTTCAATGGTTGTGCTAGGAAATTGTAGCACAGATTCCAAATGAGTGGATCTTTTCCTTCTTATCATATATATATATATATATATATATATATGATTGACAATTCCACAAATGTTTATAAATTGATTATTGCATATAACTACTGTGAATACTTTGAAGTACTTATGCGAACTACGAATGGCTTGATCCCTGTTTAGGGTACGTAGGCAGTCTAACAAGACGTTAGATGCAGTCATACAATAATTGAGATTAAGCAATTGAGACAAAGCCTTGTTTGGGGAATTGTTTGGGGAATTGGGCAAGGTGAAGGAATTTGGTAAAAAAAGGTGAGATTTAACCTTATGAATTGGTGATTAAATGTTGGTCATAAATCAATGTGTAAAGAATCAAGAATTTGAAGTAAGGAAACGTAAGTAATGATAATTAATTAAACTAGTGTAAAGTTGGGCTTATCACCTATAATTATTCCCGAAAATGAATAATTCAGGAGTAGGGCTTTGCAGCTTATGCATTTTTATGCCACATTATATATATATATATATATATATATATATATATATATAATTGGAAATGCTATAACGTGGTTGAGTATTAGATTTCATCATGGTTTATCTATATGTATATTACCTGCACACAATTATTATGAACGTTTTGAAGTGCAAAGGTGAACGTAGAACACCCAGGTAAGTTCAGGTGAGTTTATGGTATTAGTTGAAATGATGGGGTTATGGTATGACTACATGTATGTTTAGGCAACTCCGACCTTGTCGTATGGGTTGCAATGATAGGCAACTCCGACACTGTCGTACAAGTTGCTCATGAATTGTATATGTTACAATAGATACAGTTAGAGCTCATAAACCTGCACCCGGTGTTAGTGCTCCCGCCCGTGGCCAGGACACAGTCTTTCATGTGATGTTCACCTCCCGCACCTTACGCTCACCTTAGATCCAAGGTAGGTGCATAGTCTTGTCATACAGACCACTATTGGTGGTTCCAACTCGTAGGTGACCCGCGATTATTCGCACAGTTTTCACGTGATCATAACACTTGAGCATATTTATTTACACCCAGTGCTGTTGTACAGACCACTTTAGGTGGTTCCGACTCGTATGCAGGTATACTTATTGAGCTATGGATAAGTCGTACATGTCACTAGAGGTGACTCCGACTTATGAGTTAGCTTATGTGATGAAATATGTGATGAGCTAGCATATGTGATGAAATATGTGATGAGCTAACATATGTGATGAAATATGTGATGAGCTAGCATATGTAATGAGATATGTGATGAGCTAGCATATTTGATGAAATATGTGATGAGCTAGCATATGTGATGAAAAATGTGATGAGCTAGCATATGTAATGAGATATGTGATGAGCTAGCATATGTGATGAGCTAGCATATGTGATGAAAAATGTGATGATCTAGCATATGTAATGAGATATGTGATGAGCTAGCATATGTAATGAGATATGTGATGAGCTAGCATATTTGATGAGAAATGTGATGAACTAGCATATGTGATGAAAAATGTGATGAGCTAGCATATGTAATGAGATATGTGATGAGCTAGCATATGTGATGAAATATGTGATGAGCCATATGTGATGAGCTAGCATATGTGATGAGAAATGTGATAAGCTAGTATATGTGATGAGCTAGCATATGTAATGAGATAAGTGATGAGCTAGCATATGTAATGAGATAAATGATGAGCTAGCATATGTGATGAGCTAGCATATATGATGAGATATGTGATGAGCTAGCATATGTGATGAGATATGTGATGAGCTAGCATATGTGATGAGATATGAGATGAGCTAGCATATGTGATGAGATATGGGTAAGTCGTACAAGTCACTATAGGTGACTCCGACTTCCGTGCTAGTATGGGTTATTAATCACATGATTATTGATATTGCTAATGAGATGTTGTGTTGTGGTATATTTTTGATCTTTCTGGAAACTATGCAGGTGTTGTAGCGAGAGGTTATAATGTTTTATATTGTTTATATTAAAATTTTATTTACAGGGCCACTCACCCTTGTTTTGTTTTCACCATTCAGGTTTTATTAGCTGAGCTTTCTTATCGTTGAAGATTCGTGGCAATTCTTAGTATTGGAGATTATTTCAAGGGTACGATTCTGAATTCACTCTACTGTATCTGCTTATGCTCTAACGTCACGTGTGAAGTGGGTTCATTTTCGCTCACCAGCGCATTTTGGTATTTAGGCACTCTTAGGTTTAAATTTATTCACATTTTTCCACATCATACTTTATGGCTTCGTCACCCTCTAGGTGTCGGCCAGCACAGCTCGATTCTGAGTCTTAGTGGACATCCCGGGTCGGGATGTGTCATTTTTAAATCAAATCAAACTTACTCCACGGTGATTAGCAAAAATATTTCTCATTTTCGATCACTTGAGTTGCAAACAGTTTAATAATTAACTACCACTAGTCTCATGTCACACACTAAAGTGTGTCATAATTAATTATCACTAGTCTCATACCACACACCTAAAGTTGTGTCAATTCTATTTTTTATTGTTTTACTTATTTCAAAACTAAAAAAATCAAATACCTATAGCTTTATTATGTGGTTTTTCGTAAATTTAATATTTTTTAGATATTATGTGGTTTTTTTTGTTAGTGCCCATGTTTTTTTTTATTCATGTTTAGTTTTAAGGGAATTGTTTTTAATATTCTAAATATTTTATTTGACGCTGCTCACAAGTTGTTTTTTTATTAATTATAAAAAGTTTCTAATGCAAAAATAAAATTTCTAGAGCGTTAATAATAATTCTTTAATTTTAATTAAAGAATTAAAATAATAAAATTTTAGTTGACAATGAGTTATCATAGAGAGAGAGAGAAAGGTGCGGCAATAGTAGAGATAATAGAGATTTGTAATTGTAAAGTGTGTGTTATTCCATTTCATTGTGCCTTTATTTATAGTAGTAGGGAATGTTAATTTTTTACCATTTAGGATTAAAACATTTAATAGATAATCTACTCTTAATAGGAATATAAGAGATATTTCAAAATATACTAGGATTTACACGTTCATATTCCTAATCTAATAGGACTGCAACAAAGATGACATCTTTTAGGCCAGGAATTCCATTTTTCAAATAAAAATCTCGTGGTTCAGCGGTTGGATTGTATTTAATGAGATTGTGCGGCTGAGATTAAATAGGTAAAAAAAATCTTCCTTTTTCTTTTGCCGTTTCTCCTTGCCCTAGTTGCGAACGAGCCGCCACGCGAAGAGGAGTGCACGACGCTGAAGAAAGGAGCCAAAGCTTCAATTCCCAATCGCGAGCAAAAAGATTCGGAGATATATTTGTGAACTCAGGTATTGGTTTCCTTCTCTTGAAAATCCTGGGTTTATCGATTTGGGAATTTTTCTGAAGTTCAAAGGTACTAAAAGTGATTGGGTTCTGATTCGAATTGTACGTTCATTTGCTGGGGGTTGCTTTTCGTTTTGTTAAAAGTCCTTTAATTTTCCTGTGCCTAAATTATGGTTTGTAATTCAGATTTAAATTTAGGTCTTATTCTGTGTTGTGATTTGTTTATTTATTTTTATTTTTTTAATTTCAAGTTGATCGTTGAAACTAATTGAGCATGGCAATTGATCTATGGAAATCATAATTTGAAATTCCATTAATTTTGCAGGTGCGAAAGGAAGCTACACAGCGCATGCTTTAGCAATTAGCAGCAAGAAAGATGCTTCCTTGCCCTCAATCTTGTGTTGTTTTCTTCAACAATTACTTGGCTTTCTTTCACTCTCAATCTTCAAACCCTAAACCCAATGAATCTACAAATACCCATCCCAAGAAGCAGCGGCTTGTCAGGGAGAGGAATCCACCCACCAAGATTGGTAATCTCGAGGACGCTTTGAGTTTGTTCAATGTGAGGCTTCGACTGCGCTCTCTGCCTTCTGTTGTCTGTTTCACCCAAATTTTGGGTCAACTTGGGAAGGTGAAACGTTACTCGGCCGTGATTTCTTTGTATAACCAAATGGGTTTGTTGGGATTGTTCCTGATGTTTATATTCTAGCTATCATCATCAATTGCTTTTGTCGTTTGAAGCGTGTGATTTAGCTCATCCGTCTTGGGAAAATTCTTCAAATTTGGTTTTGAACCAGATGTCACGACCCTCAACACGTGAAGCGTGTGATTTAGCTCATCCGTCTTGGGAAAATTCTTCAAATTTGGTTTTGAACCAGATGTCACGACCCTCAACACTTTAATGCACGGGTTTCTTCTTGAGAATGGAGTTTCTAAGGCATCATGACTTTTCAAAGAAATGGTGGAGGGCAGGTTGTAAGCCAATGTGATCACTTTCAGCACACTTGTAAAGGGCTTTGGCATGATGGGTAACAGTTGTGCAGCTATTCAGATGCTCAGAAAAATTGATCAAAGAGGTTGTAAGCTCGACACCGTTGCCTATAGCACGATCATCGACAGTAAGTAGTTGTCGACACAGTGAACATCTTCTCATAAATTATTAGTATGGGTCTCCCCCATATACCATTTTGTATACCTCTTTGATTCATGGATTTCGGAGATTAGGCAAGTGGAAAGAAGCCACAAGTTGTTGAATGAAATGGTGACTAAAAATATATTTCCAAGTGCACGCACCTTCAATGTCTTGGTTGTGCATTTTGTAAGTGGGTATGGTTGTGGAAGCAAGGAGTGTGATTGGAATGATGATAAAGAGATATATTGAGCCTGATGTGGCATCTGCCTTTGGTTGTCCGCTTTAATCAACTAATGAGTCCGCTTCCAAAGTTGAAACATTATTCGGCCGTTATTTCTTTGTATAACCAAATGTGTCAATTGAGAAATTGTTCTTGATGTTTATTCACTGAACATATTATTCTTAATTGATTTTGTTGTATGAACCAAATGGGTTTTTAATTTACTCATTTTTGGCAAAATTCTTCAAATTTCGTTTTGAACCAGATGTCTCGACCCTCAACATTTTATTCCATGTGTTACTTCTTGAAAGTAGAGTTTTTGAGGCCCTAATACTTTTCAAAAAGTGGTAGGGGGACCTTGTAAGCCCAATGTGATTACTTTCAATACACTTATAAAGGGCTTTTACATGACGGGTAACAATAGTGTAGCTATTCAGTTGCTCAGAAAGATGAAAGAAAGGGGTTGTAAGCCCGACACCGTCCCTGTAAGGATAAGCTAGTTGTAAAGACACATTGAAGGTTTTATTGGAAATGATTAGTAATGGTGTTCCCTTGTCGCCATTTCGTATCTCTTTGATTCATGGAGTTTTGCATGCTAGGCAAGTGGAAAGAAGGTACAAGGCTGTTGAAAGAAACGGTGAGAAAATATCTTTCCAAATGCACACACCTTGAGTGTCTTGGGTAATCCATTTTGTAAGGAGGGGATGGATGTGGAAACAAGGAGTGTTAGAGGTAAAATTATCCGAGGGTTTCTTAGGAATAATGAGATATCAAGGGCGGTGGGACTTGTTTGTGAAATGGTGGAGAACGGTTTCTCTGCAGATGCATCAAGCACAAATTTGATAGTTGACTTAGTCTAAAGATAAAGCTGATCCCGCTTTGTTGCCATTGATAAAAAATTAATTATGAAGTTCGTTTGCATTTTTGGAACAGATCCTTCTCAGTATATCACAATATCTCGACAATTTTCTATTTGGAAACACGTAATACAGACTGGTTTTCACTTCCCCATAATTTTTCTTGACATTATGTTGTTTGAGAAATACATCAATCCCTGGCCGTATGGATTATGATGTTTAAGATGACTGATCATATATGATACAAAGCTCATATAAATGGTGAGAGACTCTTGAACTTAGCAACTTACTGAGCATAATTGGAACCACCGAAGGTTAACAACCCTTCATAAACAATTAGGACCCGTTTGGTGGGCTGGATGAGATTGAGCCTTAGAGATAGGATTCGATTGGCAGAGACTTTTAAGACAGTACTTGTAACCCATGTATATGGATAGATTATATTATCCACTCTCGTGGATTCATAAGCATCAGTCTTGTCCATCTCACATTTTGATACAACAAACAACAGATTGGACTCAAGTCCATTTTAATTGATCACAACATATCCCATCCAACCCACTAAACATGACCTATAATCCTAGGTACTCACTACTCACATTCAATTGGCTGACTCTTCTAACATCCAATTGACTCGAACTTAGTATATCTATATTTTTCCCATTCATATTCCTACAGCTATATAGGCTGATCAGATGAGTTGAATTTGTAACCATTTCTTCATGGATGGAGTTTAATCGTCATATAGCAAACTAATTGTTTATCAGTACGTTTATATTTTTCCCGTGTATAATTCTCAAAGCAATGACTGATCAGTTGAGTGGAATTTGTAACCATTTCTTCAAGAAAAATACGGGAAGATGTTATCATGTGTTACTGCCATTCGGAAAAATCTATTGTCTATTAGGAAATTTTGTCATGACAATGACTGTTAGTTTCGTCATGAATGTTTATGGTTTTTTGTTAAGGACAACAAGAAGAGGAAGGGTACTTCTAGTTGGCAGTAGTTCTAATGGTCCTTATCACATCCGTCACTACTACAATTACCAGTTTGCGCCACGAAGCATAGTTGGTCGCTCAAAGACAAAAAGCTTCGTTTGAGAATTAGCATGACAAAACCTTCGTTGCGCGGATCCGGATGCACAAAGGTGGTAAAAAAAGGGTTTGCACAACGACGGCGTAAGCTATGTCGAACAAAAGGTCTTCGCTGGCTGACAATAACCTACGTCGTGTGAAATCTTTGTGCGATGTAGCTTACTCTCATGTTGTGCAAAGATAGGTGCGCCACGTAGGTTACTGCCATCGCTCAAAGCCCTTTTGCGCGACGTAGCTTACACCGTCGTTGCACAAAGTTATTGTTATTTTTATTTTATTTTTTACAATATATTTTTATATATAATTTTAATAAACAATAATTAATAAACGAAGAAAAAGTATTTCATTATAAAATATATGAAAATGTACGTACAAGCTGTCCGAATAGAAAAAAAAACTACAACAAATAGTCATCCGAGTTTGATCCATCAGGCTACTAGGCATCGGCTAATTGAAACGGCTGGGAGGTCAAAGGTGGAGCAGCATCAGGTGCTGGCATTGAGATTTGGAGTTTAGACAGCTCGAAGGCCCGTAAGATCACACTTAACTTCTCGTCCGGGGTGACGACCTATCCTGTGGTCGGTTTGGAAGAAGAGGCACCTGTCTCACGAACCCGTGCTTTCCCCATCTCCCCCCCCAACAACCTTGCCATGACTACGACCGAGCGTCTAATCAAGGGTCTTAGTTAGGATCTTAAGACCTGCATCCTCGGGTACAGTGACATCCCTGAAAGGGGTCTCTGAAGGAAGCTGCTCTTGTTGGAGAAGAGCATAATAAGAAAAAACATTTAATATTTAATAAAAAAATGTAATTAATATTTGAACGAGTTATAAATATAAGAATAATAACAATTACATATATTTACATGGAGTTGCTTAGCGGTCTCATTGCCGAGTTGAATATAAACATCCTTGAACATGTTGAGCTCTAGGAAATTAGAACCCTCCTGAAGGAAAAAAATAAAGAAATTTTATTAACCATAATAAAAAAAAAATTGTATAAAATTTAAAATCAATATACTTTTACCTGACGTCCCGCCTCAACCCTATAGGAGAAAGGCACCAAATCGGAATGGTGGAGAAGTGTCTTTGACTCCCAAGCTTTCTTGCTAGCAACAAATTTTTTCTGTTAAACACACAATATACGTGTTAGTTCGACTATTTGAAAGAAATTATTAATTTTTTTAAATAACTAAAACATAATTAAATTATTATTAACATATTATGTACATACTTGCCACAAATTTTGTGTCCGTAAAATGTTTGCAAAATTACTCCCAATCCTCCGGCTACTCCAACAACTCCGTTGGGCAACCCTCTAGGCGAGCAATCTCGATCATCCCATTTCTTAAAATGCCCGTGGAGTTCGCACTTCCAATGTTTGAATCGAGTTGCTAAGTTCTCCTCTAAGTAGGTGGTGTCCTTGGGTATATGTCCTAAGATTATAATTGAACTACAAATATGAAAATAACAAAATAATAGTAAGAAATTAATAATATTAAGATAATATACTTTTGTTTATAATATTTGTAGACAAAATTAAAAAAATGATAAATTCTAAAAATGAAAATACAAACTGACAACTCATGTTGCATCGCTGCCTTCGTCTCCTCGGGAATTTTTGCCCAAGACTCCCATTGCATAGGACAATGCCATCGAATAACAAAATGAGCACTGTTAACGATGCTGCTATGCTGCTGTGAAGTAGCCACTCCATGATGTCGTGGGTCATACGCAATCTTAATTAATTCGTTGGACACACATACGTTGTGTGCTAGCTTCAACATTCGATTAGGCCCCCTAGTTTATTTTTTTTAGCTGCCCATAAAAAATTAAAAGGACAAAAACCATAATCTTAAATTTCTACCGAAAATTCGGCAGAACCTCGCCTAATAGTATATGATTAGAAATTACTACCCACGTGTTGCAACAGTATTAAAAATTGTATGAAAGATTATGTTTGAAACATATAAAAGATTGTCTTAGAACATTGTTTCAATTTAGGTACAATGAATTGAAAGTTTTAGCAATCATGCCCCATGTTGGGGGAATAAGGCTTTTGTCTGGAATAACATTGCTTTTATGTTTCTTCTCTTCCACCATTGCAGTTCATGCTAGAATAACAATTATTCACAATACATACAAAAATTATTGTTATTCTGATATATATAGAACTCAGACTAGGAAATACTAAAGCTACAACGCCTGAAATTTAAACCAAGTTAACTGTAAAACAAAATATAAGTTTCTCCTTTACCAAACTAGGGAGTAGAAATATGGGACACCTATAATCTTTAGCCTATGACTGTTATACGCTTGGATTGTTGAATAAAAATTGAGAGACGTTTGTAAGATGCTTGTTACTGCTTCTTTCATCAACTCTTCTTGATCTTTAACTTTGAGTTGTGGTAGATAAGTGGCACATGAATTTTCCTTTGTAAACTACATTTTAGATCTAAGAACGAAACACATTTATTAAAAAAGAGGAATGCACTGTTAGAAACATGGGTAATGAACAATTAAAATCGTAACCTCAAAATTCATATAATTTGGCCTAAACTAATTAAAATGATTTGCTTATTTTGGTAAAGGATTAACAAATTAGGTATAATGTATGAGATTAATTGTAGGATGAATAAAACACTTCAGACAACTATAAGTTTTATAGAAAAGCTTTTCAAGAGCTTAGTTGGAGGAGACAATATCTGAAATCAACACTCAAAAGAAAAAGATTATTGAAATTTACAATGCTTGATCCTACATATTAAATTTTATAATGCAATATGAAAACGCTGACCGCATTGTTGAATATTATTATGAAATTCAGCAGATTCACTAAGCACATACAATCATTTGTGTAGAATATGTACAAAGCCTGAGAGATTACTTACAGAATGTGATTCAGAATGTTGATCACTTGTGTGGGCAATAAAAGGTAGGCTCAATGAGATAACTAACTTCTACACTGCAAATGAATACATTGAGAACAACAATGCTTAGGAAATCATTTTTTAATAAGTTAACAACGAAAGAGAATACTACGTTTCTTCGGTGTCATAGTTGGAAACTCCATTTTTTCTTCCATAAATATGGATTTAGAATAATGTGAAGCTGGAATAAACAAAAATTGAAAAGGATTAGAGATTCATGGTTCTTACCTAAATTAAGCTGACATACAACAAATTTAGTTTATATAGCCTTAAATGACCATCATGAACTTAATCAATTAAACACAAATAATTTATATTGTACTTGATTTCCAACGTATCTGCTGCATATATATATCCACTGCATACTTTGATTGTGTAAGAATAGTTTTATGCCATAGAAACAATATGGCTTTTGCCCAGTTATCAAAAGGTTATTTTTACATGCAACATTCAAATACCTGCAATTGAAGAAAGCGAAGCGTTGGAAACTGTAATTTGTTGATAAAAAATCTATATGAGCTTTCCTGTAAAGTAACCAAACTAATTGCAGAAATTTTATCTTTTTGAATAATTCATAGGGATGGAAAATGCAAGCAAATAATATGAACAACAATTAACGTAATAACATTAATAAATCAAATATTTCAGCATTTTGTTTGAGAAAAAAACACAAAGGAAGCAGTTGAAATTTCTCGTCTCAATGACAGAACCAAATTATACACCAACATTCAAGATTGGAAGGTACAAAGAAAACCTTCAAAATCATGGAAATAAAACAAATTTAAATAGAATAACCATCTGCAAATCCTAAATCAGAAAAAAAAAAGCATATCGATCGAGAGAGCTATGATACTGAACTTAAATGACAAAAATAGAATAATAAACTGAAAATATTTAACTAGGTTTTATTAGAAAATATGCTAAAGATGACGTCTTGATGATAGAATTAATGAAAATTTCAATTGACATTATCTACAAATTTACACTTTCATTAATCAAGAAAATTCCAACATATGATTTCACTTGTAAAAAATGAGGAAAACAAAACTTGGTATATAATTACAGGTTAAGCTGATCTTTCAAAACGACTGAATTCCCTACTTGATATATAAATAAAAACAAAGTTGGATAGGAAAAATAGGGATGAAAAAAATACCAGGAGAAAGAGCAAAGGATATGCTGACCCAAAAACTTAATTGCAAGTGACTAAGAACCCAAATCAAATATTTCAAAAACAGATCAAGCTAGAAATTTAGCATAGCCAATGTAAATTCAATTTTCAAATCACAATGTCTATGACTTATGCAAATTATTGCCTAGTTCTACCCTAATTGCATCTTAGTTACTACTAAATATAACTACTTTTAAGGAATTTGAGGAATTGGAGTAGTAGATAAAGGACATATATTTAGCTACTTAGCTAGTAAGTTCCCTGAAACAATTAAAAGTGTAAGGTGTATTATCTGGATTTAGATATATATGAAACGAATCAATCAAAACTGATAACACACTCTTTCCCTAAATTTTGAAACCCCATGTTATATTAAGTAACTCCTTTACTTATGTCATCAAAATTCATATTCAAAGCCAAAAAAAAAAAAAAAAAAAACTCTTCCATTCTTCTTGGACTATTTGAATAGAATAAGGAGCGACAAATCTTCTCCACATTCAAAGATTAATAAACAAATTAAGCAGCAGAGAACACCCCAAAAAGAAAATAAGAAGCAAGTGTTGCAGTCATATTTAGAATAGGAATGTGATTGTGTAAATTCTAGGGAATTTGGGAATGTATCTTATATTCCTATTAGAACTAGATTACCTATTAAATGTTGTAATCCTAAAGAAAAAGGTTTTACCCTTTCTACTACTATAAATAAAGGCACAATGGGGTGAATCAAACACACCTCACAATTAAATCAATCTCTCTTCTCCCTAAAGCTTGCCACACCCCTCTCTCTCTAACCCTAGATCGCTCAATCAAGTAGGCCTACAACACGTTATCAGCACGCTCTTGCAAAAAGATAAGGAATTGACGCATCCTTGGAGGAGGCTATCATCTACCAAATTTAAAGGCTTATTCGTTTTCTGCTAATCAGGTACGCTTAAAATAAAAGAAGATATTTGAAACGTCCACGAAGCATGAAAACATTCCCCATGATGCATGAGCCCCTCTATGTTTATATTTTCCTTTCGATATATATATTGTATATGTTCATATATTTGTCAATATATATATTTGTTTCATGCATCACATAATTAAATTGTTATGTGGAATTTGTGAGTCAAAGCATAAAATTAAATTAGAAGCATATTAGGGTTTGTAGAACCCTAACAATTTCGAAAATTTTGGTAAAGTTGGACACCATCCTTGCGGCACAAATTGGGCAGTAGCCCCTTGGGCTTTGCTGCACCTACTTGGACCCCCAGGCCTTCGGTGTGTTGATTGGAATAGGCTTGCAGCCTTAGTTATTTCTTTGTGCAAAACCTGCAGCTTTCCTGGACCTAGACCAAACCCACGGCAAGCTTTGCTTGCTGGGTTCTTGTCCCGCACGCTGCAACCTTTTTTTTGGTTGCTGGGCTTTGTTGCCCTGGCCCGCATCAACTGCACACTGACGCCAACCTTGCGGCTGGGCTTCCATGCGCAACAACAAACAGGCCAGCCTTGCTGAACTTGCACGGCCCCCCTTGGCCTATATATGAAACCCAGCTTTGGCTGAGGGTTTCTCACCCTTCTCGCGTGGCCTGTAGCCCACCCCTTAATCCCTTGGGCCGTGTCTTATGCTTAAGACACCCACCCATGCCCAAATTATTTTTTGGGGCATTTTGTTTTGGACCTAATGCTATTATTTTAGCATTCTAAAATAATTTAACCCGTATGTTAATATTATTTTGCTTCTACAATCGATCCCTTATGGCTCGATTTATTGAATTAATTAAAAGTGACCTGCAGTCCATTAATCTGATAATGAATCCAAAATTATTGACCTGAAGATCACTTTTGGACATTAACAATTCAATAATATATTTTTATACTTTGAACCGTCACATACTTTTGTAGAAACGAAGCTCTTACACTTGACTTCCTGAAGAAAAACTCAAATCCACTACACTTAGTTAGTATATTGCATTCTGTGTTTCTTGCAGGAACCTCTCATTATGAATTAATTGTTCATAAAACTAAATTGAACCTGTAGTTTCAAATTTAGTGCCTTTGAAACCCAAAGTTTTCATTCAAAACATACCATATGAAACCCATAGTTTTCATGCATAAATTAAACCACTACATGTCGAAAGAACCTGTATGTTCTACGATATATCTCTATGGCTTACCATATGACTAATCACGTTTTCTCCCTCAGTTTTAGGGACATGTTGAACTTGACCAAGCTTGATTTCTCCACTCTAGAAGTCTTTGGAAAAAACTATCTGAAGTGGGTTCAAGACGTGAAGCTCTATCTCACTGCAAAGGGTATTAGAGCCACCATTGAGACACCTATCGCCAACAAACTTGTTGGCGAAGCTCAGAAGGCTACTGCAATGATCTTCATCCGAAGGCACATTCATGATGCATTACAGATTGAGTATCTCGCTGAGAAGGACCCACGCTTGCTTGAAGCAAGACACGACTGTCAACATCTTCGCTTCTAGGACTTTAAGTCCATGAATGAATACAACTTTGATTTGTAGAATCCGTTCTTTGTTGAAATTCTGCAAAGTGGAACTAACCGAATCAGATCTCCTGGAGAAGACCTATTCGACCTTCCATGCCACCAATATTGTCCTGCAGTAACAATATAGAGCACAAAAATTCACCAAATTTTCAGATTTGATCTCTGTTTTACTTCTCGCTGAAAAGTAGAACCAGCTTTTGATGAAGAATCATCAAGCGCGACCTATTGGCTCGAACGTCGCGCCTGAAGCGTATGCGACCTATTCTAGCAGCCATAAACGACGAAAGAACCGTTGTGGCTGTGGCAATGGGCGACAAGCCCAACCACGGGCCCAAGGTCAACAGAGTGTCGCACTTAAGGGAAGAATTGCGACCCAGCAGCGTCCACCACTCGCCCCTAAGGTCATAAACTTCAAGAACAAGGGCAAAGCTCCCGTTTAGGCTGCTTCTACTGAACTGGACATGTGCTATCTCTGTGGATTAAGGGATCATTGATCACGGGTATGTCGAGCTTCTCCTTAGGCTATTGCCAAGTATCATTCCCGTTGTGAGTCTAACTTTGCACATGTGGATCATCCGGAGGATGCTACTACATCAATGGAGATATCGGATTTCCAAGAGGCGTTAACGCCTATGGATGAATAAAATAGACATGTATTTAGGGTGTTTACCCCTAGTGGCCGAACCCACTAGGAGTGGCCGGCCTTACCCCCTTATTTTGCTAGGTTTATGGTTTAATTTTGAACAAATTTTCTAAGTATTTGGAATAATTTGTTTGGTTTTGGTTTGTTTTGAATTATGGATTATTATTTGAATGGATATTATTTTCTCGAATTGCTTAATTGAATGAATGGACTTATATTTATGCATGTGACCAATTCAATCAATTTATTTCTAGGTATGTCTAGTGGGGAAGTTAGTTGTCTGGCAGATAGTGCAACCACACACACCATCTTGCGTGAACGCCACTATTTTACTAACTTCATACCCAAGAAAGCTCATTTGACAACCCTCTCAGGCTCATCCAACCTGATTGAAGGATACGGAAAAACACGTATCATGTTGTCTAATGGTACAATTCTGACCATTAAGGAGCCACTCTATTCTCCACATTTCGGAAGAACGTTGCTGAGTTTTAGAGATATTAAAGATAATAAATATCATCTTGAAACCACTGAAGATCATGGTTTTGAATTTCTTTGTATCACTTCATATGAATATGGCCAGAAGCATATTCACGAGAAGTTGGAATGCTTGCTGAGTGGGTTGTACATCACAACCATTCGCGGCATAAAAGCCCACAGTGTGGCCTGCCCTATGCCTGAGTTCCCGGACACTTTGTTGCTTTGGCATGATCGTTTGTGACATGATGCGCCGTATCCTCAAATCTTCACACGGGCATAAGTTACATCCCTTTGTTGGACCCCCATCATGCAAAGCGTGTTCTTTAGGGAAGTTGAATACTCAACCCTCATATACAAAGATTATTCACGACCCCCTTAAATTTCTTCAGAGGATTCAAGGGGACATTTGTGGACCTATCCAACCAACCTGCGGACCATTTAGATACTTTATGGTGTTGGTTGATGCATCGACAAGATGGTCACATGTTTGCTTGTTGTCCATACGCAACGCCGCATTTGCTAAACTCCTAGCTCAAATCATTAAGCTAAGGGCTCACCACCCTGATTACCCGATCAAGTCGATTCGACTGGATAATGCTGGAGAGTTTACGTCACAGACTTTTGATGATTATTGCATGTCAGTAGGGGTAAATGTGGAACATCCTGTACTCCATGTTCACACCCAAAACAACCTGGCATAAGATTTCATAGAGCGCATTCAATTGATAGCTCGGACTTTGGTTATGCGAACCAAACTGCCGCTATCTGCTTGGGGCTATGAAATATTGTACGCAGCTATGTTGGTCCGCTTGAGGCTTGCTGCTACCTAACCACATTC
This sequence comes from Malus sylvestris, assembly GCF_916048215.2. Classification (NCBI taxonomy): domain Eukaryota; kingdom Viridiplantae; phylum Streptophyta; class Magnoliopsida; order Rosales; family Rosaceae; genus Malus; species Malus sylvestris. The sequence continues at coordinate 8,997,950 of NC_062269.1, forward strand.
ACCGTTACAGTTGGTCATTAGATACGAGCCTGACGTCTTGCATTTACGGGTGTTTGGGTGCGCCATTTATGTGCCAATAGCGCCGCCGCTACTTACCAAAATGGGTCATAAGAGAAAAATGGGAATCTATGTCGGTTATGATTCGTCATCAATTGTTTGATACTTAGAACCCTTGACAGGAGATCTCTTTATCGCACGTTTTTCGGATTGTCACTTTGATGAGACAGTCTTCCCGTTGTTAGGGGGAGATAAGCATGCTAACGTTCCCGTAAAACGCCGCAAATTGTCATGGTATGCTCCCACTATGTCTCATTTAGATCCCCGCACTACCCAGTCTGAAACTGAGGTGCGTTGAATTATAGATCTTCAGAGCATTGCTTAAAGCATGCCGGATGTTTTAATGATCTAGCAAAGGTGACAAGATCACATATACCCGCTGCACATACCTGCAAGGATAGATGTACTCCGTGTAAGTTAACAACCTGCCCGGGAAGGTTGGACCATCCCCGAAGGAGGGGAGGCTGAACCTTTCACGCGGCAAGCTACATTAGTAGCTAGCCAATCATCTACTCCGACCCTGAAGCATGGTAGACCCTTTGGTTCAAAGGATTCACAACCCGAAAGAGGAAAATGGCACCAACTAGTGACCCTAGTTTGAATCCGATCATTGCTCACTCATCCGTTCCAACGCATGAGGTTATTCTAGAGTATGGTGATGCTTCAGATGAAACATGCCGGCCTTCCGAGAATCGCAAGATTTTGGTCCACTAGATAGTATTAGATTAGGTTTGGAATAGGAATGAGATGATCGTAGACGATGCATTCTCGTACTCAATAGCGACTGACATCATGCTTAGCGATGACATTGAACCATGTTCCGTCGATGAATGCCAACGTAGAAACGATTGGTCAAACTGGAAACAAGCAATCCAACAATCTAGGTCGAACTTGATTCACTCGCAAAACGTAAGGTATTTGGACCTATCGTTCTTACACCACCACGCGTGAAGCTTGTTAGCTACAAGTGGGTTTTCGTGAGGAAACGTAATGAGAATAATGAAATAGTGCGATACAAAACACGCCTCGTAGCGCAAGGCTTCTCTTAGAACCCATGGATTGATTACAAGGAGACATATTCCCCCGTAATGGACGTTATAACGTTTCGCTACCTAATTAGTTTGGTAGTTTCTGAAAAACTGAATATCCAGCTTATGGACTTGGTAATCTCGTATCTCTATGGGGATCTAGATACGAAAATTTATGTGAAAGTTCCAAAAGGACTTCCATTGACTGGCTCAAATAATTCTAGACCACGGAACACTTTCTCAATTAGGTTGAGGAGGTCACTCTATGGATTAAAACAATCTTGGCGGATGTGGTATAATCATCTGAGTGAATATTTGACAAGTCAGGGTTATGTAAACAACGAACTATGCCCAAGCGTGTTCATAAAAAAGTCACATTCCGGATTTGCAATCGTTGCAGTTTATGTCGGTGACATGAACCTCATTGGGACTCCCGTAGAGCTTGAGGAAATTGCTACACACTTGAAATCAGAATTTGAGATGAAGGATCTTGGGAAAACTCGATACTATCTCGGCCTGGAGATCGAGCATTGTTCGGATGGAATCCTAGTGCATTAATCGAACTACACCCAAAAGGTGTTGTGACATTTTAATGAGGATAAAGCGAAGCCTTCGAGTACACCCATGGTCGTTCAGACTCTAGATGCTAAACGAGATCTCTTCCATCCAAAGGAGGATGAGGAAGAGATTTTGGAACCCAAAGTTCCTTACCTAAGTGCAATTGGGGCTTTATTGTACTTGGCTCAGTGCACTAGACCCGACATCTCATTCAATGTGAATTTATTGTCTAGATACAGCAATGTGCCCACATGCAGGCACTGGAATGGTGTTAAAGATATTTTTCGCTACCTCAAAGGTACTACTGATTCGGGCTTGTTCTATACCCATGAATCTCCAAGTGTTGCTGCCCCCTATGGCCCTCGGATTGATTCTCGCCTTGTTGGTTACGTAAATGCTAGATATCTGTCTGACCCATATAGAGCACGTTTTTAAACGGGTTATGTCTTTACTGTTGGAGACATTGCTATATCTTGGAGGTCTACCAAGCAAAAGCTAGTTGCGACTTTATCTAACCATGCTAAGATTCTCGCCTTACATGACGCATCGCGTGAGTGCTTTTGGTTGAGAGAAGTTATGGAACATATTTGAAACACTAGTGGTCTTACATCAGTTGTTGACTTTCCTACGACGATCTTTGAAGACAATGCAGCATGTATCGAGCAGCTGAAAAAGGGATACATCAAGGGAGACAACACCAAGCACATAGCACCAAAGTTCTTTTACTCATACCAGTAGCAGCAACATCAAAACATTGAAGTCAAGCAAATCCGTTCTCAGGACAACCTGGCCGATCTCTTTACCAAGTCATTGCCCAAGTCTACATTTTAGAAGCTCGTTTAAGGAATCGGTATGCGTAAATTATCTGAGTTGAATCGCTTATAGTTCTCTTATTTAGAAGTTATGTCTAACTTAGGGGGAGTATCTAGAAGCATACTCACATGATCTTAATATACTCTTTTTCCTACGATTATGAGCATTTTTCCCATTGGGTTTTTGCTACTTCATGAGGTTTTAATGAGGCATCCATCCTGGGATGATCATACTCCGATGAGTTCACTACATTCGTCCAGTTTGACGAGTGTTTTAGACATTATGCATATTTTCTTACTTTTCTCCTTAGTCTATGGGTTTTCCCCATTCCTTGGGTTTTACCATAGCAAGGTTTTTGCGAGTTTTTACAAATGCATACTTCAAAGTAAATTTGAGACTCGTGATCACCCGTTGTGCCGATGACTTCAACTATTCTACCTTATCTGCTGAAGATCTGATGCGATGGTTTGTTGAGTATTTACACACTAAAGGGGGAGTGTTGCAGTCATATTTAGAATAGGAATGTGATTGTGTAAATCCTAGGGAATCTGGGAATGTATCTTATATTCCTATTAGGACTAGATTACCTATTAAATGTTGTAATCCTAAAGGGAAAGGTTTTACCCTTTCTACTACTATAAATAAAGGCACAATGAGATGAATCAAACACACCTCACACTTAAATCAATCTCTCTTCTCCCTAAAGCTTGCCACACCCTTCTCTCTCTAACCCTAGATCGCTCAATCAAATAGGCCTACAACATCAAGAACAATTTAATCCAAGAAGAATTCAAAGCATAAAGAGAGGAGACAATAGAATCTAATTGATAATTAATTAGCTAGAAAGAAATATGATTATCCTTGGGATTAATCTTAGCTTTTTCGGGCATGTTTTCTGGATCCTCAAATGGCAAAAGATGTATTCCAATACCTAAGAAATTGGAAGCCAAGCTATGATCAGAGCAAGGCAAATAGTGGTGCAAATACTTTGGGAGTACCAAAGTTAGAACTGAAAGGATTGCAGAAATGTATACAATAAATGTATGAATTTACAAAAACATAAATATATATTTGATAAATGGATAAAGTTTTAGATATGTATTGACTCTAAATGCTAAAATAATATGAGACACTAAGACCATCTCCAATGGTGGCTTATAATCGAAAATTCCCCTTCCCCCCCCCCCGCCCAAACCCCACTCCAACCCAAAACCTAAACCAAACCTAAAACTTAAAATCTAAAAGGAAGGCAAATACTAGCCACAATTTAGCCCACAAAATAAAATGGGACCCACGGGTGAGAGTGAAAAGTGGGCTATGAAGCCCACACCCCAAAACCCAGTCCCCCCAACGCGCCTCACGCACCCTTTTTTTTCTAGCCGAAGGCCACCCACGTGGGTTGGTCCCCTCTGCTGTCAGCCTTATTGTAGCCCAACGACTACTTTTGTTCATCCAACGCCTAGTATAATTGGACCGTTGGTTAATCCAACAGTCCACATTCAAATATTTTTTTATGTTTATATATTTATTGAATCTAATGGCTTAAATCGAATATAATCAAATCTAAAGGTAAAAAAAAAGATCTAACGGTCCAAATTTAAATCCAACGGCTAACATAATTTTAAAAAATTATTTAACTTAAAATTCAACCAAAAACTCTATAAATACCTATGTATTTGTTCAAACATCCACACAAACTCACTTTTCTCCTACAATTCTTCCAATTTTTCTTTCTACCATATTTTCTCATTTCCAAAATTTTCAAGATGGCAACAGAGCATGTTAGAGTTTAAGTGGTTTATTAATTGTCTTTTATTTTTTTTTTAAAGTTTATTTGGTTTATTAATTGTCATTTGTATTAAGTTTATGTGGTTTATTAAATATCGTTTGTATTAAGTTTATGTGGTTTATTAAATATTGTTTGTATTAAGTTTATGTGGTTTATCATGATTTTCATGCATTGATTTAGTGATTTTTCAAAATTTATCGGAATTTAAATATTTTAAGGTTAAAATGTTCACATAATTAATTTAGGATAGTCTACATAATTTTTTTTAAAGTTAATTTAAAAAAAAATTAGCCTTAATCCATTCTTTGATAATCTTGGGTTAAAATTTTAGGCCAAAATGGTTGGAGCAGAAAAACTATTTTTGGGCTAAAACCTAAATTTTCTGGACTAAATATTTTTAGGTTATAAGCCACCATTGGAGATTGTCTAAACATGCCAAATTTTGGAATAGAAACTATTGGCTTCTTTTTGTAACTATGGCCAATAAGATCACTATGTAGAAGATTACATTAAGATCACTGTGTAGAGAATATTAAAAAAAAAAAGGTTAATATGTTGCTTTCTCGGGAAACAAACAAACCGCCATTGAAATCCACATGTCACAAAAAAAAAAAGAAAAAAGAAGCACAACTTGCAAACAAAATCAAGCAAGATGGATCCAGATCCAAAACATGATTAAAAACACACAAATCCATCACCAAAACAAATAATTTCCCTAACAAAATTAATCAAATTAACAACTTTTCAACTTGATATATAGATACACAACGACATGTATAAACATATGAGAGATATAGAGAGAGAGAGAAAGAGAGAGGTAGAGGTAGAGAGAGACTTGATGCTGTTGATGAACGTTGGGGAGTGATAAAAGTAGAGGACAACTGGAGGTTGCTAAAAGAGATTAAATTTGTGATCTAAGTGACAAACTACAGTGAAAAATTAATATTTGGCTTTTGGGTATTTGAGAAGAAGTGAGATTTAGTTACCTGTGTAAGGAGAGATTGGGAGCAAGATGAGGCGATGAGGAGATCGCGAAGCAGAGATCGAAGAGATGAGGAAGTGGAGATCAAAGAAATCATGAAATAGAGATGGAAGAGATCGCAAAGTGAAGCATGGTAAGCATGATCGAAATTGCCAATCGCGTTGCAGAGCAGTTGAGTTTTCTCGTTTTAGGTTTCTCTGGTTTCCAAAGAGGTCGAGAGATTTCTACTGGACAGTAGGGCCAAAATCGTCGTTTTACTGTGTAATACACAAAAAAAGCTAGACTTGAAGAGCAACTGAAGGGCAAAAACGGTAGAATATTGTAGAAGTAACAGTAACCCGTTTTCTCTTTTAGTATATATATAATTTCCCAAAACCTAAACACAGTAAAATAGCAGTAATTCACATCCACAACACATTTTCACAATCTAACAAATTTTCACAATCATAAAACTAATAGTTTTAAAATGAAAAAAAAATATGACATAGTGAGAATTAGAAAAAACCTACTTGGTTGGGAGCCCCACCCTTGACTGTGAATGTTGAGGAAGTGTGATCAGAAGGCTCTGGATGGCGACGGTACCAGTGAGGCCACCGTGCACTGAGCGGCTGAACTGACACTGATGACTTCGATGATGCGAGCACCTAGGATGCCCCAAGAGTAGCCTAAGTAAGCGATGTAGGCTCCCCAATTGATGGATCACTCACAGCCGTTGCAGTAGATGCTGAAAATGCGGGAGGTGCATTGTTCACACCTTGAGGACGAGTGATCAATTGCAACAACTATACAATTTTTGAACCATAAAAATATAACATTAGAGACCCATATATATATATATATATCATCCTAAATAATTGAAGTAGTTTGTTCCCTAATCCTTTCTTGCATTTGAAACTAATCAATTAGCAGCAAACTAATCAATTAGGAGAAAATTTACACCCCCTCACATTCACGCAACGCGAGATATTGGAAACATAGCCATCTGGAAACTTTGCAGAAGAAATAAAGTTGAAAAACTCTTTCTTCCCATCCAGTTTAACTGTAAAAAACGGATGGCCTTTCTTAATTATAGTACCGATTCTCTTCATCCACAAGGATGATCTAACGCCCATTCATTCCAAATTGAAGCGAGCTTTGATCGTGTGCTTCATTTTTAAATTTGACCAGTACAGGAGCTCAAATAATATACCCTTGTGTGTCTAGTTCAGATGTGTAGTTTGTCTGGTCGTATTAACCCCTTTATCGAAATGACCAAAATCCAAACGGTTTATCTGATCCAAAATCTCAACTCGAGACCATTCTCTTGGTCTTGGGCGAGTCTTTGTTGTGTCTTGGAAGGCTTTATTGTTCTAATGCCACGCGTTGTCCTAAGGGAGCCACCTACGATGACCAAGATAATAAACTTTTCTCGTATGCCAAGACGATGTTACGTTCTCCTTGCATATTGGACATGCCAAATAACCCTTTGTCATCCACCTGGAAACCATGGCATACATGGGAAAATCGTTTACGGTCCACATCACTACTGCTCGAATGGTGAACATCTGCCTAGTATACTTATTGTATGTACAAACATCGTTTTTCCATAAATCCTTTAGCTCATCAACCAACGGCCGCAATAAACATCAATGGGCTTTCCTGGATCTTCGGTATTAATAGAGTCAACATCATGTATTCTTGTTTTCATGCACTTCCAAGGCAGCAAATTATAAGAAAACACGACTGGCCAAATGCTGTGGATTGGGTTTAGAACCCCGAACGGATTAAATCTGTTAGTGGCAAGTCCCAATCTAACGTTGCGCGGGTCAGCTGCAAAATTGGGGTGCATTCGGTTGAATTCTTTCCAAGCCTGTCCATCTGCAGGATGTCTCATAACATCGTCATTTACTCGTCGTTCCTTCTGCCACCTCATGTCAATTGCGGTATGCATTGACATGTACAATCGCTGCAACCTAGGCTTTAATGGAAGATAACACATTACTTTTTGGGGAATCTGTGATGTCATTTTAAACCTTGGCTCATTTCATACAGGGCATTTATGCCACTATTTGTTCTCATTATAGAACAATATACAATTATTTACACATGCGTGAATTTTTTTCATACCTTAATCCGAGACCCGTTAACAGTTTTTGGCCATTCTTATGATCTTGAGGTAAACAATTGTTCTTTGGAAGCATCCTCTTGATGACTCCCAAAAAGTAATCAAAACATTTGTTTGACATACAAAACTTGATCTTGCCATGCATCAACTCCACAATTGCCATGAGCACCAAAAAGTCCTCGCAACCCGGATATAATTCTTGCTTGGCATTTTTCAATAGTTTTTCATAGTTTTTGAATGCCTCACTATCCATGGTTGGAGGGAGGTCATCTCCCCCTTCTTGATTGGTGTTGGTCGAGGTGTATGGATAAAAGTCATTTAGAATATCCATAACTTGTTCGTTTGGATCCACATTAGATTCAACAATCTCTACTTGTGTCACATATGAAGACGAAACATGGTCTAATTGTTCCTCATGATGATTCCAAGTAGTATAGGTCTCCATCATCCCATTTCTTACTAAATGAAATCGAACATTTTCAAATGTCTCCCTCATTGAGTTGTTACACCTTTTACACGAACACTAGATATGAGTTGAACCCAAGTTGTGTCTACTTGCAAATTCAATGAACTCATCAATTTCATCCAAGTACTCAGCAGCACAGCTCTTCTGATTCTGTATTCACTATCTGTCCATTTTGTCTGCAATCACAATAAAAAGATAAGAATTATAGCAACTTCAACTATTGTCTTGTCACCTTATACAGAGCCGACCTAGGCCCAATGCCAATAGTGTGCTTGTCCAGGGCCCAAATTTTTAAGGGGGCACCCAAAAAAAAAATCCCATTATTTAGGCAAAAAAAAAAAAAAATGATACAGTGCACACCGTTCTGTTCACCATCACTTCATCTTCCGATCTTGGACGCTTTGAAATTCTTGGTTCTTTAATGCGTATTCCAGTTCCAAGGATCAAATTCCATGTTCCAAACCTGAAGCCTTTAATTTGATTAAAGGATTATAAATGAGTTCTTTACGAACAAAGAATTTCTTCCAGATTTTTCAGAATTATATGCTTGTGCCGTAGTCATTCAAATTCCAGAATTTCAACAGAATTCGAGTTCCAAAATTTCAGTCAGTTCAGTCCCCTTATCGGCCATTCCTTCTAGACTTCCAGTAATCCAATTCCATTCGAAATTCGAACACCCAACACCGTGACGGTGCGAAACGTTCAGTATCCCATTTTTTGGTTTTGCAAGGTAAAGAACTTTTGTTGTTGTTGTTGTTGTCTGCCACGACTCACTGGGCCACTGCTAGAAGGCTAGACCCACATAGGCCACATGGCCCAAATTAAAAACCGATTTTTTTTTCAAGTTGGTTTTGCTTTTTAAAAATTAGTTTTAATGTTGTATCAGGGTTGCAAATTGTGAAATCCCAACCCCGAAATTTCACTATTCATTACGTATTTTGTTATTTAAATCCGTATTTCACGATTACATTATTTTTATTAGTTAATTTTAATTCTGTTAATTTTGGGAATTAAATCGAATAGTTTCGGGTTTGAACTTTCGTAATTAGTCTTTAAATTCGTTGACCTTTCGAGGTCACAAGTAATGTTTTCAAATAGGTCTCGAAGCCACGAGCCCATAGGCGAAAGTCCTTTGCGAGTCCGGGTTATAACGGTATAGTTACGGACGTTTGAAGTTGTGATACTATAGATTTTAAGAATTATTTAAACTCCCACTTTGTGGGAAAGAGGCCAATAGGATATTTGGGTTAAGGGACCAATCAATTAGAAGAGGAAGGGGACGAAACAAATTTTTGAGAGGTTAGGAAGCAACCAATCAAAAAAGGAGAAAAGAAAAAAAAAAGAAAAAAAAAGGGGGACTTTTCCCCCTTCCATTTCGTCAACCCGTGCACCCATAAACCCAACTTCAACCCAACCGAAGTCCGGCCAATCTCCACCATTTTGCAGGCCATTCTCACCCCTCCACCACCTGCAACTTATTCCACAACCTCTCATCTACCATATTTGCTCATATTCAAGGGTTTTTAAGGCCAATTTCAAGTAGAACCGTACTGGAGAACTCGGAGATTTTCGATGGCGATTCGCCACTCCGGTGAGTCTCACCACCCACCACCACCCTTATTCAACTCCCCTTAGACCCAGGAACAAGACCCAAATAGTTTTAGGGGCATTGGAAGATCGAGGAAGTCAAATCGAAGAACACCCATCTTAGGGTTTTCGGCAGGTTTGAGTGAAATTGGAGCTTTTCCCGGCCAAATTGGACTTGGCCACATGTATGAAACATGCTCCACTCACTAATATATAGTTGCCTGTAAAATTTGGTAATTTTTGGAAATAGTTGAATTTTCCGGGAAGTTAGGGCGGCCAACCGCCACCCGCGGTGGCTCGTGCGGCGGCGCATGTCCAGTGGGCCGATGATTTATTTCTAAGTCCAATTAGATGCCCTCAATTCATAATTGAAATCCGTATGAAGTGGTTTGATTGTTTGAACTTAGTTTCATTATGATACCTCACTTGTTCAAAATTTGAATCGATGATTCGACCGTTGGATCGTCACCAAACCTTAATGCGTTATAGAACATAATATGTGAGGATAGCTGGAACTGACAGATTGGGAATCCGATGTATGGATCTTCCTAAATTGGATTTCTAAGTTAGTAAAATTAATTGTTGACCGCCTCTTGTTTTGGCAATTGGCGGAGATCCGTCCGTTGGATCATAATGAAATTTTAGTATGTGGTTTTAGAAGTGTAATGTGCATTTTGGGAAGTTACGAATTAGAAATATGATCGGCAGATCTTTCGGTTTAGATTTCTAGGGTTGTGGATCCTATTATCGTCCCTGATCGACGATTGGCTCTTTAGTCAACTAGTCCAAGTTCTTCTAGTGTGTCAGCTATCGTAGAGTGTGGTTGAGATTTCATGGAACTCGATGGGGTCATTGTGGTGACGTGTCCTTGTCGTTTGACGCATGTCTCGAATCGTTTATAAAGTTAAAATTAGTATTAATAGAGGCTCAGTGAGGCTTTGCAGCTTATCTCGGTGAGTTACCTTAATATATGTGATATAGTGATTACCCAATTCTTTATATTAATATCCTCTGTGGATATGACATGGTTTTATAAATGTGTTTTCTGTTAAAATGTGATTTTTATATATTTAGCCATAAACCTATGTTTATGAAACATGATTTAGCTTGTGTACTAATGATGGTTGTGATATATGTGTGTTTAATTATCTCTTTTTAGGAATGTGAATGATAAGTATGATAAATGCTATGACTATGTGATCTTAGAATCCTATTAGATGTATTATGTAGAATTGATATGATTGTGCGATGTATTAGTTGGTGGCCATGAGAAGTTGATGGTGTAGTGACTACGTTGTAACCCATAAGGGTTGAGTTGTGGGTAGGTTATGTGTTGAATTTCCTGTACCATGTACCAGTGGTACATGGATGATCTTGCTTGGTTAATCAGCATTGGGGGACCATACTATGTGTGGATCGCGCTTGGTTAATCCGCGTTGGGCGATTTTTATGGCCATTTATACTTAGGGGTGATCATGCTTGGTTAATCCGCGTTGGGTGATCACTGCCTAACAGTTCTATAGGTGTGACTCTGCTTAGTTAATCAGGGTTGGGGGGTCACTATCGACCTGATTATCTTGACCCTGCTTGGTTAATCCGCATTAGGGGGTCACTAGTGGTCCTGCTTGGTTAATCCGCATTAGGGGACCATACTATATATGGATTGTGCTTGGTTAATCCGCGTTGGGCGATCGTTATGACCATGTATGCCTAGGATTGATCATGCTTGGTTATTCCGCATTGGGTGATCACTTCCTAACAGCTGTAGGAGTGACTCTGCTTGGTTAATCCGTATTGAGGGGTTATTGCTTACTTGGTTAATTTCTCAGGGGTAGCTCTGCTTGGTTAATCCGCTTTGGGGGCCATTTCCTGTTTGGTTACTTATGTAGGCTTCGACTGAACTGCATCACTCTAGCCCTAGTTTCTAGTGTTTTCGTGAACTATAGTTTTGGGAACCTTGTGTTTTGATTTAGAAAAGCCATTGGATGTCTGGATGACTCATTTGGAGATTTCAGAGACTCGACATTGATTTCTTACGAATGATTTATATTCGAGGTTTATAAACTGTGATTGATGGTTGATTCTATTATTATTATCACATACTTTGTATTATTGTCACTCATACGAGCTTTGCAGCCTATTCGAGTTCTTGATGCCTATGCACCATTCCCATGGTGTAGGCATTGATTGTACAGATGTCAAGTCTGAAAAGATTACAAGAGGTCGCTTGGTATTTTGGTTGGATTATGTTGAGTGGTCTGGAATCCCTACTCTTGCTCATTTCCATAAAGGTAGTCTGACCTTAGAATCGAGTGAATATGAATTGTTCATAGTAGACATTGTATATAAATTAGACTTATCAAGTTAGTAGTTGGAATCTAGGTGAGGAATTATGTAGGGATCCTTTATTAAAATTTGTGAATTGATATGGGACCTTATTGATTGAATTTGAATAACATAGTAAATGTTGATATCATGCTTCTTTGATTTTTAGGATTGATTAATTAGAATGATTGTGGAATGATGTGGGATATGATTATTATTATTATGATTAGTCTCGTTGCTCATTGTGGCTTGAGAATAATATTGTGCTTTGTTGGTTCTTCGACATGTTACATGTTGTGGATTAAGGTTTAATGTTGAAAACATAGTGATTTATATGATGGATGAAGTGGAAATGTTGATCGTCATATTGGATTGTCATGTAGCCTTGAATCTAGTACTTCCATACTTGTCAAGTTCTAATGATTGATTGAGGAGTGTTATATATTTCGTCTTGAATGTACTGTGGTAAATGTAGATGGGTTGTGAATGATGAACTACGAATGGCTTGATCCTTGTGTAGGGTACATAGGCAGTTTAACGAGGAGGTTAGATGCAGCCATAAAGTGTACAAAAAAATTACTACGTAGTTGGATCGTGAATTGTGTCTGTGCATATCTCAGAGGCAGGGTATGTTAAAGATACAAATACTTGGTGACGTCACGTGTCGATCCTGGACGTATGTTGGGATCGGGGCATGACAACTTTTGTGGTATCAGAGCTTAGGTATTAGGTCCAAGAACCTTTACCTTTAGATGCTGGAAATTGTGTCATGGAATAGAAAATATATTTAATGGTTTTTCTTTACTTAGATTGTGATTTGAAATTCCAATGAGTTTGGTTGGAACTTCTGATATTTGATTTGCCAATTCTGATGGTTTGGTTTGAAAGTCTGGTATGTATTTAGCCAATGAGGATTGTGGCTTGATGTTTGATAATTATTTTGCCAATGTGTATGTCTATAATTTCTGATATTTATTCTACCAATAAATGTTGCTGGGAATCTGAGTATATGGATGAGAATCATGATGATTTATTCGTTGACTTATTTATTTTGAGTTTGAATAAACTCGTAGACTGAGGTTATTATTTTATTTACTTCAAATGGAATGATGGGGAAAGTTTGAAATTACAAATTTGGTTGGTTTGGTTGCCAAAATCATGAGTATATTGATGAATTCTTATTAATGGTGGCATTTGTTGTGCTTGTACAAAGATTTGGTGTTGAGATTGTGTTGAGACGATGAAAATTGAATTTGTTAGTTGTGGTTCGATGTTGTCAAACATGATGATAGCCAAATTCGAGTATAATGAAAGCTTGATTGTTGTCCGGGCATCATTATCTGTTTAATATGTGGCATTGGTGAATGGGGAATTGATACTGAAATTACGAGAACGGAATTTTTTTAGGAGGGAATGATGCGAAATCCCGACCCCGAAATTTCACTATTCATATTTCGTTATTTAAATCCGTATTTCACGGTTACGTTATTTTTATTAGATAATTTTAATTCTGTTAATTTTGGGAATTAAATCGAATAGTTTCAGGTTTGAACTTTCGTAATTAGTCTTTAAATTCATTGACCTTTCGAGGTCACAAGTAACGATTTAAAATAGGTCTCGAAGCCATGAGCGCATAGGCCAAAGCCGTTTGCGAGTCCGGGTTATAACAGTATAGTTACGGACGTTTGAAGTTGTGATACTATAGATTTTAGGAATTATTTAAACTCCCACTTTGTGGGAAAAAAGGCCAATAAGATATTTGGGTTAAGGGACCACTCAGTTAGAAGAGGAAGGGGACCAATCAAATTTTAGAGAGGTTAGGCAACAGCCAATCAAAAAAGGAGAAAAGAAAAAAAAAAGAAAAAGAAAAGGGGGACTTTTTCCCCTTCCATTTCGTCAACCCGTGCACCCACAAACCCGACTTCTACTTGGATGAATTCTGGCCAATCTCCACCATTTTTCAGGCCATTCTCACCCTTCCACCACCTGCAACTTATTCCACAACCTCTCATCTACCATATTTGCTCAAATTCAAGGGTTTTTAAGGCCAATTTCGAGTAGAACCGTACTGGCGAACTCAGAGGTTTTCGATGGCGATTCGTCGCTCCGGTGAGTCTCAACACCCACCACCACCCTTAACCAACTCCCCTTGGACCCAGTAACAAGACCCAATCAGTTTTAGGGGCATTGGAAGATCGAGGAAGTCGAATCGAGGAACACCCATCTTAGGGTTTTCGGGTGGTTTGAGTGAAATTGGAGCTTTTCCCGGCCAAATTGGATTTGGCCACAGGTATGAAACTTGCTCCACTCACTAAGCTCTACTTGCCTGTAAAATTTGGTAATTTTTGGAAATAGATAAATTTTCCTGCGAGTCGGGGCAGCTAACCGCCACCCGCGACGGCTTGTGCGGCGGCGCTTGGCCAGTGGGCCGACGATTTCTTTCTAAGTCCAATTAGATGCTCTAAATTCATAATTGAAATCCGTATGAAGTGGTTTGATTGTTTGAACTTAGTTTCATTATGATACCTTACTTGTTCAAAAATTGAATCGATGATTCGACCGTTGGATCGTCACCAAACTTTAATGCGTTATAGAACATAATATTTGAGGATAGCTGGAACTGACAGATTGGGAATCCGATATGGATCTTCCTGAATTGGATTTCTAAGTTAGTAAAATTAATTATTGACTGCCTCTTGTTTTAGCAATTGGCGGAGATCCATCCTTTGGATCATAATGAAATTTTAGTATGTGGTTTTAGAAGTGTAATGTGTATTTTGGGAAGTTACGAATCAGAAATATGATAGGCAGATCTTCCAGTTTAGATTTCTAGGGTTGTGGACCCTACTATCATCCCTGATCGACGATTGGCTCTTTAGTCAACTAGTCCAAGTTCTTCTAGTGTGTCAGCTATCGTAGAGTGTGGTTGAGATTTCATGGAACTTGATGGGCTCATTGTGGTGACGTGTCCTTGTTGTTTGATGCATGTCTCGAATCGTTTATAAAGTTAAAATTAGTATTAATAGAGGCTTCGTGAGGCTTTGTGGCTTATCTCGGTGAGTTACTTTAATATATGTGATATGGTGATTACCCGATTCTTTATATTAATATCCTCTGTGGATATGACATGGTTTTATAAGTGTGTTTTATGTTAAAATGTGATTTTTATATATTTAGCCATAGACCTATGTTTATGAAACATGATTTGACTTGTGTACTAATGATGGTTGTGATATATGTGTTTAATTATCTCTTTTTAGCAATGTGAATGATAAGTATGATAAATGCTATGACTATGTGATCTTAGAATCCTATTAGATGTATTATGTAGAATTTATATGATTGTTTGCTGTATGAGTTGGTGGCCATGAGAAGTTGATGGTGTAGTGACTACGTTGTAACCCATAAGGGTTGAGTTGTGGGTAGGTTGTGTGTTGAATTTCCTGTCCATGTAGCAGTGGTACATGAATGGTCCTACTTGATTAATCCGCTTGCTATATTTGTCCTATGGGGAAATCTCGTAGACTTCCTTTTTTCTAATCGTATTTATCATGTACGAAAACTAATAGAATCATTGCATCTTGATCTTTGGGGTCCAGCCCTATCTCGTCAAATTTTGGATATAGGTTTTAACTCTCTATTGTTGACGATCATACTCGTTATGTTTGGCTTTATCGATTACTAAACAAATTGGATGTGCTTGCCACCTTTGTTGAATTTAAAAAGATGATTGAAAATCGGCTAAATTTAACAATCAAAACATTGCTAATGGATGGTGGTGGTGAATTCTCAAGTGGGTTATTCATGCAGTTTCTACGAGATAATGGTATTGGTCATCAAATATCATGTACTTACTCGCCTCAACAAAATGGCTTCTTCGAAAGAAAACATTGACATAATGTTGAAAAAGAACTTTACTTATTGTCTCAGTCCAAACTTCCATCTAGCTATTGGATTGAAGGTTTTTCAACCTCTGTCTATCTCATCAACCGCTTGCCTGCAGTGAACCTTGGAAATATTTCTCTGTATGAGAAACTAAATCAGCGTCCCCCGGACTATAAGATGCTCAAAATTTTTGTTTGTCCGTCTTTCCCGCACTTGGTTCCGTACATAAACACAAACTTATGCCTAAATATATAAAAGGTCTTCAATGGGTATGATTTACATTACAAAGGTTACCGATGCTTGGAACCCATCTCAAGCCGTATATTTCATTGCAATTAACTTTTGATGAACCCAAATTTTCATTTCCTGAGCTTATATACAGGGACAAAGCAACTTCTCCACCTCCATTGATGACATAAATACCAGTTCTTGTTGGACCAAGCTCTTCACAACAACTTTTGTCCTATTTTGAGCCCAATAATACAATAACAGTTCCACCAGCTTCTGATCACGAGCAGCCTCTATCCACGCCTCAGTGAAGTGTTTCTTCTTTTCTGCCGCTCGCTCTACATTCTATGCATGATTTGCCAGTAGCTGTTGAACAACCAACCAACACAGAATAGGCACTACAACCTACCTCATCACCAACAGTGAGTTCATCATCACCACTCCCTGCATCAGTGCCATCTACAACAACATTGGCTGATGAGTCGATAATATACTATATATTTTATCCTAATCTTAGTATTAATTTATTAGTTATTTTGTGAGAGTTTTGATACATTGAATTATATTTCCAATATAGGACATTCAAATTCCTCTTGAGCAAAAGGTGGCCAAATGGATGAATTTTGGAGTGATTCCAATTGGAAGATGTTCGTGAGTCTCTCAGCTTGTTTGTATAAAAGTTTCGGATTTTTCTACCAAGCGGTTGATTTTTGGCGATGAAATAAAGAAGCAGCGTGCAGTGCTATCAAAGTGACATTTTGGGCTTATTTGGGTTTTTTGGAGTCCAAGATGTCTTTTGGGTTCGAGGTCTTCTGTAGTTATGTTCAGAACATCTCAAGCTTTAATTTAAGTCATTTTGGGCCTGTTTTGGAACCCTGAAAGTCTAAAAACGTGGCTGATTTGTGGTCAGGTAGATTTTCCATATTTAATTAGGATTATGTTTCCTAGTTCATCTTAAGTTATTATGTTTCATATTATTTGGAAGATCTTTTCTAGTAAGGATTCTATTTTGTAGTAGTATAAATAAAGCTTATTAGCCATTAGAGGGGAGAAGACCACACTACTTTGGAGAATTCGGCTTAGAGAGTTTTTTTTTTTTTTTTGGATCCAGAGGTAATTTTATTACCAACAACAAAACAGTACACACAAAGGGCCTAGAAACACACTAAATACAAAGAAACATGGACAAAAAAACGCCCAAAAAAACCCAAATTCTACTTTGGAGCCCATCATGTACAATCCATAAAAAAGAAAAAACCTTTGGCACCCAGAACTACTGTAACTGCATTCCCCATCGCCGACACTTCCCATAACGGAGCATAGAAATCTTCGCCCACCACTGTCGCCAAACATCAAACCATCTAGATTCTCTAAGTTAAAGAAGAAATATGCTGCACCATTCTCCATGAACCACCAAAACGAATGCCACCAAGAAACAAAAGAAGCCCACCAGAAGAGAGATTCGATGAGCAACATCGCCAACCAAGGCTAACACCGGGGAGGACCAACAAAGGTCAACAAGGGTGGTGGTGTGAACACTTGAACCAAAGCTCTACACACCCTTCCGTTAAAATGCGAGAAATCACAGGAAGGATAAGCAAATCAAATTGGGAATTAGTGGAAAAATGGTGAATATGGTAGAGAAAAAGGATGATCTACACATGGAGCTCAAGTAATCAGTTACAAGAAAGGGGTAGATCGGGGAAACGGGGTTGAGCTTATTGCAAAAGACAGTAAGAAAAAGGAAAAAACAGCAGGAATATAAAGGTGTGTTTGTTGAGCCGGACTATCGCGGACTAGACTAGCTTCAGGGACTAAGCTAGATTGGCTTAGACTACACTAAGCTGGACTGACTTAGTGAAGTGTTTGGTGCAATGTTGGACTAAAAAGAAGGATAATACCAAGCTACAATATTATATTTTTTAATTCATATCTAATACTATTATATTAATTAATTCTACCCTTTTTTTATTCTAAAAAAACTTTCCCTTTCTCTGGAAGCCTCCATCAGTCCATCTTTTTCTCCCTTTTATCTCCCTCATTCTCTCTGTCCCACGCTCTCCTTCCCTTCCCTATTTTTTCCGATTAATTGCCAAAAAAATTTCTGCAAAACGAAGAATCGAGCTTGGTTTTTCAGGTTTTTGTTCGGTGGGCGTGGAATCCTGAATGGGTGAGCTTGGTTGGCCTTGAACCGTTTGATTTTGGGTTTGACCTCATTGAAGTGGTGGTTTGTGCTTGCAGCGCCATTGTTGAAGCAGAGATTGGGGACACTTCTGGCCGTCGTTGTGCTTGCAGCAGTGCTCATCCGGCAACGTTCTTTCAAATATCTCGTCTTTTGGGGATTTGGGTTTCAACGACAATGCAGGTCTGTCATTGATCGTCAGACGGCTACGAGGACGATGCGAAGCATATTGGAGTCCTGAATGAGCCTGAGATGAAGCAAAGTAAGTGTAGGAGACGGGATTAGCAATCCTCTCATTTTCAGGGGGTGTCGCTAAAGCCCCTTAGCGAAGCGTTTAATCCTAGCGAGTCCGGCTTAGTCTCACTAAACACAATCCCTGCTTGCACCAAACACAGTCTAAGTATCCTAGCTGTCTAGTGAAACTTAGAGAAACCAATCAAACACGCCCTAAGGGTCTGCCATTGACCCTGACCATAGCAGGGTCGGCGACAACGCAGAAAATCTAAACTGAAAACTGGAACTCACACTACGGTGAGAATGTCTCTCACTGGAGGGGAAAAAAGCTCTCATGGACGAGAGAACTTTCAAGGATAAATGCTCCCTTGTCACAAAAAAAAAAAAAAAAACTTTGCTAGGGCTATGCCACGAGCCTTAGCAAGAATATGTAGTTTCTTTTCAATTTTGGTCAGAGGTCAATCCCTGAAATTGACGAAGGCTTCTTGGGGTTAATATGTTCAAGTTCACTTAAGATGAATACCACGTCTTAAGGGTTGCATGGTTTTTCAAAAGGTTTCACAAAGCTTAATGAGCCTTGCATGTTTAGATTTGATCTGAATACTACAGACGGATTGCATGTTTGATATACGTTCTATGTTGGGGGGTCCAAGTAGGCATCCTTAAGGAAAACCTAACCTTCAAAATACGCATGTATAGGTCATAAGGAATTGAAAGATCTACATATGATTGTTAAGGTGACAACGGAACCTTAGTGCTTTCACAATTTAATTTTCAAAAACTGATTTCTTTTAGGTTATTTTATTTTGCCAATTTATTTAATTATTTCTATTAAATTTATTTTTATTATTTTAAAATTCAAAATCAACCTTTTCTCAAACTTCGTTTTAAATAATTAATTAAGATTTGGTTTGATATAAATTATTCACTCAATCTCTGTGGAGAACGACCTTGCTAGAGCCAACTATACTACGATTACCTTGCACTCTTGCAAGTACTTTAAGTGCTTTTATCCCTACTTTTGCAAGTAGTAAAAATCATATCATTGGCCTCTCCTGATCATACCTTAAATCACACTAAGTTTTGCAGCATCAATTTTCTTGTTTATGGTACTTCTTCACATCAACTCCCTCATGCCTTGATTGCTGCAATGAATCATCCATTTTTCCATGAACCTACGAGTAGATATGCTCAAGCTTCCAAACACGCACACTGGCAGCTCGCTATGTAAACTGAATATGATGCTCTCATGCATAATAAGACTTGGTCACTCATGCCATACTTTCATTTTGTGAACGTCATTGGGTGTAAGTGGATATTGAAGGTGAAAAGTAAAGTTGATGACTCTATCAAACAACATAACATGCATTTAATTGCAAAGAGTTTTCACCAACAAGAAGGCTTGGACAATGATGAGACCTTTATTTTAGGAGTTAAACCTGTAAATATTCAAACAATTCTCTCATTAGCTATCTCAATGGGTTGGACACTCAAACAATTAGATGTTCATAATGCCTTCCTTAATGGCATATTATAAGAAGAGGTTTATATGAAGCAACCACCTTGTGCTTAGTTTTAGTGGTTTACTTCATTTTTACTCTCTCAAGGATTCTTTCACAACCCCACTCTAATGCTTCGTTATTTATTCAACTTGGCTCACATTATTCTATCTTTGTGTTTATATATGTTGACACCATAATTATAACAGGTCATAATACCGTTGAAATTTCTTTGTTTATCGATATCTTATGCTCTACATCTAATAGTCGATGAATGGGCCACCTTAGCTTTTCCTTGGACTTGAGATGCATTGTATATCTAGTATGATATCTTATAGTTAAACTTGATGTGCCATGAACCTTCTCAAAAAGTTTAACATGGAGTTTTGTAAATTGAGAGCATCTCCAATGGAAGTCCTTATTTAGAGACTCCCATCATCACATTTGAGTACTCAATTAAGGACTTTGTATCCCTAAAGGAATATTGTCTCTAGTTAGAGAGTCCTTATAGTAGAATCCTTAAATTTGAAGTTTTTATTTTATTTTATTTTAGGTGATAATTTGATTAGGTGCACAATTTTTTTTTATTTTTTATGTTGGCCTTTTTTTTATTTAATTAAAAACATTAACATTAAAAGCATTAAAAGCTTCAATCAAGATTATGGGTCCCTTGCCACTCAAGGTGTACATTTTTTGTTTATGTTAACATTTTTTCAATCAAGAATGGTGCCGGATGGAGGTGGCATTTTTCTTCCTTTAATGATTTATTGGTAATTTGAGTTTCTATGTTACACCTTTCTCTGAACCAGTTTAGGCGTAATTCTGTTACTTGGACTTATCACCCAATGAAAGCTACTCTGCCTCATCCACTTGGAATGCTATTAGGGAGTCCCACCCAAAGGTTCCATGGGCTGGTCTCTTATGGTTTGGTAAGCATGTCCTAAGGTGGAGCTTGCTATAAGGGGTAAGTTATCTACCATGGATCAGGTGATGATCTTTACCCCTCATGCCTTGCCTATTTGCTCTTTTTGCTTGACTGATAATGAGTCTTACAATCACTTGTTCTTTAAGTGTACATATAGTGCCAATATTTGGTCTCATGTGCTTTTTAAGTGTGGTTATGATCCTCCTCATTTGGATTGACATGAGTTTATCACTTGGGCTGCTAATAATTGGACGAATAAGTTGTGGGATGTTAGCATTAATAATTTGTGTCTCCAAGCTGTTGTCTATGCTATTTGGAAAGAAAGGAATAACCGAAAGTTCAGAAATGAACACCTCCACTATGTTGTTGTCTTTGAAGCCATTGTGAACTCTATACGCTTACATTTATGTTCTTTGCAAATTCTGCATTCTACTGCAAATGAACGTATTTTTCAAGAATGGAGAATTCCTATGTAGTTCTCCTTTTGGTGCTGGTTGTTAGGTTGGGTTGTTGCTGTTTTATACAGCCTCCTACCTTTTTTGTTTTCTTTTAGCTTGGACTTTGTTGCCTTTGTTGTGTTGTAGTTTGTTGCTTCTTTTGGTTTTCTTTTAATACAATAATTCATTTACCCAAAAGAAAAACATTTTTTAAATGAATTAAAAGCATTAAAAGCTTCAATCAAGATTGTGAGCCTTATTTTTCACTCAAGGTTATGTCTCTATACAGTCCCTATACATGGGTACATATACTATGTATCTGGTGAGTCCTTCAACTTTAGGAACTCACTTTCCGATCCATTGAAGATTCATTTGTCCCTATATTTGTTTTATACCCATTTTATACGGTGATTGTCCTTATTTGCTCATCTACACGACCATCTTCCTTTAATGGTGATCCTCTTACTGACCCATCCACTTATCGAAGCATTTTTAAAGGCCTATATTTACTTACACACTCTCGCCCTGACATAGCCTATGCCGTCAATCTAGTATGTCAATACATGCGTGCTCCTTGCTCCACACATCTTCAAAGTGCAAAGCGCATCCTCCACTATGTTAAGGGTACGCTTTCATATGGTCTTTGCTTTCACAATACATCTTCTTTCAATTTAAATGGGTACTCTGATTCCGATTAGGCTGGTAGTGTTGAGGATTGTCATATAATTACTGGTGCATGCATCTTTCTTGGATATAATATTCTTTCATGGATGGCTAAGAAATTGTCTATTGTTTCTTGGTCTAGCATGGAGGCTGAATGTCGTGCTCTTGTTACTTCAACAATTGAGATTTGCTGGTTCTGTCATTTATTTCACAAACTTGACATTTCCTTGCGTGTTCCTCCTTGCATCTTTGTTGGCAAGATGTCTGCCCTACATATTGTTGTGAACCATATTTTTCATGCAAGGACAAGACACCTGGAAAATGAGTATCCTTTATTTGAGAGCGGCTCAACCTT
This sequence comes from Malus sylvestris, assembly GCF_916048215.2. Lineage (NCBI taxonomy): Eukaryota > Viridiplantae > Streptophyta > Magnoliopsida > Rosales > Rosaceae > Malus > Malus sylvestris. The sequence continues at coordinate 9,020,067 of NC_062269.1, forward strand.
GGTGTTCTTCACACTTGCTATGTCCCTTTTGTGCATCGACTTGCTGAAATCTTCACTAAAGGACTCACTCCTAAGCAATTTCTTTCCTTGGTTCCCAAGCTCAAGCTCTACTACGTTTCATCTTACTTTAAGGGGAATGGGGTTTGAAGAGATAGACTTTTGACAAAGCCATCAACTTGTTCCACTTGTGGAAACCAGGAGTCCCAAGTACGTCATACTTTATAAATGGCAATTTACACTTCGGTTTTATAGAGCTAAATGATGTGCTCAATTACAATAATGCCCTCTAACTTTGTTGGTTATTACCACAACAACTTTTAACAAACTTATCCTTATACCCACCTTAACTGCCTACACATTACAACTAACCACACTTCTTAACTAATCACATTCTTCACTCTTAAGTAACCATGTCATCACTAATGACTATGGTTAATACTCCCCCCCTCAAGCTAAGTTGCCAGAACTTAGATTGATAGCAAGACATCTTTAAGAACACTAAGTCCCTAATGCATTTGTAGACTGCTGAGGAAGAACTCCAATGTTGAGATTGTTACAGTGTTTAAGAAAGCCTGGACTATGAAGACCTTTTATGAATACATTAGCTACTTATTCTTTAGTGGGGAGTTAAGATTGTTGCAGTGTTTAAGAAAGACTGGACTATAAAGACCTTTTGTGAATATATTAGCTACTTGTTCTTCAATGGGAATGTATTGCACAGTAATATCCCTTTTTTGTACTCTCTCATATATAAAATGGTAGTCTATGTCTAGATGTTTAATTTTCGAGTGAAACACATGATTAAAACACAAGGCTAATGCTGACAAATTACCATATTATAAGTGAGGTGGTATGGGAATAAACTGGTTCAAATCTTTCAGTAATGAACGGATCCAAAACACATCAACTGCACAGTGAGCCAAGTTTTATAATCAACTTCTGTGGAACTTCGAGACACTATGGATTGCTTCTTAGACTGCCATGAGATTGGATTAGAACCAATATAAACCACATAGCCAGTGATAGACCTCCTGGTGTTAATATCTGATGCCCAATCAGAGTCGGGATAGGCTAAAATGGTAGAGTCAGCTGATTTTGCATACCTTAAACCACAAGGAATGGTTCCCTGCAAATATCTCAAAATCCGTTTAACTAAATGCATATGTAACTCAAATGGCTTTGTCATGTATTGGCAAACAACATTGACAGCAAGAGCTATATCTGGTCTTGTAAATGTAAGGTATTGAAGTGCACCTATTAAGCTTTTGTACTGAGTTGGATGCTAAGAATCATGTGTTGGTCTGGCAAACAACATGTGTTGGATGCTTAGAATCCACAAAACCTTGTGGTTGTTTCATGTAGACCTCCTCTTTAAGTTCCCCATGCAGAAACGCATTCTTGATGTCTAATTGTCTCAAACTCCAATTGTTTTGAACTGCCAATGCAAGTATTAATCTTACTGTAGTGTGTCGAACTACTAGACTGAATGTCTCAGAGTAGTCTAGACCTTGTTCTTGACTGTAACCTTTTGCCACCAACCTTGCCTTATACCTTGCAACTATCCCATCAGGATTTCTTTTGATTTTGTACACCCATTTACTCCCAATAACAGTTCTATTTGCTGGAGGGGGAACTAATCTCTAAGTTCTTTGAGTTGTCAATGCATCGAATTCCTCCTGCATGGCATTTTGCCATTGTACTATTGTGGATGCTGCTATAAATGTTTAGGTTCTTCAACCTCAGTTATATCATTAATGAATGAGAATCTTCCACACATGTAATCAAATTCTGATGATACACTAGGATCTTGGAATTGTAATGATTGTAACTATGGTAAAACAACAACAATGGATGAATAGGTTTGTCTTTGAATATCTCATGTCTTTAGTCGAGTTTGGACGCCATGATCTAAACATTGAGTAGTGTTGTGAGTGTCAAATGAAGAAGAAATAGTGAGTATTACCTGGAGTTGTGTAGGATCAAGGACAAGAAGCAAAAGAGGTGTATCAGATGAGGAGGAAATAGTATTGCCTATTGTAGATGCTGAGCCATGCACTTGACTACTGATATCTTGATTTTCTGTGTTTTTAGAAGGATTGGGATTGTAACTTGGAGAAGAAACTGAATAGAGATGACCATTTTGATTTGTTGCATTTTCATGATGTAGAAGCAGTGTTGGAATTGGAACTGGAACAACAACTAATCTAACCAAATGAGATGATGTAAACAAATCCATAGGTTGCTAAAAGATGTTTTGTTGTGAGTCTTGAATATATGGAAATACCATTTCATCAAAAAGTACATGCCTCGAAACAATGCATTTCCTAGTTTTGGGATTGTAATAGATAACACCTTTATAACCCATTGAATATCCCAAGAAAATACATTTTTCAGATCTTGGTTGTAGTTTATTGCTGTTATATGGTCTTAACCATACACAACAGTATCAAATATCCTTATAGACTTCAAATCTGGTTGCTTGGTATACAATCTTTTGTAAGAGGATTCTAGTGCCAAAGACTTAAATGCCATCCTATTGATCAAAAACACTAAATGTGCACATGCATAATACCAAAATTTAGCAAGTAAACCAGCAACAATAAGCAAAGTGATAGCAATTTCAACAACATGCTTGTGTTTCCTTTCTACCACTCCATTTTGTTGTGGAGTATAAGGACAAGACATCATATGTTCAATCCCTTTTGAATCAAGAAAAGCTTTAAATGCAAGACTAGTGCATTCTCTTACTCTATCAGTTTGTAAATATTTAATTACAGTTCCAAATTGAGTGTGAACAAAATTATAGAACCTTACAAACACAATAATTGTATCGGATTTATTGCACAATGGAAAAACCCACACATACTTTGTATATTCATCAACAAACGTTACATAGTATCTATACTCTTCAATAGATTTTACAGGAGATGGTCCCCAAATATCTAAGTGAACCTTCTGAAATGGTAGAGAACATTTATCACTTATAACAGAAAAAGGAATCCTTGACATCTTGCCTTTTACACAATGAGTACACAGACTATGAGTACTATCTATATCTATACTTATATTGGACTATTTTAACATAGCCGACAATATTTCATGTGTTAGATGATCCAATTTCTGGTGCCAAAGTTTTAACTATACCAACTGTCCCAAAAAAGCTGAATTTTTCACTGTGGATTGCACTCATTTTGATCCTTTCACAACTGGTATTTGAAACAGCTACCTAGGCTTACTCTTTCCTTGATACAAAACCTCTTTTGTCTTCTTATCTTGAACAAAAAACTCACTTTCATCACAAATAAACTAACTATGGTTATCAGCACATATTGTTGTACAAAAGGAAGACTCCTTGCAATTTTAGGAACATGTAACACATTATTAAGGATCAATTAATGAGAATTGTGTTTGAGTATCGTTGAACCAATATTGTTAATGGTTAGACCTGTGCCATTGCCAATTGTGATTTTCTTCGAACTTTCAAATGGAGTGACTTGATTGAATGCATTCACATCAACAGTAATATGGTGATAAGCTCCAGCGCTAACAATCCAGGAATCTTGTTTAACATATTGAGGTTTTTGTTGTGTTGCCATAAAATTCAATATTACAGGTGGAGGTGGACCTTGAAATGCATAATTTGCCCTGTGAAAACACTCTAGTGCAAAATGTCCTCTTTTTCCACAAATATGACATTCTAGCAAGAAACCTGTAGATGATGTATTTAAATTTCGATGGAAGCAATTGTCAGCTATATGATAACTCTTATTGTATATTTGGCATTCAATTACCACATTGAACCTATTTTCAATGCTACCATACCACATACTAAAGCCATTATGTCTTGAATTCCCATATTGAAAGCCTGAAGAGCCACCAGCGTTGAAATTCTTGCCTTTATAACCACCATTTGGCCTCTAATTGTTACTTTTGTAATTTGAACCATTGAAAGATTTTTTACCAAAGTTCTGTCTTGGACCACCAAAGTTCGATCCATTGCCCATGAAACCAAAACTATAAGACTGTGAATCAAAGAGTTGAGACTGCTGTGGATATATTTGTTGTGGAAACTACTGCTGTGGATACTGTGGCAGTGGAAATTGCTGTTGTGGGAATTGTTGTTGTGTATTACACCACCTGTTGTAGTAGAGATGTGACAGTGACCCAAGGGATTAGATCCATATGCATTAGATGAATGTGTTATAGATGATCCTTGAGTATATAGTGTAACCATGCTTTGGGATAGCACATTCATTTATCCTTCCATTTCTTTTTCAACACCTAACAATTGAGCATGAAATTCTTTCAATGTAATAGCTGATTCTCTAGCAAGAATAACTATTCGAATTATATCATACTCCTTTGGTAATCCAGTAAGACCAACAATCATTACATCATTGTCAGAAATAAACTCCCCTGCAATAGTTAAATGTTCTCTTATGTTCTTGAGCCTCAACAGATACTTATCACTGGAATCTGATCCTTTTTGTATTGTATGCAGCTCAATTTTTAAATCGTTAATCCTGGACTTAGACATGTAGGCAAAACGTTCCACAAGATTTGACCAAACTTCAAATGCAGTTTTACAACCAAGAACATATTCAATAGCTTCATCAAACAAAGTTGCCAATAACAAACTGAGCAATGCCATATCAGTTGATTCACATTCAATATATGTTGTAATCTCAGTTGTGATCCCAATGTTAGTGTGTATCACAAATTTTGGTGGACATACATCAATACCATCAAAATAAACAAACATTTTATAGCCTTTAAGAACTGACTTAAACTGAAATGCCCATTTAGCAAAATTGTCATCCCTCATTTTATTGTAAGCATGCTGAAAAGACTCTCAACCTTAACAGTAGTTGTAGACATGATGAAATACTCAAGAAACACAAATTGAAATACTTCGGAGAAGAATTTCACCCTTTGAAGTGAGAATGATACTCACTGCTATCTAGTTATCCAAGAAAGATTGGCACTTTCTAACAAACTTATCCTTATAACCACCTTAACTGCCTACACATTACAACTAACCACACTTCTCAACTAATCACATTCTTCACTCTTAAGTAACCATGTCATCACTAATGACTATGGTTAATAGTAATTACTTCCATGTAATTATTCTATTCATTATATTCTCTTGGTACATATTCTATGAATGAGACTCCAAAAGTCCACTCAATGCAATTATATATTGGAATGAATATAACGACTGGAACACGATTCTTACCATACACTATGATATTATTTTCATCACTCACAATTCTATAAAAATTTAATATTACCAAACACTTAACTGTTTTTACTTTAGAATTGAAACTCTAAAAACACCATGTTAGACTCTATTGTTGCTTGTTTATCTTCGGCGAGCCCTTTTGCAAAAATAAAAAATAAAAATTTAACGTTTTAATCCCTAATTTTTAAACAAGTTTTTATTCATCAATTTGAATGGTTTCCGTTGAGTCCTGTATCGCTTATAAAACCAATTCCTATAATTATGAGATTTATTTGGACTTTCTTATTAAATAGTATATAAATAAAAGTATATGTATATAGTATATAAAATAAAAAATTATCTATTATCTAATAACCCGTCCTCCTCTCTTTGAAACAAGCTCAAGCTTCCTTCTTGCATGCGTGCTCCTCTCAAAAGAGACTCGCGCCCCTTCTGAAGTTCACGAATCCGCTCAATTGAAAGGATAAATTCAATTGAAAATATTTTTTTCGTACTAGTCTATACAATGAGCACTGTTAACTATCTGCACTACCTTTTGAACCTTGTTATTTTATATTTGTAAATACAACAATTGTCATTCATAATATTTAAATTCAGAAATTTGTTTGACAAAGTAAAAGCTAGATGTCACTCCATGCTAATTAATTACTGACAATTTTCAGCAGTTATATTATGTAACATTCAATATTGTAATTCATATCTTAGTTTCAACAAACAAACAAAAAAGTATATATCGTAATGTATGATCTGAATAACTCCAAACAAAACAAAGAACTGCAAGAGGAGATGAGTTCCCAGAATTACACATATAGATTGGTCATAATTCAGTTCACGCAGACATATATAGGTGAAAATAAATGCCCTACACACATAAAACATCATTCTTCTTATGACTTAATTAAAATACAATATTACACTTCAAAACTTAGTATATATGTCTATATATATCTCACATAATTACACTAGCTAGGATTTCTTTTATAGTAGTGGGTACACAGAAGCTACTTCATTTATTTAATTAATATAATTAAGTCACTAATCCGACTGCAAACGCCGAAGGCTAAAACGCTAAGCCATCACGATCATCTCAGTTGGGAATGAGCTTGAAAGGAGGCTTAACAAGAGCAGGTGCTGGATCATATCGTCCATAGTCTTTGGTGTTAGATCTAAGAAGCCTTTCATGGATTCTAGCTACTTCTTCGTGGTTCAATGGCTTCCCTAGCATTTCCTACCACGTGAAAATCGGATAAGGCGTGAGTCAGATGCAACACTTATAAATTTACACAAGTAATACTAATTAATTAGGAGGAAGAAGAAGGAGGAGATCATAAACACCAGAATTTCTGAAGCCTTTCTAGTTACAAACCTCTGTGTTTGCATCCACTTCTTTGGCCAACTTGTTGACAAACTTCGATTTTCGACCTGCAAATGCAGTTCTCATATCATGCACATTATGATTAGTAAGGGTGAAATTCTTTCTTTTGCATAAATTATTATCTTGTTGCACAATATTCCTAGAAGAATCAAAGAAGAGTAGAAGTTTATGAAAACTATAATAGTTACTTTATTTATAAGGAAAACTAATGAAAAATGCTTGAAAACTTTGAGTTTTAACGTTAAGGACAAAATAAAGGGTAAAGTGAATAGTATCAAGATTGATTTTTTAGTAAAAAAATGTGATTTTTCGTTAAAGTGAATAATATCTGGAACTTTTTGTTAAAGTTCCCTTATTTATATGCTTCTGCATGATCTGCTCTAACGTAATAAGTATCAAGCAAAGTGAAATTCTTTCTTTTGCATAAATTAATATCTTGTTGCACAATATTCCTAGAAGAATCAAAAGAGTGGAAGTTTATGAAAACTATAGTAGTTACTTTATTTATATGCTTCTGCATGATCTGCTCTGACGTAATAAGTATCAAGCAAAGATCAAATCCATGCACACTAGCTAAATTTTCATAAATAGCATGACTAAGGGGCTTCTGGAGCTGCTAATTATGCATGAGGGCATAACTACAAGAAATCAGGGTTTTACGAGGATCATTTTGGTTACTAAAAATACCAATTCTTGGGGTTAATTGTTTCGTCACTAGAGCTCTTTTTTCTTGTAGTGCATGCATGTATATATATGTATGCGTGTGTGTATGTGTATATACAGACACATCTCTGACAATGCAAGGATTTATATGACTAATTAAAAGCAAAGGCTGCAGACTTATAGAAAGACCAACCTGCTGCGAAAGAGGATGAGAAAAATGATGCTGAAATCAGAAGAAAGAGGATGCTGAACATCTTGAGGAACATGAAAGCCATGTTGTTAGGCAACTTTGTTGTTCGATCTTGTTTCTTTCTGAGGGTGTCTATTCTCATTCAAGTTCAGAGAATTTTAATGGACCAAATGATATATGCTTCCTATATACCTATAATGTAATGTAAAGGAACGTTAAATCTACTTGAGAGAGGACTTCTTAGAGAAACATAAAATTGGGAATTCTTAATGATAAACAGAAAATTGACAGTTAATTATAAATTAATCAAAGCTTTACACTTTTTAGTTTTGAATTGTAATGAAAAGGTGACATAGACCACTTTTCTTTTGTTGGGGCACTAAGTCTAACAAGTTAGTGGACTTATATAGTTAATTAACAGAATAGTACTTAATGTATGACCCTCAGTGGAAATTATCATAAAACCCCTAATTGTCTTGGCAAAACTTTGTTTCTAACTTTGCAATCAAAATAACACATTTCTGTTTATAAAAACTTTAACAGTACAACAAAGATTTTGAAAAAAGAAAAAAAAAAGGAAAAACACCAAAGTTCCAATAGAGGAATAAAAATGAGCTTAAAATGGAAAAACTATAGAAACCAGATTGAAAAAAAATCGATATAAATTTGGGACAGCCCATCATGAATGAGCATTTACATATTTGAGCTTGCTATACATGTTCAATTCAGTTACGAGTACACTCAAAAGGACTGAAATGGAAATTTGGAAGGCATGTAAGTTTGGTGAGTAGTTAAATGTTTCTCCTGTGGCTGTGCTTGAATTAAAAAGAAACATTAGGTATAAAAATTGCTTTTATGGACGACTAGTGCTTTCAATTATCTATAAAGACAAAGACAACACACCAAATACCACTGAAAGGACGCTGGTGGAGAATAAAGAGAAGCATGCACTGTAATACCTAAATAAATCCATCTTTCTTTAATTTATTTTTTATAAAAAGTGGTGTGAGGGCAACCCCTAACTTAAGCAAACCATCCCTACCCTTGGCCTCCAATAATTGGCCAATCTATCCCTTCCCTAACATTCAGTCAATTATCGTCTAATTTGATCTTAGACCCAATTAGCACGTCATATGATCATTTGATCTTAGACCCAATTAGCACGTCATATGATTAGTGGGAATGTGGGAAGTTATGCACTAATTTCAAAAACTAGTGTGGGATATTTGAGATGTTTCCCATCAATCTCAACATATACCTCACTAGGATGAAGGCATAGTCAAGCCCATATATGCCTGCATGCTTGTCTTACAACCATAGCTTAATTCAGTTCTTAAATTTCCCGGAAACGAAGTATATGCCATGTACATATGTCACCCACTTTAACATCTAGTTGCAACTTTAAATGTGAGTTGGTTAGAACAGTGTGTATGCATTCTTCCATTCAAGCTCGCTTCTTACATCAAAATTTTAATCGTTCTTTCAATAAATTAGAATAGTTTAAAATATCACTTTGTAAAAAAAGAAAAACTAATTAACTAATTGCAATTAATATTATATTATTGGTTTGTGTTGTAAATATGAAATGCATTCTTGATAATTTCTCCTCTGTCGCACACTTATAACCAACGATCTGCAAATATAGGATAAGCTTGTTTAAGTTCCAAAGAATTGCCAAAAGAAAAAGGTTCCATGTATAGAATTGCATGGCTTGAGTAGGCTATCTATTATGGCTACAACCTTTAGTCCTTAATTTTTCATTCTTTAAAATTTTTGGAATGCATATATGCCTTTTAGCATGAAGACTATAACAGAGTGGAATGACATATGTGCAGAGAATATGAGTACCCATATATAATATCTCCTGAATCTCCTCTAGAGATTGCCACTAACTTTTATTTATTTCGTTTATGTTGACAATGGAGACATGAAATTGAAAGATAATAAAAATTATATATTAAAATCAGTGGCGGAGTTAGGATTTTGAAATAATTGGGTCATATGATTTTGACCATAAAAATTTTATTGGACGATTTCATTGAGCACCTATTAGGAACATGTTAATTCTTACCAACATCTGTTGAAGGCTTATGTCAACATATGTCAACAACTACTATGATATGTAGGAACTTGTCAAAGGTGGCTACAAGAAACTATAAAGTAATGTACAAGACTGCAAAGGCTTGTAAACTGAGGCATTTCCTCGAGCATTTGATGCTCATAATAGAGTCGCACACAAGAAGAGAGGAAAAGAAGACAACATGATGATAACAGAATAGAAAAATTAGTAGGAGGAGGTTGTAAATTAGTTTGCCCTAACTGTTTATAGGGTCAAATACAATACACATACAAATATACATAGGTTTTTGACGTTGTTGGGGTTATGGATAACCAATGACCCCATGCTGGCTCCATCATTTATTAAGATGTCACGAAGTCAAGTAATTCCAATTATGTTAGCAATCAATAACCGTCGACAAAATAAATAAATAAAATTAGTAAAAATGATTGTATCTAAATTGCAAAATAAATTTAAACAAGCCAAATCACCAAAAACAAAATTCATACAATATAATTAGTACTTTTATTTTGAAATACGTACAAAACCTAAAAATGTTCACAAAGTGTTCAATGAAATGATTGCTCGATAACTAAAAATGGCCACATGCGTCGAAAACACTCAGCCCCACTTGTATGTCTCGCTCGGCATCTCGATCGAATTTATAGCTAATTGACACATTCGCTCAATTTAACCTATCAAATATAGTTTCATTGATCTCTTTATGGGGCTATTTGCCGCACCAGCTTGCACTTGACATCATATAGCCTTTGTTTTTATATTTTGGCTAGTGGTTTTTGACACTCCTCTCTTAGCCTCATGTACTCCACATCTAAGTGCAAGATATTTTGTTGGATTTTCATTAAAACTCTCTTATATATTTAATTTGGAGTACAGTTGATAAATAAATAAAAAAAAAGAAAGTACCTAAATCGCTAGCTTGTTGTAATATACATGTGGATACCACATATTGAAATTAAGAAGAAGAAACAATTTGCCTGAGATAGTTTTCAAACCAAAGTAAATGTTATTACTATGCATGTATATGTTGGTGAAATGGTAGCTTATGTCTCCTACGATTTTCATCAGTTGAAGACTTTTGCTCCACATCAGTGAATGATATATCTTGTAACACTAGTAGAAAAAACTATTTGCGAGACAACGGGAAAATCGTCACGCAAAGACAATTTTGCGCGATGAAACAGGATATTGGTCGCGCCAGAAATGTCAACTTTGCGCGATGCAAATCTTTGTCACACAAACCAAAGACGAAAACAGTATACTCGTCGTGCAAAGTTTGCAAGGAAAAATGCGGGTAAATTTTTTGGCACGAAAAACATGAGCGACGAAGGCTTCGTCGCGCAAGCTACTGTCAGTTTTGCCTCCGACAATTCAGTGCATGTGAATCAGAGGAATAAATAATGTATTTAGTGTAGATGTTTGCGCGACAAAGCCTTCGTCGCGCAAAGACCCTAACCTTCCTATAAATATGCGCTTCTACTCTCCTTGTTCTTCACAATTTTGTTCGTGCTGTGATGAAGGATAAAACCCGCGATGAGAGCGTGCTCGCCAACCCTTATGATTTGAGGCAACATATGGAGTTTGCACATGCGATTGGTGAAGCCATGCGTAATATTGTCCTACTGTCAAGTGGCATTCTTGGAAATATGTGCTCGAAAATGTGAAGAAGGCGATGATGGATCAATTATTAGTACGTATACTATTGATGGATCAATAATTAATTTTTGTGACATTTTTTGTTATATGTTGGAATTAATTATTTCCATATATATGTAACAATGTAAGTATACTCTTGATAATGATACGAACGAAGAGTTGATGAAGTTGATGGAGGAGGCGTTGAAGGGAGGTTAAAGGCGATGGCGTGATGACGTGGAACATAATTGATGACCATCGAAATAGAAGCCTTAAATTTATGTTTTTGAGGACAATATTTAAATTTAAGGTTTTTTTTTATAAGTTATGTATTTGGACTTAATTAGGCTTTAATTCCTGTTTGGGTTTTTAAATAATTGAATGGAATAATTCAATTTATTTAAGGTTTAATTATTTGTAGAATAAATATTATAACAGAATATTTGTTTGTAATTATTTAATTATTTTGCGGAAAGTTTTTTTTCTTCCAATGTTTGCGCGACGATGATATTTCATTCCACTAGATGACTTTGCGCGACAAAGTCTTTCGTCGCGCAAGATGACTTAGCGCGACGACTACTGCTGTTCGTCGCACAAAGTTTTCTGAACATGTCAGACTGGTCAGTTAGGCATCAAACGCTCCCATTTATAGCGGGGAGTTATAACAAACTTGTGCGACCGAGGGTTCGTCGCGCAAAGTGTGTTGAGTTTCATATGAACACAGTTTCAGAACCTTATTTTGCAAAGGTTTTATAACAAACGATGGCTGATTCGGTTTCAGATTCAACTAAAGGTTGGGAGGGAGAAGGCTCTCATGAAGGGAAAGGTAAAAAAAATTATTGTTGAGTTAATTGTTTTACATTTGATATGGTTGAAATTATTGTTTTAATAGGCTATTACATTTTAAATTTTTGTGGTAGGAAAAAAAATGAAGAAAGTTGTGGTGACATTAGAGAGGTACCGACATAAGTGTTTTTCGTCATTTGGTGACAAAAGTTATGTTGTAGCGCACGTCGAACTTATTTTCAATATAGGGGGATTGGTGCGGGACAAGTGTCTTTAACTCTTGGGAAATGGTGCATGTGGACGTGAAGAACTCCATGCTACAGAAGTTATCAGTAAGTTTATATTAAAGAAGGTGTAATTGTTTTTGTTTAAAAATAATATTTTTGCGATATTTCATTTAATTTTATTGCCATTACAGGTTGTTTGGGATGTTGATGAAACCGATGAGAAGCAGCGGAAGTATATGGACGACCTTTTCAAGAAGCAGTTCTGGCAGTGGAAGTTCGATGTACAACGAGTTGCAGAGCGCGCACAAGTTGACAATGCCATTGTCGATGCCCCTACTGATGACCCAGAGGAAGAGTGAACATAATTTGATTTTTTTTCTTTATGAATAAGATTTATTTGAACGTTATGTTGGACTTATTTTTTAAATTTATGTTACATGCATGGAAGACTTAAAGTTTTCTTTAGTTATAAGATATATTTTAGTTAATAAATTAGTTTTAATAAATATTTTGGTAATATATAATTTGGTTTGATAATTTTAATTGGATAAAAAAAGTTACATTAGTAAGAAAGAAAGCGGAAAAAAAATTGTTTTTAAAAAAATAATGCAACTTGCACGACAAACATAGTGTTTGTCGCACAAATAGATTACATTCTTAAATTATAAGAAAAACGAAAAAGAGAATTTTGAAAAAATAAATAAAATACTTGTGCGACGAATGTATGTTTTGTCGTGCAAAAGAAACTTGTGCGACAAATTCTATGTTCGTCGCGCAAAGTGGTTCTTCCAAAAGTAACCTTTATAATGGGATTTTAGTTGCAAAGGGAGAAAACTGTAGTTTTCTACAAATTTCTCCCTGCAATTTTTCCCTTCTTTTTTCTTCAATTCGGAATTCGTCGGTCCCATTTTCTCTCAATTTCTTCCTCTAAAACTCCATCCATCTAAATCTCTAGGTTGATCGAGCTATTTCATTGTGTTTGGTAAGGGTTTTTGTTATTTTCATTTAAAATTATCAATGTCAATTCATACTAACACCGTAAAATTCGTTGTGTATTTGTGTGTGACTAGCGCTCGGTGGATAACAATTTGGAAGGTATTTTCTTCGTTTTAATTTTTAAAAATATGAATTAGTTAAATTATATTGAAATTATGGTGTTATGTTTATATTAAGTTGTTAAGTTATATTAATTACAAAAATGTGTATGTTATAATTATGTATAATGTTGAATTGTATATGTACAAATTTGTACGTGACATACAAATATGTGTTGTGATGTACAGAGTTAATTGTAATTAACTTCATACTTGTTTTTTTAGTAAAATTTAGTTTCCCATTTGAGGATTAGTTGGATGTCGCACATGGATGTGAAAGCATGACTGCAGTCCAATTGATTCTTGAATTGTTCCATTATTTGGACAGCTTGGGAATGCAAAGTTATGCCGCGTAGTTTACGGTTAAAGGATTAGGTTTCAGTCGTGGGGATGTCAATGTCATCTCTGTACGTTCTTCAGGTGGCACATAAGTATTTCATATCTATGTCATGCACTTGAAGAACTGTACAGAGATGGTGCCAAAATTACGCGACATAATTTTGTATTCCCGAATGGGATAGGGCCCTTACTGGAGGCATAAGGTGAGAAGATCTTGTAGAAGTTGTTGTGATTGTTGTACTGTTATTGTGGTTACAGGAATGATGGACAAAACGTGGATGCATAACCTGAACAAATGCACCAACGAATACTTGAACGGAATCGAGGATTTTATTGACTTTGCACGTACACACAATTTGGGTGCAACTAGAATCCGGTGTCCTTGTAGGAGGTGTAACAACACATTAAGGGAAATTTTTGAAACTGTTCGATTTCATTTAGTAAGGAATGGAATGGTAGAGACCTATAATATTTGGAACCATCAGGGGGAACAATTACACAATGCTTCGTCTTCAAATGTGACAAGAGTGGACAATGTTGAACCTAATATGGATCCTAATGAACAAGTCATGGATGTCTTAAATGATGTTTTTCCATTTGCATCAACAAATACCAATCAGGAAGTGGAAGATTACTAACAAATGCCAACCAAGAGTTATACCCAGGGAATGAAGGATTTTCCGTTCTCACAACTATTGTGGAACTAAAGCACAGGAAAATAAAGTATCGTATGTCGAACCAGTGTTTTGATTATTTTTTGGGGGTTTTCAAGAGAATGCTACCAAAGGACAATTGTAAGCGTTGGATAAATGCCATGTATGCAATGAGTCGAGGTTCAAAATAACATCTCAGAATAAAGCGACGAAGATCCCACAAAAAGTCATGCATTATTTGCCTTTGAAGCCTAGGTTGCAACGGTTGTATATGTCAAAGCATACTACCACCAACATGAGATGACATAAGGAAAAGCGAGTAGATGACGACGTCCTGAGGCATTCTGCAGATGGAGAGGCATGGAAAGAGTTCAATCAAACATTCCCTAATTTTTTTGCTAATCCTTAGAACGTTAGATTGGGATTTACCACTGACGGATTCAATCCGTTCGGGGTTATAAACCAACACCACAGTACTTGGCCGATTTTCGTATTTCTGTATAATTTGTTGCCATGGAAATGTATGAAAAAAGAATACATGATGATGACTCTATTGATAATTGAGGATCCTAGTAGGTCAATCGATGTATACTTATGGTTGTTGGTGGATGAGCTAAAGGATTTATGGACATACGGTGTGCACATATATGATAAGTGTACTAGCAAGATGTTCACTTTGCGGGTAGCAGTTATGTGGATTGTGAACGATTTCCCCGCATATGCAATGGTTTCTGGGTGGAGCACTTGGGATTATATGGCATGCCCTATATGCAGGAAGACGTAACGTCTAGTTGGCATGTTGGAAAAGTTTGTTGCCTTGGTCATGGGAGATGGTTGTCATGGGACCACAAGTGGCAAGAAAATGATAAAGAGATCGACGGAGAAAAAGAGCATCACCTCAGACCCAGAGAATGGTCTGGTGATCAGATTTTGGAATAGCTTAACCGTTTGGATTTTGCTCTTTTCGGGACTAATGTCAGTAGGACTAGACCTTCTACACATATGAACTAGACACACAAGTCTATGTTTTTTGAGCTCCCGTATTAGTCGAAACTAAAATTGAGACACAATCTCAATATTATGCATGTTGAGAAAAATGTATTTGACACATTGGTCGGCATAATTCTAGATATTGAGGGCAAGACAAAGAACACGATCAAAGCTCGTTTTGATTTGGAACGAATAGGAATATGACAAGGTTTATGGATGAATAGAGATAGTGATAAAGCCAGAAGGGATCTTGTGTTTTTTCCATGAAACTGAATGACAAAAAAGATTTTTTAAAGTTTTTATCGTCTGTAAAGTTTCCCAATGGGTATGCTTCAAATATCGCGCGTTGCATGAACGTTGACTGGGGTAAATTAGTTGGCCTAAAGAGTCATAACTGCCATGTGGTTCTACAATGCCTATTTCCTATTGGTATTCGACATCTCTTGCCAGCTGATATAGTGAAACCAATCATGTTGTTGTCCAGTTTTTTTTTTCGCAATTGACGTCATGATCGTTGTGAAAGATGGACGTTAATCAGTTGTGCCATGACATTGTGCAAGTTCTATGTAAGTTTGAGATGATATTTCCTCTAACTTTTTTCACAAGTATGATCCACATGATGGTTCACTTACCGGAAGAGGCATTGCTTGCTGGACCAATCAACTTTCGATGGATGTATCCAATATAAAGGTATATATTCATTGTCATTTTTATTAATCAATATCTTATGATTAGTAAAATTTGTATTGTATCGTTTTATTTGGTAGGTTTCTTGGAGACTTGAAGAAAAGTGTACGAAACAAAGTGAAGCCTGAATGATCAATTACACAAGCTTGGGTGGCATATGAGGCGCTTACATTTTGTGGAATATATTTAAAGGATGTTGAGACAACTTTCAATCATCCTCCTTGCAATAATGACGGGGGTGTGAGAAAGGAGAAACTTTCAGTTTTTGCCCAAATCGCTCAACCATTCAGAGATCTGATACTAGGCGAGTTGTTTTCCAAGAAGGACATGGAGGTAGCACATTGGTTCGTACTTAACAATTGTGACGAGACACTATCATACCTAGACAAGCATGAAGATATGATGAAGTAGGCACATCTTTCACATTTGTGTGCAAAGAAACACCGTGAATTGTTTCCGCGGTGGTTTCTTGAATATGTAAGTTAGAAGTGTTTTGTATTGGACATATATATTGTACCAATTATTTTGCTCAAACTAACAAATTTAAGTGTTTGTGTAATATTAGGTGAATCAATTGAAAGCATCGAATTCCCCAGCGTACAATGAAAAGTTATGTAACTTGGTGTTCGGAGCAATTCGCGTTGAATTGTACTCGGGTTGTTATGTCAATGGCGTCAAGTTCTTAGCGGGTGCACAAGTTGACAAGTTGTGTATGCAAAACAACGATGTTCATGTCCTAGGTGGAGGTGAAAGTACAGACATTGAATTCTATGGCAAACTAACAAGTGTCGTGCAATTGCTTTACAAAGACCGGTGCCAAGTGATCCTATTTAAGTGTCAATGGTTTGCTACAAACCCAAATAGGCAAGGAAGTGTGAAAACAGATCATGGATTATTATTAGTGAACACTACCAAAACTTGATACGACGACGACACTTACGTCTTAGCAAACATAGCAAAACAAATTGTGTATCTTGATGATCCTAAAGCCAGGAGGGGTTGGAAAGTTATTTAGAAGATGGATCATAGGAACATGTATGCTATACCAGAACAAGACCCTACTGATGACAACATCGACAATGCTGCTGACCAATGTCTATAATCTTCGATGGAAATTGGTGCGAAAACACTCTGAGATACTAATCTTATCCAAGAATCATTTCAGATAGAAGGAGTATCTTCAATCGAAATACCAATTCAATCGATCACAATTGACCTCAATAATCTTCCGCGATACGATGGTCCAGTGCGCACAAACGATGATGGTGACTTACCTATCGATGATGAGGAATGGGACACTAAAAATAATGATAGCGACGAAAGTGAAAGTTATTATAGTTTTGATGAAGATTAATGCAATTTATTTGTAACTTTTGTTTTAAAACACATTAAATGGTTGGCGGGTGATATACAGGGCTGGAAAAAATGGTATGAATGATTCCCATTTTATATGTGAATTACTTTGTAAATAAAATTTTTTTTATTTGTATTTTATAATAAATTGTAAACAAAATTCTAAAAAAAAAATTAAAAATTAAAAAAAACCATTTTTAAACATAATTACGCGACGCACAACAATTTTTGGTTGCACAAGCGTTTTAATTTTACGTGGGAAGATTGAATTTTCAGACACTTGCATGACGAATACATATATTTCGTCGCTCAAATATCCTTTGCGCGACTACATTTATGTATTCGTTGCGCAAGTGTCTGAAAATTCAATTAAGGCACCTTTTTTCATGGAAATTTTAAAAAACTTGCACGATGAATTTTTTAACCTTGCGCGACAAAGCCTCTGTCGCGCAAGATTCTATATTTTAAACCCCGTGTGTTGCATTCCTCCCCTCACTTCCCTCTTCTTCCTTTTTTCCCCGCTCGATACCCTCTCTCTCCTTCCTTTGTCTCTCCGTCCCTCTCTCCTTCGCTCACCTCGTCTTTCCGTCCCTCTCTTCGGTCGTCGCGTCTTCAACTCCAAGAGGTAATTTCATCTTCAAATTTTTTTTCAATTTTCTTTATTGACCATGCTAATTAGGGTTTATAGATTGAGGGTTTTTGTTTTTTCAAATTGAGGGTTAGAATTAGGGCAGCGAGGTTAGATTTAGGGTTTGTAAATTGGGGGTTACATTTAGGTTCTTAAATTAGAGTTTTTAGGGTTCTTAATTGGGGTTAGATTTAGGTCTTAAATTAGGGGAACGATTTTGGGCAGTGAGGTTAGATTAGGTTTTCTTAAATTGGGGGTTAGATTTAGGGTGCTTCAGTGGGGGTAGATTAGGGTTCTTAAATTAGGGGTTTTTTAATTTCAAGTAAAGGGTTATATTTATGGCTGTCAACGTTTGGAAACTGGGGAATTGTTAATTTTTTTCCTGTGTTGTATGTCATAAAATGCTTGTTATATGATTCTTTGTTCCTCCTAGGAACCTATATATTTTAAACAGTACTTAGTTGCTTTTGTAATGTGATAGTGTTTAAGCCACGGCCACGGATTCTAATATGAAGAAAATGTTAGCCTCATGTCCTTAATTTGTGTCAGCCGAACCCTCTATTCATGTTTGTTAAATGTAACTGGTGGAAGGTATTGTAAAATGCTCATCCTGTGAATTTTATGTTCAAAATAGCTTGGTGGAAGTCAAATGAGCATAGATCAAAACAGCTTATTGTATGTCATAGAATGCTTGTTACATTAGGTTTACTTATTATCCTCAAGATACATTCTTTATGTTTATGTAAATAATATGGATGTGACATCAACCTTTGGAAACTGGGGAAGCCCACGATTGATGTCTATGAAGTTCTTTTCTTTAAATCTGAGTTTCCTATTTCAGTTAATTAGAATTCACTCGAGGAATTCACAACTGGGTTGGACTCGGCAAAAAGTAAGTGACGAGTCATGCTTTACATTTCCTTATTGAAATTCAGATTGTATTTGTGTTTCTTCTTGTTTTTGTGTGTGTTTTTGCCTATATGCATGTGAATATGTACATAAATCCATGCATATGTATATGCATACATATTACATACATACCAAGTTACCAACACATATTTATATGTATGTTTGTGTGTGCAACTGTGCATGCATAATGTAGCTAAATTATAAAAGAAATTGTTACCTGGCTGGATTAACCTATTGTTCTAGACATTTTGCTGTGAAGTATTTTGACATCGTACGGCTTTCTGGGGATCAGTCAATGTGAAGAATGTATGACTCTGTTAAAGAAACAGTGTTGTAGCTCAATTAGTTAGTCATAGAATCGAACAAAGATAGTTATAGAAACTGTTTTTTATGTTCTTCAAATTAAAAAACCCCACGGCCCTCATTCGGTTTTTAATTTGAATTTTTTTTTTTATGTTCTTCCAATATGAACAAATCGCAGAAGAAAACAGTTTCTATAACTATCTCTGTCCAAGGAATTCAGTTTTTATGTTCTTCAAGTGAAGGGTTAGAATTAGGGCTGTGGGTTTTTTAATTTGAATAACATAAATAGCTTAATTAGCCTACTAATGCTTCTTTCTCAAAAGTCTTCACTCCTAAATAGAGAGAAAGTGTTATTTGGTGCTAATCACACTTTTCTAAATATATTGCATTGTTATTTATTCCAGTTAACAACCTCTATTTATATCCAATAAGCATATGATTTCTATATGTAATGTGGATGTTAAAAGAGACTGAGAATCACTTTATATGGTCCATTTTCTTGTTACTACCTGTGAAACTATTAAGTATTCATGGAGTTAGGCTCTGGTGGAAACTGTTTGTATTTATGTTGCTTAGTACACACACACACACAACTTGCATACATCAACACACACACACACACAGAGTACATGGATACACAGCGCACACGTAGAGTGCATACACACAAAATTAGCATACATCAACACACACACACTGTGAAAATTGTATTTAGCCAGAATCATTCCTTTCATTGATAGAATGCTCAATATATACAATACCTTTCCTTGTACAACAAGAAGACCTAGAAACTAGGAATACGATAACAGAAAGTATCAATTACAAATCAATTAAATAAAACATTCCTATCTAGTTACATTGACTTTCTAACACTCCCCCTCAAGTTGGAGAGTGGATGTCAAGAACTCCCAACTTGCCCAACATGGATGAAAATTTTTCTTTGCCTAAGGCCTTTGTAAAGATGTCTGCCAATTGTTGAGAAGAACTGACATATCGAGTAGTTATAGAGCCGTCTAAAATCTTGTCCCGAACGAAATGGCAATCCATCTCTATGTGGCGTGTTCTCTCATGAACGACAGGATTAGCAGCAATATGCAATGCTGCCTGGTTATCACAAGACATAATGGCAGGTCCTGAAATGGGTACATGCAAATCTGTTAACAAATACCGTAACCAAATGAGCTCGCAACATGTTCCAGCCATAGCCCTATACTCGGCTTCAGCACTAGAAAGTGAGACCGTTTTCTGCCTCTTAGTCCTCCACGAAATCAACGAATTCCCCAAGAATATATAATACCCAGTCGTAGAACGTCGAGTTATCGGACAACCAGCCTAATCCGAATCACAAAAGGCCCTCAAAGTTAACTTATTATCTGACTGAAAATATAAGCCCTGACCTGGTGCAAACTTCAAATACCGCACAATTCGAAGTGCTGCATCCATATGTGGTTGACGCGGTTGATGCATAAAACGGCTGAGTACATGCACGGAGTATGTGGTGTCGGGTCTAGTAACAGTAAGATAAATCAACCGTCCAACCAATCTGCGATACAAAGATGGGTCTTTGAGTAATTCACCTTTATTTGAAAGTTTGCTTTCCTCCATTGGAAATCCTACTGGTTTTGCACCCAAAAGGCCGCAATCCTTGATTATTTCAAGGGCATACTTTCTTTGTGAAATACATAGTCCTCTTTTTGAACGAGAAACTTCAATACCCAGAAAATATTTCAGATTGCCAAGATCCTTAATACGAAAGCGAGTATGAAGAAACCGTTTGAGAGCATTAATGGTATCTAAATTGTTGCCCGTAATAATAATATCATCAACGTAAATCAACAAAGCTGTGAAGGATGTACCGTTCTTTTGGGTGAAGAGAGAATAATCTGCTTTGGACTGAGTAAAACCAGCGGCAAGGATAGCTTCTGTGAATTTTGCAAACCACTGTCGAGAGGCTTGCTTGAGACCATATAAGGACTTGTTGAGGCGGCATACAAGGTTCTCCCCCTGACGCCGAAGACCAGGAGGAGGGGACATGTAAATTTCTTCCTGAAGGTCGCCATGAAGAAAGGCATTATGAACATTAAATTGTTGAAGAGACCACCCTTGACCAGCGGCAAGAGCAAGTAGACAGCGAACTGTGATCATTTTGGCGGTGGGAGAGAAAGTGTCATGATAATCAATCCCCTCGGCTTGAGTGAATCCTTTAGCCACTAAACGAGCTTTGTAACGCTCGATAGAACCATCAGCATTATGCTTGATTTTGTATACCCACCGACAATCAATGGGACGCTTGCCGGGAGGAAGCGGAGTAAGAGTCCAGGTATTGTTGGAAGAAAGTGCCTCAAGTTCTGAATCCATAGCTGCGTGCCAATGAGGGTCTTGAAGAGCCTCTGCAAAAGAAGAAGATTCTACACTTCGACTAATGTGAGCAACAAAAGGAAGATGCAATGGTGAATATCTGTGATAGGAAATAAAATTACAAATGGGATAACGAGTACCTTTGGTGGAACCGGATGACGAAGGCGACGAAGATTGGAGTGGGGGCAGCATCACCTGCGAGCAAACGTAGTCACGGAGACGAACATTGGGCTCCTTGTGGCGTGTGGAAAAACGGGTGGGTTGAGTAGAAATAGGAAGGTCAGGGGTGGGGTCCGTGGGGGGGTCCGTGAGGGGGTGAAAGGTGGGAGGATGTGAGGATGAGTCAGGCGGTGGGGATGGGTCAAGCGGTGGGTCAAGCGGTGTGGAAGTGTGGGGGACAATATCTAGTGGAGTAGTGGTGGAATGGTCAAGGGTGATGGGATCAAGTGGGATGGGTAAAGGTGTGGAATGAGGTAAATCGGATAAGGGAGGGGAGGGTGCAGCGGTGGTGGATGGATCAAAAGGAAACGTGTCTTCAAGAAAAATAACATCCCGATTGGTGAAAATTTTATGTGTCTCAAGATCATAAAGCTTATAAGCCTTTTGACCTGGGGGATAACCAAGAAAAACACATCGATGAGCCCTCGGAGAGAACTTGGAGGAAGGATGGACAACGAACGAAAAAAAGGTTCTGGTGGTTTCGGCGGAGAAAAGAGCTAGGGTTTGGAACCTGCTCTGTATACCATGTGAAAATTGTATTTAGCCAGAATCATTCCTTTCATTGATAGAATGCTCAATATATACAATACCTTTCCTTGTACAACAAGAAGACCTAGAAACTAGGAATACGATAACAGAAAGTATCAATTACAAATCAATTAAATAAAACATTCCTATCTAGTTACATTGACTTTCTAACACACACACACACCCAAAATTAGCATACATGGACACACACACAGATAAAAGTACATACACACATACAGTGCACGTACATACATACATACGCATACGCATACAGTCATAG
Source organism: Malus sylvestris (assembly GCF_916048215.2). Classification (NCBI taxonomy): domain Eukaryota; kingdom Viridiplantae; phylum Streptophyta; class Magnoliopsida; order Rosales; family Rosaceae; genus Malus; species Malus sylvestris. Next base: position 9,042,606 of record NC_062269.1, read on the forward strand.
ATTATATACCTATCAATTATTAGATCAAATTCAACGATGGTAGAACAAATATTAGATGAAATTCATATATATATCAAATCCACATATTATATCACCAAGCAGATATTGGTTATATGATTCATGTATAGTAGATGCAGTTTTAAATTTTGTTTTTGCCAAACTTGAATTGGGTTTAGAATTTTTTATTCATTAATTTGTTTTTTTTTTTTGGTCAATTGTATGAAATATATTTTTTAATAATATTCCTTTTATTCTATTTATTATTTTTTTATTCAAAAATGCACTTGTGTGGTGATGACATATCATCGCGCAAAACCACACCCATCTTATGTTTTTCGTCGCGCAAACATTTTCGAGACGAATTATAGGCGTCCCTAAAAATTTCTTGTCACAAAGCACACTTGTACCCTCTTATATCGTACGACAAAAACTTTTGTCCGTATACCTTTCGCGCGACGAACACTAAAGCGTTGCACAATCGTTTAGCTACGCGACGAATGTGCACTTCTTCGTCGTGCAAGGTCTTTCTTCATGACCTTTGCGCGAAAAATTCTACGCGATGATTTCTGTGTCGTCATAGATTTTGTGCGACCTGGAAATGCTTTGCACGACAAAGACTCCCTCGTCTCGCAAAGTGTTTAATTTAGTAGTGTAAATTTGTAATATCCCTCATGCATCAATGAGTTTGAGCAAGAGGATTACCCGAGGCCAGGGAGGAGGAAAAAAAATAGCTAGTGAGCTACTTAGAAGGATTATATACACTAAAGTGAGAGTTATCTTTGTACTCTTATTATTTCAGATACTGAAAGAAACTACTATTGTTGCACCGATGACGTAAGCATGATCGTTGAACCTCATAAATAGTGTTTTATTTACTTTATAGATCACTACACATATATCGTCTATTTTACAACACGTAACCAGCACGACAAGCTCTCGCGTCAGTGGTAAGAACAACACCATAAATCCGTTAAAACACTACCTACCTCTCACATCTATCGGCTGAAATCTCACAAATAAAAAAATGCAGACATAGAGAATGAAGATCATGTGCAATCTCAATTCAGAGAAGATAATGGTGTAACTTTTAAAATGGAAAAAAAAAGTTAGAGAAACAAGCAAATGTACAGCCCGAAAAGAAAAGGGGAGAACTTGTATTGGTATTAGTATGACCAACTAGAAAGAGCAACAAAAAGAAATAATAAAGTCTAGTCGCTGTTCTCTGAGAAGAAAACTGAAAAAAAAGGGTGAAACAATTTCCACTCTTTATCTTTGTTTTCTTTATTATATATTAATTTTGTTACTAATGCGATTGGTACGGTTTTATCGCCTGTCCTATACTATATATTATTATAATATGAATTGCGTGTATTTATCACCCCTTCTCATAATAACATTCATTATTTTTTAGTTTTGAAAGATATTTATGTGAATAGTGCTGGATTAAAGTTTTTTGTCACAAATTTTATTTATTTAAAACAATTTATTCACATTGGATGAAACTATTGCCCTTTGCAATGATTTATTTATTGTACTATGCTTTGTAATGTAAATTTCGGTGAAACAAATACTTACCAAGACATTAAAATTTCGATGTGCTAGGGCTTACATGGCATGCGCCATGTGTCTCAAAAATTGTACATATATAGACATGTGACTCATCAAAGCCAAACAAATGATTTTGACTAGAAGTTTAAAATATAAATAATGTTGAGAACTTGAAATTCTAACACTTTGTGTGGATATACATTTATATGGAAATAATAAATTGTTGCAAGTTTTGTCATACCTCATTTTCTTCTATTTGGGTATAAGAAAAGGGTGAAATTGTCAAAGCTCAATTTTATCAATATTGACATCTTAGGCAAGAAATACTTCATGGATTCGTGATACTAGAGAATTGTGGAAGCATCTGATATTAAGAAACATCTTTGCTTAAAAGCTCATTGATGAAATTCATAGAAGTTTTCATGGATTTCTATATCTAAAAAGTCAACCCATAAGTTTCAGGCATGTATCAAAACATGGCTATTAGAATTAAAGTGTATAGTTAAATTGGAACCTAAAGTTCCATAACTGCAATCTTGTATACTAGACTCTGTGTAAACCAGACCTGAAGTCCCTCGATCAATTAAAAATAAATGTCTACATTACGGGTTTTTAAAGTACGAAATTTCTTGATTGAATTTGGAACTAGAAAGTTCAAATTCGACAATTCAATGATTTGAGCCCTGAAGTCCAAATCCTCTTATTCAGTTAGTACTAAGCACAATAAATAACAAATCAGTTTATATACGGTAATGTTCAAAAGAGAGATAATAATTGAATCTATTGGTACTTATTCTCAAAGAGTTATTTTCACGAAGCCTCTTCAAGAGGGCTGGGCGCGTGTAAACTGGCCGTTATTACTATGCTTGAATTTTGAACGAGATGACAAAAGCCTTGATAAGAGAGGACACATGGCAAGTTTTGGAAGATGTATCTACCATGTCAGCAAAGGCCGTTGGGGTTTGTTAAAGAACGGTTATTTTAGATAAGGTTTAGTGAGTCATGTTTAGCCTTTTTGTAGTCGGTTAGAAAGTGCCTATATATGCAACCTTTCTAAAAGACTCCGTGAGCTACATCATTGTATTGAATGAATAGTCATCTTTAAAGCTCATTTCTTTCTCTGTATTCTTCCTCCTTGATTCATTTTTCTGCTTTCTTGATCAATCTTTGATATTTTCTCATAGTAGTTAATATGGTATCAGAGCCAGTGATTCTGCTATGGTCTCACGATTGTTTGAAGACATGGTTTTCTGAGGTCCATCAGCGTTTTGGGCATTCGGAATTTGAAGTCGGTGCATCTGGGTTTCTTGACATTTGCTGGAATTCTCAGGTTATATGTTTCAATTCACTGCAAAATTGTATGATTTTTTTTATTCTGTGAAGTAATAGATTGTTCTTTACGGCACGAAGCCATTTCAAGATTGTTTGCTATTTGGGCACGAAGCCATTTTTCAAGATTGTTTGTTCTTTGGGTTCTAAGTCATCTGAGCTATTTTCTGTTGTTCTTATATCTGTGTAGTTGAACATGTTCTTTGGTGTATCTGTGCTGTTGAATTCTGAATAGTTTGTGTAGCAATGGCGTCTAATACTATTCGAGTTGAAGGTCTTTTGGGTATGTTTACAATCAAGTTGAATGATAAGAACTTCTCGAAATGGGTTTATCAATTCAAGCCAGTTATGAAAGGGTACAAGATGTTTGGCCATTTTGATGGCACAACTGTTTATCCTTCTAAATTTGTGGTTGATTCAGAGAGTGAGGTTACTCATATGATTACTGAGGCTTTTCTTGAATGGGAATCGATTGATTTAGCACTCTTGAGTCTATTGATTGCTACTTTGTCTGATGAATCTATTGAACATGTATTGGGCTGTAAAACTGCACATGAAGCTTGGTCTAATCTTCAAGATCGCTATGCTTCAGTTTCAAAGGCTAGGGTGATTACCTTAAAGACTGAGTTTCAAACTATACATAAAGGAGGTGATTCAATAGATCAATATTTGTCTAAGTTGAGAAATATAAAGGATCAATTGATTGCTGCCAATGAATCTGTTTCTGATAATGATTTTGTGGTGGCTGCATTATCTGGATTACCTAAAGAATACTCTACTATAAGAACTGTGATTTTTACTATAGACAATCCTATTACACTTAGAGAGTTTAAGGAGCAATTGTTGTGTGCTGAAAGGGAAATTGAATCTATGGTTAATACCCTACCTAATACCTTTTATGGATTGTATATGCAAGGATCATCTTCTCAGTCTATGCATTCTCAAGGATCATCTAGTAATTCTGGTAATGTTCCATTTACTACTAGTGGGACACTTACTAGAGTACCTAGTGAGGGTTCCAATATGAGTTTACCATTTCAGCCTTAAGGTTCTGTTGTTTCACCCTTTACCTCTCAAGGATTTTCTTTCCCAGCAACATCATTTCCATCTAATGGCCTCATGCATTCTCCTGCTCAATATCCTTCGAGTTCGTTTGTCATGCCACAACCTTCATCTATGTACCCGGATTTTTCTAACTCATATGGTTTTGTTGGGAATGGCATTGCTCCTAGGCCTTTCAATAATTCTAATGCTAGTTCCAGACCATTTTTTGGACAGAAATCTAATGGAGGGTATCAAGGCTCCAATTTTGGAAATAACAGAGGATAGTCATTTGGTACTAAGTCCAGTACAAATAATTGGCAACCTTGGTCTGGCAACACAAATACTAGAAGCTACATTGTGCCTGAATGCCAAATCTGCTCCAAGAAAGGACATACATCTCCTAATTGTTGGAAACGGTCTACTAATCCTAATCAAGTAGGTCAAGTTGTTGAGTGGCAAATCTGTGGGAAAAGAGGTCATAGTGCTTTGGATTGTGATCATCGTAATAACTTTGCATATCAAGGCATAACATCTGCACCTTCTTTAACAGCTATGCAAGCACACGGTCCATCTAGAATTTTGCCTCAAGATTCTTGGATAGTTGACACTGGTGCCTCCCATCATATGACCGCTGATGTTAACTCACTTCAACAAGTCACACCATATCAAGGCACTGATATAATTACTATTGGCAATGGTGAAGGTTTGCCAATTCAGCATATTGGTTTTACCAAATAAATATTCTCCCTACTTCTTTACTTCTAAGAACTGTTTTACATGTACCAACTATTGCTGTGAGTTTAATGTCAGTGCAACAACTTTGCAAAGATATTTTTTGTTGGTTCATTTGTGACGATCATGAGTTCTTTGTGCAGGACAAGGTAACCAAAGTTGTTCTTTACCACGGAATGAGTAATGGGGGAGAGTTGTTTCAGATACCAGTTCAGTTGTTGTCAGGTTCTTCCACTCAGTCATCCAATAAAGTAGCTTTACTTGGATAGAAAGTGAAAACAGCAATCTGGTATCAAAGACTTGGACATCCCAGCAATGCAATCATGTATGCAATGTTGAAACAATCAAATGTAGTTTGTATTCCTAATGATCAACAACACTTATGTACTCAGGGTGCGTTTGTTACACCGAACTATCTCGGACTGGACTAGCTTTAAGGATTAAGCTGGATTGGCTTGAACTAGACTAAGCAGGACTAACTTAGTGAAGCGTTTGATTCAGTGTCGGACTAAGAAGTAGGATAATAAAAATAATAAAATTAATTCTTTTTTTTTCTATTTCTTTTTTCCTGTTCTAGAACACCCCTGAAACCACTCTTCCCTCTCATTTTTTCCGTCCAAACTCCATACATTACAATCACAACTTTTCCTTCATTCCAATTGATAAAGTTCTCCGTCCAAATTCCACCACTTGCAACCATATCTTTCTCCTCCATTTGAATTGATAAAGCTCCCAAAATGCAAACAATCAAAAATTCAATTTCAATTTCAATCGACTGCGTCCAGAGTAAGATCTTCCTCGGAGGTTTTTTGCAAAAGACGGGTCTTTTGCTGTGGTTGTGGCTGATGATCGAGCTACAGCTGTTGTGTCTGCTGTGCATGTAGTCTGAGATAGCAAAAGACCCATTTTTGCCGTGTTCGGGTCAACCCAGATGGCGGAAGACCCCAAATCGACACTGGGTTTACGGGATGGTGGAGATCGGCGAGAGTTATCTCTACTCTGGTCACTGGAGAAAGGGGCTGCAGCTGCTGCTCATGTATGAAGGAGAATGACTCGGTTCGTTGCTTGCAGACGATGGAGAGGAGACTAGCAATCCCGTTGTTTTGGGGGGGTCTCGCTAAGACCTCCTAGTGAAAGACTTAGTCAAGGCGAGTCCTCCTTTGTCCCATTAAACTTAATCCTGCCTAGAACAAACACAAGCCTACAGTAATGTCTAATCCAGTCTAGTTCAGTGAAACCTAACGATGCCAAACAAACGCCCCCTCAATGTATTTCTGGAAAGATGTCTAGGTTACCTTTTTCTGATAGAACAGAAACATGTGCTTTTCCATTTCAAAAGGTCCATACTGATCTTTGAGGGCCATCACCTACTAAATCCATAGAAGGATACAAGTATTATGTTAGTTTTGTAGATGAGTTCACCTGATTTGTATGGATATTTCCCTTAATTAATAAATCAGAGCTTTTTTATGTCTTTAAACGGTTTTATAGTTATGTCTTGGCTTAATTTAATGTTGGTATTAAGTGTTTACAGACAGATGGTGGTGGTGAATATGTTAGTACCAAATTTGAGAACTTCTTAAGATACAGAGGAATCATTCATATGCTCTCTTGTCCTTATACCCCTCAGCAAAATAGAATTGCTGAGAGGAAACATTGACATATTGTGGAGACAGCCATTACTCTTATGACTGTTGCAAAATTGCCTCAAGACCCATGGTATCATGCATGTGCTCATTATGTTTTTTTTAATAAATAAAATGCCATGTCCAGTGTTAGCAATGCAATCTCCATATCAGAAGTTGTATAATACTAATCCTCAGTTACAAGGTCTTAAAGTTTTTGGTACTGCAGTATATCCATACATTAGACCTTATACTGCAAACAAGTTACAACCAAGGGCTTTATTGTGTGTCTTTGTGGGATATGCTCCAAGATATAAATGAGTTATTTGCTTTCATTCTCTAACTAGAAAATTCATTATTTACAGGCATGTTCTTCATGATGAAAGTATGTTTCCATATTAAATTGTCTCTCTTGCACAGAAATGTTCTTCTGATCAAGGATCTACTTCTCAGTCTTCACAATCTCCGATATTAATTCTTATTCCACTACAGTCAAGATTAGATTCCCCTATCTCTTCAAATTCACCAGGTGTTGAGGGTTATCACAATATTGATTTATCTACTTCAAGTGTTACAGATACATTTGTCACTTCTTAAAGGAATGCTAATCATACTGGGTATCAGCGTCTGAAACAACTCGCTCATCTTCTTCAATAGCTTTGGTGTTACCTATCCTTGATCCTGCACAGTTGGAGGTAATTCTCCCTTTTGATTCTTCTTCATCCTTACATAATGATTTTTCTCATTCTTCTTCGATATTACAAATGCAAACCAGACTACAAACTGGTGCTATTTCCAGGAAGAATTATATTGGTTGTCTTGCAACACTCCCTGAGTTACACACTCTGCAGTTAGATCCCTCTAATCATTGTCATAATGGCTTCTCCTTTGTTGCTACAATAAATGATATATCTGAACTTACTTCATTTCGAATTGCTGCAACTAATATTCATTGGCAAACTGCGATGCAAGAGGAGTTTGATGCTTTACAAAGCCAAGGCACTTGGATTATTGTTCCACCACCTATACATCATTCTATCATTGGTAGTAAGTGGGTTTTTAAACTAAAAAAGAATCCTGATGGATCCATTTCCCGTTATAAGGCCAGATTAGTAGCACAAGGTTATAATCAAGCACTTGGTTTAGATACTTTGAGACTTTTAGTCTAGTTGTATGTCATACTACTGTGTGATTAATTATTTCTCTTGTTGTTCAATACAAATTTGAGTTAAGACAACTTGATATTAAGAATGCATTTTTGCATGTTGATTTGGAGGAAAAGGTGTACATGAAGCAGCCACAAGGTTTTGTGGATTCTAATCATCCTGAGTATGTTTGTAAATTGGTTAAATCCCTCTACGGTCTAAAGCAAGCACCTCGTGCCTAGAATGCCAAATTCACAGGCTATTTACCAGCTATGGGATTTCATATGTCTCAGTCAGATACGAGTCTTTTTGTCACACATGATGGCAGTGATGTGGTAGTCCTCTTATTATATGTTGACAATATAATCTTGATAGGCTCAAATGCAAGCAAAATTCAGATAGTTATTCATGAATTAGGTGAAGTGTTTGACCTAAAAGATATAGGACAACTTTCATATTTTTTGGGATTGCAACTTACATATAAAGATAATGGGGATATTTTTATCAGTCAATCCAAGTATGCTCGAACTTGATTCATAAGGCTGGAATGGACACTTGCAAACCTACCCCAACACCATGTAAGCCAAACACTCAATTGTTAGCATCTGAGGGTACTCCTTTGGCTGATCCAACTACATATCAGAGTCTAGTAGGTGCCCTCCAATATCTGACTTTTACAAGACCAGATCTTTCATATTCTGTGAATGTTGCTTGTCAATATATGAACAGTCCCATTGAGGTTCATTATGCTCTTGTCAAACGAATTCTCAGATATATTCAAGGTACTATCAATTGTGGTCTTACATACTCTGCACCTTCAGATTACTCTATCACTGCATTTTCTGATTCGGACTGGGCAGCTAATCCTAATACTAGAAGATCTATAACTGGCTTTGTGGTGTATATAAGGAACAATCCTATTTCCTGGCAGTCTAAGAAACAATCTTCAGTTTCTCGCAGTTCCACTGAGGCAGAATATAAAACATTGGCTCATTGTGCTACTAATATAGCATGGATAAGTCTTCTGTTGAAAGATTTGCATCAGCCTTTGTTATTGCCACCTTTACTGCATTGTGATAATCTATCAGCTCTTGCTTTGTGTGCAAATCCAGTGTTTCATACCAGGATTAAGCACCTTGATATTCACTTCCACTTTGTTCGAGAGAAGGTTCAAAAGAAAGACTTACTGGTTCAATATGTTCCCACTGATGATCAAACGGCTGATGTCTTCACTAAAGGCCTTCATGGACCTACATTTTACAAGCATTGTTGCAATCTCAGCATTGGTAACTCTACCTGAGATTGAGGGGGGATGATAAGAGAGGACATATGGCAAGTTTTGGAAGATATATCTACCATGTCAACAAAGGCAGTTGGGGTTTGTTAAAGAATGGTTATTTTAGATGAGGTTTAGTGAGCCATGTTTAGCCTTTTCGTAGTCGGTTAGAGAGTGCCTATATATGCAACCTTTCAAAAAGACTTCGTGAGTTACATCATTGTATTGAATGAATAGTCATCTTTAAAGCTCATTTCTTTCTCTGTATTCTTCCTTCTTGATTCATTTTTCTACTTTCTTGATCAATCTTTGATATTTTCTCACAGTAGTTAATAAGCCTGTCTCTGAATTTGAGTGAGGATTCCCTCATGATCTTCTCAAATTCGATCTCTAAAATTCTGTAACTCATCAAACTGTATTCTCATATCATTTGAATAGACAATCACAAGTCTTTGTAACTCTTTATTATCTCGTTTGAGTGCTATAATCTCTTGTTTAACAAGAGAAACTTTAGTGTTTAATATCTAAATGTCATTAGCTCTGGCAAGCAAACGTTGATCCAAATTCAACATAGATACAACACTTTGAATGCTAAAGGCCAAGGAATTATTAACGGGTATCGTGCCAGATCTTCTTAATAATAACCTTCCATCTCGAGGAGTAAGAAACTTCTTAGCTTCTGCTATAGCAGTTGTATCATTTAGTGTCACAGAATCATTGACTATAAGAAGGTCAGTTTGTGATAAGAAGGTTGGGTGACAGACATTCGCATCAAGACTCACTTGTCCATTAGGAAGAAAGTTGAAATCCAAATGGTTTTGAGAAAAAGAAGTGGATGTCATTATAGGAAAACTGTCAAACTAAACATGGTAAATACCAAAAATATATATGACAATATTTGGGAATTTCTTATATATTCATTAATCTCCAAAGTAGAGTATGCATAGGAGTTACAATTGGTGTTACATATGCACTTTGTCAATGTGAGACAACAGACTACTATTTACACTTAAACTAATATATAACTCGCAATGCTCCCCCTCAAATTGGAGCAAAGATTTCATGCCCAACTTGTCAAGTGAGTTGGTAAACACACTATTAGACACAACCTTAATAAGTACATCAGTGAGTTGATATTCAGATCCCACAAATGGAAACATAATAATTCCAGCATTCAATTTTTCCTTAATAAAATGTTGATCAATCTCCACATGTTTTGTTCAATCATGTTGCACTGGATTATGAGCAATCTCAATAGCAACCTTGTTATCACAATGGAGTTTCATAGCACCCTTGGGTTTAAATCCAAGATCTCTCAACAATTTTTTCAACCACAACAACTCACATACACCATGAGACATACCATGAAACTCAGCTTCAGCACTTGACCTAGCCACCACTTTTTGTTTCTTGCTTATCCAAGTAACTAGATTACCACCCACAAACGTAAAGTATCCAGATGTAGATCGCCGATTAGTGATAGAACTTGCCCAATCCGCATCTGCATACCCTTCGACATTCAAATAACCATTCTTGGAGAAAACCAAGCCTCTGCCAGGAGTCATCTTCAAGTACCTCAAAATACGGATTACTACATCCATATGAGCTTCACTAGTGAGTGCATAAACTGACTTACCACACTAACTGCATAAGCAATGTCAGGGCCAGTGTGTGACATCCCACATCGCCCAGGGGAGTGGATCATGTAAGCCTTATATGTATATTCCCATCTCTACTTAGCATGAGGCATTTTGGGAGCTCACTGGCTTCGGGTTCTATCAGAACTCCGAAGTTAAACGAGTTCGCGCGAGAGCAATCCCATGATGGGTGACCTACTAAGAAGTTCTTGTGTGAGTTCCCAGAAACAAAACTGAAGCCAATCCCTAGCAGGATGTGTGCAGATAAGGACGTCAGACCCCTAAAGGGGGAGGATTGTGACATCCCACATCGTCCAAGGGAGTGGATCATGTAAGCCTTATATGTATATTCTCATCTCTACCTAGCACAAGGCCTTTTGGGAGCTCGCTTAACTTGGAGGCGAGCTCCCAAAAAGCCTCGTGCTAGGTAGAGATAGGAATATACATATAAGGCTTACATGATCCATTCCCCTAGGCGATATGGGATGTCACAATCCACCCCCTTTAGGGGTCCGACATCCTCGTCAGCACCCATCCTGCCAGGGATTGGCTCTAATACCAAATTGTCACATCCCGCCCAGACGCCCACCATATCTCGGGCTTGACTCCACGTAGCACGATATTGTCCGCTTTGGGCCCCGACCATGCCCTCACGGTTTTTTTTCTAGGAACTCACACAAGACCTTCCCAGTGGGTCACCCATCATGGGATTGCTCTTGCGCGAACTTGCTTAACTTTGGAGTTCCAATGGAACCCGAAGCCAGTGAGCTCCCAAAATGCCTCGTGCTAGGTAGAGATGGGAATATACATATAAGGCTTACAGAATCCATTCCCTTGGGCGATGTGGAATGTCACAGAGTGTGAGACAAATAAATTAATTTCCTCACAAGCTTCTGATACCGTTCCTTATGAGTAGGAACTTGATCCGAAAATAAGAGCATAAATGATGATTCTGCTCAATCGGAATATCAATGGGTTTGCAATCTAAGATACATGTTTCAACTAACAAATCAAGAACATACTTCCGTTGAGATAGAACAATAACATGCTTGGATTATGCAACCTCGATTCCAAGAAAATACTTCAATTCACCAAATTCTTTCATCTCAAATTCAGTAGCTAGGTACTTTTGAAGGCGTTATATCTCCTTCTGATCATCACCAGTCACTATCATGTCATCAACATAAATAATCAATGCAGTTAGCTTACCATTTTGTCGCTTTAGATACAAAGTATGATCTAAATGACTCTGGACATACCCAAACTTCTTCATTGAACTTGTAAACCTCCCAAATCATGCTCTAGGAGATTGTTTCAAACCATACAAAGTCTTTCGCAACCTGTATACAACACCTTTTCCGGGAAATGTTCTGATACCAGGTAGGAGATCCATATAAACTTCCTTCTTGAGATCATCATGAAGGAAAGCATTCTTAACATCAAATTGTAATAGAGGCCAATCCTAATTTGCTGCTAAGGATATAAGAACATGCACAATATTAAGTTTGGAAACAAAAGCAAAAGTCTCCTGATAGTCCACCCCATAGGTTTGAGTATAACCCTTAGCAACTAATCTAGCTTTATACAGATCAATAAAACCATCTGCTTTGTGCTTAATAGTGAACACCCATCTACGTCTAACAGCTTTCTTCCCGTTTGGTATAGGAAACAAATCCCAATTGGAATTCTTTTCCAAAGCTTCCATCTCAACTCTCATGGCATTAACCCACTTAGGTTCAGACAAAGTACCGTGCAATTTTGTTGGAATTGATACATTAGATAGCTAACAAACATAAGATGCATATGGTTTAAACAAACGATGAGTAGACACATAATTGTTGATAGGATATTTGGCTTTGACATGCATATCAGGCTTATATTGTACTTTACGTTTTCCACGATTAGCTCGTGGATGCAACTGATAATCATTAGAATTTACCTCATGTATGTCACCATCTTGTACCAAATTATTAAAAGAATCATCACTGGACGAACCATCATCAGGCAACTCATTAGACATACCAGTAGCAGGCAACCGGTCATCAGAAGGTAATTCGTCAGACATACTAACAGGCAACTTATTGGGCACATATGATCTTTCGTTAGTAGAAATAGTTTCGGGAATGACAGGTGACCGATCACTATCTATAGCCAATTGATCAGTATCACGCAACATAATAGGTTATGTCCCCAACTCTACCTATAACACATCATCCATATCATCTCTTCAAATCTGCACTTCACTCCCCCTCTCCCCCTAAAATGGAGAGTCAGAAGAAGGCTTCACAAAATACGAAACTTCCTCGTGGAAGGTAACATCCATGGTAATATAAGTTTTCTGAGTCGGAGGATGATAATACTTATAGCCTTTCTGATTGTTAGCATACCCAATAAATACACATCGAAGAGCACATGCATCAAGTTTACTCCACAGATGAGAGTAGACATGCACATACGCAATACACCCAAACACCTTCGGAGGAAGTTTTGATATAGAAACAAGATAAACATGTTTTTATAGCACATCAAATGGCATCTGAAAATCAAGAACCCTACTTGGAACATGATTATCAAATACACAGCAGACAAAATAGCATGACCCCATAAATGATTAGGAACACATTTATCCAACATCAAGGAGCGAGCAACCTCCATTATTTGACGATTCTTCCGTTAGGACACACCATTTTGTTAGGGTGTAAACAAAGTAGTCGTCTGGTGAATAATACCCTGATCACGAAAAAAGCATGTCAAAGTGTGATTCACATATTCTCCTCCGTTATCAGACCTAAAGACCTTAACTTTGGTCTGAAACTGAGTTGACACCATTGCACAAAATTCTTGAAGAAGCAAAGGAACATCACTCTTATTTTTCATCAATAACACCCAAGTTAATCAAGTATAATCCTCAATAAAAGTAACAAACCAACATAATCCATTAGAAGTAAACTTCGCTGGACCCCACACATCAGAATGTATCAAATCAAATGGCAAAGTAGCTTTAGAATCACTTATGGGAAAGGAAGCACGGTGACTCTTAGCCATGACACATGTTTCACACTTGAACTCTGAATCACTATAAGTGCGAAACAAAGAAGGAAATAGATGCTTCATATAACTAAATGATAGATGTCCCAATCGTCGATGCCACAACCAAATTTGATGTCTGTCATCCACTTTAGCACTTAAAACTTGATGATTATTTGAATCGGAAACAACAGTATCATCCATAGTCAAGATGTACAAACCCTTTATTCTTTTACCACGACTAATTATCTTCTGAGTTTGAATGTCTTGAAAATAATAATACGTAGGGTAGAAGTGAGCAGAACAATATAAGGTATCACTGTTCACACACTGTAGCAAGACACTATTCGCTGTACTGTAGTCCGGCACTCTTCACTTTTTTTTTTTTAACGAAGGAAATCATGATAAAGGTGGGCACAAAATTAAAGCACAAAGGTCACCAAGAGCAAACTGCTTTGATGCCATGTCAAACTAAACATGGTAAATACCAAAAATATATATGACAATATTTGGGAATTTCTTATATATTCATTAATCTCCAAAGTTAAGTATTTGTTGGAGTTACAATTGGTGTTACATATGCACTTCGTCAATGTGGGACATCAGACTACTATTTACACTATAACTAATATATAACTTGTAACAAAAACCAAGTGATGTTTCAAAAGGAAAGGGATACTCTCTGGATCTTTTTCCACCTAATCCACCAAGTCTGTGATCCAGGCCGTTGAAATTTGATCCAACAGCTACAAACAGGGGGCTCTTTAAAAGTAGAATTGCTAACTGTATCATACCGATTTTGTGCCAATCGGTAATGGCACGGTATTGTACCGAACCGAAGTTTTTTTTATACGGTATTGGTATTAGCTACCATTACAATGGTATTATACCGAAAAAATATAATAATATATAACTTATAAATTATATTAATATATATTTGTAATATATCTATAATATTTCAATGCCTCAATCTTCTATAAGTATGCCTCCTCCAAATGCTTCTGTATCTCACGTTTGAATAATTGAGTTCCAATTTTCATTAGTTTGAAACTTTAACGTCTATTTTGGATTGTTAACTTCTATTTGTTTTGGTTTGTAACTTCTATTTGGATTGTAAGCTTAATTTTTATTATGAATCTTGATGCATCATTCGACTTATTATGTGTGTGAATTGTAAATGATGAATGATAGATGAATTTAGGCCACAATGTATGAGATAAAGGTCAATCCTGGTACTATTCACTTTACCCTTTATTTTGTCATTTTCGTTAAAATTCAAAGTTTTCAAACCCTTTTCATTAGTTTTCCTTATTTTTAAATTGGATCTTACAAATATTTTCAAATTTCAAACTACATGATTTATTTAAGTCAACAGCTCCCAGGTCTTGAGGTTCTTCTTTTAAATCAAACTTGTAATTGTAGATATCTCGGATAACTTTGTCAAAAGGATTTTTATTTTTATTTGGGTAAATTACACAAAACTACTTCAATTATTGATCAAACCATAATCTCATACCTCATGTTTTAAATATTGCAATGTTATACCTCAACTTATGAATTCATTGTAATGTCAAATCTCTGTTAAATTTTCTGTCAATTTGACCGTTAAATGATAACGTGGCAGGAATGAAGCCCACTATTTCGCTAGCTAAAATTTAAACAAAATAATAATAATTATTATTATTATTAATAAATTAATTAATTAGAAAGAATTAAAATTTTATTTTAATTAGTTATTTTGAAAAAAAAATATTTTCTATTACTGCTTCTGTTTAGGATCCTGCAAAGATCTCTCACATGTCTCAACTTCTTCTGCCCCCTGTTAGGATTTGTGATTAGCTTAATCACAATTAGGAGTTAGTAGTGGAAATAGACTTTTATTAAGAGAATAACTAGTTAAATGGGTTTGCTGCCATCTGGCAAGTGATGTAAAGAGACTATATGTGCACACACCTTTGGTGTGAGAGAGAGGAACGATCATTTTGAATTAGAAAAGATTATTTCACAAAAAATATAAACAGGAGCTCCGGTCCTTCTTCTCTCTTCCTCCTTCTCCTCCATTGTTACCCTTTACTTGCAGGTTGAGTAAGGATTTGGAAGTGGGTCATAACATTGGTATCATACATTTTGATCTTGGTCTCCCTCTTGTATGCCACGCTCCACCACCACCTCTCTCAAATCAACCATGGATGCTCTTCTCACTGCTCTGGAATCCTCCATCGATGCTCGCTTCACCTCGTTGGAATCAACCATCACCGATGCTTTGTCTGGTCATGCTATGGCCATGGATACAAAATTAGCAGTGGGCTTTGAACAATTCCGCCACGAACTCGCTTTCAATGGTGGGGGAACTTCTTCTGGTGATACTCATTCTCCGATCTCCAATCCGGTGCCTCCTCCTCCGATCATTGCTGAGGACGCCGATCGTCGAAGATTGGACACTCCTCGCCCTCATTAGCGTGAGAATTTCGATGGTGGTGGGTTTCCCACGTTTCAGTGACGGTGATAACCCGCTCGCTTGGATCTATAAGGCGAAGCAATACTTCACCTACTATTTTGTACCTGAACATCGGCATGTGGTCACAGCCTCTTTTTACTTGGACAATGAAGCCCACCATTGGTTTGGATGGATGGATTGCCTACACGCTACTCCCACATGGCGTGAATTCACCACAACTTTTTGCCAGGAATTTGGCCCTTCTGAGTTTGACGACTGCACCGAATCCTTTTTCAAGCTCCGTCAAATAAGTACACTGAAAGATTACATCCTTGAATTTCGTAAGCTTGCTACTCGATCCTCTGATGTTGGTCCTATTCTTTTGAAGAGTTGTTTCTTGGATGGGTTGAAGAAGGAAATCAAGCATGAGGTTAAGTTGTTAGACCTATCACTATGCATGAAGCAATTGCTTTGGATGTTCAGGTTGATCATAAACTTAGTGATAGTCGAACCACTAATTATCGGGTAGCTCTCGCTTCTAAGCCTGCAGTCCCTCCAGTGACCACTGTTGTACCAAATAGACCACAAGTAGGTACTATCCCTTATAAGAAACTAACTCTCGATGAAGTCCAATGCAAGACGGAGCATGGGGAATGTTGGTTTTGTGAAGATAAGTGTGTGCAAGGTCATCAGTCTCCTCATAAACAGTTGTTAATGCTTGATGTGCTTGATTTGGATGATCCTTAGGTTCTTGAGGAAAGTAGTGGGAATAAGGATGAATGTAGTGGGAATACAGATGAATTACACCTAGAATTCCAGCACATAGAATTGAGTGAGTGTGCTTATTTTGAAACACTTGGTAAACAATCAATCCAAACCACGAAGGTCAAGGGTTTTGTGAAAAATCAAACTGTGAGGATTTTGCTAGACTCTGGGAGTACTCACAATTTCATAGACTTTTGATTAATCAAACAGTGGGGTTGGTCAGTTAACAATACCAAAGTTTTTGAAGTAATGGTAGCTAATGGGGGCAAGCTTAAAGGGCAAGGTACTTGTCAGGCAATACCATCGAAGGTAGGGGTTATGAGTACACCATTAATCTGTTTCCCCTTCCATTGGGAGGATGTGACTTAGTTTTGAGAGTACAATGGCTTTCTACTGTTAGTTCGATTCTATGGGACTTCCAATTGATGACTATGGAATTCTCAAAGGAAGGAATAACACATAACTTGGTTCATATGCTGTTCAGTTACCATTGGTTCAGGAGATGTCCTTCCAGCAATAAGACAAGAATTGCTACAACTTTAATCTTGGCATACTACTTTACTCAATGAATAAGGAGAAATTAGAGACTTCCAACCTCACTCCCCAACAGTTGATAGAATTACAAGATGTGTTACGAGATTTTGAGGAAATCTTTGCCATCCCATCTAAGCTACCTCTTACTAGGAACCATGATCACCATATTCCACTGGTGCCAGGTGCACAACCACCTAACATCAGGCCATACCACTATGGACCCTTGCAGAAGACAGAAATTGAGAAAGTTGTCCAAAAGTTATTGGAGGCTGGTTTCATTCAACCAAGCCGCAACACATTTTCCTTTCCCGTACTTTTGGTTAGGAAGAAAGAAGGAACTGGAAAATGTGCATAGACTACCACAAATTAAATTCCCTAACTATCAAGGACATGTAGCCCATAACACTCATTGATGACCTATTGGATGAGTTATTTGGTGCTTGTTTCTTTTCTAAGTTAGATCTAAGGTCCGACTATCACCAAATTCAAATGCACCCCGATGATGTTGCTAAGACGGCATTTCGCACCCACGAGGGCCATTATGAGTTTTTGGTGATGCCATTTGGCCTTACTAATGCTCTGGCAACATTTCAAAGCCTAATGAATGACATCTTCAAGGCCTATCTTCGAAAATTTGTTTTGGTGTTTTTCGATGACATTCTTATCTATAGTAAGACTTGGGAAGACCATGTAGGCCATTTTTGGAAGACTTTCAAAGTATTGCAGCAACATCAATTGTTTGTGAAGAAATCGAAATGTGCCTTGGGGCAAAGTTCTGTGGAATACTTGGGACATATTGTCTCCAAGGAGGGTGTTGCAGCCGATCCATCCAAGATACAAGCAATATTAGATTGGCCCATTCCTGCAAATGTAAAACAGTTGAAGGGGTTCTTAGGTCTCACGGATATTACAGAAAGTTTGTTCCTAACTACGACAACATTTGTCAACCCCTTTACCAATTGACCAGAAAGGACAGCTTTGGGTGGAATCTTGTAGCTAATGGGGCCTTTTAAACTGTAAAAGAGATCATGGCATCACCCCAAGTACTAGCACTACCCGATTTTTCAGCAGCATTTAAGCTCGAATGTGATGCATCTGGTGTGGGAATAGGTGCAGTTTTGCAAGAAAGAGAAACCCATAGCATTTTCTAGCCAACCCTTAGGACCGAGGAACCAAGCTTTGTCCACTTATGAAAAGGAGTTAATTGCCATTGTTTTTGTTGTGAAGAAATGGCAAAATTATTTGCAGGGACGACATTTTGTTATCAAAATTGATCATCACAGCTTAAAATACTTCCTCAACCACAAAGCCAATACTTCTTTTCAACAGAAATAGGTCTCCAAATTAATGGGGTATGACTATGAAATACAATATAAGCATGGGAGAGATAATATTGTAGTTGATGCTCTTTCCAGGGAATTTGAATTTCAGAGTCAAACTGAAGGAACTTGTAATCAGGTGAAGATGGCCGAGTGCTTAGCAATTACATACCCTTATTTTGGATGGCTGGATGAACTAAGAAGGGAAGTGGAGCAAGATAATTGGATTACATAGAAGATTAAAGAGGTGCATGAGGTGGTTTCTTCTAGTTCCAATACATCCAAGTTCAGTGTTGATAATGGGTTCTTGAAGTATAAGGCTCAGATTGTCATCAGTCCTACATCCCATTGGAGGTTTAAGATCATGGAAGAACATCATTCTACCCCTGCAGTAGGTCACCAAGGAATTCTCAAGACCTATCAGAGGATTAAGCGAGGATTTTATTGGCTAAGAATGAAGGGTAATGTGAAACAGTTTGTGAGTGAATGTCAAGTTTGTCAACTGCAGAAATATAAGACAATGGCACCTCCAGGGTTGTTGCAACCAATCCTCTTTCCTCGAAAGGTGTGGTCTGAAATCAGTATGGATTTTATAGATGGGTTGCCTAATTGTAAAGGGAAATCTGTGATCCTCGTGGTAGTGGATAGGCTTACCAAGTATGCACACCTTGTTGCACTATCTCACCCTTACACGGCTGCATTTGTCGCTCACACATTTGTGGACTATATATTCAAACTGCATGGCATGCCAACCAATATTGTGAGTGACAGAGATCCTATATTTCTCAGCAACTTTTGGAGAGAATTTTTTAAATTGTAGGGATCAACTCTGAGTATGAGCTCTGGTTATCACCCACAGACAAATGGGCAAACTAAGGTGCTAAACAGATGCCTTGAGACTTATCTGAGATGTTTTGTGGGAACACAACCTAAGGGATGGGTGAAATGGTTGGCTTGGGCAGAATGGAATTACAACAATACTTCCACTAAGTTCACACCTTTTGAACTAGTTTATGGATACCTTCCCCCTCATGTTACTTCGTATGAATTGGGGTCAGCTAAATGGGATGTTGTAGAGCAAAACTTGCTGGAAAGGGATAAAATGTTGTCCATTCTCAAATCCAATTTGACCCTAGCTCAAAACAGGATGAAGATTCAAGTGGATAAACACAGAACTGAAAGGGAGTTTGAAGTTGGGGATTTGGTGTATCTCAAATTAGTTCCTTATCAGTTGCAGTCACTTAATCCTCACTCTCATCACAAGCTACTACCAAGGTTCTATGGGCCTTTCGAGGTGCTGCAAAAGGTGGGAAAAGTAGCATACAAACTCAAACTGCCAGCAACCACAAAAATACATCATGTATTTCATGTAAGTTGCTTAAAGAAACATCTCGGGCCATAAGTGATACCTGTCTCAGTTCTTCCAGAGATATGAGATGATGGTGTTCGGATGGGCAACCTTATTGCCATGCTAAATCGAAGGGTTTACAAGAAAGGAAATGTTGTTGGAGTTCAGGTGTTGGTTCACTGGGAAGGTGGCATCCCAGAAGAAGCTACTTGGGAAGACTATGATTATTTTGTAACTAAATTCCCTGATTTTAAATTTTGAAAAACCTAGTGGATAAGGTTTTACTTAAGGAAGGGGTAATGTTAGGATTTGTGATTAGTTTAATCACAATCAGGAGTTAGCAGTGGAAATAAACTTTTATTAAGAGAATAACTAGTTAAATGGGTTTGCTGCCATCTGGCAAGTGATGTAAAGAGACTATATGTACACACACCTTTGGTGTGAGAGAGAGGAACGATCATTTTGAATTAGAAAAGATTATTTCACAAAAAATACAAACAGGAGCTCCGCTCCTTCATCTCTCTTCCTCCTCCTCCATTGTTACCCTTTACTTCCTGCCAGTAAAGGGTAACAATGGAGGAGAAGGAGGAAGGGAGATGAAGGAGCGGAGCTCCTGTTTGTATTTTTTGTGAAATAATCTTTTCTAATTCAAAATGATCGTTCCTCTCTCTCACACCAAAGGTGTGTGTACATATAGTCTCTTTACATCACTTGCCAGATAGCAGCAAACCCATTTAACTAGTTATTATCTTAATAAAAGTCTATTTCCACAACTAACTCCCGATTGTGATTAAGCTAATCACAAATCCTAACACCCCCTTCAAGTATTCAACTTTCTAATGAAATTTGTCATTTTACCCAAAAAAAACAACCCGTGCAGATCACCGCTCAAGTACCCAGATCCACCCCGTCGTCCTCCGTTGAACTCCTGCTACCGCCATGTGCGCCCGGCTCGAGTCAGCACCATCACAATTTGCTCCTCCGTGTACGACGCCGCTGTCTGAATCCATTGTCCCCTCCCCTAAAAAAACCACTGTCGCCCTCCCACCTAATTCATGCGACCTCCTTCATCTCTTTCTCTTCCTCCTTCTCTCAATCTAACCTCGAAGTGGCGTCGATCAAAACCCAGCGAGTAGCCACCATTGAAATCGAAGGTTAGAATCTGAGATCTAGTGTTAACCGTTCGCCTGCTACGATTGCAGTCACGTCGAGAGACATAGATAACTGGGTTTGGGGATTGTGGTATTTGCCTGGCAAGTACCAACGGCTGGGGCTGTGTATTTCGAAAATTTCTCTTAATCTTTAGAATTGGTGTCGCTGCTCTTCAATTGATTTGTGGGTTTCCTCCATCTCTGTAAAAATGGTGATGGACAAAAGAAGGAGAGGTGGGTGAGGTTGGGCCGCTGCTGCCTACCCATTTCTGTAAATAACAAGAAGTGTTGGGTTTAGGATAACTCAGAAGTGCACCATCGCCAGAAACCTCATCCAGGCTTTTAACCTTTTCAATTAATGAAAATATTTTTTTAAATAACTAATTAAAATAATTTTTTCATTAATTTAGTTGTTAAATAAAACATTCTTAATAATTAATTAATTTTTTTTTCCAGCTGGAGAAAGAGTGGACCCTACTCCTGCTACGTCATCATTTAACCGTCAAATTAACAAAAAATTTAACGGATGTCTGATATTGCAACGAATTCATAAGTTGAGATATGATATTGCAATGTTTAAAACATGAGATATGAGATTGTGGTTCGACCAATAATTGAAGTAGTTTTGTGTAATTTACTTTTTATTTTATTTTATGATCATTTACTTCATATCTACGTCTAGTTCAACTAACGTTCTTCATATTTTGATTGGCATGAGACATCTACTAATTCTGTTAGGACGAAATTTTGTGCTTCATCTTCACTGATGAGACAAGGGGGAGGAAAGATGCATCCCAGAAGAATAAAAAAAAACGGCTTCAACTATTATTTTGTCTCATCCATTTATATCATTCAAAAGATGTATAAAAAGATAATCAAATTTTGACGATTACTAGTTAACTACTAAATGCATTAACAAGTTATGGACATGAAAATGTTAATATTTTTCATGCTACAGAATGATACGCCTATAGGTTTCAATAGTTCAACTATCTAGAAGTGGAGATTAATTAAAAATTCAAGCTCTATAACTTTCTAGAAGATGTTATGATTCACATTCTCCAAACAATTCATCTTATAAGAGATTATTGTCCTGAAGAGACATCATATATAAGTCCTTGAAAAGGTATAAGATATCCCGAAATGCTTATAAACTATGCATGTGTATGCACATAAAAATTGTGAGATAACCACCATTTGCAAAAAAAAACAAAAACAAAAACAAAAAAACAAAAAAAAAAACGCATAACAGTAGATATCGTATCACACAGTCAAATTAATTTGAATTCGAACCAAAATTATACAATCAATTAAACAACAAAGAGAGCGAACAATATATTAACTAGATTTAAGACACAAATCAAGAAAAATAAGAAATTAATTTGCAAACGATGGAAAGAAGAGAGGAATTGTGGCACTGATTTCGTAAGAGAGATTAGAGATGGAAATAGAGATAAACGAGAAAGAGGAAAGGATAAGGAGAGAGGATTGAAAAGAGCTTTGAGGATAAATTCAGCTAAAGAGGTGGGGCTGGATAAATTATGGCTCGTTTAGATGTGCTTTTAAAATGACTGAAAATTACTGAAAATGCTTTTGGAAAAAATGTTTTTGGGTTTCGAAAACACTTGAAGTGCTTTCTACAAGAAGCACTAGTTATGTGCTTCTTCCATGAAGCACTTTAAGTGCTTTTCCAGAATTTACTTGCATTTTTACTAAGGATTGTTTCTAAAAATATTTTCACCCCAGTACTCTTTAGTATATAAGCACCAAACAATAGAGTTCATATTATTAATTATATCTAGTCCTTTATTCAGGTTGGATAAATTATACGAGCCACCAAACGAGGCCATATTGAATACAAATGTTTCTCACATTAAGGATCAGATAAGGGCAATCAATCGTTCTTAAAACCAGCATTTTTAAGATCAAAGAGTCCAAAATAAAAAATAAAAAAAAGAGTTTGGGGCATTAAAAAGCTTGTATCATAGAACATCTGGAGTAACATAAGTCAGACTAGAAGTGGTGTTTCCAGTGGTGGATGGGTGAGTAACATGTAAGCAAGGTTTTAAATATCGATAATATCGACGATATTTCGTCGATATTATCGATTTTTTGCTTTACCGATATTTTAATAGGTATCCAAGAATTTTTCGTCAAAATATCGCAATATTATCTATAATATCGATAATATCGCGATATTACCAATAATATCGATAATATCACGATATTACCAATAATATCACGAAATACTTCAAAAATACTTAAAATACTGAAAATATTAAACTAACAATAACAGATACCACATCCGATCTTAGCCAAAAGACCGAGAAAAGAATGCCTTCGTCAGCTTTGGAATGTGGCTTTTATAGACCTGTTTGCTTGCTCACTTCTATTGCACAGCCGATGTGGGATTCAAACTAGCTTTTATAGGCTTGTTTGATTGCTCAGTTCTATTGCACAGCCGATGTGGGATAACTACTAGAAGCAAAGTTCTTTTTTCCTCATCTTACTGCATGGATGTAAGAAAAGTTCCAAATCGGAGAGTTAATTAAGAAATTCCTCACAAAGTTTATTAGGAGTTGTGTCATAACTCTTATTGCCAATTAATTTTGGGGTTGAAACCTTAGTTTTCTTCATGGATCTGGAGCATATATGCTTGCATATTAAAGGAAGTTGAGTTTCCACTATAAAAAGTTATTACAAATAGTTACCACACCCAATACTACATGCATGTTTGGGTGAGAGACTCCCAAACTACAAGGCATGCATTTTAGGCAAATGAAGAAGAAATCTGTCGCACAAAGTTAAATAGGAGGAATTAGAAATGTATCACATGAACATTACAAAGATATGTAAAAGAAATTTGTCAATGACTCATTTTAAGCAGTCATTTGCAAATCCCTCACGTGTTGCATTTCTAATCTCGCATATCTATCTTTTTGTGATTCATTTCTTCATGACTATGTCTAACTTCTCCTAAAATGCATAGTCATTTCTTCATGACTATATCTAAATCATGCTCTCCAATATGATTAAAATGAGGGGGGTAACCATGTCTAAATTGAACACATTGAACGGGGGGTAACCATTTCTAAATTAATAAAGAAATGAATCACATTGAGGGGAATTTTACATTGAGACGTGGTTACATCCCTCACTCATGTCTAAATTAATAAAGAAATGAATCACATTGAACAAAATGAGGGGGGTAACCATGCTCTCCAATAATTCGCATATCTATCTTTTTGTTTTAGAGCGTTCAATGTGATTCATTTTTTTTGTTTCTCACTCACTCATGTCTAAATCTTGTCGAGTTGCATATATTTAGTTGTACAAATGAGCATTAAATTGTTAATATCATGCAATGTATAAAGTGTAAAATATTGTACTAATTCATTATATATAAATGATTATGGTGTGTTTAAATTTCTTTCATTAATTACTACATATTTTCTACACTCACAATGTTTGCCAGCTCGCTATATAATCAACTTGATAATGTTAAATCCATCATGCAATGCATTTCCTTCCAATTTTTTGTGATAAACTAATAGATAATTGACTAAATAAACATCCTACAAAGTTTCAATAAAAATTTCCAAGTTTTTCTTACAATTTCCGTGGTTTCCATGTAATTTTTATCGATATCGATATTATCCCGATATTTCCATCGATATTTCCGTGTTTTCGGACTACCGATATTTCTGATATTACCGATATTTAATACCTTGCACGTAAGAACATGAATTCATGGTAAAATCCTTACATGCATTTTTCTTTTTTTACAATTTCTTTATTTTGTTATGGTAGTTACTTGGGTCAAATTAGTAAAAGCAATGTCTCCTTGCATAATATGGATTCCAAACATTCATGATCTGGATGCGAATGCATGTGGCTACGAACCATGGTGTCGGAGGTTCGCTAACTCAACGGTAGAGTACTTGGCTTTTAAGTGCGGCTAGCATCTTTTACACATTTGTGAACTGGACACGAGAGTTTCTTCTCATCCAGCTCCTTGCGGGGTGTATATGATACCTGGGCTCCAGGCGGGGGAGATGTAAGAGAAGTTACCAACTTGAGCCAGAGTACACTAAAAAAAAAAAAAAAAAAAACCTTTCCTTTCCCCAACCGTTTCTGGTTAAAAAGATGTGAAAGCGCTTTGTCACTAAACTATACCTGCTACAATCCAATTATTGAGCTTATGGTTTCATGTTCTATTTTACTCCCCAATGAGTTATTTACTGGAAGAGAAACCGGGAATTCCCAGCTATATATTATTTATTGGGTTTGAGACATTTAGAAACAATTTTGTTTGTGTTGCAGTCATATTTAGAATAGGAATGTGATTGTGTAAATCCTAGTGGATCTAGGAATATCTCTTATATTCCTATTAGGAGTTGATTACCTATTCAGAGTTGTAATCCTAAAAGGGTAAGGTTTTTACCTATCCTACTACTATAAATAAAGGCACAATGGGGTGATACAACACACACCTTACAATTAAATCTCTCTCTTCACTCTATCTACCGATGGCCCCCTCTCTCTATTCCCTTAGAATAGCTCAGTCAAATAGGCCTACAACACAATATCAGCACGCTCTTGCCAGAAGCTGAGGAAATAACATATCATAAGAGGAGGCTATCTTCCACAAAATTCAAAGGCTCTTATTTGTTTTCTGCCAATCAAGTACGCTTAAAATAAACGAAGATATTTAAAGCGTCCACGAAGCATGAAAATATTCCCCATGATGCATGAACCTCTCTATGTTTATATTTTCCTTACGATATATATATTGTATACGTTGCATATAATTGTCAATATATATATATATATATATGTTTCATGCATTACACAATCAAATTGTTAAGTGGAATTGTGAGTCAAAGCATACTAATAAATTAGAAGCATATTAGGGTTTTTCAAACCCTAAAGAAATTCGAAAAAACAAAATAAACAAAAACAAAAACTTGGGATTTTTTTGCAGCACCACTGTGCTAGCATGAAGCCCCGCCATGTGGCGAAGGACATTGGGACGACGTCCTGGACCTTGCGCGCAACCCTTTGGGCTTGCTGCTTCTCTCGAAACTCAACCAGGTCTCAGCTTGGGTTGGCTACCACAAGGAACCTGTAGTTTTCATGCATAAATTAAACCAATACATGTCTATAGAACCCGAATGTTCTATGATATATGTCTATGGATCATCATATGACTAATCACGTTTTTGTTGTACCCTCTGTTTTAAGGACATGTCGAACATGAACAAGCTCAATTTCACCGCTCTGGAAGTATCTAGAAGAAACTACCTGAAGTGGGTTCAAGACGTGAAACTCCATATTACTACAAAGGGTATTAGAGCCACCTTCGAGGCACCTACTAACGACAAACCTGTAGATGAAGCTCAAAAAGCTACTACAATGATCTTCATTTGAAGACACATCCATAATGCTTTGCAGACCGAGTACCTCAGTGAGGAGGACCCACGCACCATCTGGTTTGCTCTAGCCGCCCGTTTCGATCACCAGAAAGATATATACTTACCTGAAGCAAGACACGACTGGCAGCATCTTCGCTTCCAAGACTTTAAATCTGTGAATGAATACAACTCTGAAGTTTGTAGAATCCGATTACTGCTGAAGTTTTGTAAAGTGGAACTAACCAAATCAGATCTCCTGGAGAAGATCTATTCGACCTTCCATGCCACCAATATTATCCTACAGCAACAACATAGGGCACATAAATTCACCAAATTTTAGGATTTAATCTCTGTTTTACTTCTCGCTGAAAAGTAAAACCAGCTTTTGATGAAGAATCTTCAAGCTTGACTGACTGGCTCAAACGCCGCGCCTGAAGCGTATTCGACCAATTCTAGCAACCATAAATGACGAAAGAATCGTCGTGGTCATGGTAATGGGCGGCAAGCCCCACCACGAGCCCAAGGTCCACAAAGTGAAGGCCCACCCAAGGGAGGAAATGTGACCTAGCAGTGTCAACCTTTTGCCCTTAAGGCCTTAAACTTCAAGAACAAGGGAAAAACTACCGTTCAACCAGCTTCCACTGAAATGGACATGTGTTACCGATGTGGATCAAAGGATCATTGGTCACGCGTATGCCGAGCTAACCCTAAGGCTATTGCCAAGTATCATTCCCGTCATGAGTCTAACTTTGCAAATGTAGATCATCCGGAAGATGCTACTACATCCATGAAGATATCGGATTTTCAAGAGGCATCAGCTCCTATGGCTAATAAATTATACATGTTTTAGGGTGTTTTTCCCCTAGTGGCCAAACCCACTAGGAGTGGCCGGACCCTCCCCCTATTTTTATAGGTTTATGGTTTAATTTTGAACAATTTTTCTAAGTCTTTGGAATAATTTGTTTGGTTTTGGTTTGTTTTGAATTATGGATTGTTATTTGATGAATATTATTTCTCGAATTTCTTAATTGAATGAATGAAATTATATTTATACATGTTACCAATTTAATCAATTTATTTCCAGGTATGTCTAGTGAGGAAGTTAGTTGCCTGGCTGATAGTGCTACCACGCACACCATCTTGCGTGAGCGACACTATTTTACTAACTTTAGGCCCGTATCATGTTGTCCAATGGTACAGTCTTAACCATTAAAGAGGCACTCTATTCTCCATGTTCCGGAATAACGTTGCTGAGTTTTAGAGATATTCAAGATAATCAATATAATGTTGAAACCACTGAAGATAATGGTTCTGAATTTATTTGTATCACTTCGTACGAATATGGCCAGAAGCGTATTCACGAGAAGTTGGAACGTCTCCCGAGTGGGTTGTACATCACAACCATTCGCGGCATATAAGCCCATCATGTGGCCGGCCCTATGCCTGAGTTCTAGAGCACTTTGTTGCTTTGGCATGACTATTTAGGATATTCTAGACGTGGCATGATATGCCGTATCCTCAAAACATCTCATGGGCATCGGTTACCTCCCTATGTTGGATTCCCACCAAGCAAAGCGTGTTCTTTGGGGAAGTTGAATACTCAACCCTCGATTACAAAGATTATTCACAACCCTCCTAAGTTTCTTCAAAGGATTCAAAGGGATATTTGTGGACCGATCCAACCAACATGCGGACCATTTAGATATTTTATGGTGTTGGTTGATGCATCGACACGATGGTCACATGTTTGCCTATTGTCCACATCCAATGTTGCATTTGCAAAACTCCTAGTTCAAATTATTAAGCTAAGGGCTCACCACCCTGATTATCCGATTAACTCGATTCGACTAGATAACAATGGAGAGTTTACGTCACAGACTTTTGACGATTATTGCATGTAAGTAGGGATTGATGTGAAACATCTTGTACCCCATGTTCACACTCAAAACGGCCTGGCAGAAGCTTTCATAAAGCACCTTCAATTGATAGCTCGGCCTTTGGTTATGCGAACCAAATTGCAGGTATCTGCCTGGGGCTATGCAATATTGCACGCATCTATGTTGGTCCACCTGAGGCTCATCTTTACCCAACCTCATTCACCGTTACAGTTGGTTACTAGATACGAGCCTGGCGTCTCACATTTACGTGTGTTTGAGTACGCAGTTTATGTGCCAATAGCGCTGCCACTATGTACCAAAATGGGTCCTCAGAGAAAAATGGAAATATATTCAGTTATGATTCGTCATCAATTGTTCGTTATTCAAAACCCTTGACAGGAGATCTTTTTACCGCACGTTTTACGGATTGTCACTTTGATGAGATAGTCTTCTCGTCGTTAGGTGGAGATAAGCATGCTAACATTCTTAGAGAACGTCACGAATTGTTGTGGTATGCTCCCATTATGTCTCATTTAGATCCCCACATTGCCTAATCTAAAACTGAGGTGCGACGAATTATAGATCTTCAGAGTATTGCTCAGAGCATGCCAGATGCTTTTAATGATCTAGCAAAGGTGACAAGATCATGTATACCTGCTGCAAACGCACCTACAAGGATAATTGTACCCTACGTACATCAACATCCCACCTGGGAAGGTCGAACCATCCTCGAAGGTGGGGAGGCCGCACCTTCCATGCGGCTTAGTACATTGGCGACTAGCCAATTATCTACTCCGACCCTAAAACGTGGTACACCCCTTGGTTTAAAGGATTCACAACCCCAGAAAAGGAAATCGGCACCAACTAGTGACTCTAGTTTGAATCCGAAAATCGCTCACTCATCTGTTCCAACACATGAGGTTATTCTAGATTACAGTGATGTTTTCGACGAGATAACCTGCCCTCCCGAGCATCGCGAGATTTCGGTCCACTACATAATATTGGATAAGGTTTGGAATTGGAATGAGATGATCGTCAACGATGCATTAGCATACACAGTAGCTACTGACATCATGCTTAGTGATGACATTGAACTACGTTTCGTTGATGATTGCCAACGTAGAACAGATTGGTCAAACTAGAAACAAGCAATCCAGGTCGAACTCGATTCACTTGCGAAACGTAAAGTATTTGGACCTATTATTCCTACACCACTACGTGTGAAGCCCGTTGGCTACAAGTTGGTTTTCATGAGGAAGCATAATGAGAATAATGAAATAGTGCGGTACAAAGCACGCCTCGTAGCACAAGGCTTCTCTCAGCGCCTTGGGATTGATTATGAGGAGACGTATTCCCGTAATAGACATTATAACGTTCCGCTACCTAATCAGTTTGGTAGTTTCTGAAAAACTAAATATGCAACTTATGGACATGGTAACTGCGTATCTCTATGGGGATCTAGATACGGAAATCTACATGAAAGTTCCAAAAGGACTTCAATTGATTGGTTCAAATAGTTCTAGACCACGAAACACTCTCTCTATTAGATTAAGGAGATTACTCTACGGATTGAAACAATCCGGGCGGATGTGATATAATCGTCTACGTGAATATTTGACAAGTCAGGGTTATGTGAACAATGAATTATGCCCATGCATATTCATAAAGAAGTCACATTCCGGATTTGCAATCGTTGCTGTTTATGTTGACGACATGAACCTCATCGGAACTCCCGCAGAGCTTGAGGAAATTGTCGCGCACTTGAAATAAGAATTTGAGATAGAAGGTGTTGCGACGTTTTAATAAGGATAAAGTGAAGCCTTCGAGTACATTTATGGTCATTCGGACTCTAGACGCTAAACGAGATCCCTTCCATCCAAAGAAAGATGAGGAAGAGATTTTGGAACCTGAAGTTCCATACCTAAGTGCAATTAGGGCTTTATTGTACTTGGCTCAATGCACTAGACCCGACATCTCCTTCGTTGTTAATCTTTTAGCTAAAAACAGCAATGCGCCCATAGGCAGGCACTGGAATGGTGTTAAAGACATTTTCCGCTACGACAGATTTGGGCTTATTCTATACATGCGAATCTTCGAGTGTTGTCGCCTTCTTGGTTCTCAGATTGATTCTTGCCTTATTGTACACAAATGCTGGATATCTGTCTGACTCATATAAGGGCACGCTCTCAAACGGGCTATGTCTTTACCATTGGAGACACCGCTATATCTTGGAGGTCTACCAAGCTAACACTAGTTGCGACTTTTTCGAACCATGCTAAGATTCTCGCCCTGCATAAAGCATCGCGTGATTGCTTTTGGTTGAGAGCAGTTATGGAACATACTCGAAGCACTAGTGGTCTTACTTTCGTCGTTGACCTTTCTACGACAATCTTTGAAGACAATGCAGCATGTATCGAGCAGTTAAAGAAGAGAGACAACACCAAGTACATAGCGCCGAAGTTCTTTTATTCTCACCAGCAACAACAGCATCAGAACATTGAAGTCAAGGAAATCCATTCCTAGGACAACCTGGCCGATCTCTTAACCAAGTCATTGCCCAAGTCTACTTTTCAAAAGCTCGTCCAAGGAATCGGTATGCGTAAATTATCTGAGTTAAATTGCTTGTAGTTCTCTTATTTTGAAGTTATGTCTAACTCAAGGGGAATATCCAAAAGTATACTCACTTGAACTTAATGTACTCTTTTTCCTACGATTAGGAGCATTTTTCTCACTAGATTTTTGCTACCTATAGAGGTTTTGATAAGGCACCCATCCTGGGATGATCATACTCCGTTGAGTTCACTACTTTCGTCCTGTTTGACGTTTGTTTTAGACATTATGCATGCTTCTCACTTTTCTCCTTAGTCTATGGGTTTTCCCCATACCTTGGGTTTTTCCATAGCGAGGTTTTGTGAGTTTTACTATCAATGCATACTTTCTTTAAATTTGAGAGTTGCATTCACCCATTGTGCCGACGACTTCATCAACTATTCTATCTTATCTGCTGAAGATTTGATGCGAAGGTTTGTTAAGTATTTACACACTCAAGGGGGAGTGTTGCAGTCATATTTAGAATTGGAATGTGATTGTGTAAATCCTAATGGATCTAGGAATATCTCTTATATTCCTATTAGGAGTTGATTACCTATTAAGAGTTGTAATCCTAAAAGAGTAGGTTTTTACCTATCCTACTACTATAAATAAAGGCGTAATGGGGTGATACAACACACATCTTACAATTAAATCTCTCTCTTCTCTCTTGCTACCCGCCCCCCCCCCCCCCCCCGTCTCTCTCTCTCTCTCTCTCTCTCTCTCTATTCCCTTAAACTAGCTCGGTCAAATAGGCCTACAACAATTTGTTCTTTAAATATTCCTAGAATTATATAACATTTTTTTGCTATTCAAAACAAATTGAACATTTTCTACTTCAGGAACAAGTATAGGGTCTATAGGGCAATTACTTAAAAGTACATTTAGATCTTTTTGGGTGAGAAAAACAATTCATTCTACTAAAGATCAAGCAACATTTCATTGATTCATTCTTTGTTTTATTAGATTTTTTGAATTCTTAGCGGACAACCCCAATCTTGGTTTTATAGTACATCGAGGCTGCATTGAATACAAATGTTTCTCAAACAGGCAAAAATGTGGCCAATCCTGCACCAACATTCACCTGATTTTAAGGCTATGGAGCTCAACAAAAAGATTTCCAGACTTGAAAACACTAATTGTTATTTATATAGCTCATTCATGTACATACAAAAGAAACACAATTAAATACAACAGAAGCAAGCAAAGGTTGATTCAAGTCAAGGGTGGCACACTAAACTAATCAAATCAAGCGGAAACATACGCTATAAAACCCTATCACCTTAAATATGCCCACGTACATCACAATGAAGATGGAATTGCTTTTTGTATATATGAGGCAATTACGATGATGATGCAGAATCTATTTTGGTGTCGTTTTCATGGCGGAGACTGTTCTCTCTACTGTAAGCAGCTTTTGCACCCTGAAAAATAATGGAAATATGAGATTGTAGAATATTCATTTGTCAATAAAAATTACTGAGTTCGAAAATTTTACATCCCGACTAAAAGAAAAATTCGGGTCCTGGAAGGACATATTGCTACAATTCAAGGAAAAGAAACGCTTACTTGGAAGACTGTTCCTAACTTTTTCAATGCTTTAGCCCGATCCCTCAGAACATCCCTGGACACAGTGGGGTCCTTAAGTACCTGAAGAATAGAACGCAATTTTTAATGATTTCTTCAAATTCTACTAGAGGCTACCTCAATTGTATTTACCTAATACCGCAAAGTAATAGCTTTCCGGATGAATTACTATTATTAGGCTTAAGAAAGGAAAAACTGGAACTCACTGCTTGGCAGACACGAGATAAGGTTGACTCAATATCAACAACATTAATTTGCCATAGAGAATTAAGCACTTGATCCTTCCTCTCTTCAATGGCTTTCATTAAGGTCTCTTCCTTGTTTTCACCTTGGTTCAACTTCTTCAGATCTTCCTGTAGTTGAATTAAAGCTACAGCACCTGCACAGATCAAGATAATAATCAGTTTTCCCGGACCATAACAAATTTTTACACTGAAGGATATACAGCCAGTGCTTCACCAAAGAACTACTTGATAGCAAATGTGTACCTGAAGCTGCTGATACTTGTGATTTTATCTGGTGTCCTTTATCTCGCACCCATTCTGCTAAAAATGGTACCTTCATGTATCGTTTGTCTCTTCCAATTTCTTTTGCAGCTTGCCTTGTGTAAATATAACCAATCGTATGCAGCATAGCCTCACCAAAGGCTAATAAAAAGAAAATCAATTATGGCTCAGGGCTAATTGCAGCAAGCAAGAAGCAAAATTAAGGTTTCATTTAGTAAGCACTGTAAAGTTTTAAAGTATACATCAAAACCAATACAATTGGTGGAATATCATTGAAATTTTTTAAGGGCTTTTCACATGTAAGCCCTTGATAACATTCCAATTTCGTGAAAAAAAAACTTCAAACTCAATACTTAGGGAAAAAACCAACTTACTTTGTAATCAGAGGAGGGCATCAAAGAAACTTTACAACCAAAAATCAATTACATCATGACAAGTGGTTAGACAAGAGTTTTTATTCCCCAATTGATCTCTTGAAGAGTTTTTGTATAAAAGTTATAGTTGTCGGAGTTCTTTTCCTAATTTGCTAGAGCGTTTTAAAGTGTACATTGAAACCATACAATTGGTGAAAATGCAACATTTCTCCAGCTCATTTATTTATATTCAGAAGCAAGCAGGTCATTTGGTGAGTTTTGTTGGAAGAGAGAATTAAGCTTTCATTTCCTTTAGGCAATTGCTTATCGAAAGTTAAATGCAGCTTTATAGTGCCAGCTGAATGAAGCAATTTTTTTTTAAAGGCAAATGATCAGGTACAATGTCATAATACAGATTTTTAAAACCTTTTAGGAAAACAATATTGTCACTTTTGGGGGGAGACAACGAAAAGGGTATACCTGCTGACGAGAGGCGTCGTGCTTCTGAATTTGCCCATTTTACAAACTCATCATTACGACCATCAACAAATGGTTGAAGGTGATCTTTCAGAATAGTTATGAGCTTTACTTCCCTTTCCTTCTGCAAGGTCTACACAACCAAAAAAATAAAATAAAAAAGAGGTAGAGGATATAATTATGCATACTGAAAACCCAATATCTTAATAATGCCAGTGTAAAATACATACCCTCATTTTCTCCGTGACTTTCTGCCTACGGACTTGAGGGTCCTGTGTCTCTTCTTCAATTTCAACAGATGACAAAGAAGCTAAAGCAAGTTGACCAACATAATCTTCGAAGAATTCGCTCCCAAAAAGCATCCCAAACACAGCTGCAGGGTCTACCATGGAATCCCTGGAAAGAAAAAACATAATTGCAGATATAAGTATTTCCAACATGTTATCCTTGAGACAGAATGAGAGCCTGTTGGTATCGTGCATCTCATTCACGAATCATTTCAACACTTTACTAATTGTTACAACTGGAGAATAAACATCATCTCCAAATTAGAAAAACTTCGTTTAGGCACAACTTAATATCATGGAGACTAATTGCAGGAAATGTTTAGAAATGCATTACAACTCTTTCCAGGAAATTACAAAATGGCATAATATCATTAGTGATTATTGTTTTAATGATAAAATATTTAAATGGTTATTATATTCCCTAGTTTGTAAAAACTTACTGTGGTATGCCTGCCTTTCCGTGCTTGTCATATGCTTCACGCTTCTCTGGATCACTTAAAACCTGATAAGCCTCGCCCAGTGCCTTAAAGAAAATACAATAACCAGGAAATTAAGACCCAATATGACAAGAAAACTTAAAAGTAATAAATAAGAACGCAACATTAGATGCGAAATGAAACATTTTCCTGTACTTTTTACATGAATATACAACTGGCTTGGGGAGGAAATGTACATATACATTCAGGGCAGGTAGCCCAAAGCGTACTTTCCTAATTCAAGTTAACATCAAATTACAATATAATTCTATAAGTCTTGAGTTTTGGGTTTTTCAATAATGCATCTTAAAACTTTCCCAGAAAAAACACATCGATATTATAAGTTCAACACAATGAACACAAGTATAGTGATGGTTATGCATATGAAATTTCAATCACAAGTTTCGGTTGTCAATAGAAAATGAAATTTAATAGCTCAGATTCTTAGTTAGCTTACCTGGAAATTTTCGGCAGCCTTTGGATCTCCAGGATTTTTATCAGGGTGAACACGCCTTGCCTAGAAACAACACATAAACCCCATATTATAATTGAGTAGATGTCTCTACCCTAAACATAAAATAAAATCTGGGTATACAATTATAACAAGAAGAAAATCGAAATACTTTAAACATGAGAAGGCAGTCAAGGTAGCAATAGCAAAAGCACAGTGCATAATGATGTGGAGGCATAACTAATAAATGAATCAATGCTGCGTAAGAATCAGTTCTGTGATGTGATTAAAGCTTTGGAAAAACAATAATTTTGAGGCTTTAAAAGCCCGATAATTCCTGGAAATGGCGAACTTTCGTAGAGAATTTAGAATAAATAAACATAAGAGTATATATTACAAGCCAGATACCTATAAAAATTGTGTGAACCGAACCAAACCATGCTACTAAAAAGCTCGTACCCAGTGCACAAGGCTCCCGCTTTACGCAGGGTCTGGGAGAGGTGAATGTCGGCTAGCCTTACCCCCATTTATGGAGAGGCTGAATTCAAAAAATGCACTAACTTAAATCGGCAGTTATAACTACTCAAAAGCAACTACAAACTTTTGAAACTCTGAATCGGGGAAAACAAAATTATTATTGTTCGCGGTTAAGATTGCTTCAGCAAGAGAAATCAAGAAAGTGAATTACCTTGATATAGTAAGCCTTTTTAATCTCAGCATAAGAGGCGTCGACATTGACATCCAGTACTTCGTAGTAAGCAGTGTCCTTCACCATGTTTCTTAGATCACAACCCTATCAGACCAACAAAACACAAGCAAATCAGTCCATTAACTGGAACAACAAAAAGTAAATAGAATTCAAAAAATAAATAAATTAAAACTTACAGAAAAATCCACAAATAATAACCTAAATTAGCTTCCAAATTAAAACTCCCAAGAAACAAGAATAAAAACAAGAATTGAAAGTGAGTATAGCCAGATCTGATCAGGAGAAGAAACCCCATTGAAAGTAAGTAGCAATGCAATTATAAGACACCCCCAAAATTAAGATTTTCTGATCATATTCCAGTTCAATTAAAGCAAGCAAATTGAACAAAGGAGAAGAAACCCAACAAGGAAAAACTTTGAATCGAGCAACTTACGGGTTCAGGAGCTCAGGCAACGAAATTTGGACGATGAAACGAAGCAAAAGAATAAGCGAGAGAGAAAGAAAGCGCTTTGATTTTATTTTATTTATTTTACTTTTTATTTTCTTTTTTCTTTTCTTTTTTCTTTTACTATGCTACACATCTATTTATTTTTATTTTTCTTTAAAAGTAGTTGTAGATTTTATTCTGTCTCACTTTATTTTCTACTCATTCTTCAAATTTCGTTTTTCACATTGCCTAATTTTATCAATTGGATGAAGAGTTAGTTTTACTTGTATGGCAATGGTTCAGGGACTGTTCGTTAGTATTTTGCAAAACGGGTTTTTCTATTTGAAGATAAAAACGAGTAAAATATGTGTTAAGCATACTGTTTTATAAAAACAAACTTAAAAAATGAAAAACGCATAGAACAATATTTAGACTAGGTTCTGTAGATATCAAATTAATGTTTCTTCTATTTTCCAATAACAATCTTCAAAATAATAAAAAATGAAGAATACATTACAAAACAAAATTAGAGTTTTAATAAAAATAAAATAAAATAACGTCATCCACTATCGGCGTTATCAACACCATAACATTCTTCACTGTCTCTCCACCACCGCTACCATCTTTGACACCACAACCTCCACCACCGTCGTCACGACTACCATATTCTATATTCTCAGCACCCTCACCACCATGGCCACTATCACCTCCACCGTCTCATCATTGCCACAACTGACATTATCGCTACCATCTCACCATGACCACATCATTTTTTCGTTGTCATGACTAAGTTTGTAACTTATTTATTTCATTTTTTATTGTAAGGCTTTAAGCCCCTAACTAAAATAGAGCTTATTTTTAGGTTTTGGTTGCATGTAATTGAGTAGTTTGCTCGTGATACATTAGTAGTAGGTGTTAACTACTAGTAACTAGTGTAGTAATTTAGTATCCTGAATTTCTAATGATAATGAAACTCAAAATTGTGCCAATAGCAAAATGGCAAAGTTCATAAAAATTGTCAAAATTAAGGTTGTAGAATTTTGTACGTGGATTGACAAAAAAATTTAAAAAAAATTGGAAAGATTTCAAAGCCCAACAAAATTGGGCTAAAAAGCAACATAAATTCAGTAGGCAAAACAATTGGGCTAAAACAAATGGGCCGAAAAATGGAAAATATTTCGATTTATTGAATTTTGGTATACCAAAATAATCAGTTTGGATTCAGTTTTTTTAACCCCTCCCGAAATGTTCGGTTTAGTTTTCGGTAAGACCATTTTGGTTAGGTTACCGAACCGAAACCATCCCTAAGTAAGGAAAAATAAAAAGGTTAATCAATATTTGTAACTCGACCTCCTCCCCTTGCTTGAGGGTTTAAAGCCTCTCAAATATAATCTCCGATTTTTTTACCGGCAATTTAAGCCACATCTCCAGCATTTGTGTTGTCATCCGACCAATCCACATTCCCACATACCCTTTTGATCCTTCATTCACCAGTGAAGATAAGTAAAAAGGTTAATCAATTTTTGTAACTCGACCTCCTTTCCTTGCTTGATGGTTTATAACCCCTAAGATATAATCTCCGATTTTCTTATAGTTAAGCCACTAGTGTTGTTTTTAGTCTAATAAGGAACCTAAAACAAACGGCTGAAAATGTCAACTTGAAGCTTTGCGGAAACACACTGAACTGCTTCTTTATTTGGGCTTGAGTCGGCAATAATGAATCAATAACAGATAGTGAGTTGCTCGAATTATTTATATTTGATTCATTCAAAATACACAAATGAATGTGCATATATACCAATTTGTATTTCTGCTTCTTGTTTATGTAAGCCACTACATTCCTTGCATATCCCAGTGCAGAATAGTAGATGTCATATTCCTACCCAAGTTTGAGTTATTAAGCTTGATGTTGCCATAATATTAAGCAAGAACACACCTAACCTAAACAACAAATTTTGCAACTCTTTAGAAAGTCGTCTTCTCTACCACTGCATAAATGGTATGAATTTTTGCTTACTCCATTTCCTATCCTTCTCCAACTGCAGGTAGCTCAACGTTGATTTGGGTTCTATTTCATAACTTTAATTTATGTTACAAAACAGCAAAAATCAACTGAGAGCAAGAACAAACCTAACCTAACCTAACCTAACCTAATTACCACAACAAATTTCGCATCTCATGAGAAAGTTTTCATCTCGACCATTAGTCTTGCTGGGTAGGACAATACCCCTCGTGGTAAAAAAGTTGGTAAATAGAAACGGGTCTTCAGTTATCAATTATTGTCCAAATCTAAATTTTTGTTAGTCTTCCGTTAATAAAACATACATCTCAAATGCTTGGGTGAAAGTTGTGATTTGAAAACGAGGAAGCCAAAATATCCGTTGTAAGACTTGGTTTAATTAGGAGTTTGTTTGCTGACTACAAAGTTGGCTTAGGGTTTGACTAAAATTAGAATTTGATGGAAGCTGGAGGCTTGATTCATTATTTGAGATGAAAAATGAATAACAACATACAAGAATATTAGTTTTGCACGAGATTTCGAATACATATACAGCACCAAAAAGGCTTAGCCGTAAACCAAGAGAATACCAGGAAAGTTTGAGTAGAGAGGGACTTTACACTATCTAAACCACTTTGACATGCTACCAAAAGCAAACATCTTTTTTTATGCATAAAAACAATAATCCAATTAAAATTTTGGAGCTTAAAAATAGATTAGATAAACTTTTAATCAATTTAATTGAATGCATTATGGCGCATTCTAGAATTGCAAAGTCGAATCCTCAACACCGCATTGCATGTTTTCTTAACAGCGCCCTGTAAATTGTCGAGAAAAATCCATCAATATAGGGTTTAGGGCCTCCCCTCCGCATTCACCACAACATAATGAAAATTCTTCACATGTTTCACCTCCTCCCTAGCAGTCATCACAAGAAGTTGCTCCTTCGTCTCGATTTTTCGATCAATCAGGATATCCACAAGCTTAGCCTCACTTTCCACCATAAAAAGTATAAAAACCACCTAATTCCCAAGAATCTTCCTCACGAGATGCAAGTTATTGTTGGAAACCTTGAACTTTTTTATGCCGTATTCCGGAGAAGATTCAAGTCCCTGGTAGAGGAAGAAAGATAACGATATTTCTTTAATTTTCTTTTTATTGTTTAATGTAAGATTTTTATTCTATTTATTCAAAGGATTTTTCATTTTTTAAAAAGAATAATTAATAATGAGGGCAAATTTGTGCTAAAGGGTTAGGTGAAAGTGAACTAAAACCTCAAGGGGTGTTAGTATTATGTTTCAAATGTGAAAGATTTTGTGAAAACACAATAAACCTGAGGGGGTGTTAGTGTAATTAACCCCTCATCTAGTCCAAGTGCATTTATGTATGTATTCTTTTCTAGTTAACATCCAATAACAATTAGCAAAAAAACAAAAAACAAAAAACAAAAAAAAAAAAAAAAAAAAACCAAAAAAGCATAGAAAGGGTCAGACAAAAAAGACAAGTACACTACAAGAAAAATGGGCTATGGATATGAAATTGAGGACACGGATGAGGAGTTTGTGTCCCTTTAAACACAAATAAGGTGGAACAGTGCACATTTTATAAAAGGCACCAAGTATTGTGCACAAATATAAAAAAAAAGTTGACACAAACACATTATTGGGCACGAAATCGAGACTTTTGTGCCCAAATGTCCATCTAGCTTTCACGTGTCCCTTTAATGTCCGAAATGAAAATTTGATATTAATTTACAAAGACACGCTAGCAGTTTTCGTGCCCTCTAATTTAATATATTTAAATAAAAAGTATGTTCTTTGTGTCCTCTACATATTTACTTTTTCCTATTCCACAATAATAAGATTGTTTATTAATTTCAAACTGACACAATAATATTTTCGTGCCCTTTGTTTTAAATAAAATAAGAATACCACTCTCTTTAGACCCAAAAAAAAAAATAATAATTACCACTCTCTCTCTCTTGTCAATCTTCACTCCTCACTCTTCTCAATTCCTTCATTCCGCCTATCCTCTTTCTCTTTTTCCCTTCCTTTTCAACCTTAGCATTTCCTCTCAATTCCTCCCGCCTTTCCTCTATCTCTCCCTTTCCCAATCAACCCAAGCCTCTCACCAACCCCAGGCTCTCCTTGTCAACCACAACCTCACTTAAACTATCCTCCATTTCCTCCTCAATCATCTTCCTCCCTCTCGTATCCTCTCTCTTCCTCTTCTCTTTCATGCAACAGCACCGCCGTCCACTAATCACCAACGGCCGCCAAATTATACCTCCAGAATCATTTTCCAGTCCTCTTTCCAACCCCTAAGTTTGTTTCTACAAATTCGTAACCAAATTTTCTCAATTTCATATCTAAGAAACAATGACCGCGGGTTTTTCGGCCAATTTATGGCCAAGCCTGCGGGAATTGGACCTCGACCTAAGAGGTAAAAAGGATCCTCTCCTCATGGGTTGTCCTCTAATGTAAGTGCTTTTCCAAAATAGAAATTTTAGTTTTGGGATCAATTCTAGATTTCAAATTTTAATTCCATTATAGATGTCAATTACTATTGTATCCCATATCTGAAATGTTGTAAATTGCTTCTGTTGATCCTAGATTCAATAATTTGTAATTTTTTTTATAAGATATCCTTATAAGATTTGCTAGTGTGAATTAAAAAAAAAAAAGCAAACCACAAAAATAACGAATGGAGTATTGGTAGTCCATCCTGTGGGAATGGTTTTGCATTCGACTATATTTGTCTTGGTTTCTGATGAGTGATGGCTATATAATCCATGTGTACCCGATGAATATTGTAGTCTGTTAGCCTAGTCACTAAGATCAAGCATGAAATGATTGATTGCGTTGAAAATTTGTATGAAATGATTGGTGGGTTTTTGGAGTTGTTGATGGAATAAGTCATGGGTTTATGAATTTGGGGTTTATATGTTGTCAGTTTCTAGCATATTTTGATTTTGTATGCATTGGTATTAATGCTGGGAATTGGAAGACCCATTTCTCCAGTCCAGATGAGCTGCTGGATGACGACAGAGTTACAGGGAGGACAACTTCTCACTCCTCTCTTCCTCTTAGACTTCAATATAGTGGCAAGGCTCTTCATTTTTTTCATTATAATCACCCATTCCACTTCCAAATAAGTCATATTTTCGGGTATTGTGTTTATTCATCTGATTGTTTTTGTTTTTTAGCTTTTAGCTCATTTGTTTCTAATATAGGAACTGGGATATAGTAAGACTTAATTTCAAGTCTATTCTGTTTTAAATTTCGGCGTTGAATTTGGGGCTTCTGTTTAAGAACTGTGATTTAATATGTTGTCAAATTAGATTTGGGAGTTCATGTTGTGGCTTCGAAGTTCAAAGTTCTTCTTGGAGAGGTATTAGTAACACTGTTAAAAACTAAGACTTTTCATAAAAAAAGAAAAGGTTGTGATCTGTTATTTGGGTGTTTTAACTTTCTCTTTGCCAGTGGAGAATTGTTCAGCTGGTGAAAAATGTGTAAAATGCTTTGTGTTATGTTTATATGACAATGGGGTTTTTTTATTTATTTTATTCTGGATTTGATAGGCTCTTTTCTTGCTTTGGTTTTCAATGGGAATAGTTGTGGTTCACGTTTGTCTTTCAGCAATAACAGAATTTTCATTTTTGTTGTTGATTATTTTCTTTCAACCAGTTCTGTTGATGTTCCTTGATCTAGTATTTTTTTAGTACTTTACCAATTTTCAGACCGTTAGTGGTCTGTCTCTTTGTTTAATTATGCTAGATTTTATGATTGTTAGTGAGTCAACAAGTGAAGCTGAGATGTTGAGAAAGATCAGTGCACTGTTTGAGTATTTTTTATGGAAACTTGGAGAATTTACTTCGAAACATATGAACTTTT
The DNA here is from genome assembly GCF_916048215.2 of Malus sylvestris. Classification (NCBI taxonomy): domain Eukaryota; kingdom Viridiplantae; phylum Streptophyta; class Magnoliopsida; order Rosales; family Rosaceae; genus Malus; species Malus sylvestris. The sequence goes on from NC_062269.1 coordinate 9,084,568, forward strand.
TGTAGATCATATCATACACGTGGTAATATAAAGTCAAAACGAAGATGACAAGATTTATCTATGACGAATTTGAACCTTGAGCAATTAGCCATGTAACCTTATGCAAGGTCTTATGGAACTGAACAACGTAGTAATGCATTTTTAAGTTTTTTGTTTGAAAGTTTTGGTCGTTGAACATCACTGGAAATATGTGGTAGTTTCCCATCTTGTTAGTTGTATAAGCTGCTTTATTTGTTTGTTTTTTTTATCTTGAACACTTGTAAACTTATTTTTTTATGAGGAGCGCTTGTATACTTTCATTATTAATCTTCTGCTTCCATTGTTGGCTGTTTTGGAGGGTTGGGTTGTGATATAAGAATCATCTTTAAGCAAGTCGTGGAAAGGCCCCTGAAGCAAATAAGAGTCATCCCACGGGTATTTCTTACTTTATCCCTTCATTTTCTTTCCTCTTGTAAATTGTGTGGTTTTTCTTTATCTTTGAATTTGATATTTATTCATGACTTTTGTGAGAGCTTCAAATATTGCACATGTTATCTTCATTAATTTGTTTCTTGAGCATCAAAGGTTTGATGAAGTGAAAGGCTTGTTAGGGAAGATGCATCTTTCTGAAAATGTTTGTTTTCAAGTCTTTTTGTATTAGAGATAAAATATGTAACATTATAATATATGTTTGTGAGATTGGGAAAGTGAAAGTAGGTTTCATGGTTGTAGGTTGTTTTCATTTTATGAAAATTTAAATTTTTGCATTTCCTCAATTCAGTTTCAGCATTTTTAATTTTGATTTTTTTTATATTTAATTCATGTTGGCACAATTATAATATAAGTGTCAATATGGTTGGAAAAAGTCTTCTGATAAAGTTGTCAGAAACATGCATAAATAATGGTCCATTTGTGTCTGCCTCTTTCAGCACCAAACAGTGAATTGTGCCCTTTTGGCAATGGTGTCACCCATAGAGGGCACAGACAAAGATAGTAGCTGCATTGTTGCTATTGGTCTATGAGCACAATTGTTGGTGCTCTTTGGCCTCAAAGGGCACAAATAATTTATTGTGTGCAGTGCTCATTTTTCTTGTAGTGGTATCATATTTTGCCTTCCTCTTCAACAATAAAGTTATAAAACCTAATTAAGTCCCTTTGCAATCCGCTTTTTTTCATTCAAATTCGCAGTACCTCCATTTCTATTGAATGTGACAATATTTTCACATGGTCAAGATAATAATTTAAGGTAACTAACTCATATATGAATTTAATGTCCTAATGTCAATTTTCACATAAAAACTTAGGTTTTCTTTATATCCTTTGGTGGTGGTGGTGGTGGTGACTTCTCTCTATCTTCCATCCTCCATTTTCATTTTTCACTTTTATAGCAAAAGAAAGAATCAAGTTGTTCATAGATCCAAGTATTGCGAGTGTACGTATACGAAGACCGTGTCGTTGTATCTTGGAGGGTAGGATGCTATTAACATGATACACCGAGACATTGTGTTTGAGGGTGAAATATACTCTTAAGGATAATGATTACATGCCTCAAGCATCGACAAATAGCGCTTTCTACCCTACAAAAGATAATATTTTTTTGTTGTTTCATTATTTTATATGATTTGCCATGTCAACTTAAATTGTCATTTGCCAATATTTATCTTTTGTGATTTGTTTTAGGAGAAAGCATCCATGTCGTCAATCATGGACAGAGCAAATGAAGGCTCATTGGGGGCAAATGCCTCCACTCAAGTAATTTGTTTGTTTAGTTGTAAACTACAATTATATAATGTACACGGGTTATCTTTGAAGAAAATATATGTATCTAATATCTAACATGCATTCATTCTACTTATACTCCATATCAAATATTATATGAGCAATAGTGCTCTTGTTATGACATTCAAACCAAAAAAACCCTCTCCCGCCTATCATATACTTATATTTTTCTCATCACTTTGCCATTTTCCACTACTATATTGAAATTTTTGTAACATTGGAATTGTGATACATCGTCATTTGAAACCATCCTTAATATCATATTGCGTATAACCATATTATAATAAGGTTTTCTTAGTTGTTTTTAGTTGCCCCCACTAGAAGAAATTTATGACTTCATCCCTATTGTCAATTATACCAACATGAATTTGGCTCCCAAAGTGTATTTAATAAACAACCTTTTCACAACAAAAGTCACAATAAAAGAATTGTCCCAGCACAGGGACAACAAAAAAATAGCCATTGACTAGCCTAAACAAAATTGTATCTTGTCTTTCTAATTAGTAAAACTTGTATTGATCTTAACCTAAATTCTCTTTTATGTTTCTTGACATCATGTGATCAACCATTTTTTTCATTAATGATCATAAACTATTATTGTGTGAAAAATAGTATAACCCGCTAACCAATGAGAAATTCATTTCTTAGTGGTTAATTTGATGGTTATGAATATAGATCTATATATATATATATATATATATATATATATGGGTAATCTTTGACAAAAAAATATACGGGTAATTAATGTTTGCGGTTATGATAATGGATATATGTCATAATTAGGTGGTTACAATGATATATTAGCTCAAACAAATAAACTATGGTTGTATGAATCGTCCAAACAAAAATCGAAAAGCACTATCATACTATTAGAGAGTATGTGAAAAAGAAGAAGATTCAAGTTTTAAATATTAAGGGTAAAAATGTAATACAGTTAGTAATATAGTTAGGTAGTTAGTATTTGGTTAAAGTGGTTAGGATTTCTATATAAACAGTATGTGTAATCTTCATTTGATTAGTTAATACAAATTCTATTTCTCTCTCTAAACTCTCTCTCTCTAATATCTCTGTGTTCATCCTTCTCTTCATCCGTTGTTCTTGATTTTCCTTTCAATTCCCAAACACTACAATGTAGTTAACATGGTATCAGAGCCATCAGGCTCACGCCATGGATTCTGGTGGTTCCACTTCTCATTAGTTTCGTCTATTTCTAGTTTTACTTCTTTTCTCATTAGTTTCTTCAGATTTTCTTGAATTTTCCGTCAAGCCCTTCGATGCTTCCGCTCTCCAGCAGATGAACAATACGACTGTAATCAACAAGAAGGTCCTGAACGAGTGCCTCAATGAGATCACTCGACGATGGGTTCCTCATCATTTTTGGAATCGACGACTGGTTCTTCGACACCGACTCGGATTCCCATTCCAGATCCGTTTTGTGGGTCTTCATCCCCACCGTCATCTGCCAACGGCACAGCCACGGTTGGGTTTTCCCAGAGCTTCCTGGTTTAAAGAAGAGAGTTTTTGTACAAGCTTGGATGTTCGAATGCGTTTTCTGGGTTTTCAAGATTCAAGTTCTCAGGTTTTGTTTTCGATTACTGGTTTTCTTTCCAGCATATCAACTGTTTGTGATAATGTCTCAGTGAGAATTTTCTTGGTAATTTCGGAAGTGTCAAAGGTCGATAGCCATTCCTTTATGTTGTTTGATTTGTGCACTTGAAGGCCGATTGCCAAAAGTGTGTTGAATGCAAATTGTTTCCTCCATAAGGCCGATAGCCGGAGTGAAAAGTTCTTGTTCAGCTATTGTGTGTTACTCCTTAAAGGCCGATAGCCGGAGTAACGTTCTTGAAAAGTTTTGTTTGTTGTTATTGTGTGCAACTCCATTAAGGCCGATTGCCGGAGTGCAGTTCTTGTTCCCTTTCTTCATTGAAGGCCGATTGCCGAAGAGGGTTGTGGTTCTTGCTTTTTTTTTTTTTTTTTTTTTTGTGATTGTACGGTGTACATTTCTATTTGGCTTGCAGTGTAGATCCTATTAGAAGGCAGAGGAAAGATGTCACGATTGAAGAATGAAGAAAGATCAACAACTTCACACTATCATACACGACTCCAAATTGCAAGTGACAAAGCAATGAAGATTTCTTTGTCCGGCTCAAGTTGAATGAGTTGATGAAATTGGAGACGGGTTGAATGCATACTGAAATGAATCTGAGGTGGATGAAGTGGGATTACAAGGTTGCAGATGATTCAACTATGTGTTATGTTTACTGGTTTTGTTCTTCCAATCTCAAACTGGGTTAACCCAGTTGAGATTGAGGGGGAGTATTAAGGGTAAAAATGTAATACAGTTAGTAATATAGTTAGGTAGTTAGTATTTGGTTAAAGTGGTTAGGATTTCTATATAAACAGTATGTGTAATCTTCATTTGATTAGTTAATACAAATTCTATTTCTCTCTCTAAACTCTCTCTCTCTAATATCTCTGTGTTCATCCTTCTCTTCATCCGTTGTTCTTGATTTTCCTTTCAATTCCCAAACACTACAATGTAGTTAACATTAAAGAGTTAACGCTAGAGAAAACATAGCGAACCTAGTCACTAATGCAATGACATAGAAGCACCTTGATTGACACCTAAATAGTTTTGGTGTGCGTCATTGTGATCATTGGCTTTAGAGCAAGTGGGAGATTGTTGAAGTTGTATCCTAAAAGTCAAATTTGTAATAATATTATTATGTAACAACCTCATTTTAGTTAAATAATAACAGGGCAGATTAAGTCATTCATAAGTTTGGCTGTATATTAAAGAGATATTATATGAATGAGTTCATTGGATTTAAGATCTGGGAACAATGTCCTAAATGAGGTTAGGGAAGGGAGACTTGTATTCTATAGTCACTTAGTCCTTAAAAAATGTTCCTAGCAGTTTGGAAAGTCAACTGGACATTGACTATCTGAAAATGTTAGTGTATATCGCATTAAGGTTAGCATGGTCTCGTGTTACACGTGTTGGACACGTGGATATACTGGTGCTTGTCTATTGAACAATTTCATTGAACGCTGACCGCCTAAGAAGATAAAACATATGGATGCTTATCACATGTTAGAGTTATAATGCATCCGGTTGTAGTATGCAAATATTTTTTGGACTTGAGGCATCATTGGTTATCTTGTGCTTATAAATATGAACTTTAACTTCACCTCAAAGCCCTCACCACTTCGCAGGGGTCGATAGTGTGTTGTTTGGGTTCATGTGAAATAAGATATCTATCACCTTCTAGTAATTGTTAATAGAAGGAGATATCCCTCGAAGCCACTTAAAGATCCATCTCAGAAATGTCTCTGCAAGGTACTTGTTGATCAAACTATGTTTCTAAGAACTGCTTCAACATGAGATGCATCATGGTGATCAAAGATACCTATATGTAATTCCCTCACCACTTCGCAGGGGTCGATAGTGTGTTGTTTGGGTTCATGTGAAATAAGATATCTATCACCTTCTAGTAATTGTTAATAGAAGGAGATATCCCTCGAAGCCACTTAAAGATCCATCTCAGAAATGTCTCTGCAAGGTACTTGTTGATCAAACTATGTTTCTAAGAACTGCTTCAACATGAGATGCATCATGGTGATCAAAGATACCTATATGTAATTTGACATTATTCCATATCACATAGGTCTTGATCGAGATATGGATGAAAGAATAACCGAATTGCAATGTAACTATGATCAAGATTCGAAAGAGTATCATGATTGTTTCACGAATACTTCTACCTAATCTGAGTAGCCATGAAATGTTGTTAGGTGTCACTCATGGTTTGTAAAATTAAATTAAGGTTTTTTTTTAACTTTAATTCTTCAAGAAGATTGAAATTTAAAATAAACCTGATGTTATATTACATATTGATTATAATCCCTTGATGTGTCCTTAATTCAAAATATTAATGTGCATTTTATTTAATGTCTCCCATTAAATATTTAAATTTATTAATGTATGATTCCATATCGACTAACGGATAGGGGGTGATGTGCCTTATATGTACATACTCCCCTTCCTATAGCACGAGGCCCTTTGGGAACTCACTGGCTTCGGATTCCATCGAAACTCCGAAGTGAAGCGAGTTCGAGTGAGCACAAGCCTAGGATGGGTGACCCACTGGGAAGTTCTCGTCTGAGTTCCCAAAAACAAATTCGTGAGGGAATGGTAAGCCAAAAGCGGACAATATCGTGTTACGGCGGAGTCGAGACTGGGATGTGACAATTAACATACAAATTTTAATTTATTTTTTTGACCAAAAAAGAGTTTTTTATTTCTTCAAACTTGAAAGACTCAATTAATGTACCTAAATGTTAGTACCGAAATGTATTATATTGAATGCATGTACCGAAATGTATGTATTGAAATGCATGTACCGAAATGTATGTATCTAAATGTATTATATTGAACTATTGTATTTAAATGTTAGTACCAAAATATATGCACCCAAATGTATTATATTATATTAATGTACCTAAATGTGTGTACCGAAATGTATTATATCGAAATGCATGTACCTAAATGTTTGTATCGAAATGCATGTACCGAAATGTGTATACCTAAATATATGCACCGAAATATATTATAAAGAATTTAATGTACCTAAATGAAGAAGAAAAAGTACATCGAAATGCATTTTATAACAAAAATTATTTTATCTAAATGTTTACAACAAAATATATTATGATAAATGAAATGAAAGTGAAAATTAATACATAAAAAATTAGGAAGAAAAAAGAGAAATAATTAAAAGAATCAAAATATAATTAATAAATGAGGTTATTAATGTATCAAGGGACTAAAATTAGATTTTGATTTTACTCATGATTTTAATCTAAAAGTCATTTTTGCAAGGATTAAAATGAAGTTTTATGGTTATCTTATGTGTCCCTAATGCGAATGCTAAGAATTTTCCCTCAAGGAAAAAGAGAAAGCCCTAGCTGATCTGCACCGCCCAACCTAATAATTTCAACCAACCTAATTATTTCAAGTGAGTGATCTGCTAGCCAATCCAACCTCTCACTCCATCATCTGTTGCTGGTGTATCAATGTGAATAATTGTAGAGGCTCAACAATTTGAAAGCTTCTCATGAATCATCATGAAAATGAAGAACATAAACATAAAGATGATCTTACAAAGCGGTGCATATGTGGCTAAAAATTTATATAAGTTAATCTCTTCTAAATATTACAATCAACTAGATTAGATGTATAATGGGATTAGATATTACATGTTTATTTATTTATTTTTACTACATATTTAATTATTTAAACTAAATAAATCTCAATTATATGCCAGGAACTCAAGAAGTAGGTCATCCCTTTAACTAAACTTTTCATTATGATTCAGTATTTCTGACTTGATAGTCGTGTTTAGGAATCACGATGCAATGAGGGTATAACTTAACATTTCCGATCCAGAAACACCAAACAAAAGAACACAATATTTCTTATTAATTATTTATGAATGCCTTTAAACATTTCCGATCCAGAAACACCAACACCAAACGAAAAATTATTACATGGTACTATAATATGGTCGAACAACGAGGTTATACTTTCGGGTATAGTATTAAGATATTTCTACGTATTGCAAGAGGCTTATAGCTCAAGTGTGCATTCGAGATCTTGTGTTCCATTTTTCCCTCCTCAACGTCGATTGTACCAATATAAAATTTGTGTTTAACTTAAAATAAATTGATAGTACCACAAGACGGTGTTAAGATCAAACCAAAAAACAATCGCACCGATTGGGATGGAAAGAAACAGAAGAAAATGGAAGTTCAATTCCTTTCTGCTCCTGCCCAAGAAAAAAGAGGAAAATGAAATTCTTTTGTCTTGACAGTGGAATTGAATCGATCATGTGCCAACTGAATGGGTTAATTTGGTATGCCCAACATATCATGGACAACAAAGTAACCTTGTACTTTCAATCGCATTCAAAGTTTGTAACCACACCCCACTCTTTCGTTTTCTTCACAACGAAGGCACCGACCACCAGTGACCACTAAGCCAAGTTGCATCCCGGGTCTTTCAAAGGCCATCAGAAGGACATTAATACATTGTACCTGACCAGGAAACAAAACTTTAAATCTTATATTGACCATACCATGCGAGACTAGATTTGCGAAAACGACGACCATTTGACTAATCTTTAATTATTCAGAGTTTAATAACGTCACTCGTTCACGTGTGCTTTAACAAACAGTCATTGATGACGAACAAAGCTCTAAAATCCTAAAGATGACAATTTTTTATTTCCTTAAGAGATTCTTTTATGTGAAAAACGTGTATACATATTACTGGAGCGGCGGCGGAAGCTTTTGATGCAAAAGAAAATAAGAGGGAGGTGGAGTTTAGAATAACCAAACCCAGACCAGCTAGGTCAACATATTCTATAATTAAGTCGCAGTTGAAAACTCTATTCCGAATAATACTAAAATGATCACCGGTGTTATTTCTAAGCAATGTATTGCAAATCTAAATTAGTTTTTTCACTTTGAATTTTACAAATTAATAATCATAGACCATGCATGGTTAAATAAGCAACATTATGTTATACAATTTGCTAATTTGTTGGTAATTTGAAGTAAATATATACTATTTCCCTAAATTTATTGTCAAGAAAAACTTATAAATTTTTATATGCCACTCATTGGAAAGCATGACTTCGTCACGGAAGACAATTTTCATGTATCTTCGCTTTTCCCTGCAAAATCCGACTTAGTGTAGATGAGAAGTGGAATGTTATCTGGTCTTTGTTGTTCACAAACCTCATTTTAATTTGTGCTAATATTTAATTTTACTAGTTTGAGAGATAATTTAAACAAGCCAAACTAATCATTCGACGTTATATATTATGATTGTGCTCTAATATCCCAATTTGCAAGCAAATTCTCTTATTTGTGGGCTGGAAATGATGAATGATTATCTTATCTGGATTCTCTTTGTGAGAATTATGAAGATTCTTTAATAGTGTCCATTCATCGTATTTCATGCGGTTAGAAATTATTTTAAAAATTTTATTTAAAATTAAACACAAATAATATGTGATGAAAACTAACTGCAAGATATACAATGAACAGATACGATTAAAAAATCGTCTAAATCCTTTCGGAAATGAAAACGGCAACCTGAGATTAAATCAACACTTGTGACCCCGTCCTATTGTAGAAGCATGCCTCGTGCTTGAAGTAAAATGTGCCACCCAACAGTTTACAAGACAATCCCACACTGATTAAAAGTCCACAGAACCAACTATAAGGCCATCTCCAACCGAAGGGTCCAGAGGGCCAGAGGGCCGAAAATAGCCCTAAAACCGTCTCCAACCGAGGGCTAGGCCAGAGGGCTCTGAAATCTGGGAGGGCCCCACGGGATCGGAGAGGGCTGGAGGGCTAGAGGGCTGGCTATTTTTTTTTTTTTAATGATTTCCTATTGCTGTCGGTTATAGCTGACAGCATTAAAGATATTCTTTTTTTTTTAATAGTTCTACTATTAGTGTCGGTTATAACCGACACTAATAGTTTGAAATGTTTTTTAATATAACGGCTAGTAGCCGTTGTATTATTAGGCCTCTTTTTTTTTCTTTTTTTTTTTAATGAATTTAAACTTCTTTTTTTTTTTTTTAATGAATGTAAACTTCTTTTTTTCCCCTTTTTTTTTCCTTTTCATATGAATCAAATTTTGTTTCATATTTTTTTTCTATAACTTTTATTTCACAAAATTTGTTTCATATTTTTTTTCAATTCTATTTTTTTCGTATAACTTCCTAGGCCATTTATACAACATTAAATTGTAGTTTTTAAATAATAAATTATGTTTAGCCCTATGGCCCTTTGGCCCTCGGTTGGAGATGATTTTTTGTGACAGGGCTAAAACGAGCTCTTTGGCCCTCTGACCCTCGGTTGGAAACGGAGGCAAATATGGCCCTGTAATGTTCATTAAAATATTAATATCTTGGGGAATCTTGGAGGGCTAGAGGGCTCAAACGAGCCATCTGGCCAGCCTTCGGTTAGAGATGGCCTAAGCTTACAAGAATCCTCATTCACAAAAACCAACGGTATCGATAAGGATCTCAGTCGGATGAACCAATAACGTTCAAACACATGCATGCCTATGTTGTTGTTGGCCATCACGTCACCTTTATCAAGAAACAGTCTATTTTTCTTTTGAACTACTATTATTTATTCATTCAAACTTCGACTCGTCTGAGTCAGAGAAAAATTTATGTCGAATTACCCATGTAACCTACTAACCGACTTATCAGACACGTGTCTACGAAATAAGATTACAACGTACACTATAAAAAACAGGATGCAGATTCTCTGCCCTTTCATTTTCCATGTCTTCCTGTTTTGTGTGGTCACGGTAGTCAGGTTAACATTTTATATTATTTTTTATAAGAATACGAAAACAAAAATGAATAATAATATAAAATATTAACGTATCTTAATCGTGATCACATAAAACAGGAAGGCACAAGAAGTAGGAGAATAGAGAATCTGCCTTCATGAAAAAAAGCATTATGTCATATCTTGTTATAAATTCTGTTTTTATTCGATGGGATATTCTTTTTTTTTTAAATTATAAGGTACATTGAAGGATATTTGAACTTTATTGTTGTAGTCAACTTGATTATACTACTATTTTGTTTATAACATTACTAAACGTAGTAATTATTATCCACTTATCAAAATAAAAAAAATTATTTAACCCCAATACAGTAGGAGTTTTGGGAGTTTTTCTACTAAAAATTAGCAAAAACCAAACTGAACCGGCCAATTCGACTCGCTAAATAAACGGTACCTGCTCAAAATTGATTATTTTATAACTGAATCAATCCAATCGGATGTTGAACAAGTTACAATTTCTCACATCATGCACCATCGATCGAATGAACAGACAAAACGTATACACCAGAAGTTTTAGCCCACTCTACTTGATGCTCGAAAACGTGATTTTATAATGTGGGTAATACTTGGGATCTTCCAGACACTTTGATTGTCTCTCTACATGATGTGGCCACGCAAATTGAAATGACTCCCTTTTATTAACCCCTTCAATCGATTCTCCATGTTGGTCTTGTTCCCTTTCAGCTAAAGAAGTATACGTACATTTAATTCATTTCGACTTACCAAGGGCAACAGGCAACGTCATTTGGTCCCAGCATGTCCAATCTAGGGACAATCCAACAATGTGGAACCTTATGCATGGTCGTCTTCTACTGATTCATCTCTTAATATTGTTCTTTTTTAACCACGAACTATGAGTCTTGTTTACATTATTTTTGGGTTGCCCTTGGATTGTGGCTTTTTGGCATTGGTTGCTGGCACTCCTCCAAAGCCCTTCAAAGCAATTCTACTGTTGGGCAAGGGCAAAGACAAGGGAAAAGACAGCCCAATGGCACATACTATTAATTCTAAAAAGTAATTGTTTTTGTCTCAACCTGTTTAAAATTGTTTTTGTCTCAATTTTGGAGCTCGACCGAGAAGAAGAGAGAATTTGAGAAAGATATATGAGATTTAAGAACTCAAGAGAGGGTATGGTGTGGACCATGATGGCTAGAGCGATATGAGATGAGATCATCTTCAACCGAAGAGGTTATATTTAGTTCCGTTCAGAATTATAGCCATGTAAGAAATTACTTTTAAATAAATAATGTCAAGTCATATTTATATACGTACCATCTTCAACTGAGTGGATTATTTTTAGCCCTCTCAATATTTTATTATTTTTAAATTTATTCTTTAACTTTATTGTTTAATTGAATTAAACTATCAAAATAAAATAAGTTTATCCGGATATATTTTAAGTGTCGCTTATCGCTAAATGAATAAAGTTAATCATATATAACTGTTGGGCAAGAGCAAAGGCAAGAGAAAAGCCAGCCCAATTGCATATATTATTAACTCTTAAAAGTAATTGTGACATCCCACATTGCCCAGGGGAGTGATCCTTAAATGTATATTCCCATCCCTACCTAGCATGAAGCCTTTTGAGAGCTCACTGGTTTCGGGTTCCGTAAGAGCAACTCCACCCATGGTGGTTGCTCGGGGGATAGGCTCCAGGAAAGGGCCCAAGGTCCGGTGGGAGAAGGTCTAGCATTGGAGGGCCCGAGTGAGGGTGGGAGCCTGAGTTGCAGGCCCGTGGAAAATTGACAGGCCTGTGACGTCAGGTTGACGCAAGGCCTGGGTCCGGCTTTTTTTTTTTATATTTTTTTTGTGTCAGGCGTGTGCCCCTCACTCGTGAGTGGGGGCGCGTCGCCCGACCGGATTTCAGGGCACGGGCCCGAGCGCCTCAGAAAACCAAGTGATCGTTGGGAAGCCACGTGGCTTCCCACGGTCCGTTTGATCCCAACGGCTCTTTAATACGAGTCATCTGATTTGCAACGGTAATAAAAAAAAAGCTGATTTTATATCAACCGTTCGATCTGAGATATAATGAGCCCATAGAAGAAATTAAGATTAAGAAGGTTGTGGAATCTGAGAGGGCCCCACGAAATCGGAAGGGGCTGGCCACAAAAAATAGAAACCCTGTTGGTTATAACCGACAAGAATGCTTTTAATTATTTTTTTTTTACAATTTTATTATTATTTTTTATTTACAAAATTTTTCCTATAACTTCTATTTTTCATATTTTTTTTTAAATTCTATTTGTTTTCCTATAACTTTTATTTTACAAAATTTGTTTCTTATTTTTTTTTTAAATTCCATTTTTTCTATAACTTCTATTTCACAAAATTTGTTTCATTTTATTTTTTTCCTATAACTTCTATTTCACAAAATTTGTTTCATATTTTTTTTAATTCTATTTTTTTCTATAACTTCCTAAGCCATTATACAACGTTAAATTAAATTAAGTAACATGAAACAACATTAAACAATATGAAACAAAATTAAATAACATTAACCAACATAAAAATTATACAGCATAAAAAAACATTTAACAACATTTAAGTTGTAGTTTTTAAATAATAAATTATGTTTGGCCCTCGGTTGGAGACGAAAACAAATATGGCCCTGTACTGTTTATTAAAATATTAATATCTTGGATGGTCAAATGGCTAAAACGAGCCTTCTGGCCAGCCTTCGGATGGAGATGGCCTGAGACGGAGCTAAACATAACCCTTGAAGATGGCCTCCGTCCAGAGTTACGCTTCATCCAAAATTTCTTTCTTTAACTCTGCATTATTCGGCACATACATTATGCTTTCCTGCATAAACATGCCATCAGTTTCTCAAATTATAAAATCTTTCATTTTGCCTTGGTTCCTTGCTTGAACTATTTCTTGAGTCTCTTCATCATTCATCTGAGTCTCAAGTACATGGTCAACTAAAATTGGCCTAACTTGAAAATTAGCAAGCAAAGCTTCTTCTCGATCCTCCACTCCTAACTCCACTCCAGTGGACCTCAAATCTGCTAGAAGGGGAACGTGACAATCATAAATGGCATTAAGTCTGACTGGAGTCTTCCTACTAAGTGCGTCCGCCACTGCATTTGCACAACCAGGATGATAGTCAATCGTGCAATCATAGTCACTAAGTAACTCAATCCACCTCCGTTGTTGAAGATTAAGATCTCTCTGAGTAAACAAATACTGAAGACTCTTATGATCTGTGAAGATCTTACATTTATCACCATAAAGGTAATGTCTCCAAATCTTCAAAGCAAAGATGATAGTTGCTAATTCCAAATCATGTGTAGGGTAATTCTTCTCATGAGGTTTCAACTATATTGAAACATAAGCAATTACCCTACCATGTTGCATCAATACACAACCTAAACCATTCAAAGAAGCATCATTATAAACCTCATAATTACCGCTATTATTAAGAAGTGCTAGAATAGGTGCATGAGTGAGATAATACTTCAATTGTTGGAAACTTTGCTCACATCGATTATCCCACTCAAACTTAACATCCTTTCGAGTCAAACTCGTCAATGGCAAAGCAATCACTGAAAAATCATTAACGAATCATCTATAATAGCCTACTAGGCCAAGAAAACTCCGTACCTCGGTGACGGTTCGAGGTTGCTCCCAATTCTCCACAGCTGCTACTTTCTGAGAATCCACTTGAATGCCTTAAGCAGAAATGACATGTCCCAAAAATTCCACTTGATTCAACTAAAATTCACATTTGCTAAACTTAGCATATAGTTAGTGTTCCCTCAAACTGCTCAACACCAACTTCAAATGTCTAGCATGCTCAGCCTTAGACTTAGAGTATACCAGAATATTGTCAATGAAGACAATAACAAACCTGCCCAAATATGGCTGGAATAATCGATTCATCAAATCTATAAAAGCTGCTGGTGCATTAGTTAACCCGAATGGCATCACAAGAAACTCATAATGACCATATTGTGTCCTGAATGCGGTTTTAGAGACATCTTCATTTTTAATCATCAACTGGTAGTAACCTGACCTCAAATCAATTTTAGAAAATATGCAGGCACCTTTGAGTTGATCAAATAAATCGGCTATACGAGGTAATGGATAACGGTTCTTAATAGTTACCTGATTCAATTGCCTGTAATCAATGCACAGCCTCAAAGTTCCATCTTTCTTCCTCACAAATAAAACTGGAGCTCCCCAAGGTGAAGTACTCGGCTGAATAAAACCTTTATCCACTAACTCTTGTAACTACACTTTCAATTCTCTTAATTCAGTAGGAGCCATTCTGTAAGGAGTAAAAGATATAAGATTCATACCTGCAAGCAGATCAATAACAAACTCCACTTCTCTATTTGGCGGCAATCTAGGCAAATCCTCAAGAAATACATCCGGAAAATATTTGACCACACGAGCATCCTCCACACTACTAAGAGCATCATCATTCAACACCACATGAGCCAAATATCCCTGACAACTTTTCGACAACAATCTCGTTGCTTTCATGGCTGAAATAATACCATGCCTCACCCCCACTAGGCTCTCCTATAAACGTAACTTCAGGTAATCCAAGACAATGAAATGTGACTGTCTTTCCATAACAATCTATCTTGGCACGATTATAGTGCAACCAATCAATGCCCAAAATCACATTAAAATCCATAATATCCAACGGCATAAGATTAGCCGGCATAATAACATCCTCTACTACCACTGGACATCCTGGATATACCCGATCCACAAAACATATATCCCCTCTAGGCATAGAAAATTCTAAATTATATCCTAGAGGTGTAGGATGAGGTTGTGTCGCTTAAGCAAATGTATGAGAAATAACAGAATGTGTAACACTACAATCAATCAGTATTCTAGCAAAATGACCAAGAATATTCAACGTACCTATGATTAAATCTGGATTATTCTGGGCATCTTGCAGTGACATGTTATGGATACGTGTCTGGTTCTGTTGTTGTCCACCGCGACCTCTGTTGGCATGAACACCACGTCCCTGCCTCTGCTGACTCGACTGCCTCGAAGATCCTGCGCTACTAGTAGCAATTGCTGGGGTTGTCCCCCTTGGTACCACTAAGATCCACCGCCTGAATACGGCTAAGACATAGATCCTCCCTGATACTGAGGATACCCACTCTGATACTGAGGATCCTGAGAATACTGTTGTTGTCCTGAAATGTAGGGAGCGGTGTCACCCTAGTAGTGGTAGGCACCTCCTCGTCTAGTCTGAGTGTAACCACCAGATCCTGAAGCCTACTGGGTCGGTGCAGGTGGTGGGAAAGAAGGTTGCTGGGTCTCTGTTGACATTGAGGGCATTGAGTAGCCCTATGACCTATCTGACCACAAGTAAAGCATCCACTGCTGCCTCTCCTACACTCCCCAAAATGCCTAATATTGCACCTGCGGCATAAGGGAGCACTAGATCCACCTGAACCACCAAAATCTTTCTGCTTCTGGAACCTCAGACCTTCAGTGAATCTACCACCTCTCCTCTGCATATTAGTACTCAATCTTTCACTAGAAGAGCTGGAACTGCCGCCACTCATTTTAAAGTTCTAGGTCTTGCGGGGTCCCTGAAATGCTTGCCCGTTTCCTTTGTCATCTTATCTCTGGCCCCCATTCTTTCCTTCCTCATCCTCACTTTCACTAGGCATGTTTTCTAAGGCCTTAATCCTCAGTAGAATCTCATAAAACTCCTGGTAAAAGGCACAGTGAGTCGATGTCACTATAGAACGCCATTTCTTCTTAGTATCCAAACTGAAACGGCGAAGCATCTTTACCAGATTAGCAGCAACCTCCGGATCATATCTCGACAAATCAGTAAACATCTTGTAATACTCATTAGCGGACATCTTTCCTTGCCTCAGATGAGTAAACTCCTATTTCTTACTATCGATATACGCAGGAGGAAGAAACCTTTTCTGAAACAACTTCTTAAACACTCCCCAATCCACAATCTCTTCCGGGGTCAATTGGTAAGACTCCTGTCTCCACCAGGATGCAGGCTGGTCTCCAAAAAACCAGGTAGTTTTCTCGACCCATCTATCAGAAGAAAGATTCTCCTGACTCTGCATCACCTGAAAAGTCTTCTCTACATGATTCAGCCATGTTTCTGCCTCTTCATGACCTTCATTTCCAATTAAGTGAGTCAACTTCAGATTATAAACTGTCTCAAGAGGTGTCCTCTAGGGAGTACGAAATGTTGTCTGAATGGCAGAAACTATAGCTTTCTCTAATTGAGCAATATTAGGGAAACTAGATTCAGTTGATTGACGGGGCTCTCTACGAGGCGACATAATTCTGACATAAGACATCACAAGGATTAGAATATTCAAGAATTATACAGGACTGCTAAACCTAAGCTCTGATACCAAACTGACACACCCCGACCGAGATCAAGGCATGTTGGTCGTCACGTGAGAGTGACATAGCCATGTGCACAGTGCGGAAGCAATAAAGATAAGAATTATACGAATAATTAAAAACTGAATTACTAGAGTGCACTACTAAACAGGAAGTGATAGGAGTTAGTTACAACAGTAAACACTTCTAAGCAGAGCATATTAAGTCTAGGTGCAATCCAGTAGGACAAGTACTAATTACATAGTACAAAGAATGTCCTACTATTATTTAGATATGTCAGAACCGCCGATGTCCTCAAGCTACCAATAGCAAGCTTACTTAAAACCTGGAGGGGCACAAAACAGAAAACGTGAGTGGGCAAAAACAAATGTTTTACAAAATCATTTTCCTTATCAACATATCTAACCCCTCGCGTAAAACATGTATAATTTTTCCCAAAATCAGACTATAAGCATATACATAATATATATATATATATATGAAATCATATCAATTCAATTAATGCTTCACATAATCATATTCAAATATAAGCCATGCCAATATATAACAGAGTAAGCAATTCAGGTAAGAATAAATTCATAGAAATATGATATGTTAGTCGGAACCCCTGTGGTAGTCTGTACGGCTGAATTCATAGCTCTAAGTCAATCTAGTCGAAGTCACTACAATGACCTATACGCCAATAAACTGCACGTAAGTTGGAACCACTAAAAAGGGGTCTGTACTACAAGATTGGGTGTAATATAATTATGCTCAATTTTACTCTCTCATAATAGCCGGGAGATAAATCACTAGTCACCTACGAGTCGGAACCATAAATAAGGTATGTACAACAAGACTGTGCACTTAAGTTAGATCCAATATGAGTATATACTGCAGCAGGTGACGTAAATAAACATGCTTATACTTTATATCTCTGGCTAAATCATAATCATCCTAGGTGCAGTTTTATGAGCTCAACATTATTCAATTGCATATCACATCATCGATGATTCACATAACCAAATATAACTTACCTGAACTTACCTGTGCCTCAACAGCACCACACACACACACACATATATATATGCAACCATGAAATGCATATTCAGAATATACAAGCATTTGGCATATTATTTCAAAGCATACTTTCCTTAAAAATGCATTTCTGGGAATTATATCAAGTATATAAGTATATACTGAAAACAAAAGCCCACTCATTGGTATGTCGAAAGGTCGTAGCCCCCGAGTCGCCCGTGGATACGCTCGTCCTCGGGATAAGCCTCACCTATATGCGGATTAACTATAAAAACGTTATTTTAAAGCACATAGACAAAACTAGTTAATAACTTCTCATACAAAGCTCAATTTTGGTATTTGAATATACCAACATAACCTACACAACCTCATGAACATCGTGATATTTTTAGATAAATTTTTCTGTGGCTCACGCGCCCCCACGCATCGGGGAGGGCACGACCTCACGTGCATCATCTTCAACCTCCAGTGTCGGAACAGTGTCACCAGCGCCAGATTCTGGACAGACCTGCAACTACCTATTTCTCACTCGTTTTTGCACCATTTTTCACGCAATTTATACCAGAATGAAGCTCTTAACTTGTAGAACACAACCATACTAATTTAAAGTTCTAAAAGTCACGGGATCTCACCGGAGAATTCCAAGAAAACCGACCAAACTTCGTCCATACGATTCCGACGTCCAAAACCTTCAAACAAAGCAATACGAGCTTCCTTAGGACCTCACTAAGCTTCCTACAAGCTTCAAATTCCCAAAAACATCCATAATTATGTGTGCTTGAACAGTGCACAAATCGGGGGTTACGAAAAACTAAGGTTTTCAAAGGTATCCTTACCTGAAATGGGTACCGATCGACTCGTCTGAGCTTCACAAACACAATGGTGCCAACTTTTACCACGATCCGTGAAGTTTCAAGGGTTTTTGGGTGTTTGTCCTTACAAGTTCGAAGGAGAGAGAGAGAGTGAAACCGAGAAAGAGTACAGGAGTGAGAGAAAGGTGATGTGGATGTGTGTGTGGTCCTATTTGCACATCCACCAATCAAACCAATATTTTCCTTGCTTGCAATTGGGTCCAACATACTAGGGATTCATTAAATTGGTCATTAAACCAAAACTTAGACATACCACGCCATCAACGCTCAAGGATAATTTCGTCTTTTCACATCAACGAGAATAAAATAATGTACATCTCTGGAATGGGCTGTGACATACAGAGCATAAATAAAGTACAGTAAAGTAAGATAATGATTATACCATCATAAGGAGCCACTTAAACTGGGAGTGCCACGAGTCCTCGTCGATACGGAACCTTGCTACTAGAACCTGGAGGGTGCAAAAATAGAAAGAGTGAGTGGTCAAAACAAAGATTTTTAAAATCATTTCCATTATCAAAGGTAGTAACTCCTCGCTGTAAAACCTGTATAGTTTCCAGCATATCATACTACATAAAAGTGTGAAATCAAAAGTATACTAACAGTAAACCCAGAAGTATACCACTACTCAACATCTCATTAGCAATATACATACTCATGTGCTTAATAAACCATACTAGCACGCAGTCGGAATCACCTATGGTGACCCGTACAACTGTACCCATATCACATCAATCAATGCTAACATATAAGTCGAAGTCACCTCTAGTGACCTGTACGATTTATCCATAACTCATCACATATCTCATTGATTAATGCTAGCATATAAGTCGAAGTCACCTCTAGTAACATGTACGACTTATCTATAACTCATCACATATCTCATCAATCAATGCTGGCATATAAGTCGAAGTCACCTCTAGTAA
This sequence comes from Malus sylvestris, assembly GCF_916048215.2. Lineage (NCBI taxonomy): Eukaryota > Viridiplantae > Streptophyta > Magnoliopsida > Rosales > Rosaceae > Malus > Malus sylvestris. The sequence goes on from NC_062269.1 coordinate 9,103,937, forward strand.
CCTGTACGACTTATCTATAACTCATCACATATCTCATCAATGAATGCTAACATATAAGTCGGAGTTGCCTCTAGTGACCTGTACGATTTATCCATAGCTCAATAAGTATACCTGCACATGAGTCAGAACCGCCTAAAGTGGTATGTACCACAGGACTTGATGTAATTAAATACGCTCAAGTGCTACGATCACGTGAAGACTGTGCGAATAATCGCGAGTCACCTATGAGTCAGAACCACCTATAGTGGTCTGTACATCAGGACTGTGCACCTACCTTGGATCCAAGGTGAGCGTAAGGTGCGGGAGGTGAACATCACATGAAGGATTGTGCCCTGGCCACGGGTTGGAGCACTAACACCGGGGTGCAGGTTTATGAGCTCTAATATATCTTAACACAATCATGCTCATTACCATCACTATCATCAACATGTACTCACCTGAAGCTTACCTGGGCGTCTGCGACGTCATTTAGCACTTCAACGCATTCACAATAATTAGGTTCAGGTATTATAAATATGAATATGTCATGATGCAATCTAAACTCAAACATTTCATAATATTCCCAAAATATATAATACGGTGTAAAAATGTACAATCAATAACGCCCTACTCCCAAACTGTTTACTTTTGAGAGTAATCATTGGTGATAAGCCCAACTAGACACTAGTCTCATCAACTATCATTACTTACGTTTCCTTACTTCAATTTCTTGATTCTTTATACATTGATTTATAACCAACAATTAGCCACTAAAACATAAGGTTAAATCTCAAATTTTGCACCAATCTCCCCCACATTGCTCAATTCCCCAAACAAGGCTATTTTCTCAATTATTTAGCCTCATTTATTTTATTTTATGGCTGCATCTAACGTCTTGTCAGACTGCCTATGTACCTTAAACAGGGATCAAGCCTTTCGTAGTTCACAATAATTATTTGTAGGTGACAAGCACAAATCAATTTAGAAACGTTTGTGGAACTATCAATTATATACATAAGATAAGAAGGAAAAGATCCACTCACCTGGAGTCCACGCTATGATTCACTTACACTCACATCGAGGCGTCCCCAACGATTGGCGCCTATAACAATTATCGAATCACATCTCAGAACTCCTATCAATAGAATACAAAATTCATATAAGGCACATCCTCAAGGACATTCTAAAATAGTTTGAGGCTCATTGACCACAAGTCAACCGTCGATTAAATATCGACGGTAGGGTCTAAAACCTTGTATAACTCAATCCGGAAGATCTGCATTTCAGATTTTCAATCTGCAACTTCCAAAGATCCACATTATATTTCTAGAATAATATACTAAAATTTCACTACGATCCAACGGTCGGATCTCCGCTAATTGTCCAAATTCAAGTGGCGATTAACGTTTTATTTTATTAACTTACAAAGCCAATTCGGAAAGATCCATGCATCGGATTCCCAATCCTTAAGTTCCTACATTCTTCAAATATTACGTATTACAATGTGTCAAGGTTTAATGAAGATCCAACGGTCGGATCGTCGATTCATATAAATACTTATCAATGTATCATAAAGAACTTAGGTTCCAACGATCAACCTACGTCATTCAATATCAAAACTGAATTTTTGACATTTAACATAGCCTAAAAATAGCATTAGCGGCCCATTGGCTATGCACCACCTCACACGCCGCCGTGGATGGCGGTCAGCCGCCCCGACTAGCAGGAAAATCCAACTATTTCCAAAAATTACCAAATTTCACAAAAATGAAGATCTCAATGAGTAGAGCAAGTTTTATACATGTGGCCAAGTCCAATTTGGCTGGGAAATGCCCCAATTTTTGCTAAAACCGTACGAAACCATAGAATTGGTTGTGATTTGATTCGACCTCCAAACTTGCTCCGACGCCTCCACCATTACTTGGGCTTTGTTCCTGTGTTCTAGGGGAGTGTTTTGGTAGTGGTAATTGAAGGAAAACGTTTCACAATTGATGGATTTCGAGTAATGTTCCCTGCGACACCCATGAGGTGTTCGTCGTGAAATCTCCACCATTTCATGCAAATTTTGGCTAGAATCGAATGTTGGGATATGGTGATGACGTTTGGTGGTGTTAATGGGCTTCAATTTTGCCGGAGAACCGACGGAAATGGCATCAGAAAGCATAGAGAAACAGGTCGAAGGTTGGGTTCCGGGTTTCAAGGATCCGGTGTCCTTCCCTTCTTCCTCCTTTCTCTCCTGGAACTCATCTCTCCTCATCCCATTGGGTAGTTCTTTCATCTTTTTCTCCTGATTGGGTAAAAGCCCTTTCTTTCCTCTCCTCTAATTGGGCGGTAGCTCTCCCTTTTTTTCTCTTCTCCGGTTCTCCCATCTTCTTCCTCCCCATTGACCCCTTAATAATAAATATAATAATAACGATGATATGAAATAAATGAAATAATAATTAACAATCCTTACCAATATACTTTTGGAATACAGTAAGGTAATAGTTCATACGCATCACGAACCAGCGATCAACGAAAATCAATACCTTCGCCACTAGGGTACTCTTGTAAATTCTCATTTTAAAATTATAAAATAATAATATTTGGGATGGGTTGTCACACCATATTTATATATCATCTCTAACCGAAAAGGTTATTTTTTAGACCCTTAATAATTTAATTTTTTTATGTTTGTTCTTTAACTTTATTGGTTAATTGAATTAAACTACCATATTAAAATAAGTTTATCCGGACATATTTTAAATGTCACTTGTCGCTAAATGAAAAGGTTATCCGAACATATTTTAAGTGCCCAGCCTGATAGCCAAAAGGTTCTAATTTGGCTTGGTGGGATCCACTTGGTTTTGCCCCAGCCCTCTATTGGTGTTAGGTTTTGTAAAAAAAAAAAGGGCTAAAAATTGGTCTATGGCCCTATAACCATTTCCATTGGAGATGGCATGAGAGGGTATGGTGTGGTGGCCAAAGTCGAGACTCGGAGAAAGTTGAGGGGGAGAGGTAGAGGCAGAGAAAACAGAGAGAGATTGAGAGAGATGAGAGAGCGTTTGTTGAATGACAGAATGTGAGAGACTGCTAGAGACACTGAAACCCCTAAGTAAGATTGGACGGTTGAGATTAAATCTCAACCAATCCGACTGTCCACAGGATTCCTAAACCTAATTTGAAATTAAATATATCTATATTTTATAAATATTTCGGTTCAGCTCGGGCTTACCGAACAAAGGTACATGGGATATAGAATCTTGTATAAAACTTTTTGGGATAGGTTCGGAGTCAAGTGATGAACGTTTTGGGATGTTTTCGGTTCAGTTTCAAGACTTTTCGATTCGGTTAAAAAATTTTGATATTTGTTTTTCACCCCTAGTCTACATTGTACCGTGACTATGACCTCGATAGAGTCCACTATCTTGCAATATCTTTTGACAAATGAGACAGATTGTCTGCCCTCCTATTTAGGTGCCCTTCTCAGCCCCTCATATTTTGTGTGGTCATGGTTAAGCCACGTCAGCATTTTATATTAATTTTTGGGGTATTTTGATATGGGTTCAAAGTAACTAAAAATTGAACCTATTTCAAAAATAAACAATCACTAAAAATTAGACCTATTTCAAAAGTAGGCTTATAAAATTGGACATGTTTCAAAATTTCCCTTAATTTTTTATAGTGATAATAAGACAAAATGCAATAAAAATATAAAATACTGACGTGACTTAAGCGTGATTGTACAAATAAGAGGAGATAGGAAGGACATCCATCCTTTGACAAAAGGCACCGAACTGTCCAAAATCTTGCAAGACAAGATCACCCTTCAATTCCTCTTTGGCCCCCAAGCTCCAAAAGTAAAGTTAATAGCTTACACCTAACGCAGCAGTTCATCTCAAAAATAGAAAGGTTAAAAATATAAAATGTGAACTTACATTTTCTTTCAAGACAAAAACAAAAAAAAATTAAATAAGTAGAATTTTTTGTATGATCGTCAATGTTGTTTTTAGTGTAAAAAATAATAATAATAATAAAAAAATAGTAGCTCACACCTACCATATATCCCTAGATTTCGCTAATTTCCAAAGTGAATCGTGTCAGGCATCATAGTCTATCGCTTCGTAGTTTGTAGTGCACACAATAAAATTACCGAAAGGACAATTAGAAATGTGCTTTAACTTTAAGATAACAAACAACAATAACAAGAAGTTTTTTATGAACTTTTGATTAACAATTTAACGTCAATTTTTATACTTATATTATAAAATATTATGTAAATAATGGAAGGTGATAGGGGCCGGCACGGTGGCCTATTAATTTAATGATGGAGAGCACTTCAAATAATTACGTTGTTACTTTTGATAGAGAGTTCATATAAAATCCTACCTTGAAAATAATTTTTTTAACATTTCTCATGTAAACACAGTTACTGCTACGGAAAATATACAAAGGATTCATATGGTACAATTGGTGAAAAATAGGCAACATTTGGGGTAGTGTAGCGTGATTGACTTGTACAAAGGGTTGTAATTTTGGGAGTATTAAAATCGTGGAAATGAGAAAGATGATCTTTTACTGCAATATCGATAAATATTTATGCATATACATTATGGTGTATGTTCGATCTTTGCCGATTGTCTTTTTTCCTAACCATATAACTTTGTCGCTCTACTCAAAAGTTATAGTTTTTTTGCATTTGCATAATTAGTACATTTATTGCGACTCACTTTATTGTGAGAGCTTGTATAAAACAAGTTTAATACCATGTGACGTTTTGATTCAATAATATAATGTCATAAAAAGAAATTTATCCATGACATTACATTATTGAATCAAAATGCCAATATAATGGTGCACTTGAATCACTAAAATGACCAATTTAATTAGAAATTCATCAAAATGACAAAATTTATCAAAAGTTTGAAATGAACCTAGATTATTTAAGAAAATAGATTTGCTATGGTCAGTTATCAGCGTGCTTGTGCAATTTTTTTAAATTATTGTAAGGAGAGAGAGGGGGATTATTTGAAACTATTACAATAATTTAATAAATATGAGACTTTGTATGCGATTTCTAATTATAAATTGTTTTTTGTTGAAACCTTGTTAGTTTTCAGTTTTTTATCGAAGTCCTTGTCATTAATATAATAATTTATTTATATGCAAGTTAATATATTTTTGAAACTAAAAATTGAAATTTGTAGATGTTTTTATTAATGAGATTTTAAATAATACCTATAATATATGGGATTAAAAATATTAAAAGATAAATTATACTCTCCAATATATTATATATACATATCTAAATATAGATACCTTCATTAAAATTAACCAAAAAATTATTGTACCAAAACTGTACCACCTCACAAAACCGGTGCAGTTGAATTCGCAGTGTATCTGGCATGGAAGCCGGAGAAAACAGCAGTACATTATTCACATTATATCGGAGGAGATGAACTTACTCGTATACTCATTTGATTACTACAGAACACTTACTAGCATTCTATAAAGTGCCACGTTTACACCACTTTGTTACCGACATGGTGTTGTTTGCAGGAGTACCTTTTTCTTACTAATCTCCTTCTCCTTTCTTATCCTCCTATTTAAACGGTTATAGTTAAGTTATGTCAACGTTTTATGTCAATTTTTTAATAGTCAAAAGAAGACAAAAAGCAATTAGTAAAAGAAGAGGAGGGAAGAGGATGTGAATATGAGTTGGAGGGGGGGGGGAATTTTACTCCGTTTGCAGGCCATATATAAAAATAGAATAATGCTAAGTAAACAAATTTACAAATTAAATTATGTATCACTACTGAAAAATAAACATATTATTCAATATTTAAATAATAATTTAATCGTCAACATCTATACTATTTGGTCTACAATTTTTTTTATATAAATTTAATCTCTCTAATATTATCCATAAAATTATCTTTACGTTCACATCTGCTCTTTTTAGATAACTTCACATGTGCTTTAAATATGAAGTTTGGACTGTTGAGATAAAGGATGTGCTTATCAGTTTTTTTACATAATTGACTGAATGATAGCTACATTTCTCTTATCTGTTCTCTTTTTTTTTTTATTTTATTTTTTTTTATTCTTAAGATCTTACATATTCACTTTGAAACGCGAACAGTCTATGTAAAAAAAAAAAAAAGGAAGCTAAATTCAAATGGATTTAGTCATCTAACTTATTATTATCTGATAATAACTAAATGAACTATTTTTTTTTAGTTAAACAATGAAATCATGATAGGTTAATCAAATAATTAAACGATTTATGATTTAGTTTATTTTTTTTTAAAGTTCACCCTTATAGGGTAGCTTACTGAATAATTGATTTTAAAGAAAACTAATGAAAAATGTTTGAAAACTTTAAGTTTTAACGATAAGAACAAAATAAAGGATAAAATGAATAATACCATGATTGATTTTTTTTAGTGTAAAAATATGGTTTTTCGTTAAAGTAAACAGTACCGAGAGCTTTTCGTTAAAGTTCCCTTGACTTTAACCATCAAATAACATTGTTGAATCTTAAAAACAAAGAAAAATGTAAAAGAAAAATAATACAAAAGAGAATGTAGCTATAATTTTCTAATTTTCTAAGGCCCTGTTTGGCACATCATATAGGGCACCGGATAGTACTAATAATACGGTGTACGGTGTTTGGTGCCGTTTGGATTAAATAGGCACTGGATTAAATAATCCGGGCTCACATTTTTTATCCAGCGTTTACCCGACTGCTTATACCGTCCAAATTCACAGTATAATTTAGTCGGCTTCGCTCTCCTTCCTCTCCGCTCGCTCTCCGCTCGAACTCGACCCCCTCTCTCGCCCTCTCTCTCGCCTTCTCGAACTCGACCACAGGACGGTGTAGCTCGGGTTCTTCAGGTCGCGGGACTTGGGCTGGAAGACGACGGTGGTGGGGGAGGAAGTTGGAGGTTGCGGAGCGGATCTCGGAGAGGTCGTAGATTTGGGGGTTTTGAGGGAGGGAGGATTTAAAGGATTTGAGGGAGGCGACGGAGGAGGAGGTGGAGGATTTGGAGAAGTTGTAGCTGGAGTTGTCGATGGTGGTGCTGAAAATGGCGGAGCAGACGAAGAAGAAGAATGGAGAGAGGGAGGGATTTGGGGGTTGCGGTGGAAAGATCTGGGAAAAGAGATGATTTCTGTTTTTTTTTTTTTTAATTTTATTTTAAGTTTGATTCTCCTATCCGATATAATATCAAGCACAGTATAAATAATACGGTCAATAGTCCGATACTGCATCAAACACCCGACTAATTTAGTCAGTACTATCCGGTGACTATTTATCCTATCCGACAGAAATAGTCAGTACAGTCCGACCTGCCAAACGAGGCCTAATTGTATAATTTAAAATTTCTTTTTAATTTGCTTTGAAATTCACTCAAATTATAACTGATCGTCATATTACATTTGTTGGAATAAAACATCTCTAAACAACGTTAGAGTTTCAAAATTAAATTTCCAAGCTATAAACAGACACTGTTCTGACCAATTAATCTAATCCGACAGTTTCACCCTAAAAAAAATCGGTATCCCTACGTTTATTTGACATGCAGTTCCTTTCAGTTAAAAAATGTTTACTATAAAAATCTATGACAATTACAAACAACATGAGATTGTTGGTTCCCAGCTGGATCTGGACGGTTGTGAGGTCTTCTCTCTCCTCACCACCTCACATGTCCCATCCCTTTTAATATAATATCAGATTCCAAACTCCTATTAATATATTTCCTTTTAATATATTATCATCAACTATTTGGCTCCTTTTTCTCTATAAATTCCATCCCCCAAACCCTCCAATCCCTCCTCTCTTCCACCTTTTTCAGTTTTTCTTCATCTTCCCTTTCTTCTTCTGGGTTTCTTGAGTTTGCAGCCCATTTGATCCATCTCGGTTTTCATCTGTCCTAGTTTTTCTCCCGTTCTGCTTTTAAATTTGGGATTTTGTCTCTCCAAATATCCAAATTCTCAGAAAGTTTCAAGCTTTATGCTTCGCTGGAGTTTCTGAGATTGTTTCAAAAATACCCTAAATCTTGTTATTTACTTTTTGCTTCTGTTTTTTTTTCAAGAAACTTTATCTTAAATGCTAAACATTTTGTTCTTGATGTTTGAGATTGATGACTCCAGTTCTGAGTGAAACCCTTCTCTCCGAGTGCATGATAAATTCCACTTACAGGCGCAGGACCCATTTAGTTCAATCCTTCTCGGTCGTCTTTCTTTACTGGCTTTATTACGTTTCATGATTTCACCTACCATCAAACCCTACAATAATAATAATTAGTATTTCTACTATTTTCTGTAAGTTTTGAGTTTATTTTGTTCTTGGGTCCTGCAATAATCTCTCTCTGAATTAATTTCTGGGAAAATCTGCAAAACTTTCTGTGGTTTTCATCAATGGCTTCCTCCAGTGGGACATCTTCAGGCTCCTCCTCCATGATTCATCAAAATTCATGCTCTGAGGAAGACTTGACGGCTCTGATGGACCAGAGAAAGAGGAAGAGAATGATTTCCAACCGCGAATCGGCCAGGCGGTCTAGGATGAGGAAGCAGAAGCACTTGGATGATCTGACGGGCCAGATCAGCCAGCTACAGAAGGACAACGAACAGATCATCTCCAGCCTCAACATCACAAGCCAGCATTACATGAACGTTGAGGCAGAGAACTCTGTTCTCAGAGCCCAAGCTGATGAGCTCAGCAACAGATTGCAGTCCCTCAATGAGATTGCCAGTTTCTTGAATGCAAACAATGGGGGGCTCCATGCAGCTGCAGCAGATTCAAGCTGCTTCGCTGAGCCTCATGACAGCTTCTTCAACCCTTTGAATCTGTCATATCTTAATCAGCCTATCATGGCCTCTGCAGAGATGTTCTACTGACCGTGTTCGGGTTTATCTATTTATATCTGTATCGTGTTTCTGTCGACTTATCGATAGGATGCGTGTGAGCTTCTTTGGATTCTGGATGGATTGATAAAAACTAGAGAGAGAGAGAGAGAGAGATGTGTGTAGTTTTATTTGACTGTTTTAATTAGATGGTGTTTAAGGAATTATTTGTGTGTTAATGTAAAACAAAAGAGCTGTGGTGTTGGGTTTTCTGGGTCTGTAAATGGGGGCTATGATTTTATTGCAGTGGAATTTTCTTATTAGCTATTAATGTGAGTGTAGCTGTTTTTATTGCTTAAAAAGTTGTCTTCAATTTGTCTTTCTCTAGCATGCATGCGTTATGCGTACAACTGTTTTGCAATTCAAGAGCATCAATTCTTTTGGAGTGTATGATACTTCCTCTTTCGTGAAAAAATGCAATTTTTTTTCACTTCTACAAAAATGTTTTGAATTAGTATAATATCTTCGAGGCGTCGGAATATAATATCTTGATCCTTCTCTTGCCTTTTTTGCCTATTTAACTCTTTTTTTCTCGCCTTTACTTCATGTTTAGCCTTATCTTGCTCATAAGATTACCTTTTTTGCTCCATATTTAGTGCATATAGGTGAGCCAATTCGTCAACTATTTTGAATACATTTTTTTTAAGATTTATTACTGGCATTCTAAGCTTTCTATATTTAAAAAGAAAAAATAAATATTGTTATGAGAAGTGCACATTTAGATTTGAAGAGTAGTAATAATGGTTATTTTCTTTTTTGTTAAATGTTTGGCAAATGTTATAATCTCCCTTCTTTTACAAGTTTATAGAGTCAATTCACTTTGTTAATTTGAAGATTCATTTAAAGAGTCTCTTGGAGCAACATTTTGTTGGTTTTTTGCTAAAATGGTTTACAAATGTTGTTTATAGAGTCTCTTGGATATGCTCTTATGTTTTATCTCTAAGGTTAGCAAGTTGGAATCAATTGTTTTGGAAGTTTGAAAAGTAAACATTTTCTTTAAACACAATCAAGATATTTATGTTTCCTTTTTTCCTTCAATATTTAGAAATATCGCCACTTGAGAAGTGCTTGAACCCACTTCTGAGTGATTAAAAGTCTTAAAGTCTAACAACTTGGGCTAAAAGTCTTTTTAACAAGTTTCAAATTATCAATCATATGAGAAAGTTTTCCACCAGTTTAGGCAAGAGATGGTGATTGATCTTCCTTAATCACCAACCTAGAGATCTACATCTCCTTCTCTTTTGTAAAACTTGTTATATGGGTTCTCCTTCTCTTTCTTTTTTTTTTTTTTTTAAGTTGTACCATAGTTTTCACTGTTGAAAAAGATATTTTGCCTTGTGATGGGTATAAAGTTTAAGGAAAACTAATGAAAAATGCTTGAAAATTTTGAGTTTTAATGATAAGGACAAAATAAAGGGTAAAATGAATAGTACCAGGATTGACTTTTTAGTGTAAAAATATGGTTTTTCGTTAAAGTGAACAGTACCGGGAGCTTTTCGTTAAAGTTCCCTAAAGTTTAATGGGTTAGGAAAGAACTCTGTTTTGCACTTGATTCCATTGCAGCTTGTGGACCACAAAGGCACTGAAATTAGAGTTTTCCATTTTATTCTTGATATAAACTTATTACAGACCTAGTGAAAACGAGCGAAAATTTTACTATATTATGGTGTATGACATGTACTAAATGAATGAAGAGTTGAATGTTCGATCAAGGCTCTAATATCCAATAACAGAACAATAAAAAATTTTAATATATAATATACATCAGTGCATACTAGAAGAGTACCACAACTGCTTTTTCTACTCATGTCTTATGATGTCTCTCGATATTCACTTTTATAGGATTTTTTTGCAACTGATGAGAATCATTTGTAATTGTTAGATTGATATATATATATATATATAGTTTACAAAAGATAAGATCTTTATAGTCTTTTACAATGTACTTACAATGTTATATTAAAGTTACGCCATCACACTGGAGTTAGCTACTATTAAGTATCAAACTCATCACATATATCGTCTTCAATATCTATGTTATTTGAACATGAGGCCTTCTCTAACCAAGTGGCTACATATATCACAGAACAAAAACTATTTGTAACTGTTTGATCGATGAATTCTATATTCTTTTGCAGCGATCTATATTAGTGACAGTTTGTTGTATACAGTACAAATTTTTAGCAAAAGAAAGGAGTATATCAACACAAACAATATATAAAGCGAAACATTTAACTGAAGTCATATTTGCTTATATGTGATTCTCACAAGATTTTAGACTTAATATTTTCCTTTTCTTTGCTAGGGTAAAAGTAAAACCAAGCATTGTGAATCTGAGAAAAAGGCAGAAGGATGAATGAAATATTAAAATAATAACGACAGGTAAAGGGTAATAAAACCAACTAATTGAAATTTAAACAAAAATTAAGATTGAATTATGGTTAAAATCACCAAGTGGGTGCCTGAAAAGCTCTAAAAAAAATCTTTAAAATATAAAATAAAAAAAAAATAAAAAAGGGATAGGCCATGGTAAACTTGGGGAATTTTGGAGTGCTCAAGTTGTCAAGGAACAAGTCCCACGTGAAGGGAACAATTTTAGCACTGCAACTTCTCAAACACATGTACATGATGAACTGCAGGCATCAGAAATAATGAAGTTATGGTTACAATATTAATTTATTTATTTAAATATATGAGATCTACCTGCTAAACCTGCGCAATTATAAAAAAAAATAATAATAATCAAACAGTAAGCTTGTGCTTAGATGCTGCTTACATTACAATTAGCTTTTACGTGCATGTGTTTGTCATATTCGTTCGACATTTAGGAAAGAAAACAGAGCCACTAATTAATCACATATTTGAGATGAAATGCTCTGTTGTTAGCGTCTGGTACTTTTTGGGGGGTGTGGAATCTGTAAGTTGGCTGAAAGGGATCTCCCACAGCATGGCGCAAGGGGAGGTTGAAGATCTTGTGATTCATTTAGAGGAGTCTATGGAGTTGACGTCTATGGAAAGTGGGATCCGCCTCATTGGGGCTGTTTTGGCAGATAAAACATTGAATAAGTGGGGAATAAGGAATGTTTTGAGGTCATCCTGGAGGGAGTTTGGTGACATTCAAATCAAGTGGGTCAGAGATAATACATTTATTATTACAGTCAGAGATGAGGAAGTTGTACGAAGTGTTTGGATCAAAAACTAAACTTTGGGCTCAAGAAAGGAGCTGGCCCGAAAGGAGGCCCAAAGGGAAGATAGTCGAAGCCCAGTCGAAGCCCAGAAGGCAGAAAGGGCCTTTTCTGACTTGGTGCAGCTCATGAAGACCACTTGCTTACCTACCCAAAGGCCAAGTGGTATAGACTGATCAGCTACACAGCTCATAAAGTACTTTATGATGGCAGTCCATGTAAAAAAGCCGATGAGTCATCACCTTCAAACCGCATTCGGGCAAAGCCGCTGCTACAGGAAGCCAAGCCAAGTTGTCTATATAAGAAGAAGGAGAAACCAGGAATAAGGACACTCAAACAAACAAACAAAAGCACAAACTCTGCTCAAACCAGATTTGCCTTCAAAACAAAGCTGTAGTCAGCCTTCATCCCTTTCGGGACAAGCCTTCATCCCCCTCGGGATAACCCTCTCTTCAACCCTTTGTAATAGCTCTGCTACCTTGTTCAACCTTGCTGTAGTATCGATTCATTTTTTGTAATCTCTCTCTCTCCCTCTAAGCTTTCAGACCTTTGACAAAACTACAAAGATAGGAACCTGCAAGACGAGCAACCTTACCCGATAAGGTTTAACCTTGCCCGACCTTCTTTGCTTTGTTTTTGTCTTTTCAATATGTTGTATACTTCCAGTTATATGCAAGTTATTTCTAGCAATATGACTATTAAAAGGCTTTCTCAGTACTTGAATCCGATTTGAATATATCGTCAGTGTTCAAACCAGATCCAAGTTCTAAGCCCTCGGGCATGTAAATCTGATCAGTTAAAAGTCCTTGGCCTCAAGGCATAAAAAAGAACCTTATGTGGACTTAACCCATCCACGACAGTCCTTGATAAACGAGAAGTCCGAAGTTACTTGGGGCGCAAGTAATCAACCTACCCTCTAGTTTTCCTTCTATTATATCATGATTACCATAGAAAGCTTGAGTATGGAATGGATTCTAATGGAAAGCCTCAAGGCCTACACCTAAGGTCCCACAAAGGCATCCATTTGGATTCATTCCGTTCAGCGATCTAAAGAGTCTAAGTATAGGAATGAACTCTGATAGGAAGCCTCAAGGCCTACATCTAAGGCCCCACAAAGGCACTTATTTGGGTTCATTCTACTTCTTGGACTCGGTTATTTGGGTTCATTCTACTTCTTGGACTCGGGTAATCAGAAGTATAATAGTTAGAAAACTCCGGCAATCACTAGAACAAATATGATGTGTTCAAGCACCGGTTTAGTTATTGATGGGAAGCCTCAAGGCCTACACCTAAGGCCCCACAAAGGCACCTGTTATAACTAACACGGTTTCTTGGATACATACATACATGCAACTAAAGCGATATCCATTTTACATCTGCCATGCTAAAGATGGCAGTGGCACGCCTGAGCACCTAAATGTTAACCTTGATAGGAAGCCTTAAGGCCTACACCTAAGGCCCAACAAAGGCACCTCTCAAAGTTAACGCTGTCCTTCTCTTTCAGCCTTGCCCGACGAGACTTGCCCGACAACGCCCGACAGCGAAGCAGAAGCCCGACAGCAGCCCTCAAAACCGGCGCCAACCTCCAGGGGAGCTGTGTGCTCGTCGGCCAGGAGACATCCCCGACGGAAATTCCTGACGCGAACACGAAGGATTTTGGAGCAAGTGCCATGGGCGGTAATGAAGCAGCACTTTGTGGTTAAAAGATGGCCACCTGAACTTGCTTTTGAGGAGGTCCAACTGGAGATTATGTCGTTTTGGGTGCAAATTAGAGGAGTTCCATTATACCTTCATACAGAGAATAATGTTAAAAGACTGGCTCGGGAAATTGGAGATTTTATTGGGATGGAGGATTTATCTCATGCTAGAGGTTTTCTAAGGGTTCGGGTTGATATTAATACTAGAAATCCTTTAGCAACAGGTTGTTGGCTTCCCAGACCTAATAACAAGGAGACATGGATCGAATTTAGGTATGAAAGGCTGCAAAACTTCTACTACAGGTGTGGTAGAATCGGACATGTCAACACAGAGTGTTCTTTTGGATATAATAGAGGGGGTGCCACAGGTTATGAGGAGTGGACACAAACTGCTGCTATCAGGGACATTCAGGAAAGTCCAAGACAGTTGGTGTTTTCTCAGGGAGAAAGAAGACACGCTGGAATAGGTAGTGAGGCTTCGTATGTTGATCAGCAAAGACGGTGGAATGTCATGCGGGAGGAAGGAGGTGGAGTCCAGAGTAGTCAAACGGTGGGTCCCAACTATGATGGTGATGCACGCAGAACACGGTCTCCAGATTCGGGAATGATCTCAATTGGGAGTAGGAGGCGAGGCGGTGACGGGGAGAGGTTGCAATGGATAATGGGTGAGGCCTCATCTCACATGGCCCACCAGGTGTTAGGAGGAGATGAGAATATATTTGGGCCGACTATGCTTTTCTTTGGGCTTAGACAAAACGCAAACCAATTGGGTAATGTGGTTATTGAAGATGTGCCTGAAGAGATACTTAATAATAATAGGCCTACCATTTTAGGTGGTGTAGAAGGAAGCAGCTCTTTGTCAACTGATGAACTGCATGGTGGGACCTGTGAGCAAGTTGGGGATGTTATTCACTCAATGTTGAATTTTTAGCCTACAATGGTGACTAGTACAGATACTGCTAGGCCTCAAGTGCAGGATAGAAGTCATCAAGATGTTTTTGCAAATTTATTTTGCTCGATGGGACTTAAAAGGCGTGCAGATGACAAGTTGGAAGGAGCCTCAGATTATAAAAGAAAGAAGGGGAAAAAAGGAGAAGGCAGTTCGTCTTTTGTGCATAGTGGAGGGCAGAAAATTCGAAGGTATAGAACTAGGGGACGTCAGTTGGAGCAAGAAGGTTGTTATGGGAGGAAGGAAACTGCTTGATGTTCCAATGGTTCAGTTGGACCAGGAAGCTTATTATACAGGTAGGGTGACTGAGGCAAATTCACAATCGAGTTGTGGCGGCTAGCCCCAATCAGCCGCCAGGGCGCCATGATTTATCTACTGTGGAACTGCCATGGTCTAAGGTCAGACAAGGCAATTTGAGCTCTTCAAGGGCTTATTGGTAAACATCGACTCGATATGGTTTTTCTTTCTGAAACCAAACTGAACAACCATAGAATTGCAGCATTGTGTCAAAGGTTGGGATATGCTAATGGTTTTGACGTTCCACCAATGGGTACTGCTGGCGGTATTAGCCTTTGGTGGGACAATGGTACGGAGGTTAGAATTCCTTTTTCTTCAAACTCTGTAATTGATTCATATATTAGTATGGATGGCTCTCAACCTCAATTTAGAGTTACATGGATTTATGGAATCCTTTATAGAGATGAAAATGAGGATTTTTGAAGGTGGATGGTAACTGTTTTGGGCCTTGTGATATACCATGGATGTGTGATGGAGACATTAATGAATTCTTATTGGAGGATGAAAAATCGGGAGGCTGAGAAGTTAGGCTTAATTGGACTAGATATTTACAAAGCTTTATGAACAGAATGAAATTGATTGATATAGGCTTTAAGGGGCCTAAATTTACCTGGAAAGGTACAAGGGTTGGACAATTGGTGGAAGAAAGAATTGATAGATGTCTCATCAACGTGAAATGGCAGGAGTGGTGGCCGAACACTTCAGTTATACATGGGTTGGTTATGGGATCTGATCATTGCCCACTTATTGTCAACAGTGAGCCTGTAGTTGTTCGGGGTAAATGTCCATTTAGATTTGAAGTTTTTTGGACAAAATATGAGGGTTGCAGAGAGATTATAAAAAAGTGCTAGGATGAAGAGTGTGTGGGTGACTCGTTATTGAGATGGTAGAAGAAACTTAATCTATGCAGGGGCAGGTTGAATGAATGGAGTAGGCGGAAGTTTAGACAACAGAATGAGCACATAGAGAGCTTAATGAGACAATTGGAAGAGCTACAAGTCAACTGGAAGGAGAATGTTGAACAAATTCAGGAAGTTTCCATACAGCTTGATAATTTGTGGGAGCAAGAGGAGGCTTATTGGCATCAAAGGTCAATGGTCAAATGGTTGCAGTAGGGGGATGCTAATACAGCTTTCTTTCACCAATCCACGTTGCAGCTAAGAAGGCAGAATAAGATCGTGAAGCTCATGGATGCAAATGGGCAGTGGGTAGAAAATGACAAGCTAATAAGAAGAATTGTTGATGAGCAATATAAGGCTCTGTTTACGTCTGACAGTCCAAGGGAATAGGGAACTCTTCTGGATTGCATTAAGCGAAAAATAACTCCGGAGATGAATAATATCCTTACCAGGCCGATATGTGATAGTGAAGTGGAAGATGCTGTGTTTCAGATGGGGAGTTTGAGAGCACCGAGGCCGGATGGTTTTCAAGGGATATTTTATCAATGCTATTGGGATGTGATCTCGCAAGAGGTTAGAGGAATTGCCTGTGATTTTATGAATGGGGAGATTAGCCCTAAAAAGTTAAACTCTACGCAGATTGTTCTCATCCCTAAGGTGTCGAACTCGGAGACTGTGACGCAATTTAGGCGTATTAGCCTATGTAACTTTTCTTACAAGGTACTCTAAAAAATCCTTGCTAATCGTCTTAAACCTCTCTTACCAAATTTAATCTCTCATATGCATAATGCTTTTGTAGCGGGCAGGCAAATGCAAGATAATATATTGATTGCCCATGAGATCTTCCACTTCATGAAACTCAGGAGAACAAAAAGAAAATTTGAGTTGGGTATTAAGCTGGATATGAATGAGGCTTATGATCAGGTAGAGTGAGACTTCTTGGAGGAGGTTGTGATTAAAATGGGGTTTGATCGGAGATGGGTGAATTTAATCATGAATTGTTGGTGACTGTTGACTTTTCTATTTTAATTAATGGCAGACCTGGCAGAAAATTTCTACCATCTCGGGGACTTCGTCAAAGGGATCCTCTCTCACCCTATCTATTTTTGTTTGTAAGTGATGTTCTTTCTTCGCTTATTCAAAGAACGGTGGATTTGAATTATCTTAGCGGAATTAAAATTAGTTCAAATAGTCCATGCATTGCGCATATGTTCTTTGCGGATTATACCTTGATTTTTCTCCAGGCCAATCAACAAAATTGTCGGAATATTGTGCAGATCCTAAAAGCTTATTGTACTGCCTCGGGTCAGCAGGTTAGTCTTAACAAATCAAGTGTTTATTTTAGTACAAATACCCCAAGAACAGTTATGGATGAGATGGGTGAGATACTTGGGATGCCCATTGTTGATAACCCTAGTACTTATCTGGGTCTACCAACAATTTGGGGTACGTCTAAATGTCAAGCTTTGGGATATATTAAAGATCGATTATTGAGAAAGATTCAGGGATGGAAACATAAATTGTTGTCGCATGCGGGTAAAGAAGTGATGATTAAAGTTGTTGCTCAAGCTGTTCTAGTTTATCCAATGAATATTTTCAAATTTCCTGCGCATTTTTGTAAGGAATTGGATTATCTGATTGCAAGTTTTTGGTGGGGACAAAATAATGAGGATAAGCGGATTCATTAGGTTAGCTGCGATGTCATTGGCTTGTCAAAGCAAGATCGAGGGCTGGGATTCAGAAATTTACAAGAGTTTAATGTTGCTTTGTTGGCAAAATAGTGTTGGAAAATGTTGATGAAGCCTGATTCTTTATGGGTCAGATTTATGAAAGCAAGATATTTTCCCCATTCTTCATTTCTCGAGGCTAGAAAATGGAGTAGGGCTTCGTGGGCTTGGGCAAGTTTATTGGAAGGGAGAGAGATTCTTTTGAGAGGAGGCCAGTGGCAGGTGATGAATGGTAGAACTATAAGGCTTTGGGTGGATCGTTGGGTTCCTTCTTTACAGAATGGACATCCTTATCCTTCGAAGTCTTCTAATATAAACTGGAGTCAAAATGTTGCTTCCATAATTAGGCCATCTTCTCATGAATAGGACCTCTAACCCGTTAGTTCTTGTCTGTCTCAACGGGAGATGAAACAGATAAAAGAGGAACAAATTGGAGATCCTTTCTGTGATGATAGATTCATTTGGCCTTCAGAGAAGAAGGGTAAGTATACGGTTAAGTTTGGTTATCATTGGATTCAAAGCAGGGAGGTTCCTATTCAGCATAGGGGATCATCTTTACTTGCTTCGATAAACAAACAAGTTTGGAAGAGTATTTGGAAGCTGGAGGTCCCTCCAAAGATTAGAATTTTCATGTGGCGAATCCTTCATAGAGCTCTGGCAACCAGGATGGATCTCTTTAAAAGACATGTTGCTATCTCTCCTACTTAGCCTATATGTAATGAAGAGGAGGAATCGGTGGAGTATTTGTTTTTGTTGTATCTATGGGTTCAACTTGTCTGGTTTGGAGGTCAACTTAATTACAAGGTGAATCAAAATGAAATTTATACTTTTGAAAATTGGTTATATTCTTTAATTAATGCTAATATGGGAAGTAAGCTAGATAAGAACCAAATTTTATCACAAGTGGCTTTCACTTGTCGGAATATTTGGAAGGAAAGATGTAATGATATTTTCAATCAGAAAACTATGTTGCCTTTGCAGGTAATTCATAAAATTAATTGTGGCCATGCTGCTTTCATGGAGGCTAACAAAAGGTCGAACAGGGCTGCTGTGGGATCAGGAACTTCTCCAGGTAATTAAGCAAATTTGATTAGAGATCCTCAAACAATCTCGGTTTGGTTTCCACTCGAGCTTTCATGGTACAAAGTCAATGTCGATGCAAGTTGGATCTCAACAACAAAAAAAGGATATGTGGCCACAATGATTAAAGACTTTAATGGTAGATTTATCACTGCTAGAAAGCAAAGTATTTCGGCAAAGAGAGTGCAAGAAGTTAAGGCAAAAGCTATTTTGGAAGGGTGCAAGCTTGCTAATCATTTGGAGTTAGGCAAGGTTATAATTGAATCGGATTCAAAAGAAGTTGTTTCTAGTTTATGCAATTCCATTTATCAAGGAAGGTGGGAGGCAATTCCGGTGCTTTGGAAAGCTATGCAACTGAATGGGTCATTCCAACAGTGTAGCTGGTCTTGGGTTCCTTGATCCGTCAATATGGTGGCTCACAGATTAGCTTCTGCGAAGAACTTAGAGATGAGCAATTATACTTGGGTTGAAAGACAACCCCCATCTTCGATTGTACATATTCTGAACAAAGATGGTCTACCTTGCCCACATTAATTAGAGTCGGTGTTGAAGTGAATTAGGGTGACATGTAGTTGTTGACTGTGTTGGTCTTTAGCCCTGTTTCACTTTGTTGTATGTTGTTTCTATGGTTTGTAGTGTTGTTTGTCCTCTGTGTGGGCTTTTCTAGTGTATTTTGGCTTTACCCTGGTGTAATTCCAGTTTAACAAAAAAAAGAAAAAAGAACCACAATTCCATTAATTTTATCTGATTTAATTAAGAGGTCGTTTTATAAATGAGAAGTTAAAAAATATAAATAAAGTATATTTATTTTTTTTATATAGAACAATATACTTTTCTTTTTTGTTTTGTCAAACAATATATTTGTTAGATTAGATGTTAGATTATGGAACCGACGGAATTCGAACCCACATCGTGGTACAAGGGCAATGATTCATCCACTAATTGAGTATCAAACTCACACAAATATAATACGTCATCATCATACATGTAAATCGAACTTAAAACCGCTTATTTATAACTAAAGAAGAATTTTACTAAATTATAGTTGTGAACACGGAAAATTCCCGAAACGAAAGAGACAAGAACAACGTGCACAAACAAATATTTGTATTTTTGATGGTTTTGGGTTACAATCTCTCTCTATTTTGATCCTCTGATTCGATCTCCGTAAGGTGTGTATTTGTGGATGTGTGATTGATCCAAAGGGCCGTTGGGCTTGATCTAAGGATGAACGTTCTTCAAGGGCCGTGGACTTGATCTTGAAGGTGGATTTGAGCGGATCTTCAAAGGGGCTTTTGGGCTTGATCTTTGAAGAACAGTGATGAACGGATCTCCAAGGGCTTTTGGGCTTGATCTTGAAGAACCGTTGGATGTGTGGATTTGTCGACGTTGTTGATCCAAAGGGCCGTTGGGGCTTGATCTTGGATGAACGGATGATGAACGATGGTGCTTTCTTCAAGGGTCGTCGGGGCTTGATCTTGAATTGGTGGATGGTTGATCCAAGGGCCGTCGGGGCTTGATCTTGGAAGAACGATGAACGAAGAACGAAGAAGGCTTTCTTGATTCTTCGGGAACCTGGATGCTTGAGAGTTTCGGTGTTTCAGAGCTTCAAAGCTTCAAGGTGTAATATGAATTGGTTCCTCCCTAAATGAATGAAATAGGCTTGTATTTATAGAATTTTCCAATGCCTAATTTTGAATATAATATTCCAGATGAAATAAGTCGTTTCTGCCAGGTGTTGACACGTGTCCTATTTGATGACTTTTCCAACTCATTTCAATTTTCATTGAGTCACACGCTACGTGTAAAATTTATGTAATACATGAGCGTTGACACTTTGATTTATCGGTCAACATTTATTTACCGAAATTTCGATGTCTACAATAGTACTAGTTGGAAAGTGTTCTTAGTAATAAGAAAATGTGCTCTTAATAATAAAGAAAGTTGACTAAGAGAGTATGAATAAAAAAAGTTATGCTAATTCAATATAAATATGGGTTGAAATTGCGGGACACCTATTTTTTGACACGTATTTTGAAACACATTATGTTGGGTCTACTTCGTAACTTTTTTCAAGAATTTGAATTGTCCATATTTCAATTTATCATTCACAGAGCATCCTTACAAAAAATTAGACAAATATAAAACCATTAAAACATTCATTTGTAGTGAAGAAAATAGATGAATACAGTTTTCCAAAGAAACATTAAAATGACTATCACTTAATCCAATGGACATATGGTTTCGGATTTGAGAGATTTTTAGTAGACATGATTCTTGAGGGAAGCTCTAAAACATAAAAAATTGGATCGTTGAAAATACATTACGAATTAAGCCTTTCAAAAAGTGTGTTAAAAAATAGGTGTCCCTCAATCCTAACCCAATAATACATAAATGTATCACACACAAAATCTACAGAAGTAGAGTGGGGTGGTATGACCATAAATTTCATCAAAACAAAAAAAAGTTACAGAACTAAAAATTGTTCATTTTCAATTCCTTCTAAAATAAATCAAAATTAAAAATTAATATCAAGCCAAATTTTGAAAGCGTACAAAACTAGCTTTCAATTTTTAGATAAATAAAAATTTCAAACTGAAAACTAAAAGATTAAAATGA
Source organism: Malus sylvestris (assembly GCF_916048215.2). Classification (NCBI taxonomy): domain Eukaryota; kingdom Viridiplantae; phylum Streptophyta; class Magnoliopsida; order Rosales; family Rosaceae; genus Malus; species Malus sylvestris. The sequence continues at coordinate 9,125,255 of NC_062269.1, forward strand.
TCATCAAACGACACCAAGTTTAATTCATGTTTTTACAAAACTGTAGATACAATTTTTTTTATTAAGTACCAAGCAAAAGCCCTTAGAATATGCTACAAATCATGCTTTTACGTGGACCCAAGTTGCTTGGATGCTAATGGGTATTGTTAGGTTTTAATGCCCAAAGTATGTGTTAATGTTTATTTTCAATGTAGTTTTTTATACAAAAAATATTAATGGGAAAGAATTCAATGTCATAGTAAATACTCTTAATCATATGAGTTACAAGTTTCTTATTGTTTTCAACATGATTTAAATGTGTGTGTGTATACATTGTCACATTCTGGCTCGAGCCCCCACCACATCTCGGGCTCGACTCCGCAGTAGTACGATATTGTCCGCTTTGGGACCCGACCACGCCCTCAAGGTTTTGTTTCTAGGAACTCACGAGCAACTTCCCAATGGGTCACCCATCTTGGGAATGCTCTAGCCATTTTCTCGCTTAACTTCGAAGTTCCTACGGAATCTGAAGCCAGTGAGCTCCCAAAAGATCTCGCACTAGGTAGAGATGGGAATATACATATAAGGCTTACAGGATCCACTCCCCTGGACGATGTGGGATGTTACACTTCACCCCCCTTCGGGATCCGACATCCTCATCGGCACACTTCCAAGTCGGGATGTGTCATACATGATCCTCACTTGTAATATGAATAATTAGTTCTTAATCAACGCTAAATTATAATAATCTCAAAATTGCAGAGATTTGGAGTGTGGAGGTTTATAAATACATGGACTTTGCAATGTAGTCACAGTTTAGTTGTATTTGTATGAGTTGCCTATTCGACTTTCTAATTGGTACCTAATCTTACCATGGCACATAGCTTTTACTATTAAAAATGAAGCTTCAATTATTTTGGTCGGAATGAGACTACAAATTTAATATTTAATCTCAAATCTCTCCCCACAAAAAGCATAATCTTTTTTTTTTTAACAAACAATATTATTTCCACTAAGGGGGAGGGGGAGGGGGAGTGGACTTAATCTCATAATAAATTAGCAATAATGTTGTTTAAATTCGTTTTTGGCGAGAATCGAACCAAAGACTTCTTATTTACAAATGAAGAGGAATTCCACTAGACCATAAACATAATTAAATAAGAGGATGAGTGAAATAAATAGTCCATTTCAACATTGTGCCTCACAAATATATTCTTTTTACCATTATTCACATTCTTTGTTCTGAAATTTTATGTAAATTTTCTGTTAATTCAAAAATATCGGATTGAATTATGATCAAGGTTTTAAATATCGATATTATCGGCGATATTTTGCCGATAATATCGTTTTTTTTAGGACGATATTTTGATACTCATCCACTTCATTATCGACAATATATCGACATTTTTGTTGATACTATCGCGATAATATCGAAAAACGATATTATCAACATTTAAATGCTTTATTTGGGCAATATATCCAGATAATATCGATAATATCGCGAGATAATACCCAAAAATACTTAAAAATGCTGAGAAGTCTAAACACATACTACACTTGATCATAGCCAAGGAAGAAAATATCAGTAATATCGGAAATATCGGTAGTCCGAAAACACGGAAATATCAATGGAAATATCGGGATAATATCGATATCGATAAATATTACATGGAAACCACGGAAATTGTAAGAAAAACTTGGAAATTTTTAATGAAACTTTGCAGGATGTTTATTTAGTCAATTATCTATTAGTTTATCACAAAAAATTGGAAGGAAATGCATTGCATGATGGATTTAACTGATTTAAGTTGATTATATAGCGAGCTGGCAAACATTGTGAGTGTAGAAAATATGTAGTAATTAATGAAAGAAGTTTAAACACACCATAATCATTTATATATAATTAATTAGTACAATATTGGGAGGTTTTATTTAGGATATTAAAAAAAAAAAGGAAGTGAATAAAATGATGAAGAATAATGTGCCGAATTTGACACTTTAAATTTCTTACACATAAGCATGCGTCTAGGCATTGAAGTTCCAAATTATAGTATATCAATTAACGATTGAAAATCAATACGTTGAATAAGACTAAACTTTAATTTGGATGCCGATTATGTTTTTTCAAGTTTATATAAAGTAAAAGAATTGAATTTTGGAAGCCAGGAGTGTGTCAATTGTTTTATAATTCGTCCGAATACATATATCAGGTTGCTACTCAACGTAATTTGAAAGTATATCTAGTGCAAGGACTTGTCTTTTTTTGTTGATAAGCAAAGGGTTTGTAGTTTTTTTTGCAAAGCAATAGAACATATTATGTTTGTTTAATCTTTAGCATTGATGGTTGTCCACAAATATAGGATAGAAGGCCCCAAATTAGATCTGGCTCTTACCTAGTTGGAGTCATAAGTTCACATGTACCAGCCCTTGAGGCAAAACGTTTTGGTTTTCCGGCCAAACCACGGCGAGTTGGCCTGCGTGCAAGGTATAAATCTCTTCGTCTCGTCGAGTAGTACAACTTTCCTTTTTGTTTCACTCAATTTCATTGAGTATTGAAAAAGTTATACTCATTTGAATCTTACCCAGTTTCCGGCGACCTCAGTAGATTTCGAGGAATTTTCCGGCCAAACTACGACAAGTCAGACATCGTGTGAGGTACCATTCTCTTCGTCTCTTCGAGGGCTACAACTTTTGTTTTTGTCTTGCTTGATTTTGTTGAGTTTTGACAAAGTTATGACCGTTTAAAGTGGGTGTGGATTTCCGGCCGAAATTCCAATTTTCTCTCCCATTGGGTCGAGTCCCACATCGCCCACGCGAGGGCAGTGAGCAAGCAAGAAGGCCTATAAAAGACACATTCCCAAGCTGCGAAAAGCATGTCTTGCTCGGCCTTTGGGATAGTATGTGTTGAGGTTTCTCAGCATTTTTAAGTATTTTTAGGTATTATTTCGCGATATTATTGATAATATCGAGATATATTGCCCAAATAAAGTATTTAAATGTTGATAATATCGTTTTTCGATATTATCACGACAAAATTGTCGATATATTGTCGATAATGAAGTGGATGAGTGTCAAAATATCGTCCTAAAAAAAAAACGATATTATCGGCAAAATATCGCTGATAATATCGATATTTAAAACCTTGATCATAGCCCAAAGGCCAAGCAAGACATACTTTTCTCAGCTTGGGAATGTGGCTTTTATAGGCCTTCTTGCTTGCTCACTGCCCTCGCGTGGGCGATGTGGGACTTGACCCAGTGAGCAAGCAAGAAGGCCTATAAAAGCCACATTCCCAAGCTAAGAAAAACATGTCTTGCTTGACCTTTGGGCTATGATCAAGGTTTTAAATATCAATATTATCGGCGATATTTTGCCAATAATATCGTTTTTTTTTAGGACGATATTTTGACACTCATCCACTTCATTATCGACAATATATCGACATTTTTGTCACGATAATATCGAAAAATGATATTATCAACATTTAAATACTTTATTTGGGCAATATATCTCGATATTATCGATAATATCGCGAAATAATACCCAAAAATACTTAAAAATGCTGAGAAATCTCAACACATACTACACTTGATCATAGCCCAAAGGCTGAGCAAGACATGCTTTTTGTAGCTTGGGAATGTGGCTTTTATAGGCCGTCTTGCTTGCTCACTGCCCTCGCGTGGGCGATGTGGGACTCGACCCAATGGGAGAGAAAATTGGAATTTCGGCCGGAAATCCACACCCACTTTAAACGGCCATAACTTTGTCAAAACTCAACAAAATCAAGCAAGACAAAAACGAAAGTTGTAGCTCTCGAAGAGGCAAAGAGAATGGTACCTCACACAACGTCTGACTCATCATGGTTTGGCCGGAAAATTCCTCGAAAGCCACTGAGGTCGCCGGAAACTGGGTAAGATTCAAATGAGTATAACTTTTTCAATACTCAATGAAATTGAGTGAAACAAAAAGGAAAGTTGTACTACTCGACGAGACGAAGAGATTGATACCTTGCATGCCGGCCAAATCGCCGTGGTTTGGCCGGAAAACCAAAACGTTTTGCCTCAAGGGCTGGTACATGTGAACTTGTGACTCCAACTAGGTAAGAGCCAGATCTAATTTGGGACCTTCTATCCTATATTTGTGGACAACCATCAAATGCTAAAGATTAAACAAACATAATATGTTCTACTGCTTAGCAAAAAAAGCTACAAACCCTTTGCTTATCAACAAAAAAAGACAAGTCCTTGCACTAGATATACTTTCAAATTACGTTGAGTAGCAACCTGATATATGTATTCGGACGAATTATAAAACAATTGACACACTCCTGGCTTCCAAAATTCAATTCTTTTACTTTATATAAACTTGAAAAAACATAATCGGCATCCAAATTAAAGTTTAGTCTTATTCAACGTATTGATTTTCAATCGTTAATTGATATACTATAATTTGGAACTTCAACGCCTAGACGCATGCTTATGTGTAAGAAATTTAAAGTGTCAAATTCGGCACATTATTCTTCATCATTTTATTCACTTCCTTTTTTTTTTTTTTTTAATATCCTAAATAAAACCTCTCAATATTGTACTAATTAATTATATATAAATGATTATGGTGTGTTTAAACTTCTTTCATTAATTACTACATATTTTCTACACTCACAATGTTTGCCATCTCGCTATATAATCAACTTAAATCAGTTAAATCCATCATGCAATGCATTTCCTTCCAATTTTTTGTGATAAACTAATAGATAATTGACTAAATAAACATCCTGCAAAGTTTCATTAAAAATTTCCAAGTTTTTCTTACAATTTCCGTGGTTTCCATGTAATTTTTATCGATATCGATATTATCCCGATATTTCCATCGATATTTCCGTGTTTTTGGACTACCGATATTTCCGATATTACCGATATTTTCTTCCTTGATTATGATACAACATATCTTGATAGGACACCACATAAATATAATTTTTAAATGAACAAATCTCACTTAAACATGACTTATTTTTGGAATATAAAGACAAGCTTGGTGCTTTATTTGAAATCAACTTTTTAGACTTTTTTTTTTTTTTTATGTTCTAAACCTTGAATACTTGTTTGGTAATTTGAAAATTTGAACTCAAAACTTACTTGAAATTAGCCTACTTATACAAATCACAAAAAATGAAATTTTAGAATTTTTTTAAACTTCAAACTCACTACTTTTTTTCTCTTCTCCTCATTTCCGATTTTTCTCTATCTCTATCCTATCTTGCCCTCTCATCTCCACCAAATCTCTCTCTCTCTCTCTCTCTTTCTCTCTCTCTCTCTCATATGTTTGTTGTTTCTCTCTCTTTCTCTCTCATTTCTTTTTTTCTTCTCCCCTCTTCCCTTTGAATCTCTCTCTTATAGTATTTCCACCCCTAAAAAACCCATGGCAATAGACAATTCAATCTCCTAAATGAATAGTAATTGCCTTTACTGATCATTAACTACCCAAATGCATTTCTACCCCGAAACTAAATAGCCCAGGCAATTAGCATTAAAATATTATTAATTTTTTTTATAAAATATTAAAAAATAATTGTATTTTTAATTTCGAATAAAAATAAAAAAATTAGTTGAAAGTATTTGAAAATATTGAAGTGTGTAAGGTTGAAAAGTTTTTTATTTTTTGCATTTTTAATTCTTTTTTATAATTTGTTTGTATTTTTAATTAATTCTTTATTATTTTTTTATTTTTTTTTAATTGTAGCTGATATCGACATTGCATCACATGGCCTAGGGGCTAGGTTAGTCAACTTTAGCCTAGGAGAGCAACTAGGCTCCCCCAGAGCCCAGTGGATTGGATGGGATGGAGGAGTTTTGGGGGAGGGAGGGGATTTAATCCACTATTTCCTAGGGGATTTGAAAGGGATGGAAGTGCTCTTATTTTCTCTCTCCTCTCTCCCTTTTATTTCTAATTGCTCTCTCCTCCGACCCCTCTTTAGATATCTTTATTTGTCAAATTGAATTGTGTAGTAATTTCCAAGTCGATAAAGAGTTGTTATTAAAAGAAATTTTAATACAATATCAAACAAGCCTTAAAGTTTTGTGAATTTTTTTTTTAATACAATACCAAACAAGCCCTAAAGTTTTATGAATTTTTTATTGGTGTAAGGAGTTTGTAGCTCAAGTACTAAAAGTATTTTATCCGCATACAGGAAACCATACCTTCATTCCTCAACACTATTGTATAATTAAAAAGTGATGTATTTTTTCAAAGCACATGTACCCACTCAATTTTGATAAGTATTACTTTTATTTCTAACTAGTATATGCCACACACAAAGTGTGTGGTAAATGTTTTATTCTTGTTTTCAAAATTGAAGGAGAAAGGAAGAGAGTGGGAGAGAATGTGAGAGTGGGGAAAGAGGGAGAGATGTTCATTTAAAAAAATTAAATTAGAGATGTTAAAATCACATGTTGGTGATGCTTAAACAAGAAACAACAAATATTTTTTTTTGAAATAATGTTACTGCCCTTAACTTTTTTGTTATGATAAAAGACTAAATAGTTGTTTCATTCTCTTTTGGTTGACAAAGAGGGTTCTATTAGTTAGATATTGACATATTGTATTGAGTCCAAATATCCATCCTTTATATTTATAAATAAAAAAATAAAATGAAACTGTTTAGAGCATACATGGGTAAGCTGGTATGTGGGACAATTTATGACTTGGTGAAAAAGGTAAAGAAATTTAAAAAAAATGGAGGAAATATTGTAAATGTGGATGCCTACATGATGACTTTAGATTGCTAATATGAAACATATATATATAAATTAAGTTCGACATGTTTCATGCATTACGCAATTAAATTACTATGTGGAATTGTGAGTCAAAGCATATTAATAAATTAGAAGCATGTTAGGGTTTTTCAAACCTTAGGGAATTCGAAAAACAAAAACAAAAATTTGAGCTTTATGCGGCACCGCCGCAGCACCACTGTGACACCATGCCGGACCACCGTGCTGGCCTTAAGCCCAGCTGCGTGGGGAAAACGGTGTCGTATCGACACCTGAACCAGGCGCACAACCTTTGGGCTCACTGCCCTATTGGAAATCAACCAGGCCTCGGCCTGGGTTTCATAACGCACGGGTTTTAAGCCCTGGTCTAATCCAAGCCCATAACCCACAAGTTTTAGCTTGTTAGGCTTACTACTGCCCCGGCCCGCATGTACCGCAACCAGCCCTGCAGCCTGGGCTTATCTCACGACCCAAAGACCCGGCCTCAGCTTCGAATGGGCCCTACATGTTCTAACCTATAAGCTAGCTTCGGCTGTGCTTGTCCCCTTCACACCTTTTTGGCCCAACGCCAGCAGCTGCTGCTGCTGGGCTTACCCAGTTCTCTCGGCCCGTGGCCTGTAGCTACATGTGGGCTGCTATGCAACCATACCTGAGCCCAAAAGCCTCTAGGGCTTTGCCCTACTCACGGCACCCAGCCCAAATTTCATTGGGCTATGGTATTTTCGAACCCAATGTTAATATTTGGTATTATTTTGCTTCCACGATCGGCCTTGTTTGGTCTGGATCTATTGAATTAATTAAAAGTGACCTGCAGTATATTAATCTGATAATTAAGTCCAACATTATTGACCTGAAGATCACTTTTGGACATTATCGATTCAATAATTTATTTTTATACTTTGAACCGTTGACATACTTTCGTAGTAACGAAGCTCTCACACTTGAGTTCCTGAAGAAACTCAAATCCACTACAATTAAATCACCATATTGCATTCTATGTTTCTTGCAGGAACCTCTCATTTATGAACTAATCCTAATCATTCATAAATCTAAATTGAACTTGTAGTTTCATATTAAGTGCCTTTGAAACCTGAAGTTTTCATTCAAAACTTACCACATGAAACCTGTAGTTTTCATGCATAAATTAAACCAATACATGTCTATAGAACCCAAATGTTTTACGATATATGTCTATGGCTTACCATATGACTAATCACTTTTTTTTTGTACCCTCTGTTTTAAGGACACATAGAACTTGAACAAGCTCGATTTCACCGCTCTGGAAGTATCTGGAAGAAACTACCTGAAGTGGGTCCAAGACGTGAAGCTTCATCTTACTACAAAGGGTATTAGAGCCACTATCGAGGCACCTACCAACGACAAACCTGTTGACAAAGCTCAGAAAGCTATTGCAATGATCTTCATTCGAAAATATATCCATAATGCTCTGCAGACCGAGTAACTCGCTGAGGAGGACCCACGCACTTTCTGGCTTGCTCTGGCCGGCTGTTTTAATCACTAGAAAGACATATACTTGCCTGAAGCAAGACCCGATTGGCAGCATCTTCGCTTCCAAGATTTTAAGTCCGTGAATGAATACAACTTTGAAGTTTATAGAATCCGATCACTTCTGAAGTTCTGTAAAGTAGAACTAATTGAATCAGATCTCCTGGAGAAGACCTATTTAACCTTTCATGAATTCACCAAGTTTTCATATTTAATCTCTGTACTACTTCTCGCTGAAAAGCAGAACCAACTTTTGATGAAGAATCATCAAGCTCGACCGAATGGCTCGAACGCCGTACCTGAAGTGCATGCGACCAATTCTAGCAGCCACCAACGACGAAAGAATTGTTGTGTCCGTGGCAATGGGTAGCAAGCCCCACCACGTGCCCACGGTCCACAGAATCAAGGCCTACCCAAGGGAGGAAATGTGACCCAGCAGCGTCCACCCCACGGTCGACACAATGGTCACATGTTTGCTTGTTGTCCACACGCAACGCTGCATTTGTGAAACTCCTAGCACAAATTATTAAGCTAAGGGATCACCACTCTGATTATTCGATTAAGTCGATTCACACCCAAAATAGCCTTGCAGAAGCTTTCATAAAATGCCTTCAATTGATAACTCGAACTTTGGTTATGAGAACCAAACTGTCGGTATTTACCTGGGGTTATGCAATATTGCATGCAACTATGCTGGTCCACCTAAGGCCCACGGATACCCAACCACATTCATTGTTACAGTTGGTTACTAGATATGAGCCCGATGTCTAGCATTTACAGGTGTTTGGGTGCGCCATTTATGTGCCAATAATGCAGCCACTACGTACCAAAATGGGTCCTCAAAGAAAAATGGGAATCTATGTAGGTTATGATTCGCCAATCAATTGTTCACTATTTAGAACCCTTGACAGGAGATCTCTTTACCGCACGTTTTACGGATTGTCACTTTGATGAGACATTATTTCCGTCGTTAGGGGGAGATAAGCATGCTAACGTTCCTGGAGAACGTAGAAAATTGTCGTGGTATGCTCCCACTATGTCTCATTTAGATCCCTGCACTGCCTAGTCTGAAACTGAAGTGCGACAAATTATAAATCTTCAGGGCATTGCTTAGAGCATGCTAGATGCTTTTAATGATCTAGCTAAGGTGACAAGATTAGATATACCCATTGCAAACACATCTGCAAGGATAGATGTACCCCGCGTACATCACAATCCTGTATGGGAAGGCCGGACCGTCCCCAAATGTGGGGAGGCAGCACATTCCACGCGGCCAGGTACATTGGCAATTAACCAATCATTTGCTTTGACCCAAAAGCATGACAGACCCCTTGGTTCAAAGGATTCACAACCCCGGACAAGGAAAATGACATAAACTAGTGACCCTAGTTTGAATCCAACCATGGCTCACTCATCCATTCCAACGCATGAGGTTATTCTAGATTACGGTTATGTCTTAGACGAGACAAACTGTAGTGCCCTGACCCAAAAAATTTATTTCGGAAACTAATTTCGGTGATAGGCCACAATTTAAACTCTTGGTTGACTAATTACCAATAATCAAAATTCTTTATTTAAAATTTATTATACACTCACAAAATCTAAAACCAGAATTTACTTACCATTATCATAAGATTAAAATTTTCAAATAATTCACCAAAAGTTCACTTCTACAATCAAATTCCCAACAAAAGATTAATCTCAATTATTTAAGGCTGCATCTAACCTCTGTTAGACTGCCTACGTACCTTTGATGTGGGATCAAGCCTTTCATAATTCACCATTCATTTTACTAAAAGGATAATTAAACACACATATAACACAATCACCATCAGTACACAAGCCAAATCATGTTTAATAACATAGGTCTATGGCTAAACATATAAAAATCACATTTCAATAGAAATCATATTCATAAAACCAAGTCATATTCACAAATGATATTAATATAAGAAATTAAGGTAACAACCATATCACCTATATTCAAATCACTCTCTAAACAATGTAGGCCCACTAGACATCACTTAGTCTCCCGTAATACTAATTTTAGTATTTAGAACGTTTCGAAACATGTTGACCAAAAGTCAACTCTCAGTCAACAGAAGGGTCCATAACCCTAGAAATCTAAACCGGAAGATCTGCCTATAAGATTTCTAATCTGTAACTTCTTAAAGTCCACATTATGATTCTAGAATAACGTACTAAAATTTCACTACGATTCGACGGTCGGATCTCAGCCAATCACGAATTCAAGTGACGGTCAACATTTTATTTTACAAATATACAAATCCAATTTGGGAAATCCATACATCGGATTTCCGATCCGTAAGTTTCTAATGTCCTCAAATATTATGTACTATAACATATTAAAGTTTAGTGACAATCCAACAGTCGAATCGTCAATTGCTATAACATTCAAGTGTCGGGCCTTAATGAAATTATACCCAAACAATGTAATCCCGTCAATCGGATGTCACATATGGAATCAGGGCATCCAATTTAGCCTAGGAAGGTCAGGTGGGGTCTCGGCCCACGTGCCACCTCACAAGGTGGTCGATCACCCCCACTCGCAGGAAAATTCAACTATTTCAAAAAATTACCAAATTTTACAGGAATGTAGAACAAGTCAAGGGGCATAATTTTCATACCTGAGCCGAAGACCAATTCGGCCGGGAAATACTTGAAATCAGCCTTGATCCGCCGAAAACCCTTGAAATTGGTGTGTTCGATTCGACCTTAAAACGAACTCTGACGCCCCCTAACTTGTTTGGGCTTTGTTCCTGAGCTCAAGAGAAGTCGAACCATGGTGGTGGTCAACGTTCAGACTTTTGGAATCAGTCGATCGCTGTCGTGCAACCACAAAACCCTTCAATGTCGTTTACCCAAATTCGAGACCTACTTCCATCGATTTTTGGGTGAAAATGGGAGAGGGAAGGTCGGGGATTTTTTTTTTCCAAGTGATAATTCGGCACAATTCACTTGAATTTGGCCGGAAAGTGCATTGGAAACCCTAGGTTTCTGTCGAGTCAGGTCACAAAAGGGAACGGGTTGAAGAGGTCCGGTTCTCCTTGTTCTCCCCTTCTCTCATTTCCTTTCCCTTCTCTCCTTCCCATTGGTCACTCCTCCCCTCCTTTTCTCTCCCGCAACCTCATCTTTTTCTCTCTCCCGCTGCCACCTGGTAGAATCCAGACCTTTTTTTTTTTTAACTTCTAATTTCTTCGTTTCAACTCCGTTTCACAAACGATATTTGCCTACGCTTTCATAAGGTTGTGCTCTATCAAAAAATATCAAGAAATATGATAAAATATATAAGGATAAAAATACGTCCTCGTATAATTACATTGACCAACTAGGGGCATTTTTGTTATTTCCACTTATTGATAAATTTTTTGACGTAAATTATAATAAGTGCCGGAAACAAAATTGTCACATCCCAAACCGGCTTCGCCGTAGCACGATATTGACCGCTTTGGGTCACACCCATGCCCTCACGGTTTTGTTTTTGGGAACTCACACGAGAACTTCAGTAGGTCACCATCGTAAGATTGCTCTCGCCCGAACTCACTAACCTTCGGAGTTCTGATGGAATCCGAAGCCAGTGAGTTCCCAAAAAGCCTCATGTTATAGGAGGTGGGCATGTACATATAAGGCACATCACCCCCTCTTCGTTGATCGATGTGGGATGTTACAATCTACCCCCCTTAAGGGTCCAACGTCCTTGTCGTCACACTCGCACACACGACAGAGTGGCTCTGATACCATTATGTCACATCCCAGACCGGCTCCGCCGTAGCACGATATTAACCTCTTTGGGCCATGCCCACGCCCTCATTGTTTTGTTTCTGGGAACTCACATGAGAACTTCCCAGTAAGTCACCCATCCTAGGATTACTCTCGCCCGAACTCGCTTAACTTTGGACTGTCGATGGAATCCGAAGCCAGTGAGTTCCCAAAAGGCCTTGTGTTATAGGAGGTGGGCATGTACATATAAGGCACATCACCCCCTCTCCGTTGGTCAATGTGGGATGTTACAAAAATTCTAAAATTTCTCTAATCAATTTTCCATGGCCATAAATCTATTTATTCTCGATTTACTCCACATAGTCATATATTTTAAATTTTCAGGGTATTACACAAACCGACCTCCCTAGAATCGCTAGATTTTGGTCCACTACGCAGTATTGGACGAGGTTTGGAATAGGAATAATATGATCATTGACGATGCATTTGTGTACACAGTAGCTACTGACATCATGCTTAGCGATGACATTGAACCACGTTCCGTTGATGAATGCCGACGTAGAACAGATTGGTTAAACTAGAAACAAGCAATCCAGGTCGAACTCGATTCAATTACGAAACGTAAAATGTTTGGACGTATTGTTTCTACACCACCACGTGTTAAGCCCATTGGCTACAAGTGGGTTTTCGTGAGGAAGCGTAATGAGAATAATGAAATCGTGCGATACAAAGCACGCCTCGTAGCGCAAGGCTTCTCTCAGCGCCCTAAGATTGATTATGAGGAGACATATTCCCCCGTAATGGACATTATAACGTTTCGCTACCTAATCAGTTTGGTAGTTTTTGAAAAACTGAATATGCAACTTATGGACGTGGTAACCACGTATCTCTATAGGGGTCTAGATACGAAAATATACATGAAAGTTCCAAAAGGACTTCCATTGACTGGTTCAAATAGTTCTAGACCACAGAACACTTTCTCAATTAGATTGAGGATATCACTTTATGGATTGAAACAATCTGAGCGGATGTGGTATAACCGTCTGAGTGAATATTTGACAAGTCAAGGTTATGTGAACAACGAATTATGCCCATGCGTGTTCATAAAGAAGTCACATTCCAGATTTGCAATCGTTGCAATTTATGTCGACGACATGAACCTCATTGGAACTCACGCAGAGCTTGAGGAAATTGCTGCACAATTTAAATCAGAATTTGAGATGAAAGATCTTGGGAAAACTCGATATTGTCTCAACCTGGAGATTGAGCATTGTTTGGATGGAATCCTAGTACATCAATCGAACTACACCCAAAAGGTGTTGCGACGTTTTAATGAGGATAAAGCAAAGGCTTTGAGTACACCTGTGGTCATTCGGACTCTAGATGCTAAACGAGATCCCTTCCGTTCAAATGAGGATAAGGAAGAGATTTTGGAACCTGAAGTTCCATACCTAAGTGCAATGGGGGCTTTATTGTAATTGGCTCAATGCACTAGATTTGACATCTCCTTCGCTGTTAATCTTTTGGCTAGATAAAGCAATGTGCCCACATGCAGACACTGGAATGGTGTTAAAGACATTTTCCGCTACCTCAAGGGTACGACGGATTTAGGCTTGTTCTATACCCGTAAATCTTCGAGTGTTGCCGCCCTTTTATGGCCTTTGGATTGATTCTCGCCTTGTTGGTTATTCAGATGTTGGATATTTGTATGACCCACACATTGTCACATAAATATTACTTCAAAACATTAAAACACATTTGTCGCTTAAGTACTACATCTACACTCGAAAATAAGAGCCTCATAAAAAATACACTACTAATCTATTACAAATATTAAATGTGCAAGGATATGCAAAATGAAATCGTTTTTGTTTTCAAGGTTGTGAAGCCTTTCTCAAAAGTTTAAACCTTGCCAATGGAACTCAAAGCTTAATGAAAGTGACCCACTAGTGTGTTTATTCGTACTTTCATTAAGTATAACATAAGATTTTGTGGTATCCACTAGTGTAAATATTTTAAATTGAAGATCGAATTCAATCATTGTATTCATATAGGGTCAAGAAGTGTAGTTGTTAAAAATCATCAAAATTGGAGTTAAAATAACAGTTAAATTGTGATTTTTCGTTTATAACCGTCTAAAAGTTTTGTCCCGTTACTTAATCTTTAAATGTTTGTTTTTTGCAATTTTTGGCGTATGCGATCTCGAAGCATATACAAACAAGTATGACGGTTAGATCGTTGAAACTAGTTTCGTAGAATGCGTGTCCCATCAAAACAATAGATTCACTAACACTTAAAAGTTTATTCTTACTTTCATTAAGTATAACATAAGATTTTGTGGTATCCACTAGTGTAAATATTTTAAATTGAAGATCGAATTCATTCATTGTATTCATATAGGGTCAAGGAGTGTAGCTGTAAAAAATCATCAAAATCGAAGTTAAAATAACCGTTAAATCGTGATTTTTCGTTTATAATCGTCGAAAAGTTTTGTCTCGTTACTTGATCTCTGAATGTTTGTTTTTTGCAATTTTTGGCATATGCAATCTCGAAGTATATACAAACATGTTTGACGGTTTGATCGTTGAAACTAGTTTTGTAGGATGCGTATCCCATCAAAACAATAGATTCACTAACACTTAAGAGTTTATTCATACTTTCATCAAGTATAACATAAGATTTTGTGGTATCCACTAGTGTAAATATTTTAAATTGAAGATCGAATTCATTCATTGTATTTATATAGGGTCAAGGAGTGTAGCTGTAAAAAATCATCAAAATCGGAGTTAAAATAACCGTTAAATCGTGATTTTTCGTTTATAACCGTCGAAAAGTTTTGTCTCGTTACTTGATCTCTGAATGTTTGTTTTTTGCAATTTTTGGCATATGCTATCTCGAAGCATATACAAACAAGTTTGACGGTTGGATCGTTGAAACTAGTTTCGCAAAATGCGTGTCTCATTAAAACAATAGATTCACTAACACTAAAGAGTTTATTCATATTTTCGCTAAGTATAACATAAGATTTTATGGTATCCACTAGTGTAAATATTTTAAATTGAAGATCGAATTCATTCATTGTATTCATATAGGGTCAAGGAGTGTAGCTGTAAAAAAGTTTCAAAATCGGAGTTAAAATAACCGTTAAATCGTGATTTTTCGTTTATAACTGTCAAAAAGTTTTGTCCTGTTACTTGATCTCTGAATGTTTGTTTTTTTTGCAATTTTTGGCGTATGCGATCTCCAAGTATATACAAACATGTTTGACGGTTAGATCGTTGAAACTAGTTTCGTAGAATGCGTATCCCATCAAAACAATAGATTCACTAACACTTAAGAGTTTATTCATACTTTCATCAAGTATAACATAAGATTTTGTGGTATCCACTAGTGTGAATATTTTAAATTAAAGATCGGATTCATTCATTGTATTCATATAGGGTCAAGGAGTATAGATGTAAAAAATCATCAAAATCGGAGTTAAAATAACCGTTAAATCGTGATTTTTCGTTTATAACCGTCGAAAAGTTTTGTCCCGTTACTTGATCTCTGAATGTTTGTTTTTTGCAACTTTTGGCGTATGCGATCTCGAAGCATATACAAACAAGTTTGACAGTTGGATCGTTGAAACTAGTTTCGCAAAATGCGTATCTCATCAAAACAATAGATTCACTAACGCTTAAGAGTTTATTCATATTTTCATTAAGTATAACATAAGATTTTGTGGTATCCACTAGTGTAAATATTTTAAATTGAAGATCGAATTCATTCATTGTATTCATATAAGGTCAAGGAGTGTAGCTGTAAATAATTGTCAAAATTGGAGTTAAAATAACCGTTAAATCGTGATTTTTCGTTTATAACCGTCGAAAAGTTTTGTCTCGTTACTTGATCTCTGAATGTTTTTTTTTTGCAATTTTTGGCATATGTGATCTCGAAGTATATACAAACATGTTTGACAGTTGGATCGTTGAAACTAGTTTCGTAGAATGCGTATCCCATCAAAACAATTGATTCACTAACACTTAAGAGTTTATTCATACTTTCATCAAGTATAACAAAAGATTTTGTGGTATCCACTAGTGTAAATATTTTAAATTGAAGATCGAATTTATTCATTGTATTCATATAGGATCAAGGAGTGTAGCTGTAAAAAATCATCAAAATCGGAGTTAAAATAACCGTTAAATCGTGATTTTTCGTTTATAACCATCGGAAAGTTTTGTCTCGTTACTTGATCTGTGAATGTTCTTTTTTTGTAATTTTTTGCTGATGCGATCTCAAAGCATATACAAACAAGTTTGACGATTAGATCGTTGAAATTAGTTTCGTATAATTCGTATCCCATGAAGTTCAATGGTGTGTGTGTATATATATATTTATTTATTTATTAAGTAGATTTAAATCTATTTATTTTGTATGTATAATTATTATAGTTTTTAGAGGTATAAAATTTAATATATATATATATATATATATAACTATTATAGTTAATATTTTGGGGGTATAATTATTATAATTATTATAGTTAATTTAATATATATATATATATAATTATTATAGTATTTTTTTAGGGTTATAAAATTATTAAATTAATATTCTGTTTATCGTGTATCATGTTACCCACGTGTATACCCGAACCAACCCGTTATCTTAACAGGTGCTTATCGGGTTACCCGATAACGACCCGTTTCGTTATCGTGTCGACCCGAACACCTGTTAATTTCGTGTTGTGTCGTGTCGTGTCAGGTTATCGGGTCGTGTCAGGAATTGCCAGGCCTAATTGGAACAACGAAAATTAGAGTGGTTCTCGCTTTCTTAAGATTCCAAGTTTCCAACAACTTTTTCATCCCCACGGTTCATAACAAATCACCCAACTTGTCCTATAAAGCCACATTCTTATAATTTATTACAAAAAATACAAAAGATAATATTAAGAAAATCAAATAATGTTAAACCAATAGAAATTAAGCACGTAAAGCAACATTAATTAAAAGGGAAATTTTCAATAATTTATTTGTCCGTATTTAGACCTCGCATAAATACTCGGGGGACTCAAATGTAATTATGTAATAAATGAATGGGCAAATATGTAATAAGTGAGGAGCCTTTATTCTATAAAAGGACTCCTCACTCTCCTCATTAGAGAGGCCAAGTTTGAGGCCATGGGAAGAGAGCACACAGAAAATAGGCTAGAGAGCACACTGCCTTTAGCCTTCTTGTATATTCACCATTTAGAGGGAAATGATATCAACATCAGTGTGGACGTAGCCCAAACATTGGGGTGAACCACGATACATCTTGTGTTCTTTACTTTCTTGCAAATTCACAATTGGATTTACACTGTTCCAAGACCCTTCCGGTTTTGTGCATCAACATTTGGCGCCATCTGTGGAAACGACACGAAAAGCTATGTCGGTTCTTTCTCAAGTTTTCATCTCACCACCTTGAAACCTCACCACAATATCTACCGTGAATCTCAGAACTCCAAGATTTCAGTTCCTATTGGCTATGCAATTCCTCATGCTAATACAGTCCCAGGTGTTCTGCTACCAGTACAAAGTAGAAGATCTAGATGCTTGGGGAATACCAACTTCTGCAAATCCACAAATTTACATCAAATGGTCAAAATACCACCAATTCAAGCTTGGAGATTCTCTTTTGTTCTTATACCCACCAAGCCAAGACTCAGTGATTCAAGTGACAGCACAATCCTACGGTAGCTGCAACCTCAAAGATCCAATCTTGTCGATGAACGACGGCAACCTTCTCATCGGTAAAAGTGTCACCCTCCGTAATCACCAACCCTTTCTCTCCACAACATTGCCTAATGCCTCTCGGCTTCCTTGACCTGCGGATTCGTTCAAGCCTCATATCCTCCGAACGAAAAAATAGTTTTCCTTCACAAGTTTAGAACAAGAGACCAAGAAGATGCGTACTCTGAAGAAAATGCCCAAGTTCAAACGCCGGCTGCTCCTGGCAGCGTTGTTTGCGCTGGCTGTCTCCTCTGCCTCATGGTTCTTCATCTTTCTCTTCCTCATCTCCACCGGAGAGAGCGAAACGTTTCTGCAGAAGGCAATACAGGAGCAAGGGAAGGGCCAAGTCCTCGACAAGATCTAAGAGATCCAAGAGCGATACGACGCTGTAAAGGACATGGAGAAGAACCTGCAAGAGCTGCACCAAGTGTTCCTGGACATGGCGGTGCTGATGCATGCGCAGGGGGAGCAGATAGACGACATCAAAAACCACATCATGAGAGCCAACTCGTTCGTGGTTGAAAGCAAAGAAGCAGCGAGTTGAGCCGGATCGCGAGTTGCCTAAGCTTCGATTGAAGATTGCAAGCGACTTGAACAAGATAAATCATTCTTCATGTCTTACGGCCAGGCCGAGTTCTTTGCATTGGTTCAGTCAGTGACTTAGGAGATCAGGAAAAGCAAAATATGACCTTGGGTGGACAGAGAAATAGTGGGGAGATCAAGAAAAGCAAAAGATAAGCTTCCTATTATTAATTCTATCATGATTCCTTTTGTCTGCCAAGTGGAGAGACAGAGAGGTACGGTGGAAAAGAAAAGTAAAAGCAGAAAGCAAAAGCAAGGAATAAAGGGAGGAAAATAATGAAAAAGGAAAAGATGTCTGGAGATGGAGAAAAGCCGAAGAAGCATGGCACACCCATACCCATTGTCATTGATGAATATTTTATTAAGTTGTCTTTTGCAAACTGGAGCAATTATTGTATAGTTATACGGATGTGTAAAAAAGACAGCAACAAAAAAAAAAGTACGTCCAGTACTCCAAAATTATTCGAGAGCTTGCTACTATTATTACCAACCAGGTGATCAAAAGTATGTCCAGTACTCCAAAAATTATTCGGCAGCCTGCCGTTATTATCACCAACCAAGTGATCAAAAGTACGTCCAGTACTCCAAAATTATTCGGCAGCCTGCCGCTATTATCACCAACCAGGTGATCAAAAGTACGTCTAGTACTCCAAAATTATTCGGCAGCTTGCCGCTATTATCACCAACCAGGTGATCAAAAGTTCGTCTAGTACTCCAAAATTATTCGGCACCATGCTGCTATTATCACCAACTAGGTGATCAAAAGTACATCTAGTACTTCAAAATTATTCGGCAGCTTGCTGCTATTATCACCAACTAGGTGATCAAAAGTACGTCCAGTACTCCAAAATTATACATGAGCATCACTCATGTCAATCATACATAAACATTCATGAGCATCACTCATATCAATCAACATAAACATTCATGAGAATCACTCATGTCAATCAACTTCAAAAGCTTCATTTACAGAGCTCCAGCTTCGAAAGCCTCATTTACAAGAGCTTCAGCTTCAAAAGCTTCATTTACAAAGCTCTGACTTCAAAAGCTTCATTTACAAAAGCTCCAGCTTCAAAGCTTCACTTTCAAAGTTTCACCTACAAAGCTTCAGTGCATGGTATACAAAGACCGCCTCCGAACAACCTCCACTTCAGCCCATACATGGATTGAATTTGAAGTCTCCAGCCAACAAACTTTATTGATTGAAGACTTGGGAGAGTACACTATGTACCATATATTGGGCTTCCGCAAGTGAGCCTCATGAAAAATACTTAGGGGACTTAGCCCATCATTTATGTATTGAGGAGGGAACCCTTATTCTATAAAAGGGACTCCCTCACTTTCATTAGAGAGCACCCATTATTCATGTATTGAGGAGCGAGCCTTTATTCTATAAAAGGGACTCCCTCACCATCATTAGAGAACATCGCCGCCAGCTGAGCAACCGTTTTGCTGTGAGCATCACTCCTAACCCATCACTTATGTATTGAGGAACGAGCCATTATTCTATAAAAGGGACTCCCTCACCATCATTAAATAGCATCACCGCCTGCTGAGCAACCGCCTCACCGCGAGCATCAACTCTAACTCATCATTTATGTATTGATGAGCGAGCCCTTATTCTATAAAAGGGACTCCATCACCTTCAACGCCATAAGCTGAGCCAACCAAGGCAACATAAGCCACAAGCCGAGCAACCTCGCAATATATGCTACTTCTAGTTGAGCATCATTGCACATTGGGCACCGCATCATAACGAGTATCAGTTCTATACGACATCTAGTTACTTCGGCCCACACATGGACTGAATTTCAAGTCTCCAACCAAAAGACTCTCTTGACTAAAGACTTGGGGGAATACTGTTTGTACCATACTTAGGGCCTCCGTATTTAGACCTCGTATAAATACTTGGGGGACTTAAATGTAATTATGTAATAAATGAAGGGGCAAATATGTAATAAGTAAGAAGCTCTTATTCTATAAAAGGATTCCTCACTCTCCTCATTAGAGAGGCCAAGTTTGAGGCCATGGGAAGAGAGCACACAGAAAATAGGCTAGAGAGCACACTACCTCTAGTCTTCTTGTATATTCACCATTTATAGTGAAACGATATCAACATTAGTGTGGACATACCCCAAACATTGGGGTGAACCACAATACATTTTGTGTTCTTTACTTTCTTGCAGATTCACGGTCGAATGTACGTTGTTCCAAGACCCTTCCGGTTTTGTACATCAACATAATTAACTACATCATTTGATTTACACAATTTGATTTAACATTTTCATTTTCCTAACATTACCCAACACAAAAAATATTTCAAGTTCTATTTCACGAAACACTTGCATTTTATTGGAAATCTCTATGTCTTTAAAAAAAAAAATATTTTCAAACCAGCCACACTTCTTTCTTTCCAAAATTGTGATTAAGATGGTCAATTATAACAAACTCGGATTTAGCAGCCTTTGAATAAATGAGGAGAAAAATAAACGTAACCAACTTTACGTACCATATTAAATGACCAAAAATACCCTAGTTCAAGCACGAGATTTTTTTTTTTAAACAAACTATTTTATTTTTATTTGGTGGCTTAACCTCACAATAAGCTAGCATTAATATAGTTCGAATTCGTATTTAATAAGAATCGAACCTATGACCTCTCACTTACAAATTAAAAAAAATACTATTAGACCGTAATACTAAGTAACAGTTCAAGCACGCAATTTGAAGAGAACGGATCTCAATTGTCATTGTGTGTTTCAAATATCATACATGACAGAATAGATACAAGTCTATGGGGTTATTAGAAGGATTCAAACATGCATGCGCATTCATGAACAATAGTATTGTAGTGTTACGGTCACATCAAATTAATTTTATTATCTTTTTAAAGAGTTAGTAGCGGATTCAAGTTTTTATTCTTAAGGGTTATGGTTTAAAAGTTCAATTTAGACGAAAATAAAGATACAATCGTGCTTTCACTCATAAATTCATGATAAAAACAACATTACAAGATACAATTGTCCACAAATGAGTTTTCATATTTTTTTAAAAAACATAACATTAGAACTTCATGAAGCATCATGTCAAGCACCTAGTGGACATCCTACTGAGTTCTATCGATAAGTACCAAGATTTGTTGAGATTTGTCGAGGTCTAATGACCGATGCACGTATGTCCTATAGTCGCTACGACAATTTGTCGAGTCAGGCAATTTGTCCAGCATTTGGCGGGCACAATGAGGGTTGCACACCAAACTTCCATGTGGTCACCGAGGACCCTCCCATCTAATTTTCCGGCCTCCATAGAATTAGGTGAGCTCATGTGTCCCGTGCATCGACCATTGTTTAGTAGTGGGGCATAGAATTAGGACAAGAAAATTGTGTTTCATACTGGTGTTACGGTTACACTAAGAGATATACTTGTCTCTAAAAAAAAATAGCTCAAATGGGAGTGTCCTTATAGTATCCCTAAATTTAGGGACTAAAAGATTAAAGAAATCATGGTTAGTTTTGCAATCCTTAATTTAAACAGTAAAACAAACAAAACAAAACAAAAAAAACAAAAAGCTATCAGAACCATTGATTTCCAATCAATAAACAAAAGAAAGATCAATGAGATCCATGCAGCACAAGTAGACGGGCCAAGTTTTCCACTCAAAATGCCCGCTAGGCTCCACCATTTTGGGCACTATATTATCCCTACATATGGGGACTTGTCTCATGTATCTAACGAGTTCCTATACTTTAATGATTTAATTTATAGTGCATTTGAGAGCTTTATTCTTCATTTATAGAGTCCATATGGTGGTGAGCAAGGAAGAAAATATCGGTAATATCGGAAATATCGGTAGTCCGAAAACACGGAAATATCGATGGAAATATCGGGATAATATCGATATCGATAAAAATTACATGGAAACCACGGAAATTGTAAGAAAAACTTGGAAATTTTTATTGAAACTTTGCAGGATGTTTATTTAGTCAATTATCTATTAGTTTATCACAAAAAATTGGAAGGAAATGCATTGCATGATGGATTTAACTGATTTAAGTTGATTATATAGCGAGCTGTCAAACATTGTAAGTGTAGAAAATATGTAGTAATTAATGAAATAAGTTTAAACACACCATAATCATTTATATATAATGAATTAGTACAATATTTTACACTTTATACATTGTATGATAAGATACATGAGTGACTTAGTATCACATAGAGTGAACGTGGTGAGTAGTTCAAAAGTAGATACTTGAAAAGAAATTAATCAAATTTTAGTATGATGTAATTATTTGGACTTGATTTAAAATAGAAATTTATCATATATAATATATGTAACTGAAAAAAAAATAATCAAATTTTAATATGATGTAATTATTTGGACTTGATTTAAAATAGAAATTTATCATATAGAATATATGTAACTGACAAAAAAATAATCAAATTTTAATATGATGTAATTATTTGGACTTGATTTAAAATAGAAATTTATCATATAGAATATATGTAACTGAAAAAAAATTAATCAAATTTTAATATGATGTAATTATTTGGACTTGATTTCTCTTTATACATATATTCTTCTTCCTATTTTCTAGTATTTCAGTTTAGTAAGTGATTTTAAATTTCGGAGACGAAATTCTTTTAAGAGGGGTAGATTGTTACACCCACCCCAATTTAAATTGTATTTTCACTAAGTTTGAGTTTATTTTGCTTTTAAAATTATTTTTAGATCTTAATAGGTGTGCCCAGGGGGCCCACCTTGCTTTTGTGTCCCCATCTGTCTTTTCTCTCAGATCTCTCTTTTCCCTCACTCTCTCATCTCTACCGTGCTCTCTCTCTGCACTCTCTGCACTCTCTCCTTCTCCCCGTGAACCAACCCACACGCCACACCCTCACTTCCACACCACTTCAACGGCGACACCTCCTCATCGCTCTCTGCACTCTCTGCACTCTCTCCTTCTCCCCGTGAACAACCCACACCCTCACTTCCACACCACATCAACGGCGACACCACCTCATCGCCATCTCCGTCTCTACGTCTCTGTCTCTGCCTCGGTCTCTCCGTCTCCGTCTCTCCGTCTCCGTCTCTGCCTCGGTCTCTCCGTCTCCGTCTCTCCCTCGGTCTCTCCGTCTCCATCTCTGCCTCGGTCTCTCCGTCTCCGTCTCTCCCTCGGTCTCTCCGTCTTCGTCTCTCCCTCGATCTGGTTTCTGGATCCTTCTTCTTCGATCTGGTTTCTGGATCCATCTTCTTCGATCTGGTTTCTGGATCCCTTTCTCACCTCCCGGCGGCGGCGACGACGACGAATATCGCGATAATATCGCTAATATCTGTAATATCGCGATATTAGCGATATTATCGCGATATTTTAAAGATATTTTATTTTTACTAAAAAAAATATCGCAGGGTCAAAAAAACGATATTATCGGCGATATTTCGCCGATAATATCGATATTTAATTCCTTGGTAGTGAGGACAACTTTGAGGACTAGCATTGGAGATGCTCTAAACTATTTTTCATGTTTGTAAATATTGTGAGCAGCACAAGATTTATTGGTACCTATTTGAGTTTGATGGGAAACCCACAGAATCATCAGGTAATTGGAGTTGACCACAGTAAGAATGACATACGTGGAACAAGTTCACCGTTACGGTAGTGTTTTGGTCCAACAAAATATTTTCATGTGTAAGTTTCTCGTTAAATTATATTGTAATGTTAAATTGGAACATCAAGTGACGGTGCACAAGTTCCGTGGAAGTTAGTTGCTCTCCCGGTAAAGGATTGATTAGCAACGGATTTACAATCTTGGGCCTGCAACATCAGCACCACCAGCCACCAAGTTCTAGCTCTAGCTCCTTTCCGGGCTACAAGCCCCTGTAAGACAATATACAAAGCAAAAAAGAAAAAGGGACATAAGAGGAGGGTCCAGAGAAAAGTGAGAAACCAGCTAAATCTTGATCATCGTCTGCGACTATTGATCTCATCTCTCTCGTCACGTAATTAAAAGTTGATAAATTTTAATAATGTCGAGAATTCGATGAAAATCGTCACAAACTTTAAAAAGAAAATATCCTTGTACGGCAAAGAACCAATCTTTGATAAACATAACAGAATGTCTGGACCGAACCACAATTATCCTCTACTGCCAGTACAAGAAATCATAAGCTCTGAAACAATAATAACATTCAATCCAACGTATTCGGCTCAAAGGATGCGAAAGGAATATGAAGTAAATGTAAAGAAAAACGAAGAATTAGTTGACGAAAATAAATAAATAAATAAAACGAACGGAATTGGATTTAAATATAAAGGCGAATAAAGAAGAATAAGTTGTATTCAGTCAAAAATTATGATTGAACCATTTCGGTCAACACATGGTACATACAACAATTAAGTAATATATTCGTAGCTCGCAGAAGATTCAGACCCGAGCAGTCGGATTCATAAACATACACCGACTAACGGCGGTTTCCTTTCCCTTCCTCTCAATTGCAATAAAGTCTAATCACCGAGTCTGCGCCGCTTGTGAATAACCATGGCTGCCTTGGATGGAACTTACAGTCCAATACACCTGCATCCAGTCGTGAAAAACAAAGATTTAGCTTATATATTTAAGTTTGAATGAAGCTACGATACTGAGTTGACAATATATTTGGCTTGCAACTATGCATGTTTTTTTCGTAACCCCTTAGCATTTTACCGTATCTGCATTCTTGAGAAGGGACCTTGAACACATAATACATTAAAAAACATTCAAGCCCATGGAAATATGTTTACGAAGGTAATCTGATGCCCAGCTTCAATAATCTTTCTACACATGCACTAGCAGCATTCTATTAAATCTTCGTTAAACCACCCAACAGAATATAAATTAAAGAAAGCTATAGGTCGCACCTCTCCCATTTGAGCTTGTATGACCTCTGAGTATTTCCAATGGAACGATGAGAGGGTTCTGGTTAAGATCTGAATAAACCATTCCATGAAAAACATATGCAGTGCAGTCATCAGAGCATGTTGCAAACAGCGGGTACGAACGATGGAAAGATACATTGTTGATGTCCTTCTGATGCAACCTGATAAGTTTCAAAATGTCAGAAAAAATATATGCATCCCCAGTAACAAGGCAAATAGACTATGCTGTATAAAGTTGGTTTGGTGTGTGTCCAATAGTTAATGACTGGTCATATAGCTTAATAAACCTATCAAATAAATAACGTCTTCCTAAGACTTATGCACTCTGCGGATTATATAAGAGTTTATAACACTTGAAGTAAAACCAGCACTTAAGTGAGACATACTTGAGAGTTTTGTAAGGTTTAGATGAAAGGTCCATGTCGAACCAACATAATTTTCCTTCTCTGCTTCCCACAATTATATGATCACCTGCATTAAAAGAAAATTCCAGATATCTCAGGGTACAATTCAGGTACAAATGTTATGAAGAAGAGACAAAACAATTGAGTTGTATATAGTGCATAGAAATAGTGAAATTTAATGAATGAAAAATTAAAAATCTACCAGAAGGATGGAAAAATTTAAAATCTACCAGAAGGATGGACTGCAATAGATGAGACTTCACGAAGTCCAGTCTCAAGCTTTTTGACAAGTTTTCCATCCTTCACCAGATCATAAACACGAACAGTCTTCTTTGTTGAAATGAAGAAGAAAGACCGTGTAGGATGGAAAACTGAAGTAACTGCAATCCCATGCAACTTGAATGAAAGTGTCTGAGTAAACTTCTTTGAGAGCTTGTGTATAAAAAAGGCTCTTGATTCACGTAAAGCCAAGTCAAGAAAATACAAGTAGATGATGACTAATTTGGTATATCTTCATCTTTTTATTTCATAAAAACAAATTATTAACTTAATTGCAAATGACAAATATAAAGAGAGAGCATCATGCAAAAAGGATATCCGCTGGCATTACTGTCGAAAGGTAGTCTCCTTTACGATGCCATTCTACCGAAGCCACGGTCTACAGGACCAACAAAGAAAGCAGTTAAGAATCTTCATAGAAGACCATCCTTCTAATCTTGGCTTCCACTTGGACACTCATTCTTAAACAACCACAAATAAATTGATGATTGAAAAGGCCAATGTACCTTGGAATGCCTTAATCTGACCCCCTCAAGTTTATCATCATGAAGCCAGCTTACACTAGATGCTGTTTTGCCTATGTAAGCAATATGTTTTGCAAAGGTTAGATGCCGGTCATTTGATAAATGATACTGAAAGCAGAAACAATCTCACACTAACCAGAGTCATCAGGCATAGGCATTTCAACAGAGAGAAGTTCTTTGGTTCTTTTCTGTACTTCTTCATCCCCACAACCAGTGTTCAAAAGAAGTACGTCTTGTCCCCTAAAAAGATTGTGATAGTCATTTTACACATTCAAGTAACAAGATCCCCAGTGAAACAAATACAAAGAAAAAATGGATCTAAAAATAAATGCAGCCTTACGCCGAGACAGCCACTATAGAATGCTCAGGATTAGGATTCCAAGATACATATTTGACGGCTTCACCAATCTCGCAGATCTTGACACATCTACCGGTTTCGACCTCCCAAATACGCATAGTTCCATCCAAAGAACCTGTAAGAGCCACAGCAGAAGATGAGATCTAGATCCAATTTCAATTACCTAACTGAAAGTAACAGAGAATTAAGCATGACATTGATACCTGATGCAATCCACTGCCCTGAGGCTTCTACAGAAACAGATGTAACTGCATCGTCGTGACCTCTATACTCAAGATAACATGCTACAGGGTAAGGCTTAAGTTCAGTTCGGCTCGGTAGCTTGGGCTTCAGAGATTCAGGATCGATATTAAGCTGAAACATAAAAAGGATATTTTTTGGATAAATTTGATCTGTGTTCTTATGACTAGAAGTAGATTGTACATTTTGAAAGATCTTACCAAACTATCCAAATCTGACTGAATAATCACTAGGGAATCTTTCCCTCAAACAGGAAGTTTAACTTACACGTTTTTTTCGAACTCTGGGGCACAAATATAGATCCAAACATCTCTCAAAGCATTCCTTCACAGCATTCTCATATGCAGGGATGCTTCTCATATTTGCAAACCTAACCAATATGATAACGGTGTGCGTGTTAGATGCTAAACAATCAGAACGGGTAACAAACTAACATTAGTCCAAATTTCAATTCACATTCCACATTACCTTTTAGGTATAAATTTAGGACGGTCTTCTTCATACATCAACTGGTAAGAGTTGATCTCTTCTTGTGTTGGGATGTATTCTAAAGATGGATTGAAGGACTCCTCATGGCCTAAAAGAAAATTTAAATTGTAAGATATTTCACACAAGCAAAAAGAAATTGCTCTATCTGATTTTTTACAAACCTAAAAATTGTGGATGAAAATTAATACCAGGCAATTTGGGCTTTGGTGCAGGAATGTAAGATAGATGGTTATCCTTTTCCATTGTATTAGAGTCATCTTCCCACAGTGGATAAATTTCTTCTTCTTCTTCTTCTTCCTCTTTGGACTTTTTAGGCTTAATTAAACCCTTACGAATGGCCAACTTAATCTTATTAACCTGTAGATTCATCAGATGAAGTTCAGAGCATGGAACAAGAATGTTAAACTGGAAATAACAACAATAACAATTTGTCCAACCAAAATGCTGGAGAAAAAATAAAAAGAAAAACAGAACTCTACTGCACTTGTCAATTTCACAAGCTGCATTGAAAATAAAATAAAACTAAGCGCAAGGAAAAAGAAAGAAAGCACACAACAGGAGAATACATTAAACATGCCTTACCAGTTTACTTTCAGATTTTGAAGGAATGAATCGTCTCTTGGGTTCAGGTGCATTTGACAGTGGATGGTTGGAGTCATCCCATTTAAACCAATCAACATATGGCTGTACTTGAAACATGGGGAATTTCAACTTTAATAAAGAATTCATTTGTATCAATAGGAATATCATATTAATTAGAACTGGATAATTAGGATTTACAGACCGCATATGGATCAAAGTCACCATGTGGAGCCTTTCCTTCGAGCAGTCTACTAATCGATTTGATATCTTCTTTTGTCAGTTCTACTTCCTCATCATTATATTCATCATAAATTTTGCGCCTGAAGAGTCACAAAGCATACCAGAGTCGCAAAAGAACATTCAAACATTCAAAAGAAAATGAGAAGAAGAAAAGATAACAGAATAGATAATCAAACAATATACAAGACAGATGATTGGAAAACCATTTATTGTTTAATCCATCTCTCATGATTTGGAAGGCTGAAGTGCCTCCCAAGGCACAAGTCTTGTCTGGATAACAGCTTGAGCGAGTGCAACACTTGTGACTTCATTAAGAGGAGAAGATACACCAGCTTGCTTGTATGCACGCCAGTTTATAATATGTAAAATTCAGGCAGAGTGCAGAGAACTAATCTTTGCATTGCCTATATCTTCATGGTTGGAATTATATGAGGAAACTTCTACAAGCTCCAGAATCATGTTTTGTCCTTACTGTGGAAGGTGTAAGTTTTCGGTGGTGGAAGGCGTAAGTGTTACGAAAATGTGGACTGATCACTGTGTTTTGGGTTATTTGGTGAGAAAGACGTAGGAGGATTCTTGACAGCTTTAGCGATGAAATGGACGATTTTCTGTGCCACAGAATATGTTTCCGGGCATCTTTCTGGCTTCTGTCTTCATAGACCCCCAGGTAATTCCATATTTTGTAATAATTTCGGGTTGGAAGGCCGCTGTTAGCACTTTGATGTGATTGTATTATTTAGGTGGACATCTTGTTCTCTGATTTGTACTCTTTTTTATAAACTGTGAAAGTTGGTTTCTAAACCAAAACGATAAATGAAAAAAGAAACGTAACATAGAAAATGGAGCATGTTACAGCATATGCACCAAAATTCTTCACTTAAACTTGCATGAAAATAGTAGATATTTAACATGAATCCTTTAAAATATTGATGGCTATCATGTTAGAGATAAAAGTGCACCAGTTCTTTGAATCATCAGCACTAGCAAGAAAGGATTGCAATTTATCTGCTTTTTCCTTCTTCTTTATCTTCTTCCCTTTAATGTCATAACCAATATGTTTCTCATCCCGATACCACTCCAAGGGAACATCACCGACTGTGTTTCGAGGAACCACCTATTAAAAACAGAAAACAAAGATGAAAAAAGCACTACCTTCAGTGGTGAATTCAGATAACTATACCATAATCACATGTAAAGAACAACAGACCTCATCCTCAGATGAATCACTCTCCTCAACCCCCTCATGAAGTTCAGAACTATCACTTTCATCATCACTGTTACCATAATCACCGGCCACACCATCATTGTCACTTGTGTTGATAACATCCTGCCATGGTTATACTTGACAATATTAACACACACACTCGCTCAAAACAATAAATTCATTGCATCAAACCGGCATCACTTTTCTACAAAACCTCAAAAATTAACAGATGACATGGCATGGAAAATTAAATCCTACATCTGTAAACTCTTATTTTGTCTACATATTTGCAGTTACCTCATCTCCGGAGGAGAAATCATTCTCTTCGCCTTCTGAGTCCGAGTCTCTGATTGACGGATAATCCTCCGAATCGGATCCTTCACCATCAGACATATCCTTGATTCTCATTGCAGACAAAACCCAGTACTTGAAACAAAAACAAAAGAAAAAAATTAGGGCTCTATTGAAAAAATTTCAAAAATATCAACAAAAATACTTTTAACATTTCGACCCCTCTGAGAACCTAATGAAATTAACAATCTTCACAGCAAGTATTGAAATAAAAATTTGATATGAGAACCTAATGAAATTAAACCCTAAACAACACCAAAATTCAAAGTTTGTAGAAGAACTAAGCACGTGGGAATACATACAAATGTTTCCTGGTGGCAGAGGCAGGATTCGAATTTGGGCGGGGCGATGAACTTGGAAGCTCCAAGACTACAGAGGGACTGAGGAAGGCGACGCCACTGAGGCGTGAGCGGAGTGCAGGACGCTTATGAGTAAAAATTATTATTTAATCAACGTTTTTTTTTCTTTGGGGTTTAGGGTTTAGGCTTGTGCTCGTGTCACGTGTGGCTGTTGTGTGAGAGGGAGTTCTGCTTCGACTTGGATAAAAGGGCACATTGCTCGCTCGTTGGTAATAAAAATATAGTCACTTAGGACAACAGTTTAGTAATATTTTTTTTCGTTTATAAGTGAGAGGTCTTGAGTTTGATTTTTGTCAAAGAATACTTTGAACCATATTATTGCTAGCACATTGTAAGACTAGCCCACACCCTTCCTCTTAATATAAATAATATCGTTTGTTCCAAAAAAAATATCAAAAGTATCGACTTCGACCCGTAAGTGAACAGCCTCGGATTTGTTTAATAGACACTAGTATTAGTATATGCCCACATGTGTGTCAAATTTCTTTTTTTTCTTTTTTTTTTTTTGTTTGCTTTTAAAATTGAATAAGAGAGGAAGAGAGGAAGAGAGTGAGAAATGACTTGAGAGTGGAGAGAGAGGGGAAGATGTTTCTTTTTTATAGTTTGTTATATTAACACCTGACGTATTGTTGAATACATCTCATATGCATTTTTTCAGTTAAAAAATTTCTTAATACACCCTACATACTTCTTCATAATACATTCACACTCCACACTCTTAACATACACCTTATATTTTATACATACACCTCACATTTTCTACTAACCACGCTCCACATTTGCTTTGGGTTCTTTGAGCAATCCTACACCGATGACAATTTCAAAATACATAGACAAGCATTAAGGTTTTGACTACAAAAAAACATACTCACTGTTTGACTGCATATAAAAATGGAAAAGAAAAATAAAGCACAGGGATAACTCTCCATGGAAAAGAGTAGTTTCATGAACAAAAGTTGAGTGATTAATTTGTACCCTAGAGCATTGACTGACAGGGAAAATTGCTAGTTCGTTTAGCAATGTGTGGTAGACTGGAAACCAACTATAAAACAAAAGGTTCTGCTACCCTTAAAATTGCAATTCCATACATTTTCCAAGTGCGGTTTTTTAAAATTTAAGACATTTTTTAAATTTCTGTACTCTTAAAATAACAGCCATCTCACGGTCAAGGAATATAATTTCAAATTCAAGTAATGGCGATCCACCAAGGAGGTGGAGCATTGTAAAATGCCGACAAAAGAAGGGAACATAAACTACCACTTATAGCTCTAATCACGCAGGTATTTTGGGAAGCAAGCTTAAATATCTATGTCGTTGAAATTACTAAAATAATGAAATATGAAGTCCTTCTTCATGTGAAATTTCTAAAACGTTGATTTCAAATTTCAATCAACCTATTTGTAGTTTCATTGATTAGAGTTTTGTCCTACAATAAAGGTGAGAAGTGTTTTGAGAGTTGAATAAGTTAAATAATATGTCAAAAGTGATTTGGGGTGTACTTAGAATTTTGTTTTTTTTAAAATCTTATAAGGTCAAAATTGTCATTATATAGTAGGGTACATAAGTCATTTAATATAAATTTTGAATGTAGGGTGTATTCAACATTATGTGGGCGTGCTAATAAAAAAAGTCTTTTTTATTATCTTATTTTTTATTTTTAAAATTAGATATGTTAAAATCACATGTAGGTAATGACACACCTCGACCCGGAATGTCCACCTGGACTCCGAATTGAGTTGTGTTGGCCGACACCCAAAGGTAACGAAGCCATAAAGTGTAGCGATGTGGAAGATGTAAATAAATTTAAACCTAAAAGTGCTTAAATGTAAGAATGCGCTTGTAAGCGGGAATGAACTCAATTCACATGTGATGTCAAGGTATAAGTAAAGTATGGTAAAATTAGAATAAGAATTATACCATCGAGAGTAGCTTTCGATATCAGCGTTCGCCATAAATCCTCGTCGACACGAACACTGCCACTAAATCCTGGAGGGGTGAAAAACAAAGGTGAGTGGGCCTGAAAAAAAAAGTTTTGTAGAAATCTTTTCAAAACGTAATAACCTCTCGCCATAAAACAAGTATAGTTTCTAAAATATACATACTACGTATAGTATGAAAATACTTACCGTAGCCTGCAATATCTCAAGGATTCAATACATCACAATATTTCGTAAATAACCATCTAATGTCCGATAATCACATAATCTCGTATCAATAAACATATCATATCGAGTGATCATCGACATATGATGACACATGAGTTCATGCAGAGATATTCTAACATGAACATGACTGGATGTAATAATGATTTACGTTTTAGTACTACAATCACGTGAAGACTAACGTTATGCGTATCACATAAAAGTCCTAATTGCCTATAGCAATCTAGGACATGATTGGCTCCTACAATGGATCCAAAGTGAGCGTGCGGTGCGATGTGAACATATATGTGAAGCCTAACCTTGGCCCAGGCGAATACTGACACCAGTATAGTATACGATGAGCAGATAACGTAAATAAAATCATACAACGGTAAATCGATAATTCACGTCACCATAATACTATTCACAACCATAAATATAATTAAGACATCAATAATACGCATGCCTGTGCATCCTGTAAGATGTAGCATAATTTCTATCAATGCGCTAAATCTTATAAACATTAAGTCTAGACGTATCGTATGAAATTCCTTATGAAATATATAAATGGTAACTAATAATTATATATATACTATATAAAAATAAAGACCCCTCACACTTACTTGCGTTCGAACTCTAAAAGCCGGAGTCTCCGATAGTAATCGCACCTAAGCATAATGATGGGATGCGTTAGTAAAACTCAACTAAAGTGATTAAATTTGGAGAAACGGATGGCGAATTCGGAATCAATGCGTCGAAATATGCTAAGAAAGGTCCCATGCAAATTTTGTAAAAAGTCAACAAAAAGCCAACGGTCAATAAAAAAGTCAACCAAGACTCCAATTCGGTCAACTATGTTAAATCTTTAGAATTTTCACTAAATGGATATCAAAAACAGACTCGAGATGTCGAACTTAGCCTAGGAGGGTTTCTGAGAAAATTTCAAAAAAGTCAACTAATGGTTAACAATTAACTTTAACGGAATATTCCATTCTCTAATAGAATATTATGTTAAAGTTAAATGAAAGGTTAATAGAATATTCCCTCCAAATCTGAAATGGACCCGGCCTAAATTTAGACGATTTTTTTTAAGGTGGGTAGATTGTAACAACCCGTTCTTAATTTTTTTATTTTATAAATTTTAAAGGAGTAAATTGATGAAAATGCCCCTAGAGGCTAGATTGTTGACTTTTGTTAACCGTCATTTCGTGACATGTGCAAGCTACTATTTTATCGTATTCTCGATGTACTCACCGGTACGAACGCGTAGGCGCAAGCGGAATCAAAATTGGAGCTATGGCTAAAATTTTACTAAACTACGAATGTGAAGGGCATTTTAGTAATTTCATGTTATTAGGAAATATTTTCTGTTTTGTCTTTTAGGGTGCGTTTGTTGCACCGGACTATCTCGGACTGGACTAGCTTCAGGAACTAAGCTGGATTGGCTTATACTAGACTAAGCTAGACTGACTTAGTGAAGCGTTTGATGCAGTGCCGGATTAAGAAACAGAACTCTAATATTATATTATTAAATCTATATATACAATATTTTATCATTAATTTAATCTAATCTACTAATTTTTTATTATTATTTTATCATTTGGCTAGAATCATCTTCTTCCCTAATTCATTTTTATCTCCGCCCATTGACTCCCTCCCCTCTCCCTTTTTATCTGCCTTTTCTCCCTCTTTTTCTCAGTACTACCATCTTCCCCCAAAAAACAGGAGTGGGAGGTCTCTGGGAGGATAATCCCCTCTATCTGATAGTGATACACAAATCTCACATAGCCTTTTTCTCATCACCTGCTCCAAATGACAACAAAAAAACATTTTAAACAAAACCCATTCATGCAAAACTCAAATCACCCATGCAATATGTGCCTTTTCTGAAAATCACAAGAAAGATGAAAAAAATTCTGACCTGATTGAGCTTCTGCTGAGATGGGCATGGCCGCATGGTTGAGATGCTCTCGCAGAGAAGAGCCGTGCCGTCGAAAATCAAGGTCCAGGAGGACGGATGTGCGATTGACGACCTTGTCTAATCTGGGTTCGAGGTGAATCAGATGACACAGCTTATGGATTCTCCGATTAAGATTCAAATTTAAGGTCTTGTTAGTTTGTGATTCTGGGTTCAAGGTGAGGAGGAAGAGAAAGGACGCGAGAGATGATGGAGCAGGGAGCGAAGTGAGGAGGACAAAGCTAGTTCTTAGCCAGTCCCATGGTATGCGGGGGGTCTCGTTAAGACCGCCTAGCGCGGTCCTTAGTCGAGGCGAGTCCTCTTTTATCCCATTAATATTAATCCTGCAGAGCAATAAACATCAGACTAGACTAATTTTTAATCTAGTCCAGTCCAGTGAAAGCTAAGGAGGTCAAACAAACACCCCCTTATGGCTTTGTTTGTGAGCCAGTGGGGCCCACACCACTCCTCCCTTCACTCCCATGTCTCATTTCTTTCTTGAGCACAACTCAATTCGGAGTTTAGGTGGACATTCCAGGTCGGGATGTGTCAAGTAAGTCTTAAACCAAAAGTAGCAAAATTTTGTCTCATAAACTACGTTACTACCCATAACTTTTTTGTTGTGATAGAAGATTAAATAGTATTTTTACCTTCTTTTGGTTAACAAAAAAAATTCTATTAATATGTAGTTTAGATAAAGCTCAGCATATAAAAGAGTAGCCATGATAACATTGGATAAAATCACATAAGAAAATTGTTGGTAAAGGAAAAATGGTATCACATGCTAGGCTAATAAACATAAAAAATAAAGCAACCTTAAATAGAAAGTATTTACACATTAGAGATACAATTCATTAGTAATCTTGGTCGAACATAGAGCTGGTAAGACGGACTCAACTCATTAACATGACCCAATTCGCTCGCAAAATTTCAACTAATGGGTGGAGACTTAATGGGCTAGGTTAAAAACAAGTCCAACGTCTCGCCTGAAAGAAAGATCTTGACTTTAAAAACTAAAATGTGTAATACAATGCGCAATAACATTAGTCCCACGAAAGATATCAACGATAGTTATTTATGCTTTGTCAATAGTGGTTTCAGGGGAGGTGAGGGTACCTCATCCCAAGCCAAGACATACTACAAATCTCTTTGAGAACTTATAAAGAGGGTCTTATCCTTTGTTTTAATTTTTATAGATAGCGCACGAAAAGAAATTGTCAACAGCGGAACTTGAATCTAGACCTTCATCTGAGGAGGAGATAGATCATTAACAACTTAACTAACCTCCATTGGCATAAGTGATAGTTCTTTGATTCCTTTGAGAGATGTCTAGAGGGGCTAAAAGTGTGTTATGACAACAAGTACTTATGACTTTGTTAAGCAAAAAAGACTTGAAAGTGTCTAGATCATTGAAACATTTCATGGAAAAGCTCGTCTAAAAAAAAAAAAAGAACACTTCCGAGTACTTTTTCAAGAAGGAATTTTTTTTGAAATGTCATACGAACTTGTACCCAATTTTCAATTTGTCATGTAAACTAAAATTTTAAGCAATTTGTCATCTCATCTTAACTCCCTTAAGTTTTTCATCCAAAATAAGTCATGTGCAAGGCACATGACTTGTGTTTAGCGTTATTTATGTCATTCTAACATCTCACTTCCTTTTATTAACATCTCAATTCTAGGGTGTTCAATTTAACATGTTGTGAAATCAAATTTTATATTGGTTCTGTAATATGAGAAACGAGTTAAGGTTTGGTGCCCTAATTGAAGTTGTAGATGCATACACGTTGCTCGAACACAATAATCCGCATGAATACCCTCGAGCACAAAATTTAAAGGTTTTACTAAAGAAAATTAAAGAACTTCTAAAGATCTTAAATGACATAAATAATCTTGAACACAAGTCATGTACAAGTTTATATGACATTTCCAAAATTTTCCCTTTCAAAAACCACTTGAATTTATGCTCGAACACAATAATCCGCATGAATACCCTCAAACACAAAATTTAAAGGTTTTACTAAAGAAAATTAAAGAACTTCTAAAGATCTTAAATGACATAAATAATCTTGAACACAAGTCATGTACAAGTTTATATGACATTTCAAAAAATTTCCCTTTCAAAAACCACTTGAATTTTTATAAAAAATTCAACATATTTTTTTTTATTGAAATTCACATAAAATCCAAACCATTTTATTGTGCCAATCGTAGGAATCGAACCGAGGGCACCCCAGAAACCTAAACGTGTATCCGTCCAATAGTCGCTTCCACCATCTAATCTAGCGCGACATTTTTGCTAATATTTAGGATTTAACTGCTTACATATGCACAGCAGTTGGCACAATACCGAGCGTCAGACCCGTACCCGTCCCCTCCCTCTCCTGTCTCCTTGGGCGAACAGTGTCGCACCTCTGCTCTTCAAATTTACGGCGCCGTGCGGCCACTGGCGAGGTCGCCACCGACTTGGCTCTCCTCCTCGTCGACCGGCCTTCAAAGGGCAGGTCACCCGCCACCCAGTTGAGCAGATCGAAATCAGGAAGTCTCACACCACCGCCGGTTTCGAGCCCTTTTCCGGACCCTAGGTATAAAAGTTCTTGTTTCCATTTTAGAGCTCCGGACCGTTTCACTCTCTTTCCTTCTCTCTACTCCGCACTGTGTGTGAGCAGATCGTTTTTCAAATTCTCCCTTTCTTCGATTCGATCGTCAAATGTGCTCTGTTGCGATCGTCGTCGACTTTCTCTCTCAGTGGAATCTCTGCTCTTCGCTCTTCCAAGCTCAGTTCGGTAAGTGATTTAGGGTTTTTATGTTCTGTTTTGTATTGATCCCAATATTTTTTTGATTGAATCCAGTGATTGAAGCTTTTCTATCTCAGATTTGAAGTTCTCTGCGAGTTGGGATCGATTGAATATTGAATCTTTTTGATAATTTGTTAGTGTGTGAAGGATTATCTGCTGGGTTTTGATAGAATTTTTCATTGATTTTTAGTTAATTTGATTTAGATACAATCAATTTTTACAAATTTACTCGACCCCATTATTCAGTTTGAAATCGAGGACTCGTTGAAGTTGTGTCTTTGTGTGCCAACTTTGATTTTATCTTCGAATTACTAAGCTTTTGCTGAATCAAATCACAATTGAGGTTAGATTATCAATTCTTAATTTGTAGTTTGTTAGTTCTCCCCAGTATTACCATGCTTTTTTTTTTTTTTTTTTTTTTTTTTTTATATATACATATAAGTGATACGTTTAAATGCTTGTAGCTGTATTATTGCGAGTCTTATTCTGATGCGGTAATTGCCATATCAAATTATTCTCATTTGTTTCCCCGTTTCTGATGGGATCATCTGTATACATTTGGTCTGTACCGATCTATCCCAATTCAGGATCATATTATCTTAGTTTGGAAGATAAAAACACCATTAATTTTGGGTTAAAATTAAAGTAATTTGTGCTTCTTTCTCTCTTTTTTTTTAAAATTTTTTTTTTTAACTTTGGACTGCAAATAGAACTTAGTTAAATTTATTTGTATCCATTGAACTGAATTTGTTTTTTTTGTTAGTTTTCTTCCCTTACCTTATTTAAAGACAAGGCTTCTGCTATAATCGAAATGTCGGATTGGGACGATGTTTTTCTTGCGCCTGCTGGTGTCCCTGGTAAGCCATGCATCTAGGACTCGAAAAACTTGTCATATTTTCCATTTGTAATTACTTCAAGAGATCGCCAACTGATTTTCAACTTCTTTTTTTGCAGCTCGTGCTGGTGGCCGATTTCGACCCAAGGCAAAGCCACGGCCTAGCAGGGTAGCATCTACAGCAGCCGCCCCTGCTCTTCCGATTGTCATAACAGAAATACCTGTAACATTATCTACCACTGTCTCAGATAGTGTTCTATCTGTTGATGTTGGAGACAGTAAACTAACAGATAAAGTTGGGAGCATAGAGCCATCAGAAAACAATGAGATTCCATTGTCTGATGGCAAGAAGGTCACTGGACCTTGCGAATCAACTGCAGACGTTGCAGGTTCTGATGGAAAAGCATCGGGGGAGGTAAGAGTGTTTACCTATTTCCTGGTTTCATTGTTTTTCATTTCTTTTTGATAAGTTATGATGTTTTCCAGAATGCAGACATATTCTCTGGATTGGAATGTCTTGATGATTCTATCAGTCAAACGACAAGGGGTACAGGTGACTTTTGCAAAATGCAAAATTTTTCTAAACAGTTAAAAATTGCATTAGTACTGTCTGTTGACTGCTGTAAGCACTTGTTCTTCCAGCAGAGTTTGCTGTCAATAAGTCTGGTGATAAGGCTAATACGGTTACCAAACCAGGTGACAAGTTCTTCCCTTCATCTTCTGTTAATCATGATTTATAAATGGCAATTTTCTCAATGGTAAAACTTTGATGATACCACACATTGTTCTGCCAAGTCCTCATCATTTGTGGTGTGTGATGTTGCAGAAGCTGAAACTGGTTCTGATTATTGTACAACCCAAGATCCAATGTCCTGCAGAGAAGTTTCCGTTTCTAACAAACAGGGTGAAATAGAACCTGAGGTAAAGACCTGCACTATCACAGAAAAGTGATTCTTGTTGAGTTATTGATTTTGATTAATTGGGCAGTATAGTGTCAGGTAGATGGGGCTTTCTCTGACTTTGAAGTTCTAGATGTTGGGTCTGATGTCGCCATTTCATCCGGTATGTGCACAATCACTTGAATTTTGTATTTTGGCTACCGTATTGTATGTTGGGTATTCAATTGAATCTGGGTTGATGTAGAACGACATGCTGGCAAACATCAACCCAAGCTCAAAGTGAAAAAAGGAAAGGAGAATATTCATATCCCTTGCTCTGAAGTTGAGCCTAACATGGGTTCACAAGCTGGACATTTGGTACATTTTGAAACTGGTGACATGAATGAGAGCTCGCTTCCTGCCTTCCCTACTAGACATGTCATTGATCACCCGTCTCCAAGGCTTGGTGATTCTAGTACCCTGAATCCAACCCCTGATTCCCAAGTGAATACAGAAAACCTGGCTGAAACTAACCACTCGGATGGTGCCATTTTGGGGGATGCTGTGCATTCAGAAGATGTTGGTGGAACACCTGAAAAAGTGGTAACATTTTTTAACTATAATATTTGTCCATGCATTTCATATGGGACTGGATATAAAAATTAAATGTGTTAAGATACCTGCTTCTCTTTGTTTTCTGGATTGGGCAGGGTCGTAAGAGTAGAAATAGAAACACTTCTACTACATCAGATCTTCCTCAGAAGCGCAAATCTTCTGCAATCGAGAAGGCTGAAGGTGAGACATCATCCAGGCAGCTGAGGAAGCGGGTACCTCATAAACAAGTTGATGAGCTGGCAGACGAGGCTAATGATGACAGCTTCACTGCTGAACCTTCTAGTGATTCTAAGATCAATGAAGATGAGGATAATATTGATGAATATAGGGAGCATGAGACATCGCAGAGGAAAAGAGCCCCCAGAAAGTCCAAGAAACCAGTATCTGAAAAAGAACCAGTTCGAAAGCGTAAGAAGACCAAGGAAGCATCTGATCAGTCAACCAAAGACGCTTCCAAAAAGTTCTCCCATTCAACTCGTAGAAACAGAAGACAAGGTAAATGAATATCTGGATATCTAAGATTGTGTGACACAAAATTTGGATGTCCATCATCATTTTAATTTCCTTACCTTTTGTAGTGGACAAGTCTTTGCTTGAAATCCCAGAGGAGGAATTTGACCCCTATAAATT
This sequence comes from Malus sylvestris, assembly GCF_916048215.2. Lineage (NCBI taxonomy): Eukaryota > Viridiplantae > Streptophyta > Magnoliopsida > Rosales > Rosaceae > Malus > Malus sylvestris. The sequence continues at coordinate 9,165,387 of NC_062269.1, forward strand.
ATCTCTCAAGGATCTCATTCGTCTAGCAGAGCATAAGGAGCTGTTAAAGGTACCATCTGGTTTTCGTGGTCAAATTTTCACATGACGAAGTATAATATGGTTTCACTTCCAACATTGATATTGGCTTCTTTGTTTGTTCCTATGGGCAGATTAAGGAGGCAAGAAAATTGACAACTCGACAGCCCAATGAAAGGTACTGGAATTCTTATACAGAAGCCATAAGTGCCAACATCTTTATGTTGATCATACTTGTTTAAGTTATGTAATTTCAAATTCAATATCATTATGTTCCTAGAGATCTTGATGATGGTTGATTGAATTTCTTATCTTTATACACAAAGTAGTGCAAATTTTATGACAAGATCTTTATGTTGATCACATTTAATTCACTCTTAAAATCTGCACTATTTTGTGTGACGAGCTCTAAACACTTGATGTCATTTGTCCAAAGATGGTATTAAGTGAATAGGATGAAGTAGTTGAAAGATGTTTCATTTGTCTCTTGTATAAAATGGCTATCCAAGATGTACTGTTTGAAAGTATCAATTTATTAATATGATGGAATATAATGATTGTGAGTTGGGCCTTCTGATTGAGTATGCTTTCACCAATTGTTAACTTTATTTGGGCCCACTTGAGGCTAGAACAATGTGGCATGGCAGATTTCTTGAATATAATTATGTTTTCTTTCTAGGACAGGAGGGTGGGAGCCTGCTAAGCATAGGGCAATTTTTAGTCTGAAAAATATTTTATGATTCGTAGAACTTTGACTTCGAGTAAAACCTGTTATTTGTGAAGAACTGTTGCCATTGTTGTTGTGGCTTATATTTTAGATCACACACGCACAGAGAGACAGACACATGCACACACACTCACACGACACAAAGGTTGACATGCTTGATTCTGAATAGAGTATCATTTGTATGATTGTTGGAGTCGTATGTAGTCCATTAATCCACATTTCGTATTATTCTTTCCTTGCAGTACGAACAGTGATTCTCACAAGGAAGGTTCTCACAATGAAGAGTTCTATCCTTCAGAACATGGCACTGATGAAAACCAAGCAACTTATCATGTTAATTCCTCTCTCCTCAATTACCAAACTTACATGGACAAAGCACCCACTGCAAGATGGTCTAAGCAGGACACAGAACTGTTCTATGAGGTAACGTACCTATAAATTCACTGCATTTAACTGGTTATCAATTGCAAGTAACTTTGACATACCATATAATTATTATGGAAAAATCTCATATCTTTCTCATTTTGTGGATTGGTCAATCAGCTTAGAACTGGGATTATAGGTTAGTGGTATCTGCAGACTTAGAAGTTAGATGATTAGGTCAATTCATGATCTCCTTGGTCAAATTTATGGATATCATGGGAATTCAAAGAGAATGGTGATAATGGAACCAACACATGGAATCAATCTGTAGATCTCTGCCAATAATTTTTAACTACCCTAGGATGTGCTCATGTTTGGAAATGTTTTCTTTGATTCCAAATTTTTCTTAAAACTAGATTTCATGCTTGATTAAGCTAATTGTATAATAGGTCAAACTAAATCTGCCCTTCACATGTGATTTAGGCTATTCAGCAGTGTGGATCAGATTTTACTATGATTCAAGAACTTTATTTTCCTGGTCGAACGCGTCATCAAGTCAAGTTAAAATTCAAGAAGGAAGAGCGTCAACATCCATTACGCATCTCAGAAGCCGTACTAAGTCGCTCGACTCATTCCACAGGTCAGTCCTTAATTTTTCTTTTTTTATATATTTACTGTTTTAATCTCTCCAAGAGGTCGCACTTGGTGCGATGGCAAATGTCTTCGCCCATGAGCGGTAGGTCTCGGGTTCGAGACTTGGGAGCAGCCTCTCCATAAATGGGGGTAAGGCTAGCCGACATTCACCTCTCCCAGACCCTGCGTAAAGCGGGAGCCTTGTGCACTGGGTACGACCTTTACTGTTTTAATCTCTCCCTTTCTTGGGTGGTGGGGTGGAATTAAGAACCGTACCCAAGATCATCGATTGCCTACCTGTACATATGAAATTCTCCCTATTCATTATTTTGTTTAGTCGTATATGAATGGAGATTGGAGTCTATGTGATGAAGGATGCAGGAAAATTGTATATACAGTGGTACAATAAAGTGATTTTCTCATGCAGATCATTCGCAATTTACTTCATATATTGAGAAGCTGCAACAAGCTGCTCAGGCAAACAAGGAATCTAATGCAGATGAGTCAGTTGACATGACAAGCAAGGAGGAAGGACTAAGAGAGCAGACTCGGGATACCGATGTATGCATTTTCTGTGTTTTCTTTGTTTCTCTTCTGCTGAGATGCTAATGTTAGTGTTTGTAGGTATTTATTTTATATTTAGACCTTCATGATGTAATTCTCCAGTGGTAGGTAGGATGTCAAATGGAAGAATTTGCATATGGGAATTGCCGATGATCTAGGATTTATTCATGAAATAAAGGATCTAGATGAAATTTCAAATTGACTGATCTTCGATTATGCAACTTTATTGATTTATGCTTTTTAATCTGTTCATAGAACCAACCTGTTGGATGTGTAATACGGGAACTTGTATGACTCGTTGACATGCCTCTCTTGCCCTTCGACCTCCTCTGTGAAAGGATCATGTATTTGCAATCTTCGTCTAGATTTTTAACTGATGATTGGTGCAGCTTGTGCTCAATTATAAATATAACTTATAATCATTCATGCTTTTCCATCTCTTTCTATTATTTGCCTTTCTTTTCCTTTCTTTTCTTTTTCTTCCTATAAAAAGTAATTTGCTTCTTATTGCTTGCAGGAGCGAATGGAGAAACCCGAGTCGGAAGAAGTTCAAGATCAGGAAGCTGATGTTGCTGAAGTTCAAGATCAAGAAGCTGTTGCTGCTGAAGTTAGCAATCCCTTGAAGTCCGATGAAATTGATGAAGAAGATTTTACATGGTCTGACTGACAAGTGAGGAGTTTTACTTTTCCCTCCCTTATTTTTTCTCTAGCCATTGATGTGTCACTTCCAACGAGAAGATAATGTCCTAACAAAATTTAAGGATATTCAAAACTTCTTGTTGAGAGTGGACCATGGAGCGTGTGGAGATAAAAACGAATACATTATATCAAGAAGCCAACGTAGTTGCAGCTCAAGTTCAACTGGCAAGAATGGGATATCAGATACCTCATCCCCCAAAATCTGGGCACAAAAATAATGTTGCAACAAATTTTTGTATGTAAGTTTGTAACATTGGTTTCGTTATTTAAATATTGATTGCTCTCGTATCTAATTTTCGTTCTCCTAAAGATTTTTGTGAACAAGTATTATAATTAGGCCTGTTAACAGTGTAATGAATATTTATGCTTAGAACTGTCTGTACAAATTCATGCCCAAACCCACAAGAATACTACACTTTACTGTATCATCCGATTTGTATGTTGCTTCATCCGTTAAATGATAGCCTGACAAACGTGGGTCTCGTTGTTAAGAGATGGTTGGTGCCAGCACTGTTTGACATTGCCAAAGATCACAAAATAGCTGTTTATTTGTCCCAAGTGTTCATTAGGTACCTGTTTAATTTCGTCGCATGATAATATTATGTATAATTCATGCAATTGATAATTTTTCTCTCTTAGAAACATTTGTTGGTTTACAAAGATAAACCATTAAAGCATGAATTGTAAAGAAAACCGACAATGTCATTTAAAATAAGTGGTGAATTGTTATGATGGTTCGAGTCTTACTCTTAAATCCATTGAATCTCGGGTTCAGACTCTTCACCTCTTCTTAGTGTAGCTTAGGATAAAAATGTCGGTATTGAAAGAAAAAATAAATATTGACACTTCCTATAACTGAAGAAGCAAATTACTCCTAGTAGCATGCAATCAAAAGACAACCTTGACTTTGAAGTATTTATTCTAGAGAAAATTGTAGCAATGGTTACTCAACTTTAACCCAATTGGAGTAATGTCCTTTAACTAAAAATTCATAACCATTGATTCTATAAATCATCAAAACGTATAGCTATGGTCTTTTTTGTTAACTCGTTCAGAATTCTGCCAAAATGAATTATGTTGGAAGGATCATTACTATACTTGGGTTAAAGTTGAGGGACCATTACTCAAATTGGGTTAAAGTTGCGGGACTATTTCTCTAGTTGGGTTAAAGTTGAGGGATCATTGCTATAATTTTTCTCATTTAGTTTTCTATATTTGCCCCTCGATACAACCTCATGTGCGTGACTCATTTTGATGGAAATTCTTACAGAGTTGAGGAAAATGACCACATCAGCACGTTTTGAGAAGTTAAGGGAACAATGGTCATTAATTTTTAGTTGAGGAACCATTACTCTATTGGGTTAAAATTGAGGAACAATTACTACAATTTCTTCTTTATTCCATATTCTTATTCATTCAGCTGCATCAAAAGTATTCTATAGTCATATTTAATGACTAAGATGTTGGAGAAAGCTAAGACATACTGACCAGCTTGTACTGGTGAGCGGGGTCGACGATTTTCCCCGATGAGGTTGACGCTGTGAAAGAACAATGTCATGGTACAATTGGGAATTTTGTGTTAGAAATGGCGACATTTGTTCAATAGGATAAACAATCCATTATCATTGGCCATCAATCCCTAACCCTTGTGTCAACAAAAGCTTCGAGGACTAACCAAAATTGGCACATAATTTCACCCCTTATGCAATTAGGGAGTTGGATAACTTATTGCTTCCCGTACAAAAATTATAACTTTGGTAGCTACATAATTTTCTATTCCGCATATGGAAATCATAACTTTTAGACAACATTAAAGATCTTTGATTTTGCGAAGATTAAGAGTTTTTCTCTCTTTGTGAAAGCTCTTCTCACCGTGTGTGTTAGTCTTCAGATCAAGGAAATCGTTTTGTCGCTAACCCTTGCTTTTGGCAAGGGTTGGTGACAACCTTGGTCCCCTTTCTTTCGTTTCTCTGCGTTTTCGCCCTGTTCTCTAGCCTAATTTTCTCTGACCCCTTTCCTTTCCTTCTTCGCCCTAGATCATAAAGCCCTCTACTCCGATTGTCCCTCTATTTTCTCCGCTATTTGTTTTCACTTCCATGTTTCTAATCAATTCATTTTCTTCCTCTACTTTGTGGAATTTTCATCCCTCCATGTCCTCCATCCCTCATGCTTTTCTATCCTTCTTTTGGTTCCATCATCCCTTGGCCAACTTTCAGATCTATTCCGGCTCTCTTAATCGGGGTTTGTCTCGAATCTACGGGAGGGTGTGTAGAGCTTCGGCTCGGGTGCTCGCACCACCACCTTTGTTGGCCTTTGTTGGTCCTGCCCGGTGTTCACCCTTGTCGGCGATGTTGCCCGTGGGAGCTTTATTCTCGCATGCTTCTTTGGTTCTTTATCGGTGCTTGTCGGTGTCGGCACTATTGCTGGTGGGATGTCTCTTCTCATTGGCTTCTTTGGAGTAATGATATAGATCTTTGTGGGTGGTGTTAATGGATGGTGGAGTTGTCTTCATCTTCGCTCTTGGGGCTTTATGTGCTTTGATATTTGGTGTCGTTAGGAGGTGCTGGGACATGTTGGTTGGCTATGCTCTGGCGGCATAATAGGGTTTCAACTGCTTAGGTTTTCGGTTGTGTATTTTACTGTTTTGGGCCCTATTCCGTGTGTTGGTTTGGGCTTATTTGTTGTACTACTTTTGAGGCCCTTTATGTGCTTTGTACTTCCTTTGTTTATAGGCCTTCGTTTGTTCATTTTGCTCTGTTGCTAATGAAGTTTTAGCTTTGACCCCCTAAAAAAAAAAGAAAAGAGGGAGCTACAAGACCAGCGCCGGCACAATAATGTTTTGTTTTTTCATTGTAATAATTTTGTTCGAAGGATTAAATTTAAGCTAAAACAATAAAACAATAAAATTTCCATAATAATTTGGGAAGATCTTTTTTATTAGGGCTAATTGTAGCCAAGGTCCTTGATCTATAACACAAGTTTAATTTTTGTACCTAAATTCTATTAATAGTTTCTTTGGTCCTCAAGTTATGTCATTTGTTCCACTAGTAGTCATTTTCATTAATTCCATCTACTTTTTTTGTTAAATTGAGGGATATAATAAGAATTTCATAAAAAAAAAGAAAAAAAAATGAGAGACTTGGCTCCTTAAGAATTGAGGAGGAACTCTTTCTTAAAATACATCGTGACCTATTCAAATATATTCGTGCTTATGATCGGAACTTCTTAAGGATTGACTAAACGGTCTTGCTTCAAATTGATTTTTCATAGAGATTGTGGATGCAAATTTCCGCCTTCTCCTTTGACGAAAATGCACCTGCAAAGCAATAACATTTAAGATCAAGGCCAAGAGCCTCACACACTCATGATGAATAGGGGGCTTTGGCCGAAAAATCTCCGATACCAAAGTTAGAATTTGAGAGAGAAAGCGGTTAGAGAATTTTAGGGAGAGAATGAACTTAGGTTTTTGGAGAAATGTGGGGCTATATATAAGGGTGTGGCCGACCCTATTTGGAGAAATAGGGACCGCATGTCGCCTCCATAATTTTCTTGATTATTTTTTGCTCCACAAATGCCACCACACCAGTTGGGCTGCTCGCATGAAAGGGCAGCAGGTGTAGAGATCTTCTCTTGTTTTAGGAAACATAGGATTGTTTCCTATTTTGATGTAGATTCCCTCTTTAATTGGAAATTAGATGCTTCTAGGAAAGGGAAATAAATTACTTCTAAAGTCTATTTAAGTCTATTTAAGTTTATTTAAGTCTACCTTAAGTAAATCAACTTCAGAGAGCAATTCATTCTACCCTACAAGAGAGAGAAAGTTAGAGGATATTTGTTCCCATTCCCCTAGTAATCTTCTACACTTGCCCGTGCAAAGGACCGTCTTTTGTTGCTTTCTTCATCTTCACGGTGTACCAAGGTAAGAAAAAAATTAATTTTTCCTCGTCTTCGTAATTTTTGGGAGCCTTAGGGCTTGAAATTTGGCTTGACAGGGGTCGAGAAGGTGTGAAAAATGGCTTGGAGAGGCCATGACACTGTTGTCGTGGGGTATCATTAATTGATTATCCTTTTCTGCTTATGAAGATTCAAAATTCGGCTCAACTCCTAAAACTTCTCCAAATATGAAGAAAGTGCATGTTGCATTAGGTATCCCTTCTTAGTACCATGATTGGTGTTGGCTGCTTTGTTATCTTCGTTGGGAGAAAGGTATGATGCCTCCGATAGAGGAGATAAAATGAATCAAGAACGGAGACATTAGCTCGTCCGATTGTCGTCTTGGAGCCTGTTGTGAATGAAGGTGGAAAAAATAGGTCTTCCCTACCTGCTCAAGAGATGTAGGCTAAGAAAAAGACAAAGACTTCTTCCGCTACTCGTGAGGGTCCGCCTGTTGCTGAGAAGCTTGTGATTGACTTGACTTCTTCCAAGGGGAAGAAAAATGAGGCTGCTAGATCTGAGCCAGTGACACATGTCGTGCTAAATGTGGCTAGTACGATTGCTGATAGGATTGCTCAGCGTAGAGGTTCTGTCGTGCCCCTAATGTCAAAATTTATGCCAAAACATCCGTTGGGGATTAAGTCCGGTTCACCTTTGGAGAAACTTGCTACTATGAAGAGCGATAAGGTGGACTCTACTGCCAAATGGCACCAAAACCCATTCCTTTCATTGCTGAGACCCATTCTTGCTAAGGGGGTTGTTTACCCAAGTTCCTTTTGTGAAGCATACAACCGAATATATGAGGACTGCTCAGTATGATGTAGAAAACGACGATTTTGGCAGCCGAATCTATACTCCTTGACCAAAAGGATACCAAGGCTGCCAAAGGGGTGGCAAAGACTATGGCAGCCGAAGCTTATTCCTTAGCTGAGAAGATTAAGAGGTTGGAGTTTCAGCTCGTCGCTTTAAAAGGGTCTAATATCTTTACCCCCACTTCTCTGCAGCTTAAGACCACTCGTCAAAAGATCGTTGATTTGAAGACTAGGCTTGACGCAATCCAAGTTTAGTATGAAAGTTTAGAGAAGGAGATTGGATGTTACATACCTCAGATTAAAGATCTTAAGCGCGCCATTTCTGAGTTTCATTCTGTTGCTTATGCAAAGGATGAAGAGTTGATTGCTGCTTATAATCAAGTGATCCATTTTAAGAATATCGTCGATAGTCTTGAGACCCAAATGTTGGAACTCCAAGGTGCATTGAAGAATAACGAAAGTCTGAAAAAAGAAGTGGATGAGTTACAGCGCATCCGTGTTGTCCTACTTGAGGAGAACGAGCAGCTGAAGGGTGAGAAGGTTGGGCTCAAGGCTTCTCTTGTTCAGAATTAAGCCGATATCTACAAGCTAGGTTACGTAGATCATCTATTTGGTAAGCATTCTGACTTTGAGTTTGTTGGGAAAGACTTCAAGACTTTCTCTATTTCTCTGGAAGACATGCTTGCCTTTACTTTTGAGGTTTCCATTGGTGAAGTAGTCAAAAAAGTTGGTGTCTAGGCTGGGGCAGTCAGGGGTGAAGCGCCAGATGATGTCGCTGCTAAGAGCGTCGCGGCTGCTGAAGGTGTGGCATCCGAGTAGTCGTGGGATGTCCAAGCTGCTGAAAAGTAGTCTTCTAGGTAGCCTTTAAGATTTTCTTTGTCTTCCTTGTTGCTTTTTGCTTTGCTTGAACTCTTTCGGCCTTTGCTAATTGTTTACCAATTTTGCTAGAAAATTTAATAAACTTGCTTCATTGGCTTTTCTTTATCTTCACTTCTTTTGATTATGCCCAACCTTTGACCTTTAAGCCAGCGGCAGACGTGCTACTTTTCTATAAGCAGACAGGCCCGTGTAGCCTATGTAGTCGTGGGTGTTGGTGTAGAACTTTTGCAAAGTTGTTAGCCGTATGGTCAACAACCAGACGCCTTACTTACAGAACCAGACGAGTCCGCGTGACCACTTGGCTGTTAACCTTGGCTTTCTTTAATCATTTGAGCTGTGTGGCCTACATCACAACATACTAAGGATTTTTGGGTTATGAAATTCGCTAACCTTTCGTATCAAAAGTACGCGGTTGTATGGAATTTCGTAAGCAAAGGTCCAGGATAACTCCTTGCTTTTTATGTAACCAATTCCGTGGGTTGCGTAGCAAGTATCACAACACTTTAGAAATTAATGTAAATCTTAAACGATCATTATGCGTTTTGGAAGAGGCGAAGCCTATCGACTGTGTAATGTGCCTCATCCATCTCTGAGGCTTGGTTCCCCACGGATTAGGCCAAAAGACCCAAAATCCTTCCGTTAACTAAGCCTTGAAAAAGACCATTATGGCTACTTCTAGGAATCTTGGCGCAAGCCATCGTACACCTAGTTACACTAGGACAACCTTACTCATCCACGTCTGGATATTCGGAGTGTAAGTTTATCCTTCTGCATTAGAGAGCAAACCCATAGGGGTGTCAGAGAATTGGTTTACCTTCTCATATTAGAGAGCATGGTTGGTCCCTAAGGGGGTGTAATTTCTGTTATAAGTCCCTAAGAAATGTGCAGTCTTCTTTTGAAGTGTAGAAGTGATTAGTCGTTGTAAGCATGTAGTTGAGCCAAGTTGTAAATTAATTCTGAATTCCTCATTAAAAAATGAGTGAAACGAACGAAAACTTAGCTGTGAGGTAGGAACTGCGTAACAACTAGATAATCCTCGACTTTGCAAAGTGGTGTCTGTCGAGTTGCTTGAGTCTTCAGGCTTTGATGTAGCGAGAGGTCACACATGGTACTTCCTCATATTGTAAGCATTCTACTGCTTTTCAATCTCTTTATCGTTCATGGTGGTAAGGGTGTAACCACCCTTGCCGCCTACTCTGCTGATCTTGTACAGACCTTCCCAAATGTGATCTATCTTTTTGGAGCCTACTCTGCGTGTAGTGATGAAGGATTTTCTTAGGATTAGATCTTCGAGCTAGAACTACTGGATCTTGGTCTTTTCGTTATAGCTAGAGATAAGCTGCTGCTAATAGGCTACGATGAAGGTGATGACATTCTCGCATTTCTCCTCTGCCAGATCTAGATTTGTGGCCATCTTCTTTACATTATGCTCGATGCTTGGCAATAGAGTGTTGATGCTTGGCATGATGACATTAGAATGAATGATTGCTTCTGAACCAAATGCCAAAGAGAAATGAGTCTAACCAGTTTCTCGTCATTTGGTTGTGTGATACGCCCATAGATATCCAGAGAGTTCGTCTAGCCATTTTCCCTTCTTGTCAAAGAGGGATTTCTTGAGGCAGTCGAGAATCGTCTTGTTGGATGCTTCAGCCTGCTTGTTGCCTTGGGGATACCTCGACATGGATATTTACTGCCTGATGCCATATTTCTAGAAGAACTTCGCCAAATCTTTGTCTACGAATTATGAGTCATTGTCCGTGACGATGGATTGAAGGATGCCAAATCAGCAAATGATGTTCCGTCATATGAAGCGCTCTATGTCCATCTGTGTTATGGTTGTCATGGGCTCTGCTTCCACCCACTTAGTAAAATAGTTGGTCGCCACGATCATCATGTCTTTCCCCCCAGTAGCGGACGACATTGGCCCTACCAAGTCGATTGCCTACTGCATGAACGGTCAATGACTCGTCTGCTGGTGTAATTCATTCGCAAACAATGCTGTTACCGGCTTATAGCTTTGGCAGCTATCGCACTTTGTACTAATTCCTTAGCATCTTGATGCATAATAGGCCAATAGTAGCTTACGTTAAGAGCCTTCTGTGCTAAGGATTGGCCTCCGGAGTGATTTCCACAGACACATTCGTGGACTGAACTTAGAACTTTTAGGTCATCGAGATACGCTACACAACGGAGATGTGGTCTAGTGTATGATATTCGGACAAGAATGTCATTCCACATGTAGTAGCGTGTTGCCTTCGTTTGGAGCTTTATAGACTTTAACCTTTCCATGGGGAATGTGATATTGACCAGGTAGTCTATAATGGAATCTTGCCAGTTTGGAGTTGTACTAACCTGTGACACCTCGGCTGCTGGCTCCGCCTCTATGCTTGGCTTATCTAAATACCCTATCGGAATAAAGCGTTTGAGTTGGTGGTCGAGGAGGAAGCCTAGGCCAGCTAGCGCATCCGCGTGGGCGTTGTCTGCCCACGGAACTTGAGTGATAGTGTAAGTTTGAAATGCCTCAAGTTGCTTTCATACCTTCTCTAGGTATTGCACCATCTTCAGATGTTTTCTTGTGTACTCCCCAGTAGTCTGGCTGGTGATTAGCTGGGAATCAAAATGGATCGTAAGCTTTTTTTACTACCAAGTCTCTTGCCATTCGAAGGCTTACTAGTAGGGCTTCGTACTCTACTTTGTTATTGAATGCTTTGAAGCCTAAAGTGATCGCCTACTCGAGCATCGAACCGTCGGTGACCTGTCCCAAGTTATTATATACATATTTATCCCCGAGTATGTAAAGTGATAATAATGCCCTCAAGGCTTAGTGACATGGATGTACGTATATAGTTTTAAAATTTTTTTTTTTGATGTAATTAAATTGTACACGTCATCACAAGCGTGTTGACGCAAGTTAGAGTCGAATCGGGTTCGTAACGGAAATGTTACGAATGAATAAGTGGAATTGGGGTTGGTTTTATTTCCATTTGGACTCAATTTCTTAAGCCCTAAATTCTATAGCCCAATTAGGGCCTGAGATTTGTTCTTCTTTTGGCCAACCCATGACCACACACACACGCGTGCAACCCTCATCTCTCATTCCTTCTCGAACTCTCTTTCTCGTCCGTATAACCCGAGCCCACCAATCTTCAAACACCATCAAAACCTCACAGATCGAACTTCTAAGGACCATATTCGAGTTCCTTGCAAGCCTGCGAGCCTAACTGATGCCAAAATTATCTTAACACACAAATTTAACCCTCTTTTATCAATTGTAGTAAAGAATGTAAGTAAGGATCATTCTGGACCGGGGATTAGGAGGGCTTGCTAATAACCTCTAAACTGACTCAAAAACATAAAACTAAACTTAAAAATACTTAACAAGACTCACAAGACTCAAAGCAAACTTAAAATACTCAAAACAGCTTAAAACAACTAAATAAACTTAAACTAGACACTAGGAATGACTTTGGACGAAAATTGACTTTTACTTGAATCAAAACATTTAAAAACACAAATTAAAATAGATTCTAACTAATTAGACACAGTAAAATAAAGGGGGATTGAGTTTTGGACGAAGTTGAAACAAACAAACAAGTATGAAAAACTAGACAGATTGTAAAACAAATTTGAGAAATAAGATGATGGATGGGATAGCTAGAGGCTTTTTCTCCACACATGACATGTATGCAAATAACTCAATTTCTAGTTACTACTTCATTGAATTATGAACGACAATACTCCAAATTAACCGTGACATCACTAGTTAACTCTCAGATTTTCCTTGTTTTATTGGACTGGATGACATCATTCAACAACCCAAAACATTCTTCTAAAGTTCCCTACATGACATCATAATAGAGATACAATAAAAGATCATTACGTTTAATGAAAATCATAAGCAATGACAAAGCACTTGCAACTATGATATCATGTCACTCATGCTAGGAATTGAACTTAACGCGATCGTTTATAAGCGACCTTCACTACATGTGAATATAAGTTTGTAACGATTATGTGAAACTTTCTTATATTCTAGCATCGGATTTATACATGCCTATTAAGTGTCGACCCTTAATCAACAAATACAAATAAGTTATCAATCAAATAGTTAAGCCAATTGCATTTACGATTCAAGAGTTCATAACTGGAATTTATCAAATCATATTACACACATAATCATGGCTTTGAAATCACCCCTAGCCAAGAGGGGTTTAGCCACTCATATTCACAGCAAAACAAAAGAAAATGAATTTAAACATTGGAAACAAAAGAAAGAAAACACATAAACGCTCCAACGATCCAAGTTGGATAGCAAGCACGTCCAAGCACTTTCCTTCCCTTCCTTTGCTATGGCACAATGTGTTAGTGAGTGTTTGAAGGTTTGTTTGTATGGAGGAATGGCTGAATGTGTTTAGGTTGGATGGAAATCACGGCAAGGAAAGGGAAATGAAGGTGCATGGAATTGTGTTTTTGTTATAGGAATGTGTAGAATGGTTAAGAAGAAAAGACTCTGCCTTGCAGCAGAATGTGTCTTCCTCCCTTCTCCCTAAATTGTCCCCCTGAATGTGTCTTTGGATGGATATATTTATAGGCTAGGGAGAGGATGTAGTGGGTGGTGGTAATGAGTGGATGTAGTGGTAGGTGAATGTGTTGGATGGTTGAAATGAGTGGATGTGTTGGGTGAAATGAGTGGATGTAGTGGTAGGTGAATGGATGTGTTGGGTGAAATGAGTGGATGTAGTGGTAGGTGAATGTGTTGGGTGAAATGAGTGTGCTAAAATGGTTATTTATAGGGAGAGGATGATGTACAAACTTCAAATTTCGTCCATTCCTTTTGCTCCAAGCATATGTAATCCATTCCATGCCCAAAAAAGCTCCAAAATGCTTCAAAATGCACTTCTTTGCCACATTAACACTTTGGATCTACTAACACACGAAAATAGCTTAAAATACTAAAATAACTACGAACTAACAGCATAAATGACAAGAAACAAGCTAACTAAGTCGCATAAATATGCTCCTATCACTAACCATACCCTTTGTTCAAAGAAAGGACGTCGGAATCGTGAAGAACCATAAGGTCCGGTGAGGTACTATGTTACTCTGATGTGATCGTGGACATTTCACGAGATTTTAAAGCTAAAAAATTGTCCTAATCAACTCTATAAGGATCCTAGGCTAGTTTTGGAGTGGTTCGATCGTTGGTATACTTGGGTTTGTCGAGTTCTAAGTTTGGCTGGTTGTGTTGAGCTATTTTCCAACTAGTTCCGGAAGGTTTTAGGTCCCCAAATAGGTAAGATTATGTTCTCCTTGTTGAGAGCTTCAAATCTATATAAGATTTGTGAAAGTTGGTTGAAAAACGAAGTAGAAACTAAGGTTTTAAGATTTTCCATAATCTGGCATTGCAGACGGTGGCCAGCGACGGCTTTGGCGAAACCATCAGAGAAGACGAGAGTATTCCGTCAACTTTGACGGAATATACTGACGATGTCAGGTAACTCCGTTAGTTTTTAAATGGAATATTCTAATATTTAACGAAATATTCCCTAACGCCGTTAGGGATTCTGTTAGTGTGCCAGGCACGTGCCTGCGTGTGGCCAGCGCGTGAGATATCAGAATTTTTTTCTAAAAATATGGGGATGCTCGTGGTGTTGAGTAGGTCATGATGGTATATTCAAACACCCCAATTGAGCAGCGTCTGAGAAGTTATTACATGGTTTTAGTTATGTGCTTAAAATTAACGTTAAATTAGTTGTTTCGCATATAGGTGAGATGTTTCCAGATGACGAGAGTAGCTAGGCGAGACTCAATGGTTATGACCCTGCTACATACCAGTGAGTGGGCTTTCGGTTTTCTATATATATGTATAAATGTTTTCCATTTTCCTAGAAATTATTTTAAATGGATTTACGTTTTTAAATGCCATGTCAATTGCATTACATTTTAGTATATGCATTAGTATAGATATGCATATTATTGCATGATGCTGCGGATGCCCATTTAAGCTTCTAGTGAGTGCATATTGATGATAATGATTACAGTGTGTATGGTTAATGTTTAGCTACATTTAGTGCTCATTATCCTGCACCCTAGTGTTAGTGTTCCACCCGAGGCCAAGTCCTAGCCTTCACGTGACCGTTCACCTCCCGCACCACACGTTCACCTTGGATCCAAGGCAGGTGCCAGCCTGTCGTATAGACCACATTAGATGGTTCTGACTCGTAGGTGACTTGTGATACTTCGTACAGCCTTCACGTGATCGTACCACTTTAGTGTATTTATTTACACCCAACCTGTTGTACATACCATATTAGGTGGTTCCGACTCGTGTGCAGGAATTGGTAGATGAGCTATAGGCTCAGCTGTACAGGTCACGTTAGGTGATTCCGGCTGACATATCAGTTTACATTGATTTATTTCACCTGGCTTACTCATTTCATTGCTGAGATACTTGACATGGCATATACTTGGTTTACACTACTTTCGAGCATGATTTCTACATACATATGTATTACTATTTTTTGGGAAATTATACGGGTTTTACGACGAGAGGTTATTATTTTTGGAAAGAGAAATGGTTTGAAAAAGCTTTGTTTTTGCCCACTCACGTTTTTTTGTTTTGTGCCCCTCTAGGTTCTAGTTAGACGTTCGTGTTGGTGGCTTACGAGGACTCTACGACGGTTTTAACAGACTTCAATTAATGTAGGAATTTCTTTCATGTCTTGTATAATTAATACTTAGCCTGATGGACTGCATCTAGGTTACCTATGCTCTGAATATGTGTATCTACACTTTAAGTACCTCCACTCGTACTTACATATATTTATCTAGTGTAAGTTAGCTAGTTGGATTTTATTTACTCACATTTTCATATCACTATCATTTTCGCTCTGTGCTCATGGCTACATCACCCTCACGTGATGGCCAACATGCCTCGATTCCAGTTAGGGTGTGTTAACGCTTGTTCCCGAACTCTTGTAGTTGGATACGCCGTCGACATGCAAATGCCAGAAGTCTCTATCAGGTGGAGCAGGCACGGCTAGGGCATGCTCGGTTGCCTCCGGGTCGTCGTTGGGCCGCTCTATTATGTCGCCTAGGCTAGGAGTGAATTCTGCAATGAAGTCCACGAAAGCTTAGGCCTTTATCGCCGTACGGGATCGAAAAACCAAGCTATATTGGCCAAGTTCTAACGCCCATTTCATTACTCGTTGAGAAGCGTCCGAACCATGTAAGATTAATTGTAGAGGCTACTGAGTCATGACAATGACTGTATGAGCTTGAAAAAATGGTATGAGCTTCCGAACTGCAACAATTAGCATCAAAATTAATTTCTCAATCTTCGAATATCTAGTTTTCGCATCGAGAAGAGCTTTAGAAGTGTAGAATATCAACAGTTGGGCCCCTAGTTCTTCTCTTATGAGGGCAGGGCTCATTGCTACTTTCGAGACTACCAAGTAAATGTATAAGTCCTCGACTGCTTCGAACTTGAATAATAAGTGAGGTGATGTGTGATACTTCTTTAGGTCTTGGAAAGCTCTTTCACTCTCATCATCCCATTTGTCTCGTTATGCCTTCTTCATAACCTTGAAAAAAGGCTTGCATTGATCGGTAAACTGTGAGAAAAAGCGGTTGAGCGTGGCTGCTCATCCAGTTAAGCTTTGTATCTCCTTCAAGGAAGTTGGAGATTTCATCTCTAGGATTGCTTGGATCTGCTTAGAATGTGCTTCGATTCCTCGTTGGGTTTATGCATGGCTATTTAGTTGTAGTCGGAGTATGCATCCAAGAAACTGAGCAGTTGGTTCCCCAAAAGTTGAATCTACTAGTAGATCGATTTGGGGAACTAGATAATGATCTTTTGGGTATGCCTTGTTATAATCGGTGTAGTCTATGCAAACCCTTCATATACCTTTGTCTTCTTTCATTACTAGCATGACGTTGGCAAGCCATGTTGAGTGTGCTACATTTTCTATGAATCTGACCTTCAATAGCTTGTCTATTTTCGCTTCAATGATCACCACTCGTTCGGGTGCAAAATGTCTTCTTTTTTGGATTACCGTTTGGAAACGGAATCGATGTGCAACTTGTGGCAAGTTATCTTGAGGTTGATGCTGGGCATGTCAGAAGGTGACCATGCGAAGACGTCACGATTTTTCCTATGAAAAATCGTGAGTTCCTTATTTTCCTTCGGGCTCAAACATGAGTCGATTCTACCAGTCGTCTCCGGCTGCTGGGAATCAAGAATGATGTGTTCGGCATCCTCTTTAGGTTTCTATCTCGTTTCGTCTACTGACAGTTGATTTGGACACCTTCTTTTTTATCCGTCTGCTGTGCTTGCTATTTGGTAGCTTCGTCGTCTATTTAGACCTCGGTAGCCTTTATAGGGGTAAAGGTCTTCTTTCTTAAGTTCTTTAGTACTTGCACAGCGCATCATCGGGATGCGACCTGGTCAAACTTGATTTCTCCGACTTCTCATTCTAGGATGTGAAATCAAATTTTTTGATACTTGACAGAGGTTACTCTGTCCATCTTTATCAGCCAAGGTCGCCCTAGAATCCCATTATAGAGAGATGGGTTACTTACTATTGTGAACATCTTCTTTGAGACAATTGGTAGTGTTATCACGTCAAATGTGGTGTTGTCGATGGCAGTCGAGGTGTGTTCATTGAATTCGGTGAGTACCTCTGTTCGGGTTTTGATTGTGTTTTCCAGAATCTTCTAAATTATTGAGAGTTGAAGTAGGTTGACAGCACTTCCATTGTCAACCATCATCGTGTCGACTATGGCATGGGCCAGTTGGACAGATACTACTAATGCATCGTTGTGTGGCAAATTGATGCCATCAACGCCATGCTTGATGAAGTCAACGATGGGTCCAAGTTGGGTGTTGACTACCTAGACTTGTAAGACTAGTAGAGCCTGCTGGATCTTCCTCTTCTTAGAACTGTTGGTGGCCCCCAAGTGCTTGGATTCGATGAAGATACCATTAATCTGAATCGTCTTAGTTAGCGGCTCTTCGTCGGCATCTGCGTTTCTTCTAGGATGTACAGTTGGCTTGTCCAAGTATCTGTCGACCTTGTCTTCTTTCACGAGCTTCTCTAGGTAGTTCTTCCAAGTGTAATAGTCATCAGTTGTGTAACCGGGACCTCGATGGAATGCGCAATACTTGGTGTGGTCTAACTTATAAGTATCTCCATTTGATTGTTTCAGCAGCTTGAACCATGGTTTTCTCTTGATGTCACAAAGGATCTGGTGGATCGGGATCGAGAACATAGAGTAGTTCTTGGGCGTCAGGCCTTCTTTTGTGGATCAGGATCGAGCACTTAAAGTTGTTCCGATAAAAGACCATTGTGCTTGGGTAATGCTTCAAATGTCTCTTCGGATCTTCAAGAATGTGGCATGTTGAACTTGCGTGGAGGCTCTGTTTGCTCGATCTCGTCCATGAAGGGTGACTTACTCATGTTGGTCATGTCCTATTGTAACACACATCGGTGACCTAGTTGCGTTGAAAATCGAGCAATCGTTTTGTCAAGAGTCTCTCTACTTTTTCCTGAATTTTCCTTTGTTAGGGGTAGCGGAACTTTCGGCTGCCCCCGGTCATGTTCTGTTGGTTTAGGTTGCTATTTTATGTGTTCAGCTCGTCTATGCCACAACTACGATGCATGTGGTACGTTCCCAGTAGGCGAGCGAATTTTTCACAGGCTGCCGGTTGAACTTAAGCCGAATTAAGTGACTGTTTCTCTCCATTCCTCGTGCTGCTTACTCCGATGTGAGGTAGATGATGCTCTTTGCGGGTCTAGCCACCAATGAACACTTCGCCTGGATGATTGCTCATGTTGATTATCGAAGAATGGTCCTAACCACGAGTGTATGCTCGTCCGTGGGCCTAACCGAGAGTGAACGTTGCTCTACACGCTAAGACGAGAGTATACACTATCTCGGGGCCTAGACGCTGCTGGAGAGGTTCTTCGTCTGCCTTTGTCCTACTTTGGGACAACTCATCTTCGGTATGTTTCATCTTGGTACGCTGCAAGAGCTAATTCACCAAGGTCGTCTGTTGTGCGAGGGCCCTTGTCAACTCTACGACTTGTCGAGACAAGTGTTGTTCTCCATTCGGGTTAGAAGAGCTTGAACGGTATGCCTCTCCTTGAGTAGTGGAAGTGTAATGGACTTTGGGCACGAGATTTTGAGCTTCAATGATCTAAATCTGCGTAAAAACACCAAAAAAAGGGGTCAGAAACATCGAAAAACAGTCTGAAACATCGAAAAGTGGTTCGAAATAGCAAAATATAAGCTTGTATGGGCACTAGGAATCACGAATCTGGGTCATGGGCGTGCGGGCTCGGATCCAGGTCAACTTGACCTGCGTTGACTGCGCTAAGGCCGGCCTACTTGGCTCTCTAATTAGGTGCTGCTGGATTGGGCTCTGTAACCTGATCCACGTGGCTGCAAGTTGGGACAGCATGTTGGGCCTGCATTGAATTAGGTTTTTTGAGGACTTGCATTGGGCTTGCACGGCTGAGGTTGCACGCTGGGGTTTGGACCCTTTGCCATCGCCTGTTGCATCTTGGACTGGCGCAATTTGGGCTTCTAAATGTGCACTGGGGCTTTGCTGCGCCGAAGGCCGGCTTTGGCTTAGCCGCGTCTCGTGACTTGAACTGCATCATGGATCTCCGTGGGCCTCATGGTCCTGGGCTTCTGATTGGGCAGCAAGGGCTGCATGGATAGAAATGGCTTAGGAGGCCTGTTGCTACAAACTGCCTCGATGTGGACCGTTGTTGGCAGCGATGGTGGCTGCCATTCCTCCATTCATCGGTCCTCCGTGGGTGAAAATTAGTAGAGAGTACCATTCGTCGTGGTTCCAAAATTATTCGCGACCATATTTCTTCCAAGGGCTATTTCAAAGAATTTATAAATAAATAAAAATTCTAAGAATAGGAACGTGTGGGAAAATCTACAAATAAATGAAAAATTAGAAATGTTGAATGCGAGAGTCTTTTTCGAGCATTGGAATCAAACTCTCAATGAAAGCACAAATTTGTGGATGAAAATTTCCGCCTTCTTCTTCTTTGACGAAAATACACCTGCAAAACAATACACCTAAGATCAAGGTCAATAGCCTCACGCGCTCACAATGAATGGGGGAGGCTTTGGCCAAAAAATCACTGATGCCAAAGTTAGAATTTGAAAGAGAAAGTGTTTAGAGAATTTTAGGGAAAAAATGAACTTAGGTTTTTGAAGAAATATGGGGCTATATATAGGGGTGTGGCCGGCCCTATTTGGAAAAATGGGGACTGGCCACTTATGGTGGAATTCTTGCTCTAATTGCAAGATATTATGTCAAATAATATCTTGCAATTAATTTGGTAATTAATCCCAATTTAAAAGAATAATTGGAAGTTATCTTATGGGTGAGGATTTGATGAGGAGTGATGAGAGGGTTTCGAATAAATACCATTTTGATCACATTTGACCTTGATTGAGCCGTTATTGTCTGTTGCATGCGAGTGGGAATCCCGGTGTGCCTCAAGGGTAATTTTGTCTTTTTAACCCCAAAAGTCCACATGTCGCTTCCATAATTTTCTTGATTATTTTTGGCTCCACAGAGATGACATTTACATAGTGATTTATAATATGAACGTTCCGATCATAAGTACGAAATTCTGTAAATAGACCTTAAAGTATTTTGAGAATGAACTTCTCCCTAACCTTAAGGAGCCAAGCTCTTCTCTTTTTTAAATAAATTAGATTGTTTTTTTTTCTATATGTAAATATCACTATACCCTTAAAATCGACGGAAAAGAAAACATAATTAATGGAAGGATCACTCATGCAACTCAGACTTAAATTGGAAGAAGGGAAAAACTAATGTGAGAGTTGAGGGACGAAAGCTAAATATGGAAAAAAGTTCAGGACCCATGTAAAATTATAACAAATGTTTACTGTATTTTGCGGTAATGCCTTGATTTGAAATTTGAATCCAACGGCAAACTAATTATTTTGCGATGTCTACTTTTCATTTTTCGTCTTCTGTCAATTCTTATACTAGCAAAAGGGGTTTATGAACTTGGAATATTGTATGGAGGTTAGTTTCTATAATAGAACATTCGAACCACCATTGCAGTGATAAAATGCATGGCATAGGACATGCAGGTCCGCGTGTTTTATTATATAAATTAACGGGGGTAGCCGAAGAGGTTGCATTGCATTCATGCGTTGTTATCAATAATGATTTGATATTTTGCTATATGATTTCATGGCACCTAATTCAATATTGTCAATTTACCGTGGTAAGGTTATGTCCCTTCTGAGTTGTTGAAGCTCATCCCTCTATTGTTATGCAGGTTTACGAACTAGACATTCAAAAGGGTAGACATGATGAGATCAAATTAGATTAGAGTAGAGAAAGTTTATTCATTTATTTACTGTAGGTTGTAAAGAATTCTTGATAGTGTAAGAATCATGAATTATTTTTATAAGAAGGAATTTATTTTCTAATCCGTTTCAATTTCCTTTTAATTATTTAGTTTTAACTCACGTTTCGGATTCGGGTTTGAATTTTTATTACCTACCCGGGTTCGGGGTGTGATAATAATATTGTTTGTTAAAAAAAATCATTTGACAACTAATTTAATCACATTATTAAAAAACTGTACAAAATAATTAATTATTAAATATTACTGTTAAAATGAAGAAAATACCCCTACCACATTTGATGTATTATTTTGAGTTACGTTTGAAGTTTTTTTATATAGATAAACTCAAAATTTGGTTACGTTTTCCGATTATTCTCTATTCTATCATGTTAACGTTATTGTTATCCAAAAGGCAGTGGATTTATGGGTCTATCATTGAACCGTCTTTATTGTTTCAATGGTAGCTTGGAAAATTATTATTATTATTATTTGGAAAATTATTATTTATATTATATTCTCTTACCCAAGTTCACTGATTTCCATATGACAATTATAAATTTGGGTAAATATCAGTTTACTACCCTCATATTTCGTGGTTTTCAACATTTAGTACATCAAGTTTTTTTCGTCTCAGAGTCATACTTAAAGAGTTAATTTTAGGACAGTCTCATACATCCGTTAGTCAAACTGTTAAGTCTGATGTTAACTGATGATGTGGCGCTTATGTGGACAATGATTGGGCACCACGTGTCATTAAGGGGTCCAGTTGGATTTTTTTTTTTGGAGAAGGGGTTCAAAAAAAAAAAAACATGTCTTCTACCTCCTTCATCCCCCCGCCACAACCCCTCCTTGCCTTCTTCCTTTTGCAACCCGCACCCTCTCCCCCAACTTTCCTTCACAATTTCTTCCCCCATTCCCTTTTCCCTCTCTAAAATCCCTCTCTGCAACCTGCAATCTGCCATCTCCTCTTCACAATCCCTAAACCAAATTCTTCACATCCATTTCTAATCGCCAAACAAAAACACCCAAACAATCCTTCACAATCTTCTCTCCGATCTCATAATTTTCTGCTCAAATTCTCGTCGGTTTCGACTCCGATTCTTAATCCCTGTTCGTCTCAGAGATTATTAGCCATGGAGGACCTCGGCTGCTTGGATTTGGGCTGCATCTCCTTGTCAGACAAGCACCACACTAACGACACCGTTCTTGACTAGGACAACAAAGAAAACGTCGTCGCCGAGCAGTTATCCGCCAGCCCCAAGATCGGCAAGGTATAATTCTTCTAACTTCCCATTCGGATTCGAGACTTCATTACCGCCTTAGATTTGCTCCATTTTCTTGGATCCGATTCTTTGTTTCTGGTCACTGAATTCACCATTTTGGTTTAGAATTGAATTTTTTTAGGGATTTGAAACCCTAGAATCTTTAGCATGTAAGACTTGTGTTCGACTTTGATTTGGTACTTTAATTACTGGTTGCTACTGATCCAGAACCCTAAACCCTTGTCGTTTTTTTCTTCATTGTTGGGATTGAAGCCAATTGAATTTCCAAAAGCCCTAGAAATTGCTGTTTGTTTGAATTTGAGTGAATTCAAAATTTGACCCTAACCAATGTTATCTTTGGTTTCAGACAAGGATTTTAGAGAGAGAGAGGGGGGAATAAGGGAAGAAATTGTGAAGGAAGCAGGAAAGAAGGGAGAGTGGTGCAGGTTGTAGAAGAGAGAAGGGAATGAAGGGGTGCGGGTTGCAGAAGAGAGAAGGGAGGGAGATGGTGCGGGGGGATGAGGGAGGTAGAAGACGAAGGAGAGGACGAACAAAGGAGAAGATCTTGGGGGAGGTAGAAGACAAAGGCTTCTACGAAGGAGAAGATCTTGGTGGGAGGTAGAAGACGAAGGAGAGGACGAACGAGGATGCGGGGGGTTGGGGGATCTCCGTTAGTACATCAAAGTTTTTGTTTTTGTTTTTTTGAACCCCTTCTCCAAAAAAAAAAAAAAAATCCACTTGGACCCTTAATGACACGTGGCGCCTAGTCATTGTCCATATAGACGCCATATCATTAGTTAACGGCAGACTTAACAATTTGACTAACGGATGTATGAGACTGTCCAAAAATTAATACTTTAGGTATGACTCTGGGACGAAAAAAACTTGATGTACTAAATATTGAAAATCACGAAACATGAGGATAGTAAACTGATATTTACCCTATAAATTTATTCTACGGTTTATGACCACTTTAAAAGCCTTCAATTTTGCGACATCGTTTGATTTTAATGGAAATTGAAATTTTATGACTTTGACAATTTATTATTTCTTTCTTATAAATGTCTTTCTTTATTTCACATAAGGTTCATTGTAGATTTAAGCACATCTAAAAGTTAAAAATGATCGTGGTTTGATTCTCACAAAGGATGCCAAAATTTTTTGTTCAAAAAGAACGAATGATAAGAAATTAAAAATAAACCATTTTTTTAATTTTTTTTTTTTGTTGTCAAATGATAGATTTTGTTAGATTAAATGTTAGATTAGTTACTGACGTGGTTCGAATCCACACCGCCATGCAAGAACTTAACACATTTCCATCACTGTGGTATAGTCCGTCCGACTACACCCACCATCCATCACCCAATGAGAAGAATAAAATAAAAATAAAATAAAAATAAAATAAAATATTTTACTTTGTCCACCTTACAAGTCATTCGTACGGAGAGGTTTATGTGGAGTGCCAGGCCACCAACTAATTAATTTAAGGATCAAATTAACAAAAATACCCTCATTTAATAAACAATAAGCCAAATGATTTAACAAAAATTAAGAATATTTTTGTCATTTTAATCTTATTTAATGGAGATTCTTCGTAGAATAACCAAAATAATTGATGTTGGACAACCTTAGGGACTAATTCTATTGATTTCAGATCTCAAGGAGCAAAGTGAAGAGTTATGCAAATCTCATGGATCATTTTGGTTAAAAAGCTAATATTAATCTTCTTGCATGTAGTCTAATATCCTAACGGATAGGGTACTAGGTTTGTACTCATGCGTCTTGTGTTCAAAACTCTTTCTCCTAAATTATTGTACTAATTTCGAACTCTCTAGTCTCCACCTTATCCAAATAATAGCAAATTTATTTTTTATAAAAAATAATACTAGTATTAATCTTCTTCTTTTATTATTATTTTTAATTCCATACAGAAAGCGGACAACATGTGGAGCCTAAGCATATAGACAAGATGTAGGATTTTCTTTAGATTCTTGTAACAATGTGCTTTTTACCTTTTTGGTGGAATATTGTCTTGGTAGATAAGACGTTTCTATTTGATCAGTGTTTTGGGGTCAAACCCTCTTCCCTAATTGAAAATGTATGTAATAATTACAATAAAAAAATGTTTTTCGCATTCTTATATGATAGAATTTAAAAAAAAAAAAAAGATATATAGATAACATTTTTAGTACTATGGCCAAAACTTAGAAACTCTTTATTTTTCTCTACCTGGCACTCATGTCCTAAATTGTTGAGGCCCGTTCTATAGTGAATACTGACAAACAATTATAAATTTTATGAAATCCAATACCTCTTTCCAAAATATTTATATTTACCGAGAAATAATTTGTAAACAATTTATTATTTCAAAAATATTTATTAAGAAATGATCGCTATTTTCAAAATACTTATTAAGAAACAATCATAGATGTATGTAACATTCCACATCGTCCAGGGGAGTGGATCTTGTAAGCCATATATGTATATTCTCATCTCTACTTAGCACGATGCCTTTTGGGAACTCACTGGCTTTGGGTTCCGTAGAAACTCCGAAGTTAAACGAGTTCGCGTGAGAACAATCCCAGAATGGATGACCCACTGAGAAGTTCTCGTGTGAATTCCCAAAAATAAAACCGTGAGGCGTGGTCGGAACCCAAAGCGAAAAATATTGTGCTACGGTGTAGTCGAACCCGGAATGTGATGGGAGCCTAAGGAGGGATGTGGCATGTAAATTTTGGTATGTCATTAATAAATATCGTATTATATATTGAGAAAAAAAAACACATGAAGCTGTTATTTACAACCAAAAAAAAAACAGAAAAAAAAAACAAAAAAACAAAAAATGCAAGAACAGTATTAGGAAGATAATTGGGCGTATCACCCAAGGGGAT
This sequence comes from Malus sylvestris, assembly GCF_916048215.2. Taxonomy (NCBI): domain Eukaryota; kingdom Viridiplantae; phylum Streptophyta; class Magnoliopsida; order Rosales; family Rosaceae; genus Malus; species Malus sylvestris. The sequence goes on from NC_062269.1 coordinate 9,190,578, forward strand.
TGGCTGCTGTTGCTATTCAACAACAAGGTTCCAACGTCGAGCTCTGTTGTTAGAGCCAAATTTGTTCAAATTTTTGTTATGTTTTTTTTCTTCTGATGGGAGTTCTCTCGTGGGACTCGCGCCAGATGGGGTTTGCGTCATATCATAATTCTCATGTGTCCACGTGAGGTTTCTTGCAAAACATTGACTTTATTTTTTTTTGGCTAAATCGTCAAAATGGTTCCTGAGATTTACATAACTCATCACTTTGGTATCTAAGATTCCAAATCGATAAAAGTGATCCCTGATATTGTCTACCATCCATCGTTTTGGTCATTCCGTTAAAAACTTTGTTAAGTGTCATGGAGCTCTTGGCCAGAAGTTTGGGCAATTTTCAAAGTTTCGTAACTCAATCGTTTGTTAACCAAATTCGACCCATAATATATCAAAATGAAGATAGGAAAGTTTAGAATAAGATTATGCATATTTTGAAGGCCAATGGTTGCCAGTGATGGCTGGAAAATAGCCTCAAAGTTGACTGGTCCGAGTGAAAACTTGAAAACTCGCAGGAAACTGGGTAAACTTTAAACGTTCATAACTTCTTCAATACTCAACGAAATCAAGTGATTCAAAAACTAAAATCATACTTCTTGACGAGACAAAGAGAATGGTTCCTTTTTTATGGCTAAATCGCCGTGTTTTGGCTGGAAAACGGCTCCAAAGTGGCTATCTTGGTCTTGAGTTAGCCACTTTCGAGCCGTTTTCCGGACAAACCATGGTGATCTAACAGTATAAAAAGGTACCATTCTCTTTGTCTCGTCGAGAAATATGATTTTAGTTTTTGAATCACTTGATTTTGTTGAGTATTGAAGAAGTTATGAACGTTTAAAGTTTACCTAGTTTCCGGCGAGTTTTCCATTTTTCGCTCGGACCAGTCAACTTTGAGGCTATTTTCCGGCCATCTCCAGCAACTATTGGGCTTCAAAATAGGTATTATCTTATTATACACTTTCCTATCTTCATTTGATATATTATGGGTCGAATTTGGTTAAGAAACGATTGAGTTACGAAGCCATGAAAATTGCCCAAACTTCCGGCCAAGAGCTTCGGGACATTTAATGGAGTTTTTAACGGAATGACCAAAATGATGGATGATGGACAATCTCAGGGACCACTTTTATCGATTTGGAATCTCAGGGACCAAAATGATGAGTTATGCAAATCTCAAGGACCATTTTGGCGATTTACGTTTTTTTTCTTAATAATTAAATAAAAGGGTTTTTTAATGCAAATATTAAATGAATTTGTAAGCATGTGGGATAATACCAACTCAATTTTCAATTTTTTTTATCCCACCTAGATTTTTTTTACTGTTGGAATGTACCCCATACGTTACCTTTCATCTATTTTGCCATTCAAACGTGTCACCTGTATGAATATTTTTATGAATTAACTTCATGGGGATGATTAGAATCAATATGCTTCTCAATAATATTGTCTGAGTAAATATTGCTCCAAAATTAGGGGTTTGTACAACCCCAGTTGGTCAATTCCCTTCATAAGAGTTAAAAAAATGAATATTTGAAAAATATTAAAAAGTCATTGTAAATGAAAGACTAGATTTTTGTGTAATTTCATTTCAATTCTTCAACAATCCTTAAATTAAACCCGAAAATCAACTTATCCCTTTCTCTTTATGACCTGACTCCAACGTCGCTAAAAAAAATGCCTTTTGCCTTTGCACAAATTGACTCCAGCAAGCTTAGGAAGTGAATTGGAAAAAATATCCCCCCACGTGAAGGGCGCATGACATATTTTAATAGAAACATGGATACAAAATAATGTAGATAGTAGATTTCAATAGTTAAGAGAGTTTAAGTATTAAAAGTTTAGATAGCATTAATGCACATGCTTGCAAATTCATGTGGTACTTGAACAAAATTTCTTTAAATAAAAGTTGTTGAGTGGCTTTGATTAAAAATTTATTGAAAATTTTTAATTAGTTTTTCATAAAAATTACCAAAAATAATGAAATAAAAGACAAAAAACAGTGTCAAAACTGTAGGGTTGTTCAATTGTTTTGTTCCTTCCAAGCTTCCAACACAACCACGTGCAAAAGTATAGAGACGAAAACACCATAAATAAATACGAACCTCAACCGAAGACCAAATCATTATTTAATTATCTCCAACCCCGCCACCTTTCACTCCTCAACCACCGCCGGCACATTCCATCTTCAACGCTACTTCACACGCCACGTGTCCCTCTCTGCCACCCCACCACCGGGTCCCACCTCCTTCCGTAGCTCACCAAGTCCAACTATAAGTACAAATTAAACTCCTCTCCCTCTCTCTCTCTCTTCGCCGTCGCTCACCTGCGATTTTATTTATTTATTTATTTATTTATTTAAGCGAAGCCAAAAAAAGGAAAGAAAGAAAGAATCTTGAGATAATTTCCGTGAATCCGTTACCGACAACGCTCCAGCTGCAGATCGGCTAACAGGAGCTTTCTCTGACTGATCCAGCATTGCTGACCGTCCGATCGATCTCCCTCCTCCTGATTTCCGACGTTACGAAGCAAAAAAGGTACAAATACGCTTGCATTTCACTCCTCAATTTTCTCGTTCGTGCTCCGAAATTCGCGGTTTCTGGAATTTCTGACGGAAATGGGAGGTTTTTTGCAGTGTCCATTGCGTGGATGCGTGTGAGTAATCGGAGTCGAGAATGTCGGGCCCGCTAGATCGGTTCGCCAGGCCTTGTGAGTCATCTCTCTTCCCTCTCTCTCTCTCTCTCTCTCTCTCTCTCTATAATGCTTTATCTCTCTAGATTTTTGTCGGTGCGGCTGTGTTCTTGTTGCTGTTGAATGTGTAAGGGTTTTTTGTGTGGTCTTGAGGGGACTGTGATTTTGGATGGGTTTAGTTTTGTTTGCTGAATTTAGGGTTTCTGTTTGGTTGCTGAGAAAATTCAGCGGAAATGAAAAGGAAATCTGAAGAAAGTTTGAATTTTGACTTTCTTTTTCCTCTCATGGTTGTGTATTAGTAAATGGGTGCTCATTTCTCAGGTCAAGACATCAAATTTTACAAATTTGTTGTATTATATTTGTTAATGTTTTCCAAAAACCCTATTCTTATACTTGTTATCAAATGGTTTTACAAATACGGGCATTTCCGGCGATTTTTTTTTATGTCAATCCTGTTGTTGTTGTGATGCAGGTTTTGAAGGGTTTTATGGTAGTGATGAGAGGAGAGAGAGGAAGTCTGATTTTGAGAATTCCGAGGATGAGCGGAGGACTAGAATTGGGACTCTGAAGAAGAAGGCGCTAAATGCATCTACCAAATTCAAACATTCTCTCAAGAAAAAGGGCAGTAGGAGAAAGAGTGATGGCCGAGTCAGCTCTGTTTCCATTGAAGACGTTCGCGATATTGAAGAGCTGCAGGCTGTTGATGCATTTCGACAAGCACTAATTTTGGATGAATTGCTCCCAGAAAAGCATGACGACTATCATATGATGTTGAGGTGCTCAGTTGTTCATCTTGCACCATTATATATAATCATGCATACGAATACTTCTGGAAGTTCATAATTTGATAGTATATTAGATTTTGACTGCAGCAAACTGTGCCTTCGAGTGATATACTAGTTTTTTGTTAAGATAAATGGACCAATGATTTAGATTGATTGGGTTTAGTTTTTGTTTTCTAGGGAATAATTGGGGAATGGTACGGTACCATGACAAAAGTAGAGGATTAAGTATCTTCAGTGGTCCTTATTCTCCTTTCTGATTCTGCTTGTTGGAACTTTAGCTTGCATGAGCTCACTCGAGTGTTATTTTCCTAATTGAAATAGGTGCTCTTTAAATGTCATTCATCAGATATAAGGTTTTGTTAAAATTCGTTTGGAGGTAATAAACTTGTAGTTTCTTGATATATGGCTAATAAGTACTGTGAGATTGGGATTCCCTGATTTAAACTCGAGAACATGTCCTGAAGATAGGGGAGCGATCATTGTAGGTACTTTTGCTTGTATCTGATCAGATAGACATATTTCTATGGTATTAGGAGTGTGGGAGAGAGAAGGGGATAACATGTGTTATAGTTATGATTTCATATCATATAGCATCATTGTAGAAAAATGTTCTTGTAAATGAATTGTACCAGAGGGCTTCTGTAATATCTGGTATTCTAATTAAGCAAATAATTTATTCTTGTGACTAGCTGGTTCTCAGTTCTTAGTCAGTGTGGATGGTTTATCAAGTAAACATCCTTCGTGGATTGTGATTCCCTTATCTTTATCTTAAATCCATGCTGCTTGCATGAGCACTTCAAGTGTAATTGGTTGCTGCCATACTTAAAAATTGTTTATGCATTCTCACATCTTTGTTTTGTTTTGTTTGATGAAGTTCTGGTAATATTGATTAATATGGTTTCCCATTTTAGACATTAACCTTTAGATGTTACTTACTTTCAGGTTTTTGAAAGCAAGGAAGTTTGATGTTGAAAAAGCCAAGCATATGTGGGCTGATATGCTTCAATGGAGAAAGGACTATAGTGCCGACACTATCATGGAGGTAACTGCGCCTGATAAAATTTGTTTGATTATGCATACTTTTTATTTCTCATTTTATTTACCATGATGTTTTTTTTCTTCAGGATTTTGAATTCAAAGAGTTGAATGAAGTTCTACAGCACTACCCTCATGGGCATCATGGTGTGGATAAGGAGGGAAGGCCCATTTACATTGAAAGATTGGGTAAAGTAGATCCCAATAAAGTAATGCAGGTTACGACTATGGATCGTTATGTGAAATACCATGTCCAGGAGTTCGAGAAAAACTTTGCAATAAAATTTCCAGCTTGCACCATTGCTGCAAAGAGGCACATAGATTCAAGCACTACAATTTTAGATGTTCAAGGCGTGGTATGTTACCTGTAATCAACCATTTCTATAATTACTTTTCATATGAAGTACAATCAGAATATCTAATTATTGTATGTTTGTTTGTTTTAATTGTTTCTAGGGATTCAAGAATTTTACAAAGTCTGCACGAGATTTAATTACGCGGTTGCAGAACATTGATAATAACAATTACCCTGAGGTATGCAATCGTATTTGTTTAGAACTTTATGTCATAGCTACTTTTTTATATGGATTGTAAAGTCAATTTTAACACCACCTTTGGACCTATTATCTATTCATAACTGGTGCAGACCCTGTGTCAAATGTTCATCATTAATGCTGGTCCTGGATTTAGGCTGCTGTGGAACACTGTGAAGACTTTTCTCGATCCTAGAACAACATCAAAGATTCATGTATGGAGAAATTACTTATTCCTTGTATCAGAACTTTTAACGTTTGGGGTTCACTGGAATGTCATGAATTTACCATATTTCTTTGTTTGATTGTACACAACATTTCAGGTTCTTGGAAACAAATATCAGAACAAATTGCTTGAGGTAATCGATGCCAGGTGAGCAGGCTGCAGTGTATCTGTCATCCGTAATGCTATATTTTTGCAATCTTAACACACATAGAAGTTCAGTATAATGTACTTGCTCCAAATGCAATTTGAATCAAGATTGTTGTTCATGTTGAATCATAGTTGAATGTGTGGTTGTCTGGCAATACAACAGTGTAACCTCTCTGTAAATATAGATACCCAAAGACATATATGTACATACATATATACATATATATATATATATATATATATATATATGCATGTATATGTACGTATGTACATCTAATTTCTATTATTATATTCTATAGTTACAGTTGTCTTTCCTATGTTAAATTTATAATTGCGCATCTCTCAATACTTACAAAGATTTTTCCAAGTATGCAGTGAGTTGCCAGAATTTCTGGGCGGTAACTGTACCTGTGCAGATCAGGGAGGTTGCCTTCGATCTGATAAGGGGCCATGGAAAAACCCTGAGATATTGAAGGTTATATCTTGCCCTCTGGATTTCCTTTCTGCTGCATATTCTTTTTACTTTTACGAGGTATATTGCCATATTGTGGTTACTGAATTGAGCTTGCTTGTGCTCTTTGTTACAGATGGTTCTAAACGGTGAAGCACGACGTGCAAGGCAAGTTGTTAAAGTTCTAAACAGTGAGGGGAAGGTTCTTGCTTATGCTAAGCCACAATATCCTATGGTAAAACTTCTATAGTTTTCAATACTGCACAATAAAAAGTGAGATTATTTTTGCATTAGTTTTTACAATTTATGAGGGGCTATCTATTGAAGCAGGTAAAGGGAAGTGATACATCCACTGCTGAGTCAGGATCTGAAGCAGAAGATATTGCGTCCCCAAAAGCTTTGAAGAATTATTCACATCTTCGATTGACTCCTGTTCGTGAAGAGGTAGGTTTAACCTTTTATTATGTAATGTTACTACTATGATTAATTGATTCATTTTTGGAGTCTTAGAAAGGAGCTTATTTTGTACAGGTAATTGATATGTCTCTTTAAGAGTTGGTGGAAGAAGTTAGGAGAGCATTCTTGTCTGCTTTGTTTGATAGAACAATCTTCTAGATGGGATAGAAGAACTAGAACTTGAGCATTGGCCTTTATACAGTTTAATTTGATATGGAACTCTTACTACAGTACGTTGGTTGTCATCTCTTCCCTCTTAGATCTTCTGCCATAATTCGGAAGGTTAAATTAACTTGCTAGTGTAAATTATAGCGTGGGTTTTCTCATGATAGCTTAATACTTGTAATAGCATTCAAAGGAGAAACTCTAATCAGCAAGAATAGCCTGTAACTTTTTACTCTCTCTATTGATGGCTATATTCATTTGTGTCATTTATGTATTCTTTAATGTGCTATAATTAATATGCAGGTTAAAGCCGTTGGCAAGGCAAACTGTGCAGGTCATTTCTCTGGTTATGATGAATATGTTCCTATGGTTGACAAAGCCGTTGATACTAATTGGAAAAAGCAAGTGGCCCTCCAGAGAACTCATTCTTCCAAAGGTCAGCAAGTCTAGCTTCGTCTTTTCTGCCAAGATATAACATTTTTTAATTTATCCTATTGTTATAGTAGCAACTCAAACTAGTCCACTATGATAAGACTTCACAGCCTCATAATAGTTGAAATTTCATTACATTAATTTACTTTTATACTGATGGTTATATCTTGTGCCGAATTTCAGATGACATACGCTATATTACTTAAATATTATTGTAGTTTCTGCCTTGTAACACTTGTTACCTATATTTGATTGAACTGTTATTTTCTTGTTTTTCTTTTAATTGTTTTGGTACTTGGCCTTATATAAAACAAGAAAGTGAAATTATCTTTCCCATTCAGGGACACTTCCAGTACCTGACACCCCGAAGAATCCAGAAGGAATCCAAGGTCGGATTTTGGTTGCACTGATGGCCTTCTTCATGACTTTCCTCACTCTCTTCCGCTCAGTGGCTTCCCAAGTAACTAGGAAGCTTCCTGATGCATTGGTCAATCACAATAAAAATATTCCGGAAAGCACTTCTGATGAAGCAAACAAGGAAGAGGGTCATCCTCCCTCACCAACAGCACCAATTACAGGGACAGATCTTCTCCCCACTGTACTGAAAAAGCTGGTGGAGCTTGAGGAGAAGGTTGGCATGCTTGAAGCTAAGCCATCCGAGATGCCTTATGAGAAAGAGGAATTGCTGAATGCTGCTGTTTGTCGGGTGGATGCCTTGGAAGCCGAGTTAATTGCTACTAAAAAGGTATAGAAGCTTTATTTGATTCGTGGTAAAGTGGGTGCCTTCAACCCGTGAAATCATATTACTGCCTTGGAAAAATTTCAACTTGTCAATACTATTGCATGAGTGCCCTACTCGATTTGTTATTTTCTTTAAATTTTTTGTGTTTGCATCTCTCCACATGACATATTTAAGGGGATTGATTGCATTTATTTTGCATCTCATTGTGCATATACGGCTATTTATGTTAAGGCACCCATGACGGCATGAGTGCTTCTTGGTTGTCACTTGACTTAGTTTCGGTAATTAAGAATGATGCATATATTGACGGTGTTTCTTATGGAGCAGGCTCTGCACGAGGCTTTAATGAGGCAAGAAGAGCTTCTGGCCTATATTGACAGGGAAGAAGACGCCAGGCTCCGGGTACGTTAACCATAAAGTCTATCTATGAAAATGCATATTCTTCTTTTTCGTTTCCGTGGGTTGGGTTCAAGAGTTTTGAGACATTTTCTTGCTCCTTGTCATCAGAAAAAGAAGTTTTTTTGCTGGTAGAGGTGGTTGCTGTTGAAGAGAGACACATATATCATCGAAATGATGCCCATTCTGTCTACTGAGAATCATACGGAACTGACCGTTGTGTTTATTTTCTTGAAAGAAGTTTGTGCAGTTTTTATTTGCTTAATCCGATAACGTTTCCGGGGAATGTTGGAAATGTTGGAAATGTTGGGAGTGAGTTAACTAACCAGAGATTTTATCATATTATGGCTTATGTGGTGCACGTTTTATCAACAATAGATAGAAAATTAAGCAAGTGGCCCTTTACCACTGATGAAAAAGAGTTGAGCCCTTACATGACAGTGTGGGTTCGAATCCGTCAGTGATTAATCTAACACCTAATCTAATAAAAGCTATCATTTGACCCAAAAAAAAATGAAAGGAAAAAAGAGAGGAGAGAAAATTAACCCCAAAAAAACCATCTTAGAAGTTTTACATCAGGCAGAAGAGATGCTAGGTCGCCCGATTGGAGGGAGAGATTTATAGGGCGTATGACCAAATAATTCTATAATTCTTGCTTATCACCAGTTTTATTTAAATGGAAAGTTTTTTTACATACTTTTTGTAGTTTCTTACACTTCGTTTTTCTTCTTTTCTAGCCATCGGATTGGATAAGTCAAACAGAATAAACGGTCAGGAATAAATAGGGATGTATAAGAGACTAAAAATGACGTGTTTTTCATTTTCTTAAATCCTCTCCCTCTCATTACGTGCTAGGTCGGTCACACGATCAAAGAGATATGTAGTTATGTAAAATCGATAGAGATATGTAGTTACGTAAACTCGGTAATAGGGAAGAACATGTGGCACATTCGAGGAGAAATGCTTTTGTCAGACCTTTTGGAAAAAAAATTTGGTTTGAGGTCTTTTGCACTGAAGGACCTTTCGAAAAAATAAATGAAATTATGACAATGTGAAAAATGATTTACTTTGAGTTGTTAGACAATGTGAAAAAAAAAATCATGCTATTATATAATTTAGTTGTAAATTATGATAACTCATCTGCTCGTTACAAAATGCATGATTCAATGCATTCAAATTAACCTAGATTACTAATTGGGTATTGACAATCCGTAAAAATCGGTATATATTACCGTTAACCTATATAAATTAATAGCCTTAATATGAAGAAAAATCTATTAAATTATGGAAATTAATAACCTATTAATTTATCACTGTATTCTTTATTTTCTTAAATATTATACATTGTATTTAGATTTTTGTTTTTAAGAACTAAAAATTCTATGTATTTGTTTAACCAAATAAAATTCATGATTTACTTATTTCTCCAAAATAAATTGCACATTGTAAAGCTAAAGCGGTGCCATGTTTACGCAAAATATAGACAAACTTTGAAAGAAAGGCACACTGCACAGTAATGTACAAAAGCTTTATAAGTTACAGTACCAAACTAGCAAACATAGAACCGAACGCATTCCACAACGCATCCGTAGGGGAGCTGACAATCGAACCACCGCCGCCACCAACAGCTAACCCTCAACGTTACTTCATCTGTTCATCCAGAGCTTCAAATCCAATAGCCGGAGCGATCACCACCCTACCAAGAGAAGGGGTTCTGCAGTCACAGTTCAAAAAACAACCATGTCAAAACACTTTTCCACGTCTGATATTTGTAGTGGCATGTTTACGCAATGGGCATCGATTTTGGTACTCTTCTTTTCAACCATCTGCACTCCAAACTGAATATTTTATACGCAAGTGAGGAGTGCAAAAGGCCATAAGTAGAGCTGGTTAAGCAGTAGAAGGGTAATAATTAGGTCACTTACAAACTTCTTCTTCTTCTTCTTCTTCTTTTTCTCAAGGTTCGCTATAAGCTCGTCCTGTCGAACAAGGGTGTCCTCAAGCGCCTGCAAAAAGCAAAACAAAAACAAAATGTACATGTTCACCTTTAGTCAGTTTTCTCTTGATATAGATTTTCCTGTTTCGGTTTCATTTTTCTTTTGGGAATGCCAACATCAACGCCAAAAGACATGAATGTCATGACGATTTACCTTCTTTGTTGATGACAGCTCTTGTTCCAAGGTGTTGACGCGGTTCAGAGCAGCATTCAACATCTCCTCTTTGTCAGGTGGCATGACTGCTGGTTTCGAGCTGAGAGCATACAGCTTCTCCTCCAGTTCGGCCATGCGCTTCATCATGTTCATGTAGTCAGCGCTGGAGATGGCAGGCGCAGGCAATGGTTGGCCTTTAACCAGCACTCCATTGTAGTAAACAGGGCTTCCATACCGGGCAGCATCAGTGAGTTTTCTTGGCATGCTTCGTGTGAATTGAATCATGGCGACAATTCCCATGATGAAGGCCATGAGTCCAGACAGTAACTGATTGGTTAGTCCATCAGGAACCTTGCGTGTATCATGCACAGGGAATCCTTCTGTAGGAAATTCATCATAATGAACTGACTTAGGCCAATTTGCATCAACAGTCTTGTCAACCATCGGTGCAAAGTTGTCATACTCATAGGCCTGATTGCCCTTGTCTGCGATTGAAACCTGCAAAATACAAAGAAAATGAGAACATCCACAGATAAATGCGACATGGTCCATGGAACAGCACCATCTGCACTACTTTTGAAAGGGGTAGCAAAAACTGAATAGAGATCTATATGATAATGAAGGTCTGCTAAGCTTACCTTTTTAAGCAGATGAGAGGGTCTTCGATACTCCACTTGAAAATGCACATCAACATCTGGAACGGTTTTTGATTTGAAGGAATCATATCTCTTCATGTGGTTGTAGCATACAAAAATCAAACAGATATTAGGCAATTGATCATTGAAAAAAATAACCAAAAAAGACAGTTTGAAGAGAGGCCATAATTACACCAAAGCTCAAAGATCTGAGTACCTTTGAGGAGGCATTCTCATCTTCAGAAATTATCTTCTCCTCAATGCCGGATAAAGATTTCCTCGGGCATTTGGCCGCACCATCATGAACCATCTGGCTCATCGAAACAACTGATTTTAATCCTTTGTTCATATTAACATAGAAGATACTACAGTCAAACAGAAACAAAACAGTAGTAAATCACCTTCATTATGTCTGGATCATTCCACGGGCCCTTATCCGAGCGCATACAACCACCCTTATCAGCACAAGTACAAGTGCCACCTAGAAACTCTGGCAGCTCACTGTTGCAGATTTTAACGAAAACACTTTATGACAGAATATGAAGCTAATACGATATTACGGTACCAAGCAAATATGTAGAGCACAATGTGAATCAGGAACGAAAACACGTTATGACAGAATATGAAGCTAATACGATGTTACGTTACCAAACAAATATGTTACAGCACAATGTGAATCAGGAATGCTAACAATATAGACTTGGAGATGTATGAAAAATTGAACCGAATTCCAAGGAAATATATCTTGCCCTAGTGGAAACTTACCTGGCATCAATTATTTCAAGCAGCTTGCTCTGGTATTTGTTTCCGAGAACCTGATGGGTAATCATCAACTCGTTTAACACCATTACCATGTCAAAATCGTAAATCAGCAGTAGGTTACGGTAAACAAAAGATGAATGCTTACATTGATTTTTGCAGTGGTCTTTGGATCAAGGAAAGATTTCACAGTGTTCCATAAGAGTCTAAATCCGGAACCAGCATTGATGATGAACATACGGTTGAGGCTCTACAATGAAGAAAGCTTTCGATCACGTCATAAAATAACAAAACTGGTTTTCTTGCTAGGCAAACCAAGAAAGCTTGTTGCACAAGAATTGAAATGACATTTACAGGATACCTCAGGATAGTTGCCACCATCAATATTCTGAAGGGTCTGGATGAGGTCCCTTGCAGATTTGTTGAAATTTTTAAGCCCCTGCACATCAATTACACGAACTCACGATTACTTCTTTTGCAATCAAAACAAGGGAAAAAGAAAAATCAAAGTATCTAGCTATGTTTACTAACCACTCCTTGGACATCAAGAATAGTGGTGCTTTGATCAATATGCTTCTTTGCTGCAATGGAACATGCAGGGAATTTACAGACAAAGGTCCTCTCAAACTCCCGAACATGGTACTTCAAGTAACGCTCCATTGTTGTCACTTGCATCAGCTTGTTAGAATCAACTTGACCAAGTCTCTCAATGTAGACAGGTCGTCCATCCTTATCAACTCCGTGATGTCCTTGGGGATAGTACTTCAAGACTTCATCAATTTCCTTGAAATCGAAGTCCTAACAAAATAATCGAAGGAGAAATTTAGGGCTTCTGGACAGTAGTCAATAAAGGCATAAGGTAAGTTAAAAAAAAGAAGCGTTAAAATACCTCCATGATGGTGTCAGCACCAAATTCCTTTCTCCACTGAAGCATATCAGTCCACATTTGCTTTGCCTTCTCAATGTCAAATTTCCTGGCCCTTAAAAATCTTTTCCACCATACAAGAAAATAGCAATTTACTCATAATCGTTAGAGAAACTGGATACCTCAAATCGTTAACGCTAGCCAAAAGATGGACTATAAGTTACCTTAGCATCATATGATGATCATCGTGTTTTGCAGGCAGTAGTTCTTCCAAGATTAGTGCTTGGCGAAATGCGTCCACTGCTTGTAGCTCCTCTGCATCAATGTTATCCTCGATTGGGACGGACATCACCCTGCTGCTTCTTCGTCCCTTCTTAGTAAAGGAATGCTTAAACTTGGTGGAGGCATTGATTGCCTTCTTCTTAAGAGTCCCAAGCCTTGTTTTCCTCTCATCCTCGGAAGTTTCTTCGTGAACTGCAGAGAATAATTGCAGACAAAGATTGAGAAAGAATGAAAATGTAGGCACAAATGTTTGATTGTTAATTATAACTTACCAGGTTTAAGGTGTCGGTCGACGGATGCAGGCATAGGGTCACACATGGTTGATATCTTGCAAGGTTGCTCTACCGCTTTGAGACAGCCAAAGGATAGGAGGGTTAAGCACTCATATATCACAACTTGCTCAAACTAGAGCCCTCGGAGGATATACCCTACACCAACAACTTTAGTTCACCCAAAAACGAAAACAAAGTTAGAACACCAAACCTTGAATTAATCTTGTTCTCATGCATTTAAAGGGTACTTATGTTCGATACAAATACTTGCATTGCCAAACTATGAATTTAGACCGCATTGTGAAAGAATCAAATGATCAGTGTTTCAGATTCACAGTTTGACAACATAAGCACCGAAAGTATTGAAATTAACGATTGAGAAATTAGAAAAGAGGAAAAACAAGAGATTAGGTGTGTAGAGAAGAGAGGGAGGTTGAGAGAACGAAGAAGAAGAAGAATACCTTTTTGGCAAGAAATGTAGGGAGGTAAGAGAGAAAGTGGTGAAGCATATATATGACCCGAATTAATCTCTAGAAGTGGAGGGCCAGACAGACAGAGAGGATGACATGACTTATTTAGTAAAGAAAGATTGACACCAATAAAAGGGAGATTTTGTTTTCATTTTTTTCCCCATTGACATGGTCGTCTCTGTGCATTGCATTGCTTGACCAGTTTTTGCTGTTTTTGGTGGCCTGCGGCTGCGAAATGCAAGCCACTCCGTTCAATATCTTTTCCTTTTCCCGCACAAGTTAACTAACTTTTCCCAACGGTCATCCTTCTTTTTCCACGCAAAACCTACTACTATTTTTGTTGGAATATCAATATACCAACTTTTTTGGTTAATAATATATCTTATAAAAATAAAAATAAAAATTATAGAGTTGCGATTTTAGGATAATGACTTAATTTGATATGTTGATTTAATCGAACGAAAAATTGTAGACGTGGGCATAGCCACATTGGTGAAAGTGAATGTGATTTTATATCGTATTTTATACTGTTATATTTTTAATGTGAAATTTTTGTATAAGATGCATAATAACCACCAAGGGATGACCCAATGGTTGTCAACGAATTCCACGTTCGTATTCTACTAGGCACGTTTTGAGTTCGATTCTTGGTACTGGTAGATCACACGATGGTGTTCAAGAGAACACTAAAATACATGTGTGAGTCTTCCCTGTCTCTTAAAAAGTAGACTATCATGGCAAGTCACTAACATGTCCCCTTTTTAAGTAAAGAGTAGAAGGAGCATAACTCGTTGAAATTGCTAGAGTCAAAACTGACACCTTGAAATTATGAGGATCTTTGTGGAACCTTACGAAGAAACTAGCAACTGAAATATTGCATTTGTACTTTGGTATTATATAAAAGAAGGAAAACTCTGCGATATTCGTATTGAAGCTAGTGTTAGCAATCCATTGACAATTAAGCAAAGGCGATGATGAAATATTTTCATTTCTTACTGGGGAGAAGAAATAATTCAAACTCGAGAGAATCATTGAAATGAAAATACCGATAAATTAAGACCTTATTAATTAATGAATTTTTTTTTTTTGAACAAACCATAGTATTTATACTAAGGGGGTGGGGGAGTGGGCTAAACCTTACAATAGGCTTGCCATAATAATGTGGTTCAACTTTGCA